>NC_000069.6:65061225-65685391 GCF_000001635.26 Mus musculus | reverse complement strand
AAAAGAAACTATAATGAGACTCAGACTTGAAAAGAATAGAACAAGGAAAGAGTGGGGCGGAGGCATATTTACTGCAAAAGACTTAAAAAGATCTGTTTCCCATCCTTTACAAAGTCAGAGAACCTGAATTTTCCTTTATTTTAACAGGTAACCATCCCATGTTCTTCCTATGAACTCTTTTGTGTTGAGGCTGTGTATCATGACACAGACCTTGGCAGAATTTGGCACAGTGTGAAAATTTTAAAAATGAAAAACATCCAACAAAAATTATAAAACAAGGCAAAAATAATCAACCATGAGAAAACGTTAACACATATAAAGTGTAAGAACAGTATTATATTAGAAACTCCACAGATTGGAGATATAGCTACTTGGTAGAGTATTGCCTAGCATACACAGAGCCCTGGGTTTGTTTCCCCAGCACCAAATAAACCTGGTGTGGTGACACATGCCATCACTTGGAAGTAGAGCAGGAAATTCAGAAGTTCGAAATCATCCTTTGCTACATGGAAACACATGACCCAGTAGAAAACTGGATACTTGATGTGTGCAAGTAGTCATCGGAAGAAAGAACCAATCTCCACGGTTTTTAAAAAAGGCTATCTTCCATTAACAATATATATATATACTAAATATCCAGGAGGAAACTTTGTTTTCATGCACTAAAAAAAAAGGATATTGATGTTTAAAAGGTATAAAAGTTAGACAATTCCTAAATACTTCATCAAGCATAATTAATGCTGTCTTCCCAAAAGATATTTTGGTTTAATAATCATCAAAATTGTAAACTGGAATTTACTTTTGTTATTTTTGTTTCCAAGAACTTATTCTATGAAAAACATGTTCAAAGGCACGTAAGTATAAATAGTACCTATAATAATAAACAGAAATAGTATCAATATTGAAAAGTGAAATGATAAATAAATATGTAAAATAAACAAAAAACAAAAAACAAAAACCACTGCCCCAGAAAAGATCAAGGTGTGTGCATCAATGTACAATAATCCCAGCGCATACATGTAAGTGGCAAAGTCACAGGACACACTATTTTATTTATTGTTAAATAGCTATCAAAAGATACTAAGCCACAAATATAGCAGAAAGTTACTTATAATAAAGGTCAGCAAAGGCACAGCAAAGGATATAGAGAAATATATAGCTGGCCTGGAATTCTCAGCGCTTCTGCCCCAGGTCCGACTACTGGAATTTCAGGCATGTACCACCATGCCACCCAAATCTACTGTTTGCCTTGAAACTAAATAAGAGACAGGAAACATACTCCGACCTTGCCTTCTTGGACTCGCTGTCACTTTTATACTGTTCAAACTCCTGGCTAAGAGACTGCAGCTTTTCTTGAAGTTTCTTTTCACGTTCTACACTTCCTTGATAAAATTTCATTTCTTCTTGCACTGCTTTCAGTTTTTCTTCCATAGCCTTAAATTCATGAAGAATTAGATAGCTGACGCCACAGTATTTACAAACTGTTTCTTCAGGAGACATCTAGGAAACAGAACACATATTTATTGAAATTTATGTTTTTAATTGTGAAAGACAAAGTTCAACCAAAGTTGTTTTGCAAGCATGCTGTGGAGACAAAGGAATACACAGTCGGCTAGCCGCTGGGATAGTCACTATGACAGACACTGCCTATAGCTGGGTACACATTTTAAAACCAACACAAAATCTTGGAAAGAGAAAAGAGTTTCTCAAAGAAATGATTTCTCCGCAGTATAGCTAAGAATTATTTACCCTTGAAATATCTTTCACAAGATAAAACTAAAAATGTTGAGAGCATTTTTACACCTTTAGTTCTAAGTTCCGTCTCTAATGTCAAAGGAACCCATGGGCTTCTGCTGCCAACACTGACCATCTAGATCAGCACTTCTCAGCCTGTGGGTCATGACACCCTGGGGGTCAAATGACCCTTTCACAGCAGTGGCATAGATATCCCACATATCAGATATTTACATTGCAATTCATAACAATAGCAAAATTACAGCTATGAAGTAGCAATGAAAACAATTTTATGGTTGAGGGTCACCACAGCAAGAGGAACTGTGGTAAAGGGCCGCAGCATTAGGAAGGCTGAGAGCCACTGCTCTAGATACCTCTGACTTCTTCAGATCTTATTTCACTCATTTATAAAATTATGGTACTGAACCAAATGAACTCTATGCTCTTACTCAGCTTCAATGCTTCAATATTTAAAGATTTTTATAGAATTTAATATTCTGTCCAAACCTACAATAGGAAAAGCATTTTGAATTTACTCTCTTCTTCGTTTTATTCATATCATAGATTAAAACTGAGACTCCTGCAGTTCCATGGCCAGCTAAAAGGCGAGACTGTTAAAACTAAACCCAAGTCCTTTTAAAACGCTATACTTACGTATTTATGTGCCATAGTGTACTTACCTACCATGGGTATGTGGGTCCTCATATCCTTCAGACAAAGTGTGTGTGGCTCTGCTCAACATGAAGGCAGTGAAAAACAGGACAGGAAAAAGACCCTTTTTTTGTATTAAGAATAAGTAATCCTTGGTAGTCTATGTTTGATTGGCTTTTCATAAAGGAAAGAGACCTCCGGGACACCAAAGTGAAATTCTTAGATTATTCAATAAGGACTTTAAAAAATGTGACTCATCATGGCTTGGAATTTGGTGACTGGTCTACCATGGCCTCCAACCCACTATCCTTCTACCTATTGTCTCCAATACTAGGATTGAAGGCTACACACCACATGTGGGCAAAGTGTTTCTTCTTAAGAAACACTTTGCCTTAAGCCTTCCTTAATGTGTTAGACAGTGTCCCTGTAACTGTTATAGCACAAGGAGGTAGACACTGTCCCTGTAACTGTTATAGCACAAGGAGGTAGACACTGTCCCTGTAACTGCTATAGCACAAGGAGGTAGACAGTGTCCCTGTAACTGCTATAGCACAAGGAGGTAGACAGTGTCCCTGTAACTATGTTATAGCACATCTACTTATCAAACCCATTGCATAAGTGTCACTTGGAACAAGTGAGTAACAAATAAAAGTGTCTCACTTAAATGTTAACAATCTCGACTCAAAGGCCAGAATACAATGGGTGAATGATTATGTCAGTCCCCTGCCACTGATACTAAATATACAGATTTACAAACATAGGTTTCAAAGAAATCATAAATAATTTGCTTGTATGTTTCTTTGGGTTTATTCTGACTGAGACATATTGTTCAGCCTCTATCCTGACATCCCAAAGGATGAGAAACTCCCTTCCAATGCAGCCTATTCCACTCTCTGCCAGTTATGTCTCCTAGGAAACCCTCTCATGTTCACCCCATCACTCCCCACAACATCAACAATCCTCAGGAACCATACAAAACAGCCTGTCTCTCACACAGAGCTCATTCTAAGATCTGAAGACTGCATGTGTCTTCTAACAGATATCAGGAACATGCCATATTTCCTCTTCCTCAGACAACCACCTCCAGTTCCATCACACATAGCAAGCTTTCTAGTCTCCATCTCATCCTAGCGTGCTCTGAACTTGTCCTATGTGTTTCCTGCAGGATGGCTAGAACTGAATGGCTCAGTGTGGCCACTAATAGAGAACAGAACAAGAAAAGACTTAAGTATGCTTTTAGCCACAATATTACCAATACTTTCTAGTAGAGCCTAAGTCTGCAACACTCTTCCATATTTTAGCAATTTTATGTTATACTATCATGTTAATTAATGCCCATTTAATTTTGTACATGCTGCTATTTAGTAATATGACTTTGTCTACCCATCCTCCCTACCCATGGTTGACTGAAAGCCTCAAGTTAGATATTGGACACAGAAGAACCAACCTCTAGACAGGACTAAGCCAACAAGTTCTAAAAGTATTGAAGAGTTAGGCAGTTAGGTGTTCTTAGCAACCATAAAGGTAAAGCATCCTGTGTGTGGTACAGAATTAGCCACATTACTGGGATGAAATACACACTGAGGAAGCTGAGTGTAAGAAATTATGGCTCTAAAGAGAGAAACAACAGTGGAAAAAGCTCATGTCCTACACCTGATGGCCTTCCAGTTCCTCACTTCAGTCCCTCTTATTTATTTATTTATTTATTTATTTATTTATTTTGGTTTTTCAAGACAGGGTTTCTCTGTATAGCCCTGGACTGTCCTGGATCTGTAGACCAGGCTGGCCTTGAACTCAGAAATCTGCCTGCCTCTGCCTCCCAAGTGCTGGGATTAAAGGTGTGTGCCACCATGCCCGGCAACTTCAGTACCTCTTGACAGCTGAATGTCCTACTCGCACCTCAGGATCTTTGCCCAGACGTTCTATACTTTTTCCTTTACTCTACTTATTCCTTGAAACCAGCATTTCCCATTCTTTTCTGTTGAGTACTTGCTTTCAGATGCAAGGACAGAACCACAAATGTCAATGTAAGTATATAGCTTATATAAAACAGCATGTGTCACACATAGGTATATGTACATAAATTATATATGTGTGTGCCTATACTTACATACACACACATACCCCCCCACACACACACATAAAATGTATATTCAATATGTGTCAAGGCTGGAACTTCACACACCACATCACCTTAGTTGGTACTAGTTCCAATTACTAAATACTGTTCCCCATACAACTCATTATGAAACTGCTAATTACTTCTGCAAATAGCCTAAAGCTACTTTCATAATAGTAAGACAAACTTTATCAGCCATTGTCGTAAAAGTTCATGTATTCTATGCCTAAAATAGTTTTTAAAGCTTGTATCCACAGACAAAAAAATGAAAGGAGGGCTGGTGAGATGGCCCAGAAGTTAAAAGTACTTGCTGCTCTTGCAAGGACCTAGGTTCAGTTCTCAGCATCTAAATGGTGACCCACGACAATCTGTAACTCTAGTTCAAAAGCATCGGAGGCCTTCTTCTCACCTCTATGGGAGTCAGGAACAAATGCAATGCATAGTTATACATAAATTGTATATGCATACAATTTTAAAATCCTTTTTTAAGAGAAATTGAGATAGAAATGGGCAAGATAGTGCAACATGTACAGATGTTTGCTGCCAAGCCTCCCAAGCTCAAGTTAATCCCTGGACCTCCAAGATAGAAGCGCCAGCTCCTGTAAGTGACTCTCGGACATCAGTGCATGTATTGAGGTGCACATCAGTACAAATAAAGTAGTATAATAAAGAAAGGTTTAAATGAAATAGCAAGGGGCATATGCTATCTCTTAGTGAATATAAAACTAGTCCAAGGATTTCAGCCTTCACTAATATACCTTAGTGTGGGTATAATGGTACAGGCCTTTAATCCCAACAGTCAAGAGGCACAGGTGGTGGTTCTCATGAGTTAAGCCATCCTATTCTACAGACTGAGTTCCCAGATTAGACAGGGCTATTCACTATGACCCCATCTAAGTAGATAAACAAACAAACAAACCCTAACTCTTGAAAGCCACACTTTAATAATTTACTCTAAAGCCTTGGCTGGAGTTATCCAATAGCAGTTCCTACATGGAACAACATTTACATATCACCCTCTCAGCAGTCCTCAGAGATAACAGTGACTGCAATCCCATTCAGAATACTATGAGCCCTTGGGAAGCTCACCTACCCAGTCAAGAGACCTGAGCTCATTCAGAACAGATGGGCATTTCCTTGGAGTCCCTTTGATTCCTTCTCATTGATTAGAGCATTCTGTTGCTTACTCTAAGGCACGTTATCCCTAAACTTCGTCCGTTTGTCATTTTCCCTACTCCTGGAAAATGCCCTATCCTTGCACTAAAGAAAATTCTTGATAGTTAAAGTAGATCTGTAGCTGGTTGTATGAAACAGAAATCATAAACTTCACATTGTAAAAGGTATTAAAATAAATAGCACTCATCACAAAAAAAAAAACAAGAGATGAAAAGCTAAAATAAGTAAAGCAGTGCATTTTTGATGTTTCCTAAATGTTCATCAAGGAAAAATATGATAGTCATTGTGATCTAGAAACAAAATAATAAAATAATCATAGGCCTAAAAGAATGGTCCTGAAACTGGGTCAAGTATAACCAGGATCCCTGAATTATCTACTAAATACACATATGGCACATAGATTCTCAGTTTTGTTCAATTATAAATAGTTTTCTATAGGCAAAACTGTAACAGAAATAATATAACTTTTTCAAGTCTTAGTGTCTGTGGACTTCATTGCTTGGCACCCTTTTCTGAAGCTGGAGAAGTTATGAGATATTGTAATTATGGATCCACATGAAGTCAGTTATCTATTTGTTGTGAATTATAATTTGTGTTTCCTTCTTCTAACTCAGTGTTCTATCATTTTCATTTCAAAGTAAAATAATAGCACACTGTCATTCCCGACAACGGGCCATCATTACCAGGAAGCTTCTGCCTCTTCTGTTGGAGGAAGTGGAGTACACAGAACAAGTGGAGTACACAGAACAGATACAGAACCACCTAAAATATATACTATAAACAACCTCCTTAAATGTATTGTTTGTAGTCCTAAAATTATAGTTATTTAATAAAAAAAAACATGATAACTTTTAAGAAGTAAATTTAGCTTAAACCTTTGTCGGCGTTCCTGACCATACTTAACTATAAAATCACCTAACGCCTCCTGCTGCTCGATGGAGCACTCCCTGCTCCAAAAGCTTGGCCTCCTTTTTCTTTTTTCTGTTAAATATACCGCATATTCACGGCCCTTTCTAGTTTGCTTGTATAAAGAAAAGAAACAAACTTTAGACAAAGGTATAAGCAGTATAAAACTTCAGATATTTTGCATGTAAATGCCTTTCCAAGTGCAGAGCCTGAAGACCTGAGTTTAATTCCCAGGAAAGAACCAACTACTGAAAGCTGTCCTCTTACTTCCACATACACCATGGCACATGCACAGCTGCCAGGAAACGCAATAAGTAAACTAAACTTTGCCTTTAGCAAAAAACATGGGTGTATAGTAAATTTTGGCCAAATTGGCAGAAAATTTTTGAAATAAGACAGTGGGCTTAAAAAAAAAAAAAAAAAAAAAAGACAGTGGGCTTTTGTGACCATTAGCCAGACAAACCAGCTGGCCATTTCCTAAACCAATCAGGAACACTCCTCTTTATTAAAGTCAACTTTATAATTAATTTCATAGCAGAGGTATAAAAGGACCTCACAACTGCATTGCACTTGATGGTGATGGTGATGATGATGAAGAGGAGGAGGGGAGGAAGAGGAGAGGAGGAAGAAGAAGAAGAGGAGGTGAAGGTGGAGGAGGAGGAGGAGGAGGCCGAGGAGGAGGAGCAGGAGGAGGAGGAGGAGGAGGAGGAGGAGGAGGAGGAGGAGGAGGAAAGTCTGAGCGCTTGCCCCGTAGACTGGGAGAACACAAAGCTGCCCACTCTCCTTGCCTATATTCAATACAGTGCTGGAAGGACTAGCAGAGTAAGGTGGAGCACTCATATCAAATGTTGTTCAAAATGTGGACAGGATTTACATGATGAAAACCACAACATGCTGACTGGATAAACTGAAGCACTATCATGGATCTCCAATCTTTTGACACTGTCAAACAAAGTGGTCTTCTACAAAGTTCATACTTGAGAAACGCACAACTGACTTACAAAGAAAAAAAACTGGAATTTTCCCATAACATTTTAAGTTTACAGTTTTGTGTTGGACTACATTCATAACTATCCTGAGCTATATGGGAATCATAAAGACATGCTGTGCTCATAGGTTTATGTAAATGACTCAAAAGTAGTTAAAATAAAATATACTTAGAAACACTGTCTACCTAGGCTCTCCAGCTGACACACTGGACCCAGACTTGGGTAGAGACCCTCCATTCTCCTTCCTGCCTTCACTCTTATCTCTCCAGGCTCATCCCAGCCCTGTACAGATTGCTTGCTGGAGTATCTCCTACCTCCATTCACTGGGGACTCCACAGAGGACTCAGCTTTCTCCCCCTCCCCGCCCCCACACCACTTTTCATCAGCTACTAATACCTAGAAACACTCCCCACAGGATCCCCATGGTCACACCCAGCAGGAAGTGAGGTAAGGAAGAGCACTATCCTTCCTCTCCTCCTTCACCATCTTTCCATCCCTTCTCATCCGCAACCTGATGATGACAACCTGCTTACAGATGCCCCTCTCCCACCTCTAGAGACCCCAGAGTCCCCTAGCCCTTTCATCCCTGGCTTTCTAGATGATTCTTTACCTTACTACAACCTATTTGTAGTATCCCCTTGTCACACTACACCTCCAGCTCCCAGGGGACCCTGCCTCTAGGTATGAACAGGATCCCCTTAGCTGTTTCTTGAAGTTCCTCTCAGCCTTTTCTCTCAGCTCATCTTTCTTCCTCTCTGCCACCCACGAACTTGCAGAAGCACTCACTACCAAGCAACTGACATCCATCACACTTTCCTAAGATCCAGGGAGGACAAAGAGATGAAGGAACAGAACAACCTTAGATGCCTGGACACCAGGGCAAAAACACAGTAACAGCCAGGACGATATGTCTGCACTAGATCCCAGTAACCCTACTCCAGTAGGCCCTGAGAAATGCAAGACAGCTGAATCCCAAAACAAGGACTTCAAAATAGCAATTATGAGTATGTTCAAGGACCTTAAAGAAGCCTAATGGAGTCTGTAAAAACACAGTAGAATGAAATAATAAAAACTATTCACAACATGAAAGTAGGATTTAACAAAGAAACAGAATCATTAAAAAAAAAAACTCAAACTGAAATAAAACTAGAAATGAACAATTTAGGAAGTCAAACAGAAACCTCAAAAGTAAGTTTCAACCACAGAGTACAAAACATGGAAGAGAGAATCTCAGGCATTGAAGACAGGGTACCAGAAATGAATACCTCAGCCAAAGATAATATTAAACCTAAAATAAACAATAAATAAATAAATATCCGGGCACAAAACATCCAGGAAATCTAGGACAAATAAAAGGGCAAATCTACAAATAAAGGAATATAGGAAGGAGGAACAACAAACAAGCAAAAGTAATTACTTAATTAAAAACGAGGAAACTCTTCATACAACCAACCTGAATAAATTCTGAAATATTGCCTAATAAAAAATTACACCCAAATTGTTGTATATTATGTGATGTCCATTTATATAACATTCTTAAATTAACTAAATTGTTGACGATCAGATCAACAGTTACCAGGAGTCATAGCATGGAGGGAGGGAGGAAAGAGAAACGGGAAATTTGAGGTAAGTACAGTTTTTAAAAGACAAAGTGAGGAATCACTGCTCTGAACTGATTGCATCAACTGTCAATCTTCTGGTTATAATATCACCCTTTAGCCTGCCAAATGTTACCCCATAAAACCTCTCCATATTACTTCTGAAAATTGCATGTAAGTTTAATTTTCAAGCCATAAAAATAAATAAATCTGATTTAAATTAAAATACCAGATCAATATAAAGACATTTTATTGAGCAGTAAATAGGTAAATAAGTAAATAAATGTTGAATGTGTGCTATAAAAATTATGCATGCCACTTTATGACCACCTCCACATGAGGGCAAGGCCTACTTCCTCCAATAGCTCTCTTTCTCCTAGGAACCCAGGAACCTCTATAACCTTCTACAGCCAGTCAGCAAAAGAACTTTTTAACCACAAATCAAAAAATGAAGATTTTTCAAGATTGCATGTGTGATGGTTTGTATATCCTTGGACCAGGGAGTGGCACCATCTGAAGGTGTGGCCTTGTTGGAATAGGTGTGACCTGGTTGGAATGGGTGTGTCACTGTGGGTGTGGGTATAAGATCCTCACCCTAGTTGCCTGGAAGTCAGTCTTCCACTAGCAGCCTTTGGATGAAGACATAGAACTCTCAGCTCCTCCTGTGCCATGCCTGCCTGGACACTGCCATGCTCTCACCTTTATAATAATGGACTGAACTTCTGAACCTGTAAGCCAGCCCTAATTAAATGTTGTTTTTTATAAGACTTGCCTTGGTCATGGTATCTGTTCACAACAGTAAAACCCTAACTAAGACAGAAGTTGGTACTGGGAATGGGGTATTGCTGTGAAAAGCCTGACCATGCTTTTATTTGAAGGAATGTGGATTGTGGGACTTTGTATTTGGAAAGCAGTGGAATGCTTTAAATGGGGCTTACTGGGTCATCCTGGTAGGAATATGGAAGACTTTGTTGCTGGAAATTATTTGAACTGTGTTGACCTGGCTCAAGAGATTTCAAAGGAGAAGAATTTCAGAATGTGGCATAAAGACTGGTTTTGTGGTATTTTGGTGAAGAATGTGGCTACTTTTTGCCCTTGTCTGAAAAGTTTGCCTGAGGCTAAGGTGAAGAGACTTGGATTAATTGCATTGACAAAAGAAGTTTCAAAAAAAGCCCAGCAGAGACTTTGTTCTCTGGTTAAGTCTTATGAAGAGAAGTTTGAACAAGCATAGCAAGCCAGTAGAAGCAAGCCAGTAAAGAACATCCCTCCATGGCCTCTGCATCAGCTCCTGCTCCCTGACCTGTTTGAGTTCCAGTCCTGACTTCCTTTGGTGATGAACCGCAATGTGGAAGTGTAAGCCAAATAAACCCTTTCCTCCCCAGCTTGCTTCTTGGTCATGATGTTTGTGCAGGAATAGAAACCCTGACTAAGACAGCATGTTTTCAAAATATTTTTACTAATGAAATACTTTGGATCACAGCATTAAGTAAATAATGTTCCCATAAATTACACAGCTTGCATCATAAGGTGTCAGAACTGCAAGTGCTTTACAACATACACACACATACATAACACAATACACACACACATAACACAATACACACACACACACCTTTCCAGAATGCTCAATCTAACATTTCTGAGACCACTTTCTTTCTTTCTCCGCTCTAACTCAATACAAAATCTGAACCTAACCACAGTGGCCCAAAGCGACCTGAAAAATTAAGTTTATTTTCTCTGGCAGTGACAACCTGTGCTTGGAAATATAAAACTGTTATCCTGAATAAATTTCAAAGTTCCAAAGTACTAAAATTACTTTACTGAAACAGGACGACACGAGCCATTAGTACTGGGGAAGGCTTGTTACCCAGAAGGAACAGTGTGCTCTCCAGCCCCTGCACAGACACTTCTGTTTTGCAAAATAAACAACCCTGCTCCCTTTACTTTGTGTTGGGTGGTAATCAAGATCTCCTGGCTAAAATCATGTAATGTCTTCATTTTGTCACCATTTTAAAAACAAGGGATTAACTCTGCCTGTGGGAACTGACTTTCCACTACTTTGTTGCTGTTCTTTTTGACCTAGTCATGTCCCCTAGCAAAAACGCAAAACTTTGTTTTATTTTTTTCTCACAAGAGGACATCAGTCTCTAAAACGAGTCAACACTTCTGAGAGGAGAAGATACACAGTTCGGACTGCTGATCTCTAAGTGCTGCTTTCAGTTTAAACTGTAAGCGTGAAAGAATTCAGAGCTGCACTGCGTTCTACTTGCAGAAGCCTGGATGAAGCTTCCAGCCACACTGCTGGTTATCCGAGGCCAGACAGGCAGGAATCTGCTTGGCCCAGAGAACGAACAGACTCGGAGATACTGTTAAGTACACACAGAAGGGAAATGTAGGGTTCAGCAAAAGGCAGCAGGGACATATATGCCCCATGGGCCTCCTGTACACTCTTTGTCACTTCTGGAGATGGAAGTCTGGGAAGTGCTGTGTGCTCAGCCAGAAACTATGATAAAAAGCAAAAAGAACCAGGAAATGAAAGTCAAAGATTATCTTATTTCTTCTTCCCCAAGATTCCCTGAGGAGATAAGATCAGAGAGAGGCAACTTAATCTTTGCCTCTGAGCGGGCAATAGACTCTCACTTCAGCTTATTACCCATCATTCTTCTCCATTCTTTCCTTTGATGGCCTCCTCTCTCACCTCCTTTTTAGTTTCCTCCAACTGTCATTTCTCCACTACTGCTCCTTTTGCTATTAATGGTACAGTGAAGCACAGCCATTTTCACATTTTAATGCATTGAACATCCATTATCATATCACACAGCAAAAGAACAGAGAGAAAGAAGAAAGAGCTCTCTCACCTCTCCTCTCTGATTTCTGCGGAAACCCTCCTTGCCTATACACAGAAAAAGAAAATAAAGAAACACAGCAGGGGCATCTTTAGGAAGAAGGACCAGCCTATAAAGTAATACAAAAGTTAAGACAAGAAAGAAGGGGAAAAAAAAGGCTTTGAAAGCCATGGCAGTCGCTGTACACTAACACTGATTCATCCACCTCCAGTCTTTCTTCCTCCCCAAAAAAGTGGAGCACATTTTCTAAGCCATTATGAAACATGGCCTTTTCTCCATCCTAAAAAAGAATTGATTCTAATTTGAATTGCCACTATTGTAATTACAAATTATTCATGATAATTATCCCTTATGTAAAGTGCTTACAAACACAAGAGGTTCAGATTTCAGATTTTCTAAGGCTTTGGAATATAAGCACATATAAGACGAGATCTCTGAGCTCAGACCCAAGTCTAATACAATCCTCATTCATGTTTTACCTGTGTGAAACACCTAGCCTAAATATGATCCTATTCATCTTAATAAATGCATGCATGTAACAAATTCATAGTGTAACATTTACATTTATAGCACAATATAAGCACTGAGTTCTTCCAGCTTTTGAAGCATGTTGCATTTCAGATCAGGGATGCTTAATATGTATATTCAAATATTTAACATGATTCTATCTATTAGAATGATGCAATCTGGTCATTAGTTAGTTAAACTAGTTAATGTGGACAGTGTGGATAACACACAGGTAAAGTTTTGAAAGATAAATGCTTACTTTTAAAGATTTCCTAAGTTTGGGGATGTCCACATATACATCTTGGCTTCTTTATAGTCAAGCCATCAGCATTAATGGGTATAAAAGTATTCTCTTATAAGAGTATCTAACTTGGGTCTGAGAAAAAGCACAAAGTTATACTTTACTTTCTACATATTGTGCAGGACAGGGCTATAACTAGTATCCTCGTCCCTGGGTTTAGACATTGACCCTCTCCTACTGTCCCCTTTTCTGCAGTGACAAGACAGTACCTGCCATCCTTACTCCTGACTCCCTCCATGACAGCAGCACTCTGCAACCCTGAGTCTATTGAAATACTCGGCTTCAGGAGCCACCTCTAGAGTCATGCCTTCTATACAAAACTCCACCTATGATGATCCCCAGTATCCAGGGATTCCTTCTCAGAAGCACAGCCTGCAGGAACCAGTTCTCCCTATCACGGGTCCCAGGGATCCAACTGAAAGCACCAGGCTTGGCAGCTGATGCCTGTACCAGCTGAACAACTTCTTTGGCCTCCTGGACACTGCCTTATGGAACTTAAATCGTAACACTGTCTTAAAGACTTTTAATGTTACTTAATTTTTTTCCTGACAAGTGATTAGGATATGAAATATGGGCTTTTTGTTTTTAGTATTTCCTTTTGTTTTACCGTTTCTTTTAACCTCTATTATAGCCAAGCTATTTCATGAAAGGAACACAGTTCAGGTGAGGTGACGCTGAATTTTTTGAAACCCATGGAAGTACCATATCTGAAGCAGCAGCACAGCTGAGCTTCCTATCTGCTTAGCACTTTACAGTGAACTTCAGAGGTAAAGAGAATGACATGGGGTGATTTAAAGGATCTCTTCTGGTAACCACACTCCCTTTAAAGTTTCCATAAATCTGGAAGGTGGGCAGCAAGAACAGCACCACGTCAAGTTAACGCCATGACTAATGCTAACAGGCCACCCACTGCAGCACACACAGGCCAAAGCACCGCTGAGAACTGACCATGGCTTCCAGTGATGAGTAATGAATTATTATTAATGAAGAACTGACTGTAAGGCTGGGGATACTGCTAAATTACAGACACATTGAGGTCCTACATTCATTTCTTAGCAGGATAAAGGGTGAAGGAGTTGATGATGCTACAGAAGCTATGTCAACAGGGACAGCAAGCGCATACAGTTGTAACACAATTTATGTCAATTTTTAAGAGGTTAAAGTTATTGTATTTATAATGTATGGATTGGAAAAACTAAATATAGAAGAAATGCCTTTACCTGAAAACAGATGTAAACTAATACAGTGGAGGGTAGTATAAAAGCTATAAAGTGCTTGTTAACTAGAGTAAACAAATTATAAATAAAAAAATCAAAGCTGGTACGATAATTCAGCAAATAGAGATACTCATTGCCAAGCCTGACAACCTAAGTTTGAGCTCTAGGACCCACATGGTAGAAGAAGAGAACCAACTCCCACCAGTCCCTCAAATGCTGTGGTCCAAACCCTCGCACGCACGCACGCACGCACGCACGCACGCACGCACACACACACACACACTGTACTGGCTGGTTTTGTATGTCAACTTGACACAGGCTGGAGTTATCACAAAGAAGCTTTTGGTCAGATAGCCAGCTAGGCCAGCCTGTGCCATGCTGAACACTTCTGACAGGCCCTGAACAAATGACACAGTCATCACACTGCCTGCTCTGGCCCCTGAATATGCAGCCACAGCCAGCACTGTTTGAAACCATTTGTATCAAAGTTTCTACTATTATGGGCCTACGCAAACTCCAGATGACCCTGCAACTATTTCTACCTAGACCAGAGTAGGGGAGCATTTTCCATGGTGTCCTAGCTAGTAATGTGACTGTTAAGGACAGGCACAAAGCAGGCATTGTCTTTTTGATGCATGCGAGGCTGGCTGTGGTTCCTGTAAACACCTTTTCTCTGGATACATAACTGGCTGTGTGCTCACTAGGAGAGCTGGATAGGAAACACCCTCCTGTGTTTCCTCCCTCATTTTGTAACACTGTGCTCAGGAGAAGGTTTCTTCCCTGTGTGACTTCTTGCCCACATTTGATAACACAGGCTAAGCTGGTAACCACAGTGGAGATGGTGGCTCACCGGCTGCAGCAGTCACGGCTGAGCAGCCAGCACAGTGAGCCACAGACATGGCTGGGAGGTGAGCACACTGAGCCACAGAAGTAGTAGAGCAGCCAGCCAGCTGACAACTGCGGCAAGAGCAGAGCCGGGCAGCCAGCAGGCCAAGCTGCAGAGAGCCGGGCAGCCAACAGGCCAAGCTGCAGAGAGCCGGGCAGCCAACAGGCCAAGCTGCAGAGCTGCAGAGTGGCAGCTGTCAAAGATGTGCAGCCACTGAACTGTGCATGTGCCCAGGGCAGCAGCAAAAGTCTGGTCATACGGCCTGCCAAATGGCAGCGGTAACTCAACCAGAGGCCACAGCAACAAGAGCAACTGGATAATCCAAGAAGGTGGTCAAGGTGAAAATGAGAGGAACCGTGGAAACACAGAAAAGGCAGGAAGCTGAAGAACTGGAGCTTGTGAGGGACCAGCAAGAGGAACTGCAGGCCTTGGTCACAAAGAGTTTCAGAAAGTAGAGTGTCTTTAGAGCCAGGGGTCCTCAAAACAGTCCCCAGGTCTAGGGGTTTTAAAACTGGTTACCACCAAGGGCTTAGGAATCCTAACTCCCTAGGTCCACACAAGAGCTGAAATACTTGTAAAGCTAAGGGTCTTGGACCTCTAAGCCTGTACAGGAGTTCAAACACTTCTAAAGCTAAGGCTCCTGCTACTTGAGGCCTTCCTGAGAGCTGAATATTGCAGAGTGCTACCTGCTTTTGTTCCCACCTGCCTGCTGCCAACACTCAAAATACTAAGGAATCCTGGAAAAGTATCTCCTTGCCCAGCCACAATCTCCATCTGGATAGAACAAAGGACAACACGGATTGGTAACTGATTACAATCGTATCTAAACCAGGTATGGTGGTGCTCACCTCTAATCCCAGCTCTCAGGAGGCAAAGGGAGGCAGATCTCTGTGAATTCCAGGCCTGCAGGTCTATGCATGAGTTCTAAGCCAGCCAATGCTATACAATTAGATCCTATCTAAAACAAAACACAATTAAGCAGCACCTGGCACACAGTGGTTGATGAGAATTAATGTACGTGAAAATGCATCATGAAAAGAAATCACAAAAGGCTATAAACAAGTCTAGAATCTGCTTCCACTGGGACTCTAAAGCCAGAAGTGAGATTCTGCATCTGTCTTGTTACACGTTCTGTGCAGTCAACGTTCCAGCGTGGCTACTCCTCCCACCGCAGACTCATCCCTGGTTCTGCTGTAGTTCTCTAAGTTCACTCTCCAGTATTTTACAATGATCTAACCGCTGAGACTCTCCTAATGTTACGCTCTTATAATGCCACATCATACCTTTTGGATTTCTTCAGGTAAGGCATGCATGGGAATGTGACGATCCATAGTTCCCCAAACGTACTGAGAGAGCACTGCAGAAAAACAGCCTGAAAACATTGATGGCCATAGTCAGAATTCATTTAATGACAAGGAAATTCAAATGACTTAAACTTTCTTAGTATCTGAGGACGAACTGGCAAGAAACACTTCAAAGGTGCTTGTTTCTCCAACTCCACAGTAGAAGCTACAATTTAAGTTTCCTCAGCTAGTTTTTAAGCCACTCACACAGAAAGATATTTCAATTATTGACTTATATACCTTTTCTTTCAGAAGTGTATAAACTAATAGTAAAATAATAACAGTGCTTTACTAATTATTTGTTTTGCAGCAGAGTAACTGTAGGATTTTAAGTAGACTTATTTCAGTGTTGTTCTGAAAAATTATAGATATCAAGACCAAATAATATCGTATTATAGCTCAGCAGGATAAGAAAAAAAAAATGCTTGTGCCATCGAGGCTTGCTTAAATTATAGAGTACAAAAAATAGAGTTACTAAGTTATGAAATCCAGGCGCTGAGCCGAAGAGCCACCAAAGCATCAGAGACAACATAGCAACTGTAACAGAGATGGAGATCCACATAAATTTATCTAGATTTTACTTTTAACAGATTTTCATTTGCTAATACCAACAATTCAATATAAAACTTTTTTTTATTACTTTCATGAAACCACAGACAACAGAGACATTATTTTCTTTCTTCAGAGTTTTTCCAAATTGGACAAAGAATACCCAATCCACTCTTGATGAAGAGTCTGCCTCTCTGTCCACGGAAAGAGTAAAGGGAACTAAGAACGGCTTACTGATTAAAGCCCACGCACTGTAATGCCAGTACCCATAAATGTAGAAATAGCAGCTTTGGCGGGCAGAGACAGGGATCCTAGAAGCAAGCTGGGCGACTGGGCTCACTGAGCTGGCTGACCAGTTCAGAACTCAGGTGAGAGGTCCTGTAAGGTAGAGAGTGATGAAGACACTGGGCATCAAACTCCAGCCTCCACACATACAAAAACATGCATACACAGGTGTGCCTATGAACATGAATACACACATGGATTTGTACTAACCAAATGTCAGAGAGAGAGAGAGAGAGAGGTAGAAGATGTCAAGGCCAGAATGGTTGAGTGGAACAGATTCAAGTGAAAGAAACACAGATTCCACAGCAGAAAAGATGGTCTAAGGCCCGTGTCTGCAGAACACAGGCAATGTGAGAGTCAAGAGAGGATAATGACCTATCTTTTGGGTGGGGGATGGGAAATCAGCAAAGGCTTCCTAAGATTGAGTTAAATTAGGGGCAAGAGAGTGAAGGAAAAAATAATGCTGGTGTTATTTTTGTAAACTATGCAACCATCAGTGGAGGAGAGATTCCTCAACCCTGTGTTAGCCCAAAATATCCCTCATTTCAATAAGCTACTATTTAAAACAAACAAAACTAGTGAGCTGTCTTCCCACGTGTGTGCTTGGTAATATTAACTGAGGCCAACCACGGGAGTAATGGTAATTATGTGGACATGGGTCCAAGTGACCAAGTACATAATCATATACTGTCATAGTCACATGGCAAGAAACCAGAAGGCATTATCTTCAGTTAAGCCATCATTGGTGAATGGAAATGATAGTATCTTGGGCTCCACAGGAATATTTTTCCCTTATACAGCCAACTATATCTCCTCTTAAAGTGCCATCCACAAAAGTATTAGCAAGCATGGACCTAAATAACGTATAAATTCAAGGTACCAGTGGGATGTTTATTATTTAATGCCTTCGCTGTGACTACTCTTAACATATTACTATGTCACCAGAAGTGGCAGGCTTCTGGCTATGAAAGAAAAATTTAAAAATAGCACCCTGGTAAATTTGAAAGACCTCTAAAACGAAGTGGAGGAGAAACTGATGTCAATGCACATCGCACAAGACATAGTAACAAGATTACAGGCAAGATACATTCATTGGATTCGTCCCAAGAACATGTGTAACTTGTCCTCATATAAAGACACTTTATTGTAAACCCATGTAAACTGTGAGTGCAGACTGTAATAACTAGGTGCTTTTCTGCTAAGCAATGCATGCTGATGATTACAACTAAGAGGTGGGCACCTAAAATTCCCAAGGTGACTAGAAGGGTACTACTTTCTTTAACGTTTATTTTTGTTATTGCCTATATTTTAAGAAACAGCTTGTAAGCCGATTAGAAAAGTCCATTGGGTCTTTATAAAGATGTGACTACTCGTGAAAAGAATAGTAGAATCCACATATAATTCCGCTTTTCAAGAAGTGTAGGGCTGTTTGCTCTTTAGCAGAAGAAAACGTGATTTTTAAGTTACCCATTCAGTATTTTAACCAAACAAGTTCCTTTTGGTCTTTCCCATTATATATGTGGAAACTGTCCTTGGCAAAAGTACAGAGGTACGTGGCCGCTGCTACGTGCGTTTGAGAACCTTCTCTGTGACACTGGTCACGAGATAGACGTGCGTGTTCTTAAACGCAGAAATGCCCTTGGTGGTTCATTTCCGATTCTTACACCGGTGTCACGCCCGGTCATTAACTCAGGTTCTGCTTCCAGGCCCTTCCTCAAGTACCATTCCGGGGGCGTGATTCACCGAAGGGCAGGTCGGGGGCAAGAGAGCAGGAGGTCACTGCAGGAAACTAACCGCCCGACCGGACTGCGCTGGCCCAGGCCTCGCCTGGGGCGCCGAGAGGCCGCCCCACCTTCCCGCCTTCCTCCTCCCGACCCCCGCCGCCCCGCAGTCCCGCGCCGCCAGTCTCTGCGCCGGAACTGTGTCCCCGCCGACCGGGTCCTCTGAGGACTGAGGAAGGCCATGACCCTCACCTAGCCCGGGACTCCGCAGGGTGTAAAACGGCTTCCCTGGTCTCCCGGGCGACCGCGCTGCACGTTGGCCTGACGTCAAGGCGCGGTGACGTCACAGCCCCCGCCGACGCGGAAGCGGAGCTTCTTTTGCATCATTTGTCCCAAAAGCGAGCTAGGCGGAAGCTGGAGCGGGTGGCGGGGGTCGAAGGAGAGGGCGGATTTACGCGCGGTTCTGTGACGGACGGGGATGGGGCTCTGGAACCCGCGGGGACGACGGGCAGCCGAGGCTGATGAAGAGGCGGGAAGTGGGTGGCCATGTGCCTCATCTGCAGGGGCAATCATTGTTGTCGAACGGAAGGAAAAGAAGCTTTTAAGTGGAATTGACTGGGGAAGGCTTGCTTAGAATTTCATTCTGGTCCAAAGAAGTCAAGATGACGGGTTTAGTTCATGAAGTATTACTGAGACGTGCTACTGCACACTCAAGTAATGGAAGGCCTCTTGTTTTTACACACTGACGACTTCCCTTTATTCATACTTTATTCATAAAACAAATACTGATGACCTACTACGCAACAAGCAAGCAGGATGAGATGATGCTTGGTGACTAACACAGGCCACTGGTATGATTAGTGTCTTCGTAGTCTGCTCCTTTTCCAGGAGCATCTGAGGTCCAAAGTTCTGATCCTCCAGTAACTAAAGAAAACACGGTTTCCTAGCAGAAAAGAACAATAATTGCTGTTAAAGAATAGTTTGCATGAATAGAAAGAAAAGGCATTGGAGAGAGGAAGGTGAACAGGTGATTTGAAATAGTGCCAGATCTATTGGAGCTGCTGGTTGATCACTAGTATGAAAATAACCGCATGAAAATAGTGAATACTCCCCTAAGTCATGAAAGATATAGATTATGCAGAAACTAACAACAGTTACTTACTATTGAGTAACTAGTATTATGTACTGTATATCATTGAATATATACAAGAGGGCTAGAAACAGAGGGCTTCTGACAGCATCACCACGAACACTACACAAAATGTCTCGGTAACTAACATCACTAGATATTAGGAATTTTATACCAAAAGTATTGTTATAGGGCACATAACTACAGTTTGGACAATAATTACCGAGCACTTGTATCTAAAAAGGAAGGCAATCCTCTGAAAATGGGATGAAATCCCATGGAAATGCTATAATTCACTTTCATCTATGCCTCTTCGTTACACATCACCTTGAGTCCATTTTCCTTACCACTGTAAATGCCCTCTCAATCCTAAATCCCATTGCTAATTAGCCACAAGCCTAACTTTCTGTAGGAGTGCCACATGTGGCACTCCTACAGAAAGTTTTCATTATTATATAAAGTCCAGTTTAGGTAGTGGTAGACCCAGTAAGAATTTAAAAAGAAAGGATAGCTTCCGGAAAGAACAGAAATAAGAAGTGTATTTCCAATTGGCCTATGCCAAATGGTCAGCCCTTGAAAACATGCATACAAGAAACAGTATGTGGCCTCTACAGGTTGTATTTGGAAATATATGTGTATATGCAAATGCATGTTTGAATCCAAGAACAATTGGGTAAAAGAAAGACAGTTTGTGCCTAATCTAATTGCATCTCGTTATGCCCTGTTTGGTGGATATCACTGGGAGGCCTGCTCCTTCCTGAAGAGAAATAGAGGGGCAGTAAGTCTGGGGGAGAGGGGAGGTTGAGGCCAGGGGCTAGAAAGGGGCTAGGAAGGATGGAGGGAGGGGAGGTTGCAGTCAGGATGTATGAGAGAAGAATAGAGAAAAGAGAGGCCATGAATTTGAAGGAGAGTGGAGAGAGTTATATGCTGTAATTAATATAAAAGCAATATAAAAGCAAATCTTTAAATCCTCTAAAATGAAACGTGTGAGTGAGTGTGTGTGTGTGTGTGTGTGTGTGTGTGTATACATACACTTTCAAAAAAGGTTAGCAGATTAGCACAGGTCAACTTTTGAGTACTGAAGAAAAAGGGTTGTTTTTGTTTTTGTTTTTGTTTTCGAGACAGGGTTTCTCTGTGTAGCCCTGGCTGTCCTGTAACTCACTTTGTAGACCAGGCTGGCCTCTAACTCAGAAATCCTCCTGCCTCTGCCTCCCGAGTGCTGGGATTAAAGGCATGTGCCACCACGCTCGGCAGCTATTTCACTTTTTACCATGACTTTTAAAGACAAGCCACCGTTTTAAAAAGAAAATTAAAAATTAAATTCCTTTTAATTTCTTTGTGACCCTTCATTGTTATTCTCTTTGAGGGTCAGTAACCCCCCAGGGGGTGCCCTCCTAGTTTATAGAGTGTCTGGATATGAATGAGACTCAGTTTTCCACGTGTCCTGTAGGTGTCTTACAGTTTATAAGAACTCCCATGTGTTTGTTGTCATAGGGATTTCCCAAAAATACTTATCACATGGGACAGTCATTTGGGGACACTTGTGTCATGAAACCTCCCTACCTTTCCCATGCACCTATGAAAAGCAGTATAGGAAAAATAGGTACTTTGTTTATAAATCTGCTAAAAACCAGCAGGAAGTCCACCCAAGATGGCTGATTTTAAAGTCAATGCTAGCTGGTACAAAGGTAGCATGATAAAATTACACTGAAGTCCAACAGTATTTTCATCCTGCAAGTCACAATACAATACAACTCTGTCCTCTTGTAAGTTTGAATAAAACGGTTCCGACGGGGCCTCCCAGGTTGGAAACAACAGCTGCTTTCATTGCTATTTCTGGGTTTCGTCCAGTGCAAGTGCAGAATTTTTAAAACGCCAGCATGTATTGGGTTCTCTCTGTTTGCCAGGCACTTCATGCACAATGCTCCGTTTGCTTGAGAACCCTTCCAAACCTAACGCTGTCAGGTGCTACGTACTGTTTACTTTCACCCAAATGATAGAAGTGGCCAAGGGCATGGCCCATCATGTAAACACAGGGGTGCACTGGATCCAGGGTGAGTGCACGTGGAAACACGTGTTGCCTTAGTTGTCTCTGCCAGACAGCCAGTCCTCCTGGGACGTTTGCCTACT
This sequence comes from Mus musculus, assembly GCF_000001635.26. Taxonomy (NCBI): domain Eukaryota; kingdom Metazoa; phylum Chordata; class Mammalia; order Rodentia; family Muridae; genus Mus; species Mus musculus. Next base: position 65,663,304 of record NC_000069.6, on the reverse strand, counting down.
GTGGTTAGAGACACATGTCTCAAACGTGGTTTCTTCATGACGTTTCCCGTACAGCTTCTAGTTTTCAAAAGAGGTTAGCTGCAAAGACCACTTGGCTTTGTTTTACCCGCCCCAACACATTTGCCTCTACTGTGCTGTCACACTTAAAGCTGCAGATTGCCTTATAAAGCTGTTTTGCATACTGAGCCCCCAAAAGCTGTGGTCTAGAAGTGAGTTAGACCACAAAATACTATTTTTAGGCTTGAGCTCTGTATTTTTTTATTCATCCCATAGATGCAATATAAAGTTGAGTATGTGATGCAGTAAAGGTCCTGGAGTTTGAGTGGCATCTCTCTAGAAAGAACTTCCAAGGCTTTGCTGTTTGTACAGGAACAAACTGTGTAACAAATTTGAATTTGTTTGAGTCTTAGACTTTAATTTTTGAACATATTTCTAATGAGACAAGCTAGATGCTTGCATGATAACTGTCTACTCTCAAATGTGAAAATTAAGACACCGCTACAGGAGCTGGAGAGATGGCCCACCAGTTAAGAGCCCTGTCTGCTCTTCCAGAGGTTCAGTTCAGTTGAACCCTAGGTTCAATTCCCAGCACCTACATGGCAGCTCACAGCTTTCTGTATCTCCAACTCAAGGATATTTGACACTCTCACATAGATGTTCATACAGGCAAGACACCAATGCCCATAAAATAAAAATGAATAATCATTTTTTTAAAAGATACTCACTACAGCAAAATGTTTTATGACCATAAATGTATCTTCTTTGGACTCCTCACTAATGGTAAGTGTTTCATTTTTTAAAAATGTATTGTGTCAATATAATTCAATATTTGTTACATCCATATATTTTTAAAATATGAAGGTATAAGCTCTAATGAAGGCAATTTAACACCTATAGTAAATTTGATACTCAAAACTAGGACAGTGATAACTTCTTAAAAATTAATCTTCCCAGTAACTCAAATTCCTTCCACTAAACTCAAAGGATCCCAATCTGGCCTATAATAAACACCTCATAAATATTAGATATTTCAAAAAAACCTGAAAACTGGGGGCTGGAGAGATGACTCAGAAGTTAAGAGCACACACAGCTCTTTCTGCAGAGGACCCTCTTTCAGTTCCTGCCACCCACTAAGGCCAGGTTAACATTACTCATCACTTCAAATCCAGAGGCTCTCATAACCTCTTCTGTACTCCAAGGGCATCTTCGCTTGAGTGTACATAGAATGCACAGGGAGACACATACACATATCAATAATTCAAACATGGATTTAAAAAAAAAACCCTAAACCAAAAATTAGGAAGTTGCTTATACATAGAAAAATAACAAAAAACAAAACCTTTCATCATTGGCAGTGGTAATGCACCCTGCAGTTCTGACCCTTGGGACTAGGAGGCAGAGTAACCTTGAGCTGTAAGTCACCCTGGACTACACAGCAAGACGCCGTCTAAAACAAACAAACAAACAAACAAACAAAAAACCCTTTCATTTCTGAGATGTCCACAGTTACCTTAATTCACATTATTTTGATGTGTGCCTGGCAGAGGTGATTCTGTTTTCCCTTATATGATGAAGTATGTATCTGTACATTTGATTTTAGATAGCTACTAAATTTACAGGAAACGAGGTATAGTCATTTTCCTAATGTTGTATATCTCTACTAAAGACTTAATGCCGTTCACAAAATTGTCAGCTGGGGTTGTGGCTCAGTAGGGAAGAGTACTTGCCTAGCATGCCTGAGGTCCAATGTCACGTATGGCAATGTGTTGGCTCATACCTGTAATCCCAGCACTTGGGAAGTGGAGGCAAGAAGACCAGAAGTTCAGCATCATACTCAGCTCCACAGTTAGTTCGAAGCCATCCTCAGCCACATAGAATTCTGTCCCATAAAGGAAAATAGTTATATCACCGTAAATACATGCTAGGAAACTGTTAGTAAAAATTGCCAAGCATCATTTTCAGCTTATCAATCCGATGTTATTAAAATAATTGTAGTAGCCCAATTCATCAGGATATAGAGCAACTAGCTAGCACTCCTTAACATTGCTGCTAAAGAATTAACACATTTATTACTTTTTAAGGGATTTAAATTTTTGAAGTGTTCAAAAACTATGGAAGTAAGACATTTGATCTGCCATCTTCCTTTTGTTCCAGAACCTAGACCTCTTTACCCTCATCTCTACCTATCTATTCCCAAGCACCCCTTAGGCTTCCCAAGTCCAGGGATGGATTCAGTTCCGGTCAATTCCACAAGGCTCTTCTATGAGATCAGCCACCCAGTTCTGATAAAGAAGCTCCAAGAAGTTATTGGAAGGGTCATTCGGTGTCCATCAGAGTCTTAGTTATAAAGCTTTAGGGCTGGAAATACTACCGTCTGGGCATGTAGCTAAGTTCCTGTCTGTCATTCAAAAGCCCTGGGATTGAGTGATCGTCAACAGCACATAAAGCTGGCATAGTATAACAAGTCTGTCATTTGAGTCATCCCTGTCCAGGCAGAAAGATCGGAAGTCCAAATCACAGCAAATTAGAAGCCAGCCTGGGCTACATGAGCCTCATTGAAACAGTAAGTACAAGAGAAAGGAAACTAGAAATACTAAAATGTGAAATAAACTTGTTCAAACCACAAGATTGTACAGCTGATAGAAGGGTTGTTGCAGGACAAGTAGGCTGAGTTGGGAGGATCACAAGTTCAAGGCCAACCTAGGTAACTTAGTAACTTTCCTTGACACACTTTGAGTCACATGCTGGCCTTTTAACCTCATCACTAAGGCAAGGAGTTGGGTGACACAACTGGTTCAACTTCAGCCAACTTGGTCAAACTCTTGACCAAGTGTTTGGGACCAGGAAAGGCAAGACCGGACACACGGACACTTCTAATTACATAGCTAGAGGAGAATCAGAATCCAGGGAAGGGGTCAGTTGTGCGCAGGAGAAGGCAAACATTAACTACGTTCACTTAATGCCAGCCCAGGAGAACCCTGCTTCCTTAGTAATGCGCGTGTGTGGAGGGGATGGGAGATGAGGGACTGGGCACCATAGGCCCCTAATGCTACCCTAGGGGAATAAAGGGACAAGTTCACCAAAGTCAAAGTTACAGAAAGGAGATTGGTGTGAGGTTTTCCACGTTTCCAGTTTAATGGAGTGGTTTTGTGTTAAACTGGGTGTCAATGTTTTCCTTCTGAAATCTTCAAATCTCCATAAATAGCTGCATGAAAAACACTTTTTGGTCACATAATTTTGCCTAAGAGTTTACTTAGATTCAGCACTCTTAAAACCTGTGTGTTCCCTTAATTTCCTTTGAGCTTTTGAGTCATCACAATGAAGAGTTCTCCAGTTATGGCAATGGGCGCACGGGGGGGGGGGGGGGGGGGAGTGCTTCTGGGAAGGATGAGACCAAAGGATCACGACTGTTTTCTGAAATGAAGTTTTGTTCCAATGAGCAACACTTGCATCCCAACGCCTCTGCCTTGTTCTGCTTCCTTTGTCAGCACATCTCGGGACTTGTGAACTGTGCCTCTGGGCCTAACCCATTCCTTAGAAAGTTTCTGCGGCTTATTGCTATTGACAGAGCAGCTCCGGCTCCCGACTGGATTAATGCATCTGTCTGAGCAGGTTTTACTGCCCAGGTTACCGGTGTTCCGATAACACCAAGACACGGTGAACTGGCTGCCCCACCCACAAACCTATCGTGACTGCGGTCCCCGGGTTGTAAAGTGGACGGCGGCTCCGCCCTGCAGCACCTGTGCCCCCAGCACGAAGTGCGTGCTGCTGGGAGCCGGCGGGTCACGCAAGCCCGGGCCTCCCGCCGCCGCTCGCGTGCGCTCCCGGGGCTTCCTGGCCGCCCAGGCTGGCCTTGCGTGCCGATGGCGCCGCGTAATCCGCGGAGGAATCCTATTCCGGACGCCTTCTCTAGCCGGAGGGGGTGCCCTGCTCCTTAGCCGGCCAGGAAGTTTCCGGCTCGGAAGTTGCAAGGCACACGCAAGTCGGCGACAAGGACAGAACAGGCAGGGAGGACGGATCCCGAAACCCGGAGGAGCTCCTGTAGACATGGGACAGGGTGGCAGCTGTGCGAGTGCAGGGGGCAGGGGGAGGGGCTGAGGATCTCTGAGCACCAGGATCGGGCGGGGAAGTTTCTGTCCTTGTGACCTTTGGGGCGGGATGGAGGTAACTTGAGGAATGACAAAGGGAATCGAGGGAGGTCGTGGCGACCTGGCCGGGTTTATCTGCAGCTCTGGCTCGCTGCTCTGAGACCCAGGGGCGTGCATCTGGTTACGCCGCGTGCAGGCGACGGGAAGCGCGTGTCGTGAGCAACAGCGATGAGATCAGTTTGCATAACCACAGCGTCGGGGTGGGGAGTGCAGCCAGTCACGCAGCCACCACCCGACCCGGCGCAGACTCTGCCCGGGTGGCCACGGCTGCCCCACGGGATTCGGGTGGCAGGAGCTGGGGTGGTCCTGCCCCTTCCAGGCTCCGGCCTTCTGAGGCGTCAGAACTATTCCAAGGGAGTGGTGAGGCAGTGGGGGGAAGAAAGCCACACAAAGCGCAACCTGCAGAGTTAGCAAGCGGGATTCTATTAGGCAGCTTTCTAGTCACACTGAAAAAACCACTGTGCCGAGTAGGTAACTTCAAAGACTACTATCATGGAAATCAAAGATCATTAAAGGGGGCCTTTAATTTGTTTATACTATTTCGCTAAGCAGTCCTTCGGATGTGTGCGTGAAATTTAATTTATGCACTCAAGTCTGGAGTCCTGGTTTAGCAAAGGAAATAATTATGAATTCAGCTAAGCGTATGGGTACAAACGGATTACTTAAAAGAACAATGAACTGGAAAAAAATTCCAGCTTCTAACTAACAAGGCCATTACATTCAGCTTTTCACGGTCTTGAACATCTTGAGCAGGCTCAACAATACGTGGCGGAAACTTCTAATTAAGCATTTTAAAACGCTAGCATTTACGCCAGGAAAACGTCAAGAATGCCTTATGTTATAGACATGTGACTACCATCTACACATAGACTAAGTAGTGTATCTGGCAGTTTTGTACTTCAGGCATCTTCTTAGTATACTAGCAGTTCACTGGTAGGTCAGTCAGTTATGAAGTAGGATTAAACACCATGAAAAATCGCAACCTGGAATTTCGAAAGACTCTTCTGCAGATGTGACGTTCACGTGATGCGAGTTCACGTGATGCGACTTCAGTAAAGACGAACCTAAGTGCCTAGCACACAGCATCAAAATAAAATCTTGGATGAATGAATGAATGAATGAATGTGTATGGGATACCCTCTGATGATTGCAGCTCTGCAGTAAGTGAATCATGCCTCTCTGGTAAAGTGTAAATTAGACTCCCAGCATTCCAGGGCGGCGGCAACTTTTACCTACCACAGGTGCTTTGAGATGTTTATAGAAAGAGGGCATATATTCAATTATTACAAACTGTTCAAAAAAACTAAAAAAGTATAATGTTTAAAACTGTGATGTCAATTTTATTTGATAGGGTTTATCAAGCACTGACTTATGGAATAAGAAGCTGAATATATCATTACATCAAATATTTGACTTACAGTCAAGTTTTTGATCAGTCTTTTGATTCATAGAATCTTAAAGGAAAGAGACCTTCCTGATATACTTTTCTGCTGCTTCATGCCCGGGTATCTAGGATTAGAAATGTATTAAATCCATTGAGACTGACTGTGTGAGGGATTGTTAAAGTTGGGCGTCTTGCAGACAAAACCGATTGCTCAATGTGTAAATGGTCTCTATTGAAATGCAAAGCACGGAAGGAATACTAATGCCTTGCACACATCTTTGTGTAAATGTAAAAATCTTGTCTCCTTTTGAAGCTCTCAGTAGAGGACCTTTGAGAAGAAAAGGACAGTCAACAGAGAGGAGCTTTCTGAAATGGAGCGGAAGCGTCAGACAATGCAGTTAGCCAATTTTGACTGGAATCAGAAAGCAGATACTGTAGCCAATCTCTTCCATTTAGAAAATTATAAAGCAGGGCAAGGATTTGACTCAGTAGTGGAACACTTGCACTGTGGGTGGGGAGCTTTGGGTTCAAAGTCAAATCTAAAATACAAAACAAAAAGCATATGATACTATCTGTCTTTCTTCTCTTCATAGCTACCCTAATTTTTCTTAATGTCCTCTGTCGTCACTTTAAGGCCAGGATCCTACACTGTTGTTCACATTACGGATTGCATGCTGACACCTGGAGAGGAGGCGAATAGGAACTGATCTCCAGTCTGACAGAGACGTGTGCTTTTGCATCCTCCCGACAAGGGAAGTCTCTCTTGATAATGTGAACAAAGGCACCTCGAGGCTTGCAGCAGAGTGATTTGTCCTCTGGAACAAATCTGCTCCTTCTGCTGGTTGATTTGTATTTAGTTCCCAATTGCATTTAATAGTGTTGCTCTGCAAAGAGGGGGAGGAAGGCATTAGGACTGGAAATGTGCAGGGGCCCAGGCTGATGGAGCTGTGCATCGAACGATGTCACCTTCCAAGGTCTCATTATGAATTGCCGCCCAGGCAAGACAGTATGTGTAGAACGTTCAATAAAGAGCAATGACAGGGCAAACCAGAAGAGCCTTAGCTACCAATCCAATGTCTGAGCCATGCGTTGCACTGGGGAATGATAGTCAGTGTGCCTCAATCCTTTGGCTGAACTACTTGGTGGGATCTGCTATCGGACGATTCTATCTGTGCATGATACATGACCTGCTGCACCTTGAGCTTGCCTTAAGTTTAAAGTATTTTCTTTTTCCTGTTGCAAACATCTCTGAAGCCTACTGACATTGAGTCACAGTCCAAACAATGAGTGGCAGAGACTATTGTGTGGGGATGTAGTGACCTGATTACTTTAAACTGTGGGAACAAGACACAAACAGATGAGCCCCAACAGGACCTTGTGCAATCTTTTCTGGATGGGCCACACCCTGAATGCACCTTAAATCTCCTACTTTTTTTGAAAGTTTAATTTATTGCTTAGCAACTCCAGGAACAGTTAATTTGATTTTTTTCATGATTTAATTAGCATAAAAGAAGAGTTTCTATGTAACTTATTAAAATATGTGCATGATATAAATATATAAAATATGTGGAATTAATGCCATGTTCTGAGAACATAAAATTATCCAACTGAATTAACATCTTTTTTAAAAAAATAGTTCCCGCAGGTAATTAAGGAGTCGGTTTTGTAATTTGACATTTAGGCCGAAAGCAAATAAAACACAGGAAGGGATCTGATTGGTGCATCGCACCGTTCACCGTTTGCTTATCAAGCAAAGATTCCTCAGAGATGCTTTTAGTGAATTTTCATTTTTTTCTTAATTTATTTTATATGTATGAGTGTCTGTCTGCTTGTACATATGTGCACCATGTGTTTGCCCGGTGCCCACAGAGACCAGAAGAAAGCATCAGATCTACTTGGAACTGAGCTGTAGACCACAGTGAAGATGCTAGCAACCAAACCCTGGTCCCCCGCAAGAGCAGCAAAAGCTCTTACTTAACCACTGAGCCATTTCTCTAGAACTCCCTTCCCACCTCTACCTTTTTAACCAGGCCTTGCTACACAACCCAAGTCTTGAATTCATGGCAATTCCCCTGCCTCAGCCTCCTCAGGGTAGATGTTACAGATATAAACCACTACTACTGATTTCCCATGGAGTTTTAAATGTTAATGGTTATCATCTACAAAAGCCTTTGTAGAATGTTGCTTTCAAGGTTTGGTAGTTTTAAAAATGTGAAACAGAACAAAGAGTTTGAGTGAAGTAGTCCATAAACCTTGTGGCTACTGAAAATAAGAGATATGGAGGAATTAAAGCAGTCGTAGAACTCCATACACAAAAGATGCTTTTAAATATGATTCATTGCTAAGAGCAAGTAAATATAATTTATCACGTTGAGACAAATACAGCCTTTAGTCGATTGGTCCTTGTTTGAGGACAGAGACAGTTACTATTGTTTGCTTTCCCAGTACCCCCCTGTGAGTGATAATGGCTTAAGGGAATCAATTATTAAGTAAGAGGGAGAGGAAACCCTTCAGAACTAACTACTGGGCAGTATAGTCCCCAGGCCTTCCCCATTTCTCTCTTGATGAGTGCCTGCCAGCTCGTCCATGCTTTACGTGAGCAATAAGGAAAAAGGAAGTAGTCCAGATGGCAGCATGTCCATCGGATGTCTCTGAAATGAACAAAGTATTTGCAGATGTTTCAACCAAATGGAGGGGCTGGGCTATACCTAAGCCATAGGAAACAACTTCCACACCTTGAGGCTACTACAATAAAGGTATCATCACTCATCTGGACAGGATTCCGCTGGAAACTTGAAAAGCACTCTAGGTCGGAATGCTGCATGGATCCAGACTTGCCTCAGGAATGCTGCCGGTGCTCAGATCTGAGTATCGAAATTAATGTGATTTGTAAAAATAGCCATCAGGATCATTGCTTATCTGGAAATCAGATCCTTTAATCACTGTAGACAGAGCTAATGAAAGTAGAAGAAACCATCATTGATTTTGAGAGTCGTCTCCTAAATTAGTTGGCCTTTGGCTTTTGGAGAGCAAAGTTCAAATTCCAGTTCCTGTTTAACAGGAAAATAAGTCAGACGCTAAGGAGAGAATCTTGTGGACTGAAACAGCAGGACACAATGGACTTCTGAGTCTCGAAGAAACCTTCTTTTTGAGAGTTGCTGAAGTCATTTCCCCAAATGAAATATTTCTCATGGTACCTTTTAAATTGCTTTAGATGGTTTAATTTTTTTTTTTGTCCTGTCTTTTTTTTTTTTTTTTTTTTTTTTTTTTTTACTTACTTGGTTTTAAAAGTATTTGTTTGTCTTTAGATTTCATTTTCGTCGTCCAATGTAAATGTTTATATTTTTCTAATAAGAACCGTCTACAGCCTACTGTTTTATGCAGGCAATGTTCTGGAGTGTCTGCAGCATATTAGCCCGCTGGCTGGCTGAATATGGGATGGTGGGTGCTATGATTAGTGCGCCAACTCCTTAATATGATGATGCCACACAAAGGCATCTTCAAAAGTGCAATTCTTTAGCTTTGTGTCCCAGCCACAGGACAGTCTGAGACTGTTTTCTCTGTCCTGATGTAGTAAGAACTGGAGGAACGTTTCGCTTTTCGGTAAGAAAGAGCTTGTTTTCCAAAGCAATGGGAGGGAATACATAACAACATTGAACTTGTTCCCTACAAAGACTAAAACGTAAAGATAAAAGACTCAAGTGTAATGTTGCTGTGGACACACACACAGGCTTTTAATTAACTCAAATGAAATATCTAAAAACACATAAAAGGGAGGGGGAAAGTACTGTTGCTCTTAATAGAATTGACCAGCATGTGTGGGAAAGAGAAAAATTAATTAGCACTAACATGATTGAAGAGTTACATATTGCTGTCCTAAGTGAACTGACCTTTTTGAATATTGGGGTTCAATATGTAACACTAAGTGCTAATGTGGCTGTAAATGTTTTTGTCTGATGTTAGAACCAAAACAAAGTCTCAGACTTGTAGTAGATTCAGGATTAGATCATTGGAACCTAGAAGAAACGTAACTGTTCTGAGATCCTAAGATTTGATCATTGCCTGCAATAGACTCGCACTAATAATTTGCAAGGCCCTAATCTTGGTCTAAAGATTCAGCAATGAACAAGACAAATGTGTTCCCTTGCCCCAATCACACAATTAATGGAGGAGCTGGAACTAGAAAGGAGCCCGCAGAGTTCTAATTAAAACAGCATCCACTAATCAAACACTAACTCTGTCAGGCCTTAAGTGTTTCACCTGCGTTAAGTCATAGGTTAGACGTGCTTGCTTTCCCACTCCAGGGGTCTTTTGGCTCCTCTCAACTGCCTCATTTTCTCTGCCCAAAGGGAAAATGACTTCTCTGTTTGAAAAAAAAACTTCATATGTAATCTAGCCCCTTCCCTTCTCTCTCATTTTGGAGGAGGGGACACAGCGTGGGATGGGCCTTAGCTGTCATCATCCTACCCTTGCTCAGCCCTCCTGACCCCGTGGAGCACAGGGTCAGGAGGAGACCTCTTCTGGGATTGCGGGTTGGGCAGTTGAGTATCCTACTAGGATTTTAAATGAGGAAGCTGATTTTTCTCATTGATATCAGCTTCCTCATTAATCAACCAGGCACTGTTCGTTTCCTGTAAGAGAAAAACGTTTCATAAAAATAAAATAAACAATCGCGTACTAACAAAGTTGAACGATCTGAAACATGTCAAGTTCTATCCAGTATGCATGACAGGGTCTCACACGCAGACACGACCTGTCACATCACCTAGGAAACAGTGTCTTAAGACAACATTAACATAACCTTCACAGCTTTGGCTTCATTCCCATAATTTGCAAAAGTATGATGGCCAGCCAGAGGGCTTTTGGGGAAAGCAGGAGGTGAAATGAAAATCACATGGAACTTTTGGAAAGAATTAGGAGGTGTTGCCTTGTTGGAGAAGGTGTGTCAGGGAGGGGGAGCCTTGAGGTTTCCAGTTAATTCTAACTGGTCCTTGAACTTGCAAACAAGATGTAAGTTCTCAGCTACTACTCCATGCCTGCTTGCCTGCTGCCATGCTTCCCACGGTAATGACCATAGACTCACCTTCTGAAACTGTAAGCCTAATTAAACCATTTCCTTTATAAGTTGCCTTGCCACTGTGTCTCTTCTCAACAATAGAAACGTAGCAAGAGGAGCAGCAATCACTCCTAACTGCTGAGCCATCTCTTCAGCTCCCATCTTAAAGTGAAATCCTCCAACAACAGTTCTCAGTTTCACTACAACTCTCAGGTTTGACTCTATGCGTGGGTAGCTAAGAGTTAATGGCTAATGGATCTTCCTTTTCACTCATAAATGCAGGAGAGGTATCTACCAAAACAAATGCCATGGTGTTTGTTTGTTTTAAATAATGTCCTGGTGGGACTAATGACTCTCCTTGCTTTTATAAAAAATTAAATTACATTCAATTATTTGTCTGACTCTGGGGCATACCTGTGATAGAGGTACAGAAGGCAGATAACAAGTTTCAAGAGTCAGTTCTCTCCTTCCACCATGTCGGGCCTGAGATTAAGCTCAGGTCTTCAGTGTTGATGGTATCAAGCGTTAGGACCAGAGTTTGGATCCTCAGATCCCACATGAAAGTGAGTAGAAATGCAGACAACTGTAATGCCAACACTGAGGAGGAAGAGGCAGGGGACCCGTGGGGCAAGCTGGCTACACTAGACAGGTTTGGTGAGCTTTGGGTTTAGCAAGAGACACTGCCTCAAAAAACAAAGTGGAGAGCAACCTCATGCATGTGAATATACATATGTTCATTCCTCTCTCTCTCTCACACACACACACGTATAAATAAAAATGTGCAACTATGCTGAAATTTGAAAAAGTTGAATTCTTACAGGCTCTGTGTGTATGTGTGTGTGTATGTGTGTGTGTGTGTGTACCCTCTGAGATGTAGTTCTCTCCCTGCTCTTGGAGCTAGGTTGGTGGCCAGCAAGCTCCAGTGATTCGCTCCCCCTATCTCACCCAGCTCTGGAGTTATAGGCACATATAAAGCTATGCCAGTTTCTTTTTTTTAAAACATGGGGTCTGGGGTCCAAGCTCGGGTTTGATGCTCATGCAACAAATACTCTTATCCATTAAACTGTCCTTCCGGTCACCCAGATTGCATTCTAAGACTGTCTTAGAAAAATAACCATGATCCTCATAATATAATCTATCTTTTAAGGTTAAAATAAAATTTAAAAAAAGAGAGAGACTGGGATGTAGCTCATTTATAGAACCCTTAGTGCTGCGCCTGAGGCTCTTGTTAGATCCCAGCACTGTAAAAGAAAAGGAAGAGGAGGATTATTAAAGGCCATAAGAAGTTAAAAGAAATAAATCAAACAGAGAAACAAAACAACAGAGGAAAACCAGGTCTTTGAACTGCCTCTGAGCTATATTAAAGGGCTACTAAAAGATTCCCCTGAACCATTTTCATGAAAATTCTTATTAATCCCAAGGTTTCCCTTGCACAAGTAATTCAGTTATAATAATTTTTCAAATAGAAATCCCCTATTTTAGGCTTTTTCCAGGCTACCAAATTTCTACCCATTTTTCAAGGTTGCACTTACATGCCTCTGTTGACTCACTACATATGAAAATACTTACTATTTGCCCAGCATCTTCCTAAGTGCACGGCTTGACTTATTTTATTTTAATAATCATCAGTCTTAGAAAATAGAATGTGATCATTCCCTTTGTGCAATTCAGGAATCATATCACTTAACCAGACAATGGAAACCAAACCATGAATGGAACCCAGGACTTAGGATCCAAAGTCAACTTTGTTCCTTCCTATCACCCAGGCTGCAGATATATTACTGACATTTGTCTTGGAGCATGTGCCTTAGAGTGTGCATGTGTGCCTGTGTGTGTGCACATTCATTACTGAAGGCTGAAGTCAGGGCCCAGCTTTTACAGAGCCAGTACTCACACTGTCCTGTACCCCCATCACACCCCCGACCCCCGTTTTAAAAACAGCAGTGAGTTCATTTGCTTCTGTATGCTCTTCATTTTGCTCTTCAAATGGCAATGTTCCTTTCACCAGCTGCTAGTTGAGCATTTCCTGTAGGTAAAGTATTGAAAAGCTCTTTTGGCAATTCTTTTGTTTTGTTTTGTTTTGTTACTTAAAAGAAACTGTGGTAGGGCTAAGATGTAGGTCAGTGGTTTTTCCTTAGCAAACCACAGCAAAAGAAAGTTGTGGTAGAAGACATAAAATTTACCACCCTGAAAGTGTACAGCTTGCCGGTGTTAAGTAGAGCCACTTTGCTGTGCAATTGTAAATTATTTTAATAACATTTGGAAGCTCCACAGTACCTAACAGATGTTTGCTGACAGGTGGGGGAGTTTACCATCTGTCTTAATCCATTAGATGACTATAACAAAATACAATAAACGGGACTAACTTATAAACAACATATTTATTTCTCACAGTTCCGGAAGCAGGGAAGTCCATTAAATTTCCTGCAGATTCTGTATCTAACAGTGCCTGACTTTTGGCTTTTAGACAGGAAGCCTCCGAGTGAAGCTTCCTCCAGTGCAAGGACAGGACAGTTAGCTCTGTCCCCCTGTACCAACACCGCATCAAAGGTCTCACCTTCTAACCCCTTTTCCTTGGAGGTTAGAATTTTAACATACGAATTTTGGGGACCACAATACTGGAAAACTATGTAACATCCCAAAGGTGTCTTTAACCAGAGTTTATCAAAGGGCTCTCCATATCCCTGCTAGCAAAAGTCATCCCCCCCACCAAGCAAATTACTCCAAGCATGTCAAAAGAGTTGTCATACATCTCATAGCTTTAATTTTGATTTATTAATTTTTAAAATAGATTCTAAAGTCATGCTGCTTAATGTTCCACAAGTGAGGAAAAAAAAAAAAAAGGAAGGTTGAAAACTCTGCTTCACATCCAGCAATGTTTTAGCCATGTGTAAACAACGTCGGCAGTTGCTGGGACCCACTTCCACACAAGTGTAAACTGCCACACGTGTTCTTTGGAGCCTTGCTTTTGTCACATATCTTGACAGTCACAGCATTCACGGCATTCACGTTTTACCTTTCACGGACATGCCGCACTATGTAGCTTACTCACTGAGTCCCTTGTTAGCCAACATTTTTATTTATTTATTTATTTTCTCTTCTTTGGCTACTGCTGCTCATCCCCTTCCCCAATCTTTTGTAAATGAAACATTACTGTAATCAATGACATCTGCGTCCATCTTTTGACAAGAGTAAAAGCACATCTGTGAAATAAATATCTAGCCCCGCCCCCCGCTTCCCCCCACCCCCAAACTAGGTGGACATTGCTGGAGACTTGCAAATTGCTGGTTTCCTCTCTCATTCTGTAGGGGTGGAGAATCGTTAGATTGCAATGGCATATGATATTGACAATTGGAGTGTATTTCACGTGTGTAAAGAGGAGAGGCAGGAAAAAAATAGAAGCACTACTCCCAGCCCCCACCCCTCTCCCAGTCCTCCTCCCACCCCCTCCCCACACACACATACACTGCGACCCCTTTTATTTCTAGCCAAAAGAAATTTGCTTGGCCAGGCTTGTCAGGTCATGTCCTGTCTCCTCAGGGTCTCTCCAGTCTCTAACCCAGGGTTATTATCATGTAAGTCACATGCTCAATAGAGTACAGACCAGGGTTAGCTTGATAAGCTTATGCCTGCCTCTCTACCTGGCTCCCTTTGGAAGGTGACTAGGTCACCTGGATTTGCATATCTATAAAGGCAGCCCTCCCCACCCCTGTCCCTATTCTCTGTGTGGCTTAGCTATCTGGGATTGGATCACAATTGAGTAAAATTGTGTAGATGGAACAGTTCTGTAAGGAATCCTAGACTTAGGCAAGTGTGCCTGGGAGAGAGAGACACACAGAGGGACATGGGATTTAATCCTCATTGCCATTGTATAATGTAACACCCCTCCCCCTCAAAAAAAAAAAAAGCCTGCTTAAATTTATAATAAATGAACTAACTTGTACCTAATAGGAGTTAGATCGCTGTGAAAACTTTTAAATCAGATGTATTTGTTCCTTCTCTACTGATAAATAGGCTGGTAGTCATTTTCTCCTCCCTAATAGATCATTGAAAAAAAAAATCTATTGAGCTAGCAATCACTGGCCTCCGCAGATATAATAACCACACTTGCTATCCACTTGGCAGTTTCGATCAGGCCACATCTGTCACTCATGGCTTGAACAAGTGCCTCCCTGGCAGCATTTTCACACCACATATAGAGACCACGGAGGCTGGTATAGGTGAGAGAATGGGCAAGAATGATGTTTGGAGTTCAGTTCAATGACGCTTTACTTTGATTGGCTTCCAAAGCCACACTGAAGTAGGGCCAAAGGTAGGCATGGATGAAGGCAGATGTGGCTGGCCATTGCCCCTTTGTTTTCCACGGAGTGACCATAAATTTGACCATCATGGCAGCCGAAGAGTGAGACGTCCTGAGAGGTCAGGGTTGCTCAAAAGTGTGGGCTCATTCTTTCAAATTCCAACCACATTAACAGCCAGAAACAATTTATAGTACCATATAAGGCAAAAACTTTACCCAGCCAGCAACTTTATTCAGGCTAATATCTAGATTCTAGACCTTGAAAGGCCTCCAGTGCCCAGCCTGTGGCAGCTCTTCCTTATCCACACCTGGGCAGAGCATGTAGGAGGTTTCCTCTTATTTTGCAGACAGGCCCAGCCTTGGCCTACCACAAACATACTTAGCCTTTAAGTCTACAAACAAATTCTTGGTGTCATCCTGCATTAACGCAGGCTAAAGGACATCTGTGTTGATTCTGATCAGCTCGCCCCCTGGGCCAGGCTTTCCAGTGTGCTAATCGTTTTGTCTCATCTCTCGCTGATTACTCTTGATTGCAAAAGCCCAGCTCTTCAATTGCTGCCTGATTCTCTTTGTCCCTCAAAACCATTCCTTCTGTGAAACAATCCATCGTCCTGTGTACACATGCGGCTCTCATCATTTCCTCCTCATTTAAAAATGTTTATTCTCACCACTCCGGTTTCCATCACAGATATATGCATCCTCTTACTAACTCTTGCAATTTTATGGCCTTTATACTTTCTGGATACAATGAGCTAAATGTCCGTTTGCCTCCCCAAGTCTATGTACAGTCATAAGTGAACATGACTAATGACTGAGATGACCAGCAATGTCTGGTAACGCCATTTGTCTGTGCCAAGTGACAGATGAACTCTACTTTAGAAACACACTTTAGCTGATGTCTGTGTGAGTACATTGGTTTTGTGCTCTTTCCTTCTTTCTTCTCTTTATCAATCTCTCAGTGTAGGATGGTTTCAGGGCTTGGATGACAAGGGGGGAAACGTCTGTACCCAAACAGAACCGAAGCTGATCTGCTAGTCTCATGAATGAAAAATCCCCATAAATGAGAGAAGAACACATCACAAACCATTAAAATATCAGTGTAAGTGTTACAGCTCTAAGGAGAAAGTCTCCCCAGTCCACAGATTACATCTCTATGTACATGTTACAGCTCTGAAGGGAAAGGTATCTGGCCAGTTCCAGGCCAAAAAAAAAAAAAATGACACAAAGTCACAGCCCACCAGGAACCTCATACAGGAGGGTATTGGCAGTGACACAAGAGGATGGCTGCCTCTGCATGAGAAACAGCAGGGAACTGAGCAGGAGGCAGGCTTATATAGGGTTTCTTGGGGAGCAGGGGGAGGATTGGTGGGATTTCAAATCCTGAGCTTGGGACCAACACCGGGATTGGTGGGTTTTCAAGCTTAGGGATTGGTTGGTCTTGGTGGATTTACAAATCCAGAAGTAAGCTGAGACATTTTATCCTACAGTCAGAGTTGCTTCTTACTGCAAATTAGTTTGGCAGTCACAAATTCTAGAAAGGTGAGGGGGAAATAATAATAAATATATTTCAAAGTAAGAAGGGTTAAAGTGGATTTTTGACACAGTGAGACGGAAGACGTGTTTCATTTCAGTATCAAGGACCACCACTCCCAGGGGAAACAATACAGGCTCTGAAAAGATCTAGGAGGAGCAGCCATAGTGAGACGTGCAAGGCAAATCTTAGTAGCCCAAGGAAGGCTTCAAAGGCTCCTCTGAGCTAAACCATCTATACCAGGCTGCTAGCTGGGCCTTACTATCTTCTAAGTATATCTCCAAATGGAAGCGATATAGAGAGGGCTCAGTCTCTCCTGCAGCACTGGACTGAGCACACTGGTGAGCTGCTCTTGAGCCAGTTCAGTTCAGTCTGGGTCACTTTGGGAAGCCATAGACAATGTACCCTCCTCAACTCTCTTGTCTTTTCCTTCCTGTAATTTTCATCTAGACTATAAGGGGTTCATGAGGAAACCTACCCCAAAAGATAAATATTATCTCCGTTTTAGCCACAAGGGAACTGAGACCTGGAGTATCAAGTGAGTTTCTATAATCACAAAGTAAGTGATGGGGTTGTGATTAAATCCTATCAGTCCAGCTTCTGAAGCCACCGGAAAATGTTACATTCCTAGGCACATGCTTTGAAAGCACTGTCTATCATGATGGTCAAATATCAAAATGGGTCAGGTCACCCTTTCCTCCTAAAGGAGAGTTGACTCAAACATCAACAAATGAAGGTATAACTCTCCATTCGAGACAGGTTTCTCTCTCTCTCTCTCTCTCTCTCTCTCTCTCTCTCTCTCTCTCAATCTGATTACACTTTTAACTTTGTCTCCAAACCAGAAATCAAGAGACACAAACCTCCTGAGAACTCCAAGCTATTCACACTGCCTTAGGAGACCTAATAACCATGTCCTGTGGAATGTGCTCAGACCTTGACCTGGTCTTTCCCTGATCCTCCCTATCTTAGTAATCATACCACAACAGTCAAGCCAAAAGCTTGGTAAGCATTTTTATTCTTCCCTCTTCTTCTGTATCTACTTCATCAGCAAGACATGTTCATACTCACTTTTAGCCGAAATGACTCAAAGCCAGAGGCATATCAAAGCCCACCCAGCACAGTTGATAGCTCACAGCTGGGAACCTGGAGGACACTGCACAGCTTGCAGGCTGCTAAACATGTTGAATAGTCTCTCCAGGAGCCTCAGTTGGTCTAAATCTCTTCCAGGCACTTGGTGTGGTTTCAAGAGTCTTCTTTGCAGCTCAAGGTGTCTCAGAGTCTGCTGTTCAGTTCAGCTTTTTGTTTTGTTTTTTTTTCCCTAAGCAGGACTCTCAGCTTTTATTGTTTCCTCTGGCAAAGAGGGGGCCTAGTGAATCTAGTCAGTTTCAGGGACTTCCTAAAGCTATTTTTCAGTTGTTTACCTTTCTGTTTAAGGAGCTTTCTCTACAGGATAGAATGTTTGATCTTGGAGGAAATTTACAAAACCTATATACATAATAAACACACCTACACAAATTTTAAAAAATGTAATAAGAACCCCACTATGTAATGTAAAAATATTAATATGAAAGAAAAAGTGTGCTTTGTTTTCCTGTTAATCTTTTTCATTTATTTTCTCCTTTTTATTTTTTAATTTTTAATTTTTGTCAAGATAATTTTCATGTATCAGATATACAATGTGAGAGAATTGTGGTAAAAAAAAATTTTCCTCTTTGAGGCCCTAAAATAACATTTATCAGAATTCATATTTCTTTTCTTTTCTTTTCTTTCCTTCTTTCTTCCTTTCTTCCTTTTTTCCTTTCTTTCTTCCATTCAGAAAGAGCTGTCCAGGAGCTCATGATTGCCCTGCCTTTTTCTCCAGAATCTTGGGATTACATTTGTGAACCACCCTGCCTGGCTCATATTTCTTGTTTCTTTACTTACTGTTTTGTTTATTGTTCCAAGTAAAAATGTAACCTCAATGAAAACATGAGGTTATTTATCTTGGTCACCACCATATCTACAGCTCTCACACATAGCAGGTGCTCAATAAATATTTGTTAAATGACTGAATCCACAGGGTGGTTAAGCTCCTAGGAGAAGGACATCTCTGGGAGACCTAATATCAACAAAGCCCCATTTATGGACAGAATTGTTCATCTCAGGTCCCAAGCACATTTGTTTCAGGAACTGTGTTACCTGGGCACTAGCTAAGTACAGTTGATCTTCTAAATGAATTGATCTTAGTTTAAAGAGAAGGAAGATAAGTGTAAAGATTCGAAGAAAGGCAGAGTGAACAACCAGGGCATTGTGAATAGCACAAGGCAAGAAATCTAAAATAAGAACATATATCAAAAATTTAAATTCAATGAATAAACAGCATGATTGATTGATTTTGGACAAAGAGTCTCTTTATATAGACCAGGTGGCCTAGAAATTATTATTTAGACCAGGCTGTCCTAAACTCACAGAGATTATAATGCCTCTGCCTCTTGAGTGCTGAGACTAAAGGTGTGAACCACAATACCTGTCCTCTTTTGGTGTCTTGTTTGTTAGTTTGGTTTTGGTTTTGAGGCAAAGTCTCTCTATGTAGTCCCTGGCTAGCCTGAAATTCCCTATGTGGCCACAAACTCACAAAGAACTACCTATCTCTGTCTCCTGAGTGTTGGGATTAAAAGCTGTGCCATCATGCCTGGCGTTGTTTATGTTTAAATTTCTTCGTTTTATCTTTAAAATAGTTATTCTCTGACAATTTTACATCTGCATGCAATGCAGTCTCACTACTCTCTCCTCAGGACCTTTAGTCTCCCTCCCATCTCAACCCCCCCCCCCCCTACAAATCCATTTCCCATATTCATGTCTGTTCATTTGGCTTGTGACTCACTGAGTTTATCCAAGAGCATTTGTGTGACTGTGAGTGTTATTACTGTGGTTTGAATGAGAAATGTCCCCCCCAAAGGGTCAGGCATTTGAACACTTGATCTCTAGTGACTGATGCTCTTTGAGAAAGTTTAGCTTGGCTGTGCTGAAGGAAGTACACCACTGGGGGTGGCTCTGAAAACATATAGCTTTGCCTCCCTTCTAGTTTGCTCTGTTTGCTGCCATGCCCCACCCCACAGTGATGGACACTGAGTCAACTCTAAGCCAAAATAAACTTTCTCTTCTACAAGTTGCCTTGGCTATGACATTTTTATCATGGCGATAGAATAATAACTAATACAGGCTAAGGGACTATTCTCTGGTAGCTGATGAGTTCACCCGTGAGTACACAACTGAAGACAATGATCATCTCTCAGTCAGCATCCATCTGTTGTACAACCAATCTAAGCTTATCCCCGGCTACCTTACACAAACAGACTCAGACTATACTTACTTTATTAGGTCTGACAATTACTTAGGGGTAACCCCTAATCTACTCTTCTCACTGCTGGCCTGGCTCCTCCCTAGCAGTGTACCCCAGATACTTGCTGTTTCTCCTGGCCATGTGCCCTTTGTCCATCTCTCCTCATGGCGGCTTCCTCCTCTCCTCTTGCTCTTCCTCCTCCTTCTCCTCCTCCTGGTCTCTTCTCCAACCAGGTCACTCCTAACCCACCTACCTCCAATCCCTCCAGTAATTGGCTATAGCTAATTCTATTTAACCAATAGTTTTAAATCAAGGAACAAGGTTTACACAACAAAAGCTTGTAAGCATGAGAAGTCATCAATTGGCAAGAGTTCCCAGGGGAAGGGCAGGACCATGTGCACCCTTCCCTACCCCTGACTAACTATTGCTGCATTCAATCTAGGGCACGCCCAGTACAGAAAATTGCAGCTGTTGAGAGTCGGTAGTTACAATGGCTATGCCATGCCCTGAAGATAGTGTTTCACACCATTCATCCTTATCATCCATCTCATTACATTTTAAAATGAAGTTTTAACACATAATTCTCAGGCTATCAAGGCAAAGGGAGGGAGGAAGGGAGGGACAGAGAGGTGTATCAGAAAGCATGATACCTTCTGCTCAGCAGTGGATTCAAATGAAATCTTCCATTGAATAGCACATATACATATATTTGTTGGGGAAATGAGTTCTCAAAAGCACATTTTATTATCAACAAAGACAATTGTAAAGCTTATATTACCTTTGCTCAAGTAAGAGTGACAACAGCCCTCCCATGGAGGACTTGCAAATGGATTGGTTGCCTTCTCCATCACAGCCTCTATCCTTGAGGGTTCACAGTCACACAGCATTTCCTGGAAAAGCCTTTTGTAACTGATGGGCTATCGTTCGAGCAAATTAGAAATTTTAAGACGCCAGGTGTAGTGGTAAAAACCTTTAATCCCAGAACTTTGGAGGCAGAAGTAGGTGGAGCTCTGTGAGTTCGAGGCTAGCCTGATCTACATAGTGAGTTCCAGGACAACTAGGGCTACATAGGAAGACCCTGCCCAAAAACAAGACAAAAACAAACAAACAAACAAACAAACAAACACACAAAACAAACAATTAAAAAAAGCAACAAAAAAAAATTAAGACAAAGTATTTTGTATGTGATACTATGGTGACAGAGCTCTCTACCATCAGAAGGCCCTTAAGCCAGAAGCACCTATAGGGTATTTGTGGAGAGTAACAGGAACATGGAAAAACAAATTGCTTTTTAAAATCTGGACAGTTTAATTGTAAGAAGTATCACACACACACACACACACACACACACACACACACACACCTTCATACATACAGCAGAAGGGTTTTATAAAAGTGGCCTCTTCATACAGAAACTGATCCAGGTGTGATGTGGTACGCACACTTGGAATCCCAGCATTCCAGAAGCTGACACTGGAAGATATCAGGTTCAAGGCTGCCCAGGCTACACAGTGAGACTTTGTCAAATAAAAACCAACAAACCCACCAAAGAACAATAAACAAACTCTTGTAAATAATGATTATGCAACTCTCATTCAAGATAATTTTGCAAGAAATATGTTCTTTTGATTTAAAAAATATTCTTCACGATTGAGAATTTATACATATATATGATGATGTTTATGTGTTTACACATATCCCCATTTCCCTATCTAACTCCTCCCATATCTCCCTAACACATTCCCCTCCTAACTTCATGCCTCCTCATTTTTTTTTCTTTTTAATAATACACTTTGCTGGTTGGTGCTGCCCGTATGTGCAAGGGTGTAGGGCTATGCACTGGATCATGCGAATCCTTTCAGTAGCCATATGCTCAAAAGGAATGATTCTCCTCCCCAGAAACTATCAGCTGACAATAGCTCCTTAGTAGGGGAAGGGGCAGGTATGGAAGTCACAACTACTGTGAGTTCATTGTGTGACAGCTATGTCTTGTGTAAAAGACAGCATTTCACAGAGGAATCTTCATCCTGCAGCTCTTGAGTCTAATCTACCTTCTCTTCGGAGATGTTCTCAGCGTCCTGTGGAAGGGTAACACAGGGGAAGGGAGGGGAGTGTGTGTGGGATAGTGTGAGGGAGTAATATTCATGTCCCATTAGGGCTGAGCACCCAGTATCTGATTGTCCTTACTTTGCCCAGCTATGTATCTCTCCATTGACTGCTTCCAATTGTGTCTTTTGATAAAGGGCAAAACAAGACAAATGAACAAAAAAGAAAACAACAACAAAACCATTTTGGGTTAGAGAGATAGTTCAGTGGTTAAGAGCACTGGTTGCTTTTCCAGAGGACCTGGGTTCAAATCCCAGCTCCCATGTCATAACTATCTCTAACTCTAGATTGTAAATCTAGCAGATCCAAACCTTCTGGGTTTCAAGGGCATCAGGCATGCAAGTGGTGCACAGACATACACACAGGCAAAACTCATACACATAAAATAGAATATTTATTAAAAATTTTAAAGTACCAGTATAATGATGGAAATTACCATAGAAAAGCATGCAAAAATAAATGAGAACTTTCCTCATCAAAATGGGCCCATGGTGTACAAAAATGAAAATTCTTTAATTATACTTTTTTTTCAATAATCCATTTCCTTCTCTTTGATGTCACCAGCATTAGTTTATTGTTACTTCCTCTGGGACATATCCATCCTTTCCTTTGCATGGATGAGTTCCTCTGGCTGCACATCCACAGTCCCCCAAGCTTCAGCAGTGTCAATACGACCACGGTCAGCTCCGGTCTGTAACTGCACTTGCGGTCTGTACCCCCTTTCCCCCCCACACTCCACCCCCGTCTACTATCACCATCACTTGGGACAGTTCACTGTTTTGATTGCTCTGCTTTAAAATCAGCACCGGGGCTGTCCACTAAGAGACAAGGACAATACAACTGAACACCGAGCTCTCTGTGAGCTGAAAGACAGACGCATACTGACAAACCGTTACTGTCTCTGAAGGAAGCGACCAGAATGGTCATGGATACTGAGGTGCACCTGTTATTTGCACAAGTCACGGTGAAAACTTAGCAAGGCTGGTTGTAGTATGTAAACTTAGAGAAAATACACCATGGCAACTAAAATTTTACCAATGTCATTTGTTAGTTAAAACATGGAACTGAATGTGGGCAGTGGTGACACACGCCTTTAGTTCCAGCACTCGAGAAGCAGAGGCGGGCCGACCTCTGAGGCCAAAGCCAGTCTTGTCTACAGATTGAGTTCCAGAACAGCCAGGACTACACAGAGAAACCCTGTCTTTAAAAATAAACCCAAAAGAAAAAAGAAAAGAATCGTGGAACTGAAATTCGCATGCACTGGAATCTTGCAGAGAGAACTGTATGCGTTAATTACTGTTCTCGGTGCTGTAACTAAACACCCGATGAAAACCATTTAAGAAAAGAGGGGTTTGTTCTGGCTCGCTGATGGACAATGCAGTCCGTCACGGGGAATGTCCTGGATGTAGGATCGTGAAGTGGGTGTTCACATGGCATCTGCAGTCAGGAAGCTGATAGAGAATGCCAGCACTCTGCAACCGAAGACCCCGGTTCCCACATCTGCTAGTTCAACCCAGAACCCCCCTCACTGACCCCGAGGCTTGTCTTCTAAGCGATTCTAGAACCTGTCAAATTGATAATTAATATTAACCATCACACTACAGTATCTTTATAGCATCTGCTGCGTCAGTGGAAAATATTCTCACAGGACAAAGCTGCCTCATATATTATAAACAAATTGGTCCAACCATGAAAGGTTAATGAGGTAATACATCAAAATGAAGTGTTAAGATTGTCCTTTAACACAACATACAAAAAGCTAATAAATGTCTACTAAATCAGAAAGAGTAGTACATATAAGTCACAGCATTAGACACTACAGTGCAATGGCCTCCTTTTTTTTTCCAGTAATTTGTGTTTTTCTTTATCCTTCTCTATAGAGAGCCAAGTCTTAAATGTAATATACTATATTAAAAACAGTAAAAGAACCACATGGGGGTGGGAACATAGCTCCATGGTAGACTACTTGCCTAACATGTGTGAGGCCCTGTGTTCCAACTTCAGCCCCCCAAAATAAAACCGCACACAAGCCTTTCTCTCTGACCTTACTGTGCGGTAGCTCCTCCCCCTGTATATCCTCCTGTCTGAATAACGCGTCTCTACTGTTAATTATGACAACGCATGTAGTGGCACTTCATGGTGAGCACTGTTAATGAACACTAAACCAAAGCAATAGTCACTCCACCAACGCACACACATACGCACACACTCTCCCACTCACATACTCACAAGAAAAAGAAGAACAACAATTTTGAGTCGTTGAGAACAAATTCCTTAGAGTGTTCCTGAATGGAGCGGCGGCATGCAGCAGTATCCCTCAGCCCAACCTGTTCTGCATTTGGCCTGAAGTGACTCTCATCTGTCGTCCTCATCACATGTTGGCCCGTGGTGGAGGTCTATGACGTCATCAGAAACCAACTGCGTTCCATCAGCTTCAGTTCAAGAGCCTTCATAATCCGCCTCCTTTTCTTGCCAACTATCAAATGACTCTGCCTCCTGACTGGAAGCTCTGCACCTCACTCAGTCAGCCTCGTTCTTACCAAGACCTGAGAGGCATCTGCCTACCTTTGTAACGGCATTTCTACCGCAGTCCGCCTAGGCCGTGTTTATTCTACTGTTCCTTCTCACCCAAGGCCCTTAGACTAGACGTTTTTCCTGCTGCCTACTTAGTTGTAGTTCGTGACAGACAGGATCAGGTCTTTCTCTCCAGCAGGGATGCCGGTTACCCTCCTCGGTTTTATTCTGGCCACAGTACCGTATGTCATTTTCTGATTGGTTATTATCTCCTCTGTCACCTGTATAAATACATAATACAAACCTGAAACTTGGCTTGTCAATACAAGTCTACCTACCTACCTGTCTGTACCTAGCACTAGTAGACTACCATTGTTCTGCCCTTGTTTCGATACCTTGTGCTTCTTAATGCACTCTTTATGACTGCAGTGTTTTTATTTCTTCCTCGCTGAGAAAAGGTAAAGTTAAATCCAGAAGCCTTAAAGTCCTGGGTGACAGATCCGGATTGGGGCAGTCCATATCTGTAAAATGACAGTGCTCACCAATATACTTCATTGGTTCTTAGTAAGCCTCAGATTAGCTAGCAATATTTTAAAAATTAGAAAAATTTGGAGAAATTGGAATCCTAATGCCTCTGGGGGGAAAAAAATCAAAACATTACACAACAAAAGACCTGCATTTGTGTGTGGCTGGATTTTTGCAGGGAAATGAACATGTCATGTGAGTACCCATATCCAACTGACCATATGGTTGTTGACATTACCTCTGACAGAGGAAAATACTGAACCCCAAGACTAGAATTTCTGTACTTCCAACTTTATTCATAAAGTTCTCAATAAACACATTATTTAATCTTTCTATTTGGACTGTAAGTTTTCAAAAAACATCATCTGGTATTTTCCTTTCGCTGTGCATAAAGCAAGTGATTAAAATTTGTTTATTGAATATTAAATCTAGTAATATCCATAAACTTGCAGTAAAAACCAAATACCACCCAATAAAAATTTTATGTCAGCTGCTTATTAGCTTCTATAAAGGAAGACAGGCACCAAAACAGAGCTAAAGTCCTGAAACAGAGCTTTCATGCTGTGGAAAATCTGACTCTGGACAGATATCAGCTAAATAGAGCTTCATTTGATCAAGAGAATAAATGAAATATAGGTTTTTATTACCTCCACCAGTTGTCCACTCTAGTTATGCAGGGAGATCTAGAGCAGGCTACACTTTAGGGACAGAAAATCCTGCTATTTGTCCTCCCAAGTAATGATCATGTGTTCAGCAGCTGGGAAACGCTAAGCCCCTCATTTATTACGATACCAATAACTACCTTGTTGTGTTCCCAGAAAACCACAAAATATTTGGCATGGTTCAGGGCCACCATATTGAATAAATCCCATTGTTCTTTATTGCAATAATTCATTAACTTTAAAAGAGAACACATTACACTAAAGTATTTTCCATGGATTAACAGCAATAGCTAAAAGATTCCACACTCAAGCCGAGCCGTGTCTGATCCATCCAAGTAAATGGGAGCCGCCGGTCTGTAACTGAGAGCCGACTCCACACCAGGCCTGTCAAAGCCTAGAGCCTGAACACTTTATTTGCTGCCTGCCACTTTCTGTTCTAAATTGTGTAAATATTTAAAAGGGTCTGCATTTCTCAAGAACTCTGCATAGTTACAAAGGACATAGCAGACGCTTCACAGATCTTAGTAAATACCAGAATAGATCTTTTGTGTCAAGTTGGATATCTAAAATTTGGAAAATATTTAGAAATTTACAGTTATTCAAAACATTATTTGCTGAAGACTTAAAATATAAATAAATCAAGCTGACTATAAACTTTAACCTTTACAATAAACCTTTTTTAATTTGGACATTTTAAATCTCTACTTTGAAAAAAATCATTTGTACAGAGACTGGGCTGAAGTATATTCATGAAGGGCTTAGTTAGTAGATGAAGAACAAAGAATGTTTGAAAGGGAGGTTTACTCAGCAGAGAAAATAATTTGTTTTTCAATACTGGAGGTTTCTTTTATTTATAAA
This sequence comes from Mus musculus, assembly GCF_000001635.26. Taxonomy (NCBI): domain Eukaryota; kingdom Metazoa; phylum Chordata; class Mammalia; order Rodentia; family Muridae; genus Mus; species Mus musculus. The sequence continues at coordinate 65,636,898 of NC_000069.6, read as the reverse complement.
ACATCTATTCAGTGTGTGGGCAAGATGAGACCTTCTTAGATATGCTAATCATTTTTATCTATTAACTAAATCTGGGCCTAAACGGACAGCCCTTGTTACTCATTTTTCTGGTTACTGTATTACTTGAAAATTCTATGACTACATTCTTGAAATGGCCCAGTTACTCCAGACTTGTGGGGTTTCCTGTGTGTTTGTAGTTTGTATTGACAGCTTTCAACTTCTATTGATGTTAAGCTGTTGGAAAACACAATTCACACATTAAAGAAGTCTGGTTGTACACTAGAAAGTTTTCTACAAATTGTGTGATTTTTTTTTTAAACCTTGAGGAGCCTTGGTGTCTTCATTCCTACACTTTAGAAAGTAATTGTGAGTATTTGCTAGGGAAGTCGAGAGGGTGGATAAAGATACAAGCATTTAGAGTTGTTAGATCTGCACTCCTCATATATACTAAAGAACTCACCTCATAAATTACTCACTTCTAACTTCATCTACATCATCTCTGTTTTGCAGACACAAGCTCAGGGAATTAGAAAACTTCCTCCAGATCACACACATAGATGAATGCCCCTTCTGCTTGTAAAGTGACCACGGGCAACACACAACTGCCATGAAAAGTAGTATTAGACTCAGACAGCACAAAGCGAAAGATCATCCCTAGCCGGGGGCTGCAGCTCCCATTTGCCTGTAGGAACAGCCTCACTATTTTGAGCTTGTACACTGTGCAGGGAATATGAGTCATCACCTTTCCCAACACTCCTCCACACTCCGACGTCCTCTGTTATGAATTACGTCCTAGGCGTCTTTATCGAGTTACTCCCTGTGGGTTTTCAGCTATCGTCATTGTCCTTGGGTCACATTTTTCACCCTCCTAAGTTAATTGCTTTCCTAGATCCTTCTATTCTAGCTCAGCAAGTAATGCTGCATCATTTGAAAAAGAGCAAGAAATTGTTTAAATTGTGCATTGGTTTACAAATGTTGCATTTTCCAATTTTATACCACCCCAGGACTCTACAACCTGCTGGGAAGACAGAGACCTGAGTACAGAGCAAATGCCCCCAGAAAACGTTACTTTCATGGACTGTTTTCCCAACAGCAGATTAATGGCAAGGCAGGCATGCTGGTAGTGGAGATAATGAAGGTGGCAGTCATGCAGGTGATGGTTGTGGGGACACTTTAGTGACACAGATAGCATACAAACTCACCCAGTTGTTTGTGCTCCAGCGTGTAGGATTTCATCCTAGTCTCTGGACAGCTCGAGTTTATATTATCATGATTTAAAATTTACTAATATACCATGAGATTCTCAAATAAACAGCATCTCTGTTTTCATCAGGTGGTAGAAGACTTTGTATATTTTGTTTTCCTTTAAAATTTAAAGCATCTATCCCAGTAGGTCTCTTTAACTTTACCATATTTAACATTTAACAAGATCTCAACTTATGACTTCACATGCTCACATTTCTAGATCACAGTGGTCCTGACAAGTGGCCAAGACATTTAGTCGTGGTGTTGGTAGTGGTTGGATTGGTTTTGTTGTTGTTTGTTTTTTAGGGTTTTTTTTTGGGGGGGGGGGGGATGAGAAAGGATCTCATGTGACATCAGGCTTGGCTTGGCCAGGCTCTCCTGACTCTATCTCCTGGGGGCTGGGATCACAGATATGCACCATCACACCCAACGGAAGAATTTTTCTTTCTCTTTCTTTCTTTTTTCTTTCTTTTTTTTTCTTTCTTTCTTTCTTTCTTTCTTTCTTTCTTTCTTTTTTTTTTAAAGATATGCTTGATTCTGACTCCAGAGAATCGGGTTGAAGCTAGAAGTAGAATCAGTAGCCCAGTGGTAGAGCCCTTTGGGGGTCCCAGAGAGACATCCAGGAACTGTGTGTGAAACTGGACAGGATGCAGAGCAGCCTTTCCAATGCTCTTTGATAGCGTGGTCTGTCCAGACAGTTTCTGCCCTCAGGCTCTCTGCAGCCTCCTCCTCGTCCATCTGTAAAACACAGGAATGCACCTCAGAAACCTCTATTTTGTGTGTCTACCCCCAAGGGGCCGGAGGCTGCTTCAGTTCCACACCATAAAATTGCCAGATCCTTTGCTCTAGGTGTGGTTACGAGAGCAAGATGATTATAATCATTGGGCATAATTTGTGTCACCCTACACCCCAGCTTTCCTTACACTGGATTGTCAGTCTGCTTCAAGAAAGAGAAAAAAAGAAAAAAACAAGCAAGCAGAAGTAAAAAAGACGTTTATTGAAGTGGGATCATTCTGTTGGGTTATTTGTGCATCTTAATAAATCACCTGCAGAGCTGCCATTTTGGCAGCATGAGCTGATGTCCTGGTAACATCACCATTTCCTGGATCATCAAAGAATTTCCAGCGTGCCAAACCTGTTGTATTTGTCCCTACTTCCCTCCCAAGTTCATTAGCCTCGCCCACATCTTCTAACCTTTTGCATCTCCAAGGTGCACCATCTAGTACAGGCAGCCATAAGCCCTGGTAGCTACTGACCAGGAAGAGACAGGGGTCTGTCTTCTGCACTGATGTAAAATACACAGTCAGTAGAATTTTCTTTTTCTAGTAGTAGGAATCAAATGCAGGACTCGGTGCACGCAAACACTCCACCACTGAGCTGCATCCCCAGTCTTAAAAATACGTAGCATATTTCCAAAACATCATGTTGAAAACTCAACCCAAATGCACGCAGCTCAGTAATCCTTGATTATTGCTTGTGAATAAGCAAGCATGGTAATATTTGGGGTGTAACAAACTAAATAAAAGATATTAAGCTTGACTTTATCCTTTTGCTTTTTACAGTGTGGCTATCTGGAAGCTTAAGATCATAAATGTGCCTCGAGCTTGTTTACATTATATTTCTCTTCTATGGTGCTGGTCTAAATAGTTTGCATTCCTTTGCACAAGGAGTGTGGCTTGCTGAAGAAAAAAAAATCCGTGGGTAATATTGTCTACAGTTCTTTAATCTATGCACAGGAACACCAAATGGTTTCAAAGGTTCTATCAGGATTTATGCTTTAAAATCTTCTTTTCAAAGAATGACTGGATCCAAAGGGAAGCCAGTTGTGCTGGAATCCATCTGTTCAACCACAGCATTGATAATGGATGACGTGGAATGACTCAGAGCCACGGTAAAGGCAATGGCTCTTTTTTGTTTGTTGGGCTGGTTTTTTTTTTTTTTTTTTTTTTTTGGTTCTTTCCAGACAGGGTTTCTCTGTGTAGCCCTGGCTGTCCTGAAACTCACTTTGTAGACCAGGCTGGCCTCGAACTCAGAAATCTGCCTGCCTCTGGCTCCTGAGTGCTGGAATTAAAGGCCTACACCACCACTGCCTGGCTGGCAATGACTCTTTCTCTTCTCCATATCATTGTTCACTGGACCAAAATCGTATGTGTACTGTATTTAAGACTAGGAAACTTGAGACTACAAAACGTTTGTTTTGTTTGTTTGTTTGTTTTATGAGGTATTTTCTTCATTTACATTTAAAATGCTACCCCAAAAGTCTCCCATAACACCCCCCACTCCCCTACCCACGCACTCCCACTTCTTGGCCCTGGCGTTCCCCTGTACTGGGGCATATAAAGTATACAAGACCAAGGGGCCTCTCTTTCCAGTGATGGCCAACTAGGCCATCTTCTGCTACATATGCAGCTAGAGACACGAGCTCTGGGGGTACTAGTTAGTTCATATTGTTGTTCTACCTATAGGGTTGCAGACCCCTTCAGCTCCTTGAGTACTTTCTCTAGCTCCTCCAGTGGGGGCCCTGTGTTCCATCCAATAGCTGACTGTGAGCATCCACTTCTGTGTTTGCCAGGCACCGGCATAGCCCCACAAGAGACAGCTATATCAGGGTCTATTCAGCAAAATCTTGCTGGCATATGCAATGGTGTCTGCGTTTGGAGGCTGATTATGGGATGGATCCCCAGATATGGCAGTCTCTAGATGGTCCATCCTTTTGTCTCACCTCCAAACTTTGTCTCTGTAACTCCTTCCATGGGTGTTTTGTTCCCAATTCTAAGAAGGGGCAAAGTGTCCACACTTTGGTCTTCGCTCTTCTTGAGTTTCATGTGTTTTGCAAATTGTATCTTGGGTATTCTAAGTTTCTGGGTTAATATCCACTTATCAGTGAGTACATATCATGTGAGTTCTTTTGTGATTGGGTTACCTCACTCAGGATGATGCCCTCCAGGTCCATCCATTTGCCTAGGAATTTCATAAATTCATTCTTTTTAATAGCAGAGTAATACTCCATTGTGTAAATGTACCACATTTTCTGTATCCATTCCTCTGTTGAAGGACATCTGGGTCCTTTCCAGCTTCTGGCTATTATAAATAAGGCTGCTATGAACATAGTGGAGCATGTGTCCTTCTTACCAGTTGGAACATCTTCTAGATATATGCTCAGGAGAGGTATTGTGGGATCCTCTGGTAGTACTATGTCCAATTTTCTGAGGAACCGCCAGACTGATTTCCAGAGTAGTTGTACAAGCTTGCAATCCCACCAACAATGGAGGAGTGTTCCTCTTTCTCCACATCCTTGCCAGCATCTGCTGTCACCTGAATTTTTGATCTTAGCCATTCTGATTGGTGTGAGGTGGAATCTCAGGGTTGTTTTGATTTGCATTTCCCTGATGATTAAGGATGCTGAACATTTTTTCAGGTGCTTCTCTGCCATTCGGTATTCCTCAGGTGAGAATTCTTTGTTTAGCTCTGAGCCCCATTTTTTAATGGGGTAAACTTTGGGGTTTTTTTTGTTTTGCTTTTGGTTTTGTTTTTTTTTTTTTGTTTTGTTTTGTTTTTTTTTGAAACAAGGTTTTACTATATAGCCCCAGCTACCTAGGTAGGACTCACAGAGGTTTGCCTGCCTCTGTCTCCTGAGTACTGGGACTAAAAGCGCTGGCCACCACGGTGGACTGAAACAATAAAACTTTAAAACTGAGAACCTTGAAGCTCTCAGTATCTGGAACCCCAGCATTTGGGAAGCTGATGCAGGAGGATTCTGAGGTGGGGCCAGCTGCGGTTACATAGAGAGACCCTGTCTCAACAGTACATCCCATCCCGCCCCCACTGAAAAAAGGAGAAAGCTGTTCAGCATTGTTCGGTGCAACGCTTCTTGCCTAGGGCCCTCCCCCCCCCCCCAAAGTCAAGAAAGCAAAAATTAGACAAAGGAGATGGCAGATAACTGAGCAGTTCAAACCACTTGCTGCTCTCCCAGAGGACCCGAGGTCTTCTCCCAGCACCCACGTATGGCTTCTCACAGCAGCCTGTGCACAAGAACCAAATCTCAACACGGTGGAGCTTCACCTAAAATAGAAGAACCCTAGGTTCCTGTGACCAGGAGTACAGTAGGGGCAGCACTGGGAACTAGAAAAGCATTTCAAGCTGGAGCCCTACTGGGATTAGGAGGCAAGGTGCTGGCTTCTAGACTTATCCCCCAGCCCCTAAATTGAGCAAATTGTGGTGCGGTACATCCGGTGCATGCTCTAAGAGGAGCAGTGGCCTCCACGTGCCCACCTCAGCTGTTTTGTGTTCTAGCTTACCATATCTGCTGGCCATCTCAATGCTGGAGGACCAGGCTCTTTTCCATGAAACCTACAGAGTCCTCCATGGCCATGAGTGCAAGTACTGATTCTGCTACCCTAATAGTGCCACCCAGATCTAGGGCTGTAGTGCCCTGATCTTTCCTGGTTAGGCCAACTTCCCCACAAGCCTTCCAGAGACTCAGTCTTTGCTTCAACATCTGGTTACCAAGATGGAGAAGGCATGGTCTAAGATGGAATGGCAGACAACAAACCAGGCCTTAAGGGTCTCTGAATCCATAGGGAGGTGTTCCCGCTGACCCCTCAGGATCATGTCCCAGGGGGCTGACTCCGTGATTTCTCTCTCTGTCTATGATTACCCTGGGTCAGTTGGAGGTGTATAGCTGCAAGTTTTTTTTTTCTTATATTGTTTGTAGAAGTTTTTCTTTGTGAGTTCACCTGTACCCCAGGCTACCCATCAACTCAATATATCCGAGAGAACGACTTTCAACTCCCCCTGATCCTCCTGCCTCTACCTACTAAAGGCTGATTACACTTACACAGGCCTGTAGCAAGGTGCTATTTTATCTGAGCGTCCCTTCCCTTCCCTTCCCTTCCCTTCCCTTCCCTTCCCTTCCCTTCCCTTCCCTTCCCTTCCCTTCCCTTCCCTTCCCTTCCCTTCCCTTCCCCTCCCCTCCCCTCCCCTCCCCTCCCCTCCCTTCCCTTCCCTCCCCTCCCTTCCCCTCCCTTCACCTCCCCTCCCTTCACCTCCCCTCCCTTCACCTCCCCTTCCTTCTCCTTCCTCCTCTTCCTCCTCCTCCTCCTCCTCCCAAGTGCACCACCACCAACACAGTGGGGTGTTTTTTCCTTTTGTTGTTTTGTTTTCTAATATAGGATCTCTGTAGCCCAGGCTGGCCTATCACTTAGGAGTGAGCCTCCTATCTCATGCTCCCGGGAATGAGAATTATTGGCCATTCATTTGTACCTGTATGTTATCTTTTTCTGCTTCATTTTTGATTTTTTTAAGGCATAGTTTCATGCCCCATTAGGCTTCATATTAGCATTTTTTGCTATTCATTACTCCAGATTTATTTTTAGAGACCTGTATCAGCTTTTATATCTATGAATAACAGATTGATAATAAACTGAAATGATACACTGATAAGTAAATAAATAAATATTTTAATAAATAGATAAGAAGAGTTATGTCAAAATAAGGGGCATCCGCTCTGCCGAGGGAACAGCCCAGTGAAGAAAGAACTGACAACTGTAAGAAAATAATTGCAAATCATGCATCAGATAAGAAATCACATTCAAACTACTCAGTAATGAGGAAATAACTCTGTTGACAGGTGGACGTGAGAGCTTTAATAGATGTTTCTCAAAAGAAGGCATACAGATGAGCAAAAACTATATGAAAACTGCTCGATATCAGTAATTTTCAGAGAAATGCAAATCAAAGCCACAAAGAGCTCCGGAACACCTGTGAGACTGGCTGTTATAAAGAGACGAAAGATAACACCTGTTGGCAGGGCTGAGCAAAAAGAGAACCTTGACCGCCTGGTCGGATTGCAGATTATCCTGGGCATTCAGGAAAACACTGCAAAGCTTTCTCAAAGAGAAATGCTGGTGTAGAGCAATTGCACAAGCCAGCAATCCCAGCACGGAGCGTGTACTGGTGGAGCACGCCTGAGAGTTGTTAGTGCTCCCTCTTGGTAGCTTTGCTCACAGCAACCAAGACACAGAAACAAAGTGAGTTAATGCTTTTTGACTGTGGTATACATAAACAGTGGAATACTATTAAACTGTTTCAAACAAACAAGCAGGAAATTCTACTATTTGGAACACCATGGGTAAGCCTGTAAGTGATTATGTTAAGTGAAACTAAACCAGGCACAGAGAGGCAAGTTCAATATGATCTCACTGTAGATGCGAAATCTTAGAGAGTTGAATATGTTGAAATAGAGAGTAGGTGCTGATTGCCAGAGTCAGGCAGGGGAATGGTGTATCAGTGACAGTGGGCACAAAACAAAGTACAAGTCTGCTAGGCTCTAGGAATGCAGCTGAGAAACCTGGGAAGTTTTAGTCTCTCTCCCCAGCATATATATAGACACACCCAATGTCAGAGTTACTTGTTTTAGGCTCTTTAGGACCTGGAGACATAGATCAGTTGATACAATGCTTGCCTCAGCACTTAATGAGTACTAAGCTGCAGTACCACATTAAACAGGGCACAATGGTAAAAGCCTATAATACAAGCACTCCAGAAGTGGAGGCAGCCACCCTGAACTACCTGAGACCCCGTCTGAAGAGAAAAGAAGAAAATGTAGGCTTTGAACATCACCTGAGGCCATCTATGGTTCCTGGATCTACAGGTTTTAGGACCAGATCAATCTGGGTTTGAATTCTAGCATTAATAGCTATGTGATCGCCTGAGCTGTAACTTACATTCTCTGTGTTCAAATTTCCTTGTCTAGAAAGCAAGGAGATATGAACAAAGACAGAAGTTATAAGAATTACCCCTTGTGACTGCCGCACCCGGGGATCCATCCCATAATCAGCCTCCAAACGCAGACACCATTGCATATGCCAGCAAGATTTTGCTGAATAGACCCTGATATAGCTGTCTCTTGTGGGGCTATGCCGGTGCCTGGCAAACACAGAAGTGGATGCTCACAGTCAGCTATTGGATGGAACACAGGGCCCCCACTGGAGGAGCTAGAGAAAGTACCCAAGGAGCTGAAGGGGTCTGCAACCCTATAGGTGGAACAACAATATGAACTAACTAGTACCCCCCAGAGCTCGTGTCTCTAGCTGCATATGAATCAGAAGATGGCCTAGTCGGCCATCATTGGGAAGAGAGGCCCCTTGGTCTTGCAAACTTTATATGCCTCAGTACAGGGAAACGCCAGGGCCAAGAAGTGAGAGTGGAGGGGGGGGCGTATGGGGGACTTTTGGGATAGCATTTGAAATGTAAATGAAGAAAATACCTAAATAAAAAAATTTTTTTTAATTTAAAAAAGTGGTTGAAAAAGCTGGAAAAAAAAAAAGAATTAGCCCTTGTACATGGAAAAGCTCCTCGTATGTGATAAATAATAGGCCAGGGGTATTACTTCTTCTCTTGCCTTTCATTAGGAGGTAGGTGAACTTGGAGCTGGAGATGTGGTTCCCTTGCTAAAGTTTGTGCCTAGTATGCACGGGTTTTGTATAAGGCCCTGGGTTAGATCCCAAGCACTGAATGAGAAAACAACAAAGCTGATCTAGAAGGCAGAGCTTTAGTTTACACCTGAACTTTTCTTTGTGGGTCAAGTTCATAAGCTGCATCCCATCTCTACATGTTGGTGGCAGAAACACAAACCTCTGTTTGTGTTTCTAATCAAGCCATCAACTTTTAAACAAGATGGCCAATGATGATGTTTGAAGTATCTGGGGTAAGATTCTAAGAACTGTGAACATACCTGGCCACTCTTAAAGAGACGCTATGTAATGTGCACATACATTTTTCTGTTGTTTGAAAACAAATACTTGTATCTCTAAGTACTGTGGATTGCTTTCTGTTGGGGAATGCTGTTTCTGTCAATCTCCAGGAGGAAGGAACATGCAAATTTTTAGATGAAAGTGCTCTTAAATGAATACCATCGCAAAGAAGTTAAATGCCACACTCCCTGTTTGTCCTTCCAGTGTAAAACTCTGGAATAATCCACCCTCTAAGTCATACAGCTAATGGTGGAGTGACTCACCAGCTACCAGGAGGTGATGGCGAGGCCCCTTTGTCATAATTTACAGACTCCTCTTTCCATGGACAAAAACAAGTTATGTATGGTATTTATGTACATCTGTGTAGCTGAGCATTTTCGAAATGCTTCTTGAAGAACATTATACAGGAAATTGATGCCACAGGGAAAATATTCATTTTCTCCATCCTCTCTCACAAACACAAGGACAGACTCACTGTGGCTAGACTGGCTTCCTGCAGTGTGCTGTTGCTTATTGGATTTTACACTAGATGCAGGGGGCAGGGAGCGAAAGAATAGGTTCTCTGTTTCAATTTAGAGCATGTTGAAAAGGCTCAGATGCATAAACAAATGAGCTCCCCTCATGAGAGCAGTGAGGTATAGAATATGATGTTTCAGAAAGAAAAAAAAGTCACAGAACTCTCAGGCTAACAATTGCTCTTCACGCCTATTGATAAAAGTCAGTTTCTATCACATTAGACACACGGGACTGGGTTTAAGCATCATGTGCTGTCACTTGTCAATGGGAAAGTCTGCGTGCTTTTGCCTCTGCAGTCTTGCTTGGAAGGAGAGTGTTCCTCTGCAACTAGTGGCAGTAGTGGTCTTTGGTTAGTGGCCTTCTCTGATTCACTTCTCCTAAGGCCTTTCTTCATCAACCAGATCCTTTATCTGGAACCCATGAGATTATGGAAAAACCGAATCTCTAGCCAGCAGGAGCAATAGATGTGACTTGGGTCAAATGACTGCATGTGTTCCACTCCAGGCCTCGCTCAGCTCCAGTCTGCAAGTTGTCAGGTGACTTTGACTTCACCTTCATCTAGACAAGAAAGTAGTCTCTCATTGGTCTAACACAGCCTCAACCGGTCCCCTCAAGTAATCCTATATCCTCCTCCTTCATTCAGCAAACTTGACTGAGTGCTGAGTCCTGACTAGGCATGCACCGATCAGGCACTTCAAGAGCATCAGGTGTGTATTAACCAGGAGGCCATGTTCTTTTGGCCTTTTCAGTCAGCAAGACACAGACACATAATCAGGTTATTGCAGGAGATGGAAACTTTGGAAGGAGTGGCAGAAAGCTATGAGGCTACAAGAAGTACTTTGTGGCTGGCTGAGTTTCACAGAGAGCTAAAAGAGGCAGCGTTCTGCGGCAGCTTCTCAAGCCCTGACGACAGGAGTTCTGTTCATCTGGTCCTCTGGCCATCACCTCAGATTTGTTTATTTCACCTTGCTCCAATGAATCCACTATGTTGTTATTGTGACTCAGCTGCTCTCAAGCTCCATTTATTTTCCTTCCTCTTCCAACTTTCCCCCAGTTCGTGGTAGCATTGCATGTTTGTACAGTATGCCTCTGGCTCTGGTATTCTCTGCCTGAAGCCCAATTTTTGTCAATCTATTCAAAAGCTCCAAGAAAGATGATATATTTCAGCCTACTGTTCCCTCTCCAGGTGTGAGCATCTGTCTGGGGGCTAAGTTCAGATCCTCTGTGATTGTTTCTGGGACGTTTGAATCAGGCTAATTCCTGGCTTAGCCACAGCTACAAGAGCTTAACCCTTGAAAGATCCCTGAAACTCCATCCAAGTCCATCTGGGCGCTTTTCCTTTTCAGCAATCATGTCTCCTTGCTTAAAAACAAAACAAAACAGAAAGTAAACCTAGACTAGCCAGAACAGAACAACAGGTCAGCCAGCATACGGTATACTCAGCGGTGATTTAGAAACAGAAAACAGAACATGAGCGAGTCAGAATGCCAAGTACAAACAGCAGCTTACGAGAAACAAGGCTGCAGAACTGACTAAGCCATGGAGAACATTATCTCATTTATCAAGAACTGGAAAGATTGTTATGTGCTCCAAACGTACTTAAGGATAAGATGATCTGGCAAACAATGGTGTTCACAGAAGGATGAACTCAAGTGCTAGAAGAAGGGACATGGCAGACCACATAGCAGAGTCTTTCGATTCATACTGAAAAAAGTCCCCTGAAGAGAACTCACAGATCAGTTCATTTGCATAAGTAGTAGTAGATCCTGCACTTGTAGACAATGGTAAGTATTACAAACCAGAACTTTTAACTCCATAAAAAAAAAAAAAAAAACCTAAAGACAGAAGAGATAGCATTCATGCTCAGAGGGCTCTGCTGGTTGCCAGTAAACACTGTCAAAAGAAAAATCACAAAACTCGGGCAGAAAAATTGGAGTAGCCACACAAAACAGTTTGTGTTTTCTGTACAGGGACAGGATACCGTGAGATATAACAGGAAGAACATCTTAGATTTCATCTTGTTCTTCTCATCGACCAGCTGTGTTTGTGTACCAACCCTCTTGAGCTGAGGCTTCAGTGATCTGAAGAAAGGGTAGGACGGAGGGCTATGTAGGTCCCACGCCCACATGGCTCTTCTAGCCCTGTTCTGTCTAGGAGTGACAGTGCCTATCTTTTAGGGTCAGTTGAGTACTGTTCGACTGCATTAAGAATTAATAGGGCTTGGAAAATGCTTCAGTCACTAACATACTTTCAAAATGTATGAGAACCTAAATTTGTTCAAAAGTGAGAAAAAAAAAAAAAAAGCTAGGTGTGGTAGTGTGTGCTTATTATCCCAGAGCTGAAGAGCAAGCTCCAAGCCAATGGAAGATCTTAAAATAACATATGTAGTATGAGCTTGTCCTTTGGCCTCCATACTTACAAATACATTATTGTACATCTACACATGTATAGTGGAACACACATAATAGTTTAATAGAATGGTATCAAGACTGCCTCAAAGCGAACAGATTAAGGAATGAATCTTGAATCATTCACAGAATCTTGGATTAGATTTCTTCCCATTTTATCATTGCCTTTTGTTGTCAGATATTTGCCCCAAAGCTGGAAAGTCATATAAAACCATAACATCCCATATAGAATTGAAAATAAAAAAAAAAAAACTTCACTGTGTATGGAGACATCTATACATTTAAGCCTTTTGTATGGGGCTGAAAACTAAAATGTATCACAACCATTTAAAAGTAAACCAGAGAGCAGACCCTGTAGCTCCCTTTGGCAGCAGAGTAGAGTTGATCCTGCTGGCTGGAGCACAGGTGAGCTACCCCCAAGAGAGTGAGCATAGGAGAACTGGCCCTGCAACTTGTCTGCTGTTTGGCAGTGTAGGTGAGGGAGAGATACCCTCCCCTACCATCACCAATTGTCACCTACAGCAGACAGAAGAGTTGGCCCTGGGGGTCATGAGAGTGGGAGAGCTGGCCCTGCCCCTCACTTGCTACAGTACCCAGGAGAGTGGGCCCTGCTCCTCACCTGGGCATCACAGTAGAGCTGGCCCTGGATGTGGGGGCTGCAGGTGAGCCAGCACCGAGGGCATAAGAACAGGAGAGCTAGTGAGCCGCCCAGCTCAGATACCTCTCAGGCCTAGATCCGGGGCTTTGTATTGACTCACCCCAACATCTACCCCATCAATGAACTGCTGGAGTGCATGAAGGGGCCAGTCTTATACATCCAAATCTACAGAATCTCCATGACACAGGGCAACAACAGGATATCTGAAAGAAGTTTCAGTCAGGTTCCAGTATTGACAGAATAGCAGAAGCCCGGGGCCTTGCACCAACAGTCACTGCAATGAGTATCTGCAAGCAAAGAAGTGTGGGCAACAGGGTATACCATGGGATACACTGTGATACACTATGGCTTCAACAACAAGATTGCTTTTCTCCATTGTGGGGAGGTTGCAAGAGTGGAAAGCAGGTATAAGAGGAGGAGGAGATAAGTGGGATTGGGGTGCATGGTGTAGAATTCACAAAGAACCAACACTTTTATTCTTTTAAGAATACCGAGTGGCATTTCATTATGTTCTCTTAGCCTTAAACTCTGACAGAAGTATAATTGAAAAGAGACTACCGTTGTACAAAAAGAAGGGTCTCCTGGTTGACAGTCATGCTCTTAGACAACCAGAAAACCTGTAGGCCATCTGCAGGCCCGCCCACTGTAGATGAAGAGAACCTGACAACTTCTTCACGGGATGCCGTTCTCTCATTGAGTCTTCGTGGGCAGGGCTCTCTGGAGCTGTGGCGTGCACACGTTGCCACGTGCTCCTCAGGAGCCCAAGCAGAGGAACAGTAGGTAGATAACATCAGGCAAAGCTTCAGAGCATCCTCCTCCGCAGAAGTCTGCTGTGGTCCTAGCTTGCGTATTTTAGAACAACATACTATTTAAAAATATGAAACAGCTATAAATATTATCTCAACAGTGTATAAAAATACTTTTATTTACAATTAGTATCACATCCAGCTATAGTCAGCATCTGGAGCAAAAACTGTCCGTACCTAAGTGTTAGCGTTAGTGTGGGAACTAGTGGTACGAGCTTTGAGGATGCTACCACCCACGATATGTCTGTTACACGATGTGTCTGTTTCCTTGTCGAAAAAAATGAGGACAGAGTTTTGGTGAGAACTTAATGAGTCATGGTTTAAATGGCCTACAGCAGCACCTGACACATCATAAGTACCATATACACACATTTGTTATGTAATAAGTTAAAAAAAAAATAAAGCAAGCTGTCCTAGTCAGTTCACATTACTAAAACAAAACACTATGATTTGGGTGTCATATAAATACCAAATATTGCTATTTCTGCATATGGCCCACACTCTGCCATGTTCCCGACTCCATAACATTCTGGCTCATGTCCAAAGAAGTGGATCCTGGTGATCATGACCTGACACTTCTGAGACCAGGTTCACATTTTGTTGTGTTGTGGGGAGGAGGAGACAAGTCCTGTATGGCATCTAGCTTGTCTCTCTACCTCATCTTGTGCAGCTAGAGGCTCAAGAGCTCTGTGTGAACACGGAAGCCCACCCCAGTCTCAGGAATATCGCTGACCTCAGCTGCACCGATTTGATGTTACTGTTGCACATAGTACTTGAATACTGACTGCACCAGTGACTCGGGGGGCTTCTATTTCTCCAGCTGTGGACTAAGGCTATGCCATTGGTACCTTTTACTCTGAGATCTCCCGATTCTTGAACTGATTAGCTGCTGGCTTTCTTGGCCCTCCACTCTGTAGATGGCCATTGTGAGACTATCCAGCCTCTGATTACGTGGCAAGATGAAAGAAATGTGCAGCTGTACTGGCTAGTTTTGTGTCAACACAGGCTGGAGTTATCACGGAGAAAGGAGCTTCAGTTGGGGAAATGCCTCCATGAGATCCAGCTGTAAGGCATTTTCTCAGTTGGTGATCAATGGGGGAGGACCCACTGTGGGTGGTGCCATCCCTAGGCTGGTAGTCTTGGGTTCTATAAGAGAGAAAGCTGAGCAAGTCAGGGGAAGCAAGCCAGTAAGAAACATCCCTCCATGGCCTCTGCATCAGCTCCTGCTTCCTGACCTGCTTGAGTTCCAGTCCTGACTTCCTTTAGTGATGATCAGCAATGAGGAAGTGTAAGCTGAATAAACCCTAACTTGCTTCTTGGTCATGATGTTTGTGCAGGAATACAAACCCTAAGACAACAGCCATTCTGGGAAGTCAGACTTAGCTTAACTTTATTATTCCATGTGTGAAAGAAAACATATGATACTTGTCTTTCTGAGTCTGTCTTATTTCTTTTGATATAATGATCTCCCATTCCATCCATTTTCCTGCAAGTCATTTACTTAGATCCCTTTATGGCTATATATGCAATTGTATGTCTGTATATATGTGTGTGTGTGTGTATGTATATATATGTACATATATATATGTGTGTGTGTGTATATATATATAATCATATTTTTTGTTCCTCTTCATTGTTGACAGAAACATAAGATTCCATAACTTGACTGTTGTGAATGCCACCATGATAAACATGCATATATAAGTGAATCTATTAAACATAGTTTTATAAGTATATCTATCAAATATGGATATGTAAATGTATCTATTAAGCACAGGTATATAAATATGTCTATTAAATATGAGTATATACATATAACTATTAAATGTGGGTATGCAACTATAACTATTACACTTGAATATATAAGTGTATCTATTATATAAGATTTTTTTTCTCTTCCAGCACATACCCAGGAGGGGTACCAAGAGACCACAAAAGTAAAGATTCTTATTTGTTTCTTTTATAGATTTTCTTTTTTATTACTAAAGATTTGTTTATTTATTCATTCATTTATATTATGTATATGGGTATTTTGTCAGCATGTAACTATGCACACCAGAAGAGGGCATTAGATCTCATAGTACAACAGTTACAGACAGCTGTGAACTGCCATGTGGGTGCTGGGAATTGAACCCGGGACTTCTGGAAGAACAGCCAGTACTCTTAACCTCTGAGCCATCTATCCAGCCCCTTAAAAACTTGATTTCAATGTAACTATGCATAAGAAATATACTTATTCTTCTGGCCTCTGTAACTTTCCACTGAGAGGTAAAGGAAGTCCTAGTCCTGTCAAGGGCTCCCTGTGTTTACAGAACACCAGTGATGTGTCAAAGAGGTGTGAAGCACTAGACACACTAGCACGAGAGCTCCTATCAGGAAATGCAGGCATTGTTAGCACCAGTTTTCAGAAACCCAAACCTACTTGATAAGATCTTACTTTTTCCTATTATGCCCCGTTCATATTAGGCTGGTATTCCTTAAAAATCAGTTGATAAGTCTTCCTGCACTCAGGCATGGAGGTGTGTTATAGTAAACAGATGGCTGTCATTGTCATTAGCACTGTGTTCTAGACAGGTCAGCAGACAGGTGGAAGGGTGCAAGGACCAGAATCAGGGTTATATGCCGGCTTCTTCCTAGATTGAATTCTTCTTCATCTTTTTTTTAACCCTTCTTTATCTTGATGCATTATACTAACACAGTGATTCACAGCTATGAGTTAAACAAAGCTGGAATCCAGCAAGCTGCAAGAATATGGAGATGGTCTAGATTTAGCCCAAGGAGTGACTGGAGAGGTCGAAGCCTTGTTTGGAGGCAAGAATATACTTACATCAAAGGCATGAATGACAGTTTCAGGCAGGCAGGTAACTGAAGAGTTAAGGATGAGAAGTCAAGAGTAAGACATTACCTATATATTTACCCTCAGGCCCAGTAATCTCACCTTTAGGTTTGCCTCGGTTACAGTTGCATAAGTACAAAGCAATGCTCCTTTGAGATTATCCTTTTTATTAGATAGTTGTTTGTAATGACAGAAACAATCCTTACTCGTCCAAAGGAACTTGGTTACATGAAATATTTAGGAATAATTAAGTCTAACATCTACAAGTAAATATAGTATAATATAGTCCATGGGATGGAACTGTATGAAACTAGGAAAATGGCATGTCTAGAAATGAAACATCACTGACATATACTATTAAGAGAAATGGAGACCAACCACTAAGTACGGTGTACTGCATTGTTTATAACGAGAGGATAAAGGGGAGCATGATCAGTTGCTTTTATTTTCTTAAATAAAACCACTCTGGGAAAATAAATAAATAAAATATTTCTCAGAGTATAGGAGTCTGGGGTCAGAATATGAATGTGGATGAGTTCTGTGAAGGCAAGTTAGCGCTCTGGGCTTTTCTCATTGGATCACTAATCACATTTGTGAGTGATCCACCCAGGGCCCCAGTCACCTCTGGGAGGCCTTGCCAGTCAATACTAACACAGTTAGACTTGTGTGTCAGCATTTGGATTTGGAGAGACATGAACATGCAAGCTATTGCTTGTCATCTGTAATGCAGGATATTGTATTGGTCGTCATTGGTTTTTATTTAGGCAGCCAACTAAAACAAAGAATATTTAAAACCAAGAGAAAAATCATGTACTTGCTGAAAATGTTTGGCTTTTCATTCTCTAAAACAGGTCAGGTACACAATCTACGATGTATTATGATCTATTACGGCGGTAGAAAGGAATCGTTCTTTTTGGTTTTAAAATAAACTCTAGGGCTTGGGGGCGGGAGGGGCAGATACAACTCAGGTGTAGACACATAAAACCCTGGGCTCTATCCTCAGAAGCCTCCAAATGAAAGGCACATGATAAAATAAATGTAAGTTTAGTATCTGGAGCATTAAATTTGAGTGTCACTGGGGGTGGGGGGGGGGAAGAACATACCCATGTGGAGTTTCATTTCTTCTTTCAAAATCATAAAAATAAACTATTCTCACGAGTCAACGGTGCTCTACTTCACTTTGAGGATTTACAAACTCGGAGTTGATTTTCTTCCATTTAATTCATTAGAGCAGTAGCCAAACAGCCATACCTGGAAAGACATGCCACTGGTGCTCACAACCTAGCACAGTAGTGCAATTTGTTTTTCTTGTTGCTTTCTGTATAAAGTCTATTTGCATGACTATTTTTGAATTGCAGTTTAAAATTTTAAGATGTCATTAGACCATAGCCACCTGACCTCTCTCCTTATTATACTGAACATCCTTCTAAGAGAACTCTTATCCTTTCGGTAAATATTTGTCAAGGGATTCTTGGGTGACAGGCACTATTGAGGATTCTGGAACAATGATGAACAAGACAGGCAAGGCCCCAGCCTTCAAAGATCCTGATTCTAGTCTAGAATAAATACCTAAGCCAGCACGTGAGAATAATTTCAGAAGTTTTATGGTGGGTGGCACTCTGAGAAGGTTAGGGGAAGGTCCCTTCTCTAAAGACATTTGGGCTGATAGTAAATTAAGGAACAAAAGACACGCAGTGAACTGAGGGCATCAGGGTCAGTATATACAATGGCTGTAAGCAGAAAAGAGCTTAGTATGTTTGAGAAAGCAAAAGGAGGTTGCTGGAGATGGACTTAGTGAGCAAAGGACCAAGAAGTAGACAAGGGTCACCTTAGTAAGCCTTTCGTGGACTTTGGATTTTAGGCTAATTATAGTGGGAACTATTTGGAATATTTTAAGCCAAGATGGCACTGGTTCTGTCCTAACTCTTAGATTACTCTCATTACCTGATGAAGAGTAAGTTACAGGGAGGCAAGATCACATGCAGAGACATTAGTCAGGAGGCTATTTCTTTTATCAAATTGAAAAGAGGATCAAATCATGGCTTCAACTCAGACAATGGCAGATAAAATAGACATAAATAAAAGGATTTCAATTAGATTTTGGAGGCAACATCCAAAACCTGTAAATTGATTAGGTACAGAGAATGGATGGATCCAGACTAGAGTGATTTATGTCATAGTCACTGTTTTTTACTGTTGTTTATTCAGCCTTTCAGTTAGGAAAATAGATACGTGGCGACATTATTTATTTAGTCTGGGAAAGTGTCATAGTTACTTACTATTCTATTGCTGTGAAAAGGATATCCTGACCAATGCAACTTATAAAAGAAAGCACTTCATTAGGGCCTTGTTTACAGTTTCAGAGAGTGAGCTCATGACCGTCATGGCAGGGTGCATGGCAGCAGGCAGGAATCCTTGGTGCTAGAGCAGTTGCCCACAGCTTACATCTGATCCACAAGCAGCATTCAGACTGAGCTTGTCATGGGTTTTTGAAACCTTAAGTCTATCCCTCATGTCACACCTTCTCCAAGAAGGCCATATCTCCTAATCCTTCCCAAAACACCAACTAGGGACCAAGCATTCAAATATATGAGCCTATGGGGCCATAATCATTCAAACTACCACTGAAAGGATCATTATTTAGGGTAGAACTTTTTTTTTTTAATGCACATTAAATTTTTTAATGTCTGCTGGGAATGCCAAGTATATCAGAGAAACTATTGGGTACTTAACTCTGAAGGTCAGATCAGCTGTGTCTATGTATCTATATATTCAGAGGGATCTGTAATGCATAGTAACATTGGAAGCCATGGACTAGAAAAACTGCAACCTGAAGAGTAAACTGGAAGAGAGAAATAAACCGCTGGTTGTTGGCACTCCTGCTCTCAGAGGTCAGTTAGAGGTAAAGGGACACCTGTGAAAACTGAGGGTTCCCTTCATAGGTTAGGAGGAAAATCAGGACAGCATGCTGCTACCAAAGTCCAGAGCGCATGCTGATAAGAAAGCAGAGGGCTCCAGCTTGCTTTGCAGGATGTTATCGGGTCAGTTAAGGTGAGAGAACAAAGGAAAAGCCGATGGGTTTGATAACGTGTAGGTTTTGATGATTTGGGCATGATTTCTTGCAGTGGTGTTTTAGCAAGTACAGGAGTAGGTCAGAACTCAATGGATTTGTTGCAATTCCAGTAAAAATATAAATAAGTAAAAATAAAAATATTTCTTTGCAAGATGGTTCTAAATTATACTTGGAAGAGCAAAAGACCAAAAACAACACAAAATAAAATAAAAGCCAAACTTCAATGATAACAATGGAATATTCCATTTCATATATCAAGATATACTTATAGACTATAAGGGTAATGGCATGTGGGTGTGTGGCCAGAGTACATGTCTGAGCTTTCAATAAAAGGTGTGATTGGTTATGACATGGAAAGATTTGGATTCCTATTCCACAATATTCTTAAATACTAGTTCCACAAGGGCTGAGAATGTAAAAGGACCAACTGTTACACTTTTCCTCTGTCTGAGGAAATGTCTCACTTTGTAGCCCTAGATGGAGCAAACTGGCCTTGAACTCACAGAGATCTGCCTTCCTCTGCCTCCAAAGTGGTGGGATCAAAGGTGTATTCCACCAGGCTGAACCAATTTTTACATTTTTAGCTGAAAGTTTTATGATGCCAAGGTAGAGAAGGATGCCTTAAATAAGTTTTGTAACACTCTAACCACCAAAGACCAATTAATTTGACTACATCAAAATTTATAATACCTGTCTCCTAATAGGCACGATCAAGAAAGTGAAAACTCAAAAGACAGACTTTGCTAGGAAGAGAGGATTACAACAATTAAAACAAACAGGGTAAGAATCTAGAGTAGCTAACAATCTACAACATCGAAAGACAAAGGTTTGATAGAAAAGGCTAACCAAGGCTTGTACAAAAGACATTTTAAATGGCAAACATACTCGAAAACACATTCAACATTTCAGTGATAAAAATGGAAATCAAAATGATTTGGGGTGTCATTTGGCATGCATTGCGCTGATGAAACAATAGCAAGTGTTAGTCGCACACACACCTCATTTGTCATTACAGTTCACTTACTGATTTTGAATACTTATCTGAATGAGCACACACATGCTACAATGCACATGTGGGGAATCAGAGGCCAGCTCCTGTCAGTTCTTCCCTTCCAATACATGGGTCACAAGGACTGGGCTCCGGTCATCAAGCTTGGTAGTAGGAATCTAGAGTCACTAAGTCATCCTCTGAGCCAGAGACATAAACTCTTTAAAATAATTCTGAGAATTCTAATCGTCATATCAATTTGGAAAACAATTTCGTATTATCTAATGCAACTGGGTGAGCTCATAAAGCTCGGCCTCAGAGCACTCATCTGTGTTTTATGCCCTAATAAAATACTCTCCATTTATAACCTCACTTTTATCACAATAAGAGAAATAACGTAGGAAGCCAATAACCAGACAAATGAATCTTAAAATTATAAGATGCTCCTTTTTGTGTCATCTCCTAGGAGGTCGGCAGTGTCAAGATGAAGCTGACCAGCTCCTTCCTAGATAGCCACTGGCTGTCAGAAACTCATTGGGATGGAAGATGGACACAAGTTTCGTACTTACTATGAGAAGCGCATGGCCCCAGAAGTAGGCAGGTGCTGTGGGTGAAGAATGGAAGGATTGTGTGGTCTGGATCAGTGGTGGGAAGGACAAACAAGGTTTCCCATGAAGCAAGATGTCTTGAACCATGGCACGGTGGGCCTGCTTAGTTGAGTAAGGGGCATTCTTGTTATAGACCAAGGGGACCAGGAGAGAGGAAGCACAAATCTGTTCACAGATGCATTGTAGATGCCAGTCTGAGGGTTCTCAAGTTAGCTATCGTAAAAGCAACAACAACAGCAAACAACCAAACAGAAAACAAACGAGAAGAGGGTATTCCTAGACTGAAAGATACTCCTGTGTCTTGGGGCTTAGGGCCCAGAGGAGATAACAGGATCAGAAAGCATTTCAATCTCTCTAAAAGAAGATGGTATCTGCCAGTAGGTTTTCAGAAAGCCCTCCAACAAAGAAGATAAGAAGCCCGTGGCCAAAGCACAGGAGATCCAGCAGCTTCTCACCCCACACATCCTGTACACAAATGCTGACAGGCTGCTCTGAAGAAGCAAAATACCTAGGAAATCAAGGAGGACACTAAAGAATGTGCTAAACTTCAATCCAAGAGAATGAAGGAAGCTAAAGAAAAAAATGCCAAGAACAGATTACAAGAGATGCAAGCTGTCCTCACTGAGAGCTTCCATTTCTTTTTTTGTTTTGTTTTGTTTTGTTTTGTTGTTTGTTTGTTTGTTTGTTTGAGTTAAGATTCTTTACTAGGTATTAGTTCAGACAGATGCCCTGGTTCTGCGATCCCCTCTCCCTATAGGTCACAGTGAGCGGGTTTCTTCTGAAGAGCCTGTGGGCCTGAGAGTGCTGAGCCCCAGGGTCAGAGGCAGAACTGGAAAGCCTCCAATACATGCTGCTTCCATGTTTCCAGGCTGGGCAGCAGGGAGGAGAGGCCCATGACGTGCCAGGGCTCTCCGTCAGACACCATGGAGGTTTGGTAGGACAGCAGCTGTAACCTCCCTCTGCCAGGAGGCCGATCATAGTGGGCAGCATCACAGGGTTGGAGGGCTGAGCCCGGAATATGAGCAGGGGTTGGCCCCTGCGTAGTGGCACCTCTGGTCTGAAGACAGCTCCGTTGGGCATCTGCAGCATTGGTGTGGTGCCCTGGACCAAGCCCACAGCTTGGTAGGGGGCACCTGCCAGGGTCACAGTCGGGAGGCATTCCCCACTGCCCTCCTCTCCTGGAACCCCAGAGTTGTGGGAGGTGGTGACATTGAGGCCAGCCTCTTTCACCAGTAGCTTAGCGTTCACCAAGTTCACGTCTGCCTGCTTAGATGCTTCTCTTAGAAGGCCGACAATGACTGCAGGGCTCAGGCAGGTCCCAGCATTCTTCAGAGATGTTCCTTGTGTAACCACCTGGATGGTCCCTTTAGGGGAGTCAGCCCAGGCGTGCATCAGCGTGCCCAATGCTTCTGCCAGACCTATCCAAGGCTTGGTCTGTGGAGAGAAGGCACTGGTGAGGGCCTGGTCGTTCACGACGCCTGTTAAAGATTTCCCCTTCACCATGTCCACAAACTGGACTGCGATTTCCTCCCCACAACGGCTTTGAGCTTCCTTGGTGCTGGCACCCAGGTGGGGACAGTTGATGACATTCTCGTGGTCCACTAAGTCCCGGTCCCGTGGTAGCTCTTCTGTAAACACATCCAGTGCAGCCCCAGCACACTGACCAGACTGCAGGGCATGCAGCATGGCACCTTCATCCACAGTGCCTCCTCGAGCACAGTTTACCACTCGCACGCCTTTCTTGCACTGAGCAAAGATGATGTCATTCAGTAAGCCTGTGGTGAAGGGCAGGAGTGGGGTATGGACAGTTATAAAGTCACAGAGAGGCCAGATCTCCTCTAGCGGCAGCTGCTGAACACCAAAGGAGGCCGCAACTTCAGGAGAGATGATGGGATCATAGCCTACAGTCTTCATTCCAAAGGACTGCATCTGGGTGGCCACCTCTCTTCCAATTCTGCCGAGGCCAAGAATTCCCAATGTCTTCCCGTTCAGTTCTGTCCCCATGAACTTCTTCCGGTCCCATTTGCCATCTTTCATCGAAGCCGTTGCCTGGGGAATCTGCCTGGCCAGGCACATGATCATCCCACAGGTGAGCTCCACAGCACTGAGGCTGTTCCCGTTGGGGGTGTTCATGACTAGGATGCCCTTCCTTGTGACAGCCTCCAGATCCACATTGTCCATACCTGTGCCAGCCCTGCCCACCACCTGGAGATTCTCTGCTGCATTGATGACATCAGCAGTGACCTTAGTAGCTGACCGGACAATGAGGCCTTCACAGTCCTAGAATTCAGCTATCAGCTCCTCCTTGCTCAAGTTCTGCTTCTCCACCACCTGCAGCCCTCCATCTTGCAGGATCTTCCAGCAGCAGGGGTCCAGGCTGTCACTGATGAGTACTTTGCGCAGATTTGCGAAGGCCATTGCTAGAGTCAGGCCTTAGAAACAGTTGCTCTGGGTGGGCAGAAGCGCTTAGTTCAGGAAACTGCAGGCAGGGCTGGCTCCGGTGACTGGGCAGCGAGAGCTTCCATTTCTGAGTGCAGTCTTTAAGGGGAACAAATCACCAGTCTTTGAAAAAAAAATGATAATTTTACAATGTACTAAGCATACATGAATAAAATGCAACTGTGTGCAATAATATAGTTAAAAACAAAATCAAGACCCATGCATGTACTGCAATGGCAAAGAAAACTGCTTAATGTGTCATTTAGAAATACACTATCTCAGATTCATCTTAAGGGACCATTGAGACACACAGAGAGCCTCTTGGGAGCAGACAGTTTGTACATGCTAGAGCTGGGGATGGAACTCTTTGTTCTGGGCCCTCATGGCAAACGTCTCAGAAAGTCCTCAGAGGGAGACACACACAACCGTCCACCCCACCCCACCCCCAGGTCGGCTTGAGAGATGAATGCGGAAGGAAATCTGGTAAACACTAGAGGCTGGCATTTCTGCTTGGAGCTACCTCTCAACTCCTGCGGCTTTTCGTTTGTCCTGTGAGCCTGGAACTTGCTTATATCCTATGCCACCATGTTCCTACTCCATGGTTGCTTAGAACGGACCATGTCTCCACACTTGGCTTTTAGAGCTTTGGGTCTTTTTCTTTCTCAAAACAGGCTTTTGAAAATCAGAGCGCTTGCCTTCAGGCTGTTTCATCCCCCAAAGGATTTAAACAACTATTTTGAAATTCAAAAATCCAAGCAATGACCTCTTTGTTCCATCTGCAGCAGACATTGCTTCTGTAAGACGAACGCCTTACATTCCGTCTGTGCTTAACTCTGCCAGAGTGAAAAACTTCTGAATTCCTAAAAAGGAAGGACAGATTTTAAAACAATATCCTGCTTCCCTATAGCATAGCATGGAATTATGCGCCCTTCCGAGTGCCAACGCTTCCTAGCAGTCCAGCTGCATTTCTCCACAGTTTCCCAATGAATTTTGAGTTCTAGCTACTATTGATTTTCCTACTTAGAATTCCCAAGAGCACCAGCCACTTGGCTGGAGAGCCTCATGTCTGTGTACTTACAGTCCCCTTCTGCCTGAAATATCCTTTCTTTCTGCCTGCCTCCTTGCTTTAGAAGACTTCTATTTCCAACCATACTGTGAAACTTCAGAAGCCAGCTGGCTAAGGTAGCCTCCTCTGAGGTCTGAACTATGTTTCTTTGCCCGTATTCATTCAGGTTGCTAAATTCTGGTGACCTCAATCTGTGCCCTTTGTTTACCCAGATCTGGGGTTCGGGCAGCTCTTCCTGAAGTTGCTAACCTTTTTTTTCGGGGGGTGGGGGAGGCCTGAGTGTTCTGGTTAACCAGTGCCTTCTACTAAACTTGGTTGAAATTCTTCCATGGTTTTTGTTTTGCTGACTGATAACGGCCCCTTCTTTGGACTATCTGACCTTTTCCATCTCTCAGCCAAAGCATTTGTTTTTGTGCTTCAATAGCACCTTGTACAGGGCTCCTTTGAACTATCTATCACAGCCTATCACTTCCTCAGATGAGTATCTAACCACCGAGTTGTTAACCTCTCAGAGGTACAGTTCATGCTTTGTGTATCTTTATAACACCTGTGACGATTGCAATCAGTACATATTCCATAAGTGACCCTTGGACTTAAAGATGGATTGAGGAATACATGGCTATGTAGGCAGCCAATGAATAAAGCCTTACTAATATGCATACTCGTTAACAGCTGTATATCTTGGCCTCTAAGCTTACAATGGCACCTCTTTGTGGAATAAACCCTAAGACCTCTTTAATCTGATTACTGCTTATCTTTGTGGTCCCCTCTCCCTTCTGCCCTTGCCACCCAGTCACTCCGAATGGCTTAAAGCTCTTGCTGCCCACTCTGTTCCTTTATCCTCTTCTTTCTTGATAAAACCTTTATTCTTACCTGGGCTCTGCACTGCACTCTAGCTTTTGAGCTACTCCTTTTTTTCCACTCTCTTGGGGGACCTTAGGTATAATAGATAGTAGTGCATAATTATTAAGCAAGCACTTCTAGTTTGCTACTTTTTCTGTCTTTACCTTTTTGATCTTTGCACACCATCTTACTGTGGTTTATACGCCATGATTTTCTTTTAAAAATATGGTTTTTTTGTCCTTTCTCCTCCAAGACACCCCCCCCCTTAGCACATGTCCCTTCCATTTTCATTCATGTAACTGGTTTCTCTTTATTCTTCTTTTATAAGCCACTGAACCCAGTGAGTACAGCCAACATGAGCATGGGCAACTAACTTGCTGCCACACCCACAGAGAGAAGTGACTCTCCTTCCCCAGCAGCCATCAACTGTCACTATCTCTTCAATGGCATCTCTTTGTGGAATTAACCCAAAGAAGCCTCTGTTTCCATGGGTGGCAGTCAATGTAGAGACTCCTAACTTGTCAAAGCACTGAGATAAGTGACTGTTGAGTGTTAACCCCTACTGGTCTCAGGAAAGATGTTGGAAGAGGGAGGGGACAGAAAGGTAAGGCCAGAGAAGAGGAGGAGTACTATAGAAATGCTGTTTTCTAGATATGCCGTGGTGGTTGCACTTATGAACTCACTGTAGCTATGGCTACCTGTTTAAGATCAAGCCAATCAATAATTCCCGAAGATACTCTCTAGTCAATGGCCACTAACTTCTGGGGAAATAGACTCTACCTGGTAGTAAGATTTTTATTTAATAACCCATGACTTCTCTAGGACGTTTCTAGTCATGCAGGTTATCTGTGTTCAAACTACTACGTTTATATTTTAATTCTATTTTTAATTAGCTTACAAAATAATGGGTTTCTATAAGGCTTTACTGGCTACTAAGATAGCTTCCAGTTTTCTCTATTCTAACAAACAAGGCAGATCATTTGTTTCTTAAATGGGGTATCTTCTTCTGAAGGGAGTTATTGTTCTTTTTATTTAAAAGAAAAAAAAAGAAAGAAAAGTTTTGTTTTTTTTTTTTTCAAGTTGGTTCTCAGTGATGGGAGACCTAAAGTCCTCAGAATGATTTGGGGAAGGGTCATAATATTTTTAGAAGGTCAATTACATAGCCTGAACTATTGCCTAAATAATGTACACATCCCAGTGCCAATGACTGTATCTCTCAGGTCTACATGTAGAGCTATCATTATCTCCAGCTTCTATCTCTCTGAGTACACAGAGAAGCTACAGTGCAGGTGAGCATCTGACCATTGGAGACCAAGCACGTCTGAGGAATGGGTAAGAAAGATCTGGCTGAGGAGCAGAGGGTTTGAGGAATAAAAATTAAAACTTGAATCACACACCTTGAAGCAAACCAAAGTTCTTTTCAGTATTTTTATTTGGAAACTCCTGAAAAATACAGGAATGTCTTGGTACGTGGAACAACACATGTGTGACAATTTCTCAAAGGTGGACATCCCTAGACTGGACATTGTCTCCCTAACCAGCCTTTATTTTGTATTTGTATTTGAGATGTGTTTGCAACTATAGTAAGATGTTCATGCCATTTTATTTCCTGTAGTGTTTTCTGACTTCTGAGTAGTTTCAAATCTCTATCTATAGAATGTCCATCAATTTAAATGAGAGAGACAGAGAGAGATGGGGAGGGAGAGAAAGAGAGGAGGTGAGTGTCCTCACCCATCAGTAGAAGACATCCAGACTCCTTTCTAAGTTGCAGGGCCTTACACGTATTAGTCCAAATTAGCCTTTGGCTTTCCTGAATTCAAAGAGCACAGCCTAACTGCCCTGGAGATATAAGTCATTTTGCATTTCACCTTCCATGGTGAAAAATACCATGGAACAACCCTACCCACTTACAATCTTAGCACTTGGGAGGTAGAATCAGGAAGATCTGGAATTCAAGGTCTTCCTTTGGTACATAAGGAATTCAAAGCCAGCTGAGCTATAAAAGAACAAGTCACAAGGCAAAAACAAATGATTAAAAAAAAAAAAAAAAACATTTTTCCTCTTACTTTAAGTTGGCATTTGGTGATTTCATGATGGCATTTTCGTCTGTCTCTGTCACTTGTCTCTCTCTCCGTCTCCTGAGGACTCTCTTCATGCTCTTCCTGGCCTCTTCTTTCCCCTAATGGTCTCCCCTCCTACTTTCATGTCATATCCATCCCAATACTCTGTTAAAAAAACAAATGAAGAAGTTAACTGCTATGACACCTCACAGAATCTTTTTTTATTTTATTAATTATGGTTCATATATTCTCTGACCTGTAAATCTGTGTGGAACCCAAGTTGAACACATTTTACAATCTTTGTCAATATCGAGCTTGGAAATAAATCTCTCAAAACATGCAAAGGGGTCTGAGCCCAATCAAACTGACCTACAGACCTGGCTTAGACACCGCCCTTCTTCCAGCTCATCAAGGTTGATTTTCATTTTATATTGTTGTTGTTGTTTAAGTTGGGAGTTAAGGAATATTTACTTTAAGTGGAGATTCTAGACTTTCACACATGCCTTGGGCTCAGTTTGCAGATAATAAAAGAACCACTGTCTCCCCAGCTCCTTAAGGTCTACCCACGGTTTAGCAGCAGAAAGGGCATTCATACCCCCATGCTTCACTTTCTTTCATTTAGGCTGGCCCTCTAAATGAGCTCTCTAAAATAACACGCAGCTGGTTAGAACCCATCCCTCTATTTAGACATTCTCCTTAGGACGCAAATCTCGGGCCTCTGCCGATTTGGCATTCAGCATCCTTGCATCTGACAGGGTTTTGTGAGAAAGTGATGAGAGTAAAGACTCCATTACTACCGAAAAGGGAGGCAGAAGGGAAAAACTGACGCGACCACCCCAGTAGATGTCTCTGAGGAGAGTGATGTTCAAAGGTAGCAAGTGCTCTTCTCTGCTGGCTCATTGGCTAGGAGCCAGTACCGTCAGAATCCAGTTTAACTGACTGGGAGGGATTGTTTTGAAGGAGAGACAGAGGTCCCTCATCAGGGCAGCCCATATTTGGCCATCTCAGCACTTTAAAAGTGATGTTAGGCATTGGAAAATCAAACAGGAATGCTCAGTCAGGGCAGCTGGCTGCTGTCAGGAGAACAGATCTCCCTTGCACTAGTCTGCATGAATTCAAGTGGAGAATGCCTCACAGTGCTCAACAGATATAATAAGTGACCCAGCAAGTCACGACACAATGTACCGTATAGCTTAAGTACAAGCTGGAGTCTGCCATTTAATTAGAATGCTGCTGAAAACAAGAGCAATGTTTACATACCAGAATTTTAACGGCAGGTAAAGGAACCATTCACTTCTATACAATCACGTGCATCCAATTTTATATTCAATAACGAGTTAACTTTCATTCAACAGACTTTTGCTGAAAGAGTCTAACTCACAACTCTTTATTTTATTTGAGTCTCAATATGTTGCCCTGGCTGGTCTCCAAATTATATGGCCTCCAGGAAACTTCCTGCCTCGGCCTCTCATGAAGCCAGGTTTACAGATGTGTGGTCAAGGGGGCTTCTAATTCAATATCCTAATTCTGGTTGTAACCACCACCTAATTTTTAATGCAAAAATTAAAACCGAAGTATTATACTGTTAGGTCACTTTCTGACCCTGCAATCTACTTTCCCACCTGTGGCCTGGCAGAAAGGAAATTACTTAAATAACATCTACTAGTTAAGTAAGAGATTGTTAACTGGAAAGATACCGCCCTGAACAGAAGAGAAAAGCTTCCTGTTCCTATGATGTCTCTATGAAGGAAAGCAGGTAAGAAACAGTACATAGATAATTGAACAAACTCCATTTAGATAATTCTACGTTCTAAGAAATCAAATGTGATGACGTGCCTGAGACTGACTAGCACGGTGAAAGCACAGCGACTTTAGGGCTCATGAAAGTCACTGAAAACCACTCAAATCCAACCAGGGAAATGTTTAGATCTGAATAACAAGGTAGATAGTAGGGTGAGGCATGTATTGGGATATAGAATTGAATTGTTGAGGTGGAGAGGAGCAATAGGTTAGCGCTGAAGCTAGGACTCAATGATTCTTTGTGGCTCTGGTTTATAGTTAATGTCCACGGGACACCAGACTGGAGATGTGAGGCTAGGGGGAAAAGAAGAGTAAAAATGAGTGTGATTAGCGTCTAGGTACACACAGAGGTGTGGGGGGGAGAGGAGAGTGGCAAATAGATGTGGGTCACAGGACACTCCAGTGTGCAAAAGATCCAGGAGAGTCAATGAAGTAGCTGGTGGAGGTCAAGCCAACTATGAAATACCGCAGAAAGGGGCTCAAAGGTGCTGGAAACATGCTGAAGGCTGCGGGCTAACTTTCTGGCACCGTGAACGTGAAGATGAAAATAATTTCATCTGAGTCAGCAAATACAACAGGAAGGCAAATGAGAGCTTGAATCCATGAGGGCATTCATGACAAGTGGCTATCTCTGCACCGTGGGTAACCTGATTAAGCAGCAGTCTGGGATCTGCAATCGGGCTCTGTGTGGTGGTGGTGGTGGTGGTGGTGTGGTGGTGGTGGTGGTGGTGGTGGTGGGTATTTACATTCTGGAACAGGTTTCAG
Organism: Mus musculus; assembly: GCF_000001635.26. Lineage (NCBI taxonomy): Eukaryota > Metazoa > Chordata > Mammalia > Rodentia > Muridae > Mus > Mus musculus. The sequence goes on along the minus strand of NC_000069.6, from coordinate 65,607,033 downwards.
AGAATGCAGATCACACCTGTGTGTGTTCATTATCGTGAAGGCGTTGCTCAGTTATTTCCTCTAAGTTATTTCCTAACAATGTGTAGAACTTGAAGAGGGGCCGGTGACTTCTGTACAAGTCTGGATTAGTTCTACAGAGATATTGCTCTTACTTAGTCAGTTAGGAAGGGAGTCACATGAGTGGGAAAATCATTCATTCACAAGTGTAAAGGCATTGTCACAAAGAAAAATATCATTAAAGTTTTCACTCCTAGTCATTTTTTTTTCATTTATGTGTGTAATGCATGTATATGTAGGTGTCTCCTGTTTGAGACAGCTGTCATGTTAGCATTTAGATAAGCCAAACAGGCCCCAGTCTAGTGGCCTGAGAGTAGGCTTCGGTTTTGGAGGTGTGTGCAGCTGTCCCAAATCCCAGGCCTACTATTTTTCAGGCTGTGCGTCCCCAGACAAGTTAGCTAAGTCCACTTTCATCACCCATTAAATACTGACAACCGTTTCCAGCTTGTGGTGGGGCTGATGAGGTACTTTGTGCTCAGGGGCTAACAGTGTCTCAGTGAGCAGTGAGGAGCCCATGAGGTAGACAGGTATTCAATAGATGTTGATCCCTTTCTTCTTTCGTATCCCCAGCTTGTAGTAATAAGCCATGGGCCATCACAACCCCCATGTGATCTTAATTCTGGCCCCAGCCACTACATAGCTTTACTTAAAATGCAAAAAATGGAAACTAAGAGGTTAAATTTTAAGGTCACTCCCTGACTCTTTTTGTGAACAGGCAGAGGAAACTTGAATAATGTCTACGGCTGTTTCAGTCTTGGAGAGAGTCTCCACCAGGGAAAACACTCTTGATAGGTCTGGTTAATTTCCTTGGCATTGCTGTGTGGCTAATAACCTCGGAGTTTAAATTCTAAAATAATCATTAAGAACAGAGAAATTGCCTATCAATTACTCGCTGGATTGCCCCACTGCCTACAGTTCAGTGATTCCTCACAGAGCCACTGACACTTCCTTCGGATAACCTACTAATTCAGCGAGTATATACCAAGCCTTGGCCGAGGACCCAGCAGAGTGGACGTTGAAATGGCTGTGAGTGATGGGACACAGTCCCCGCCCTCACTCTTGCACGGGCCAAGGTTATCCAACTCTTCCCACTAGCGGAGAGGTGACTCTCCTACCATGCTACATTCCCAAGAGGTCTTTTACTCAGACAAAAAGGCAATGTGTCAATAACTCCGGAACTGTCTAAAAATAAGAACTAAAGGAGATCTTTTCCCAGAGAGCTTTCTCTCATGGATGAGTAAGACTCACCTTCTTTGTGTTGACTATTTCAAATTGCAAGAATAATACATGCTTGAATTGCAATATGATAACTTCCCATGAAATGAGACCCCTCCCCCATCTTTACTAGAGATGAAAGTGCATCTTAACATCCATACTTTCATTGTTTCCCCTAGGTAGCTACAAACATTTATATCTAAACACTTACCCATTACTTCTACTATTTTTTTGTTTATGTGTGTAATGCGTGTATATATAGGTATACGTGCGTATACATATGTGGAGGCCAGAGATCAGGTTCAGTGTCTTCCTCAACTGCTGTCCATCTGATATTTTGAGACAGGACCTTTCACTGAACTTGAAACTCATCAGTTTAGTTAGACTGACGGGCCCACAACACAGGGCTCTGCCTGTCTCCAGCATCTGTCTTTTTAACTTGGGATATGGGGAATTGAACTCGGGCCTTCATGCTTGTGAGGTAGGTACTTTACTGAGTCATTTCCTTTCAACATCAAATTGGAAAGTCTCCTTAGTTTTGGGCTTTTTTGTTGTTGTTGTTGTTTGTAGTTTTTTCCTTTAATAAAAATGTTATTATCTACTATCTATCTATCTATCTATCTATCTATCTATCTATCTATCTATCTATCTATTTATCTAAAGTATATGAGTGTTCTCTTGTGTATGTGCCACATGTGTGCCTGGTACCCATGAAAGTCAGAAGAAGGCATCAGATCCCCTGGAACTGGAGTTTCAGATAGTTGTGAGCCACCATGTGGGTGCTGGGAACCGGGTCCTCTATAAGGGTAGCCAGTGCTCTTAATTGCTCCAACCCAAGTTTTTTCTTTGATGACATTACTAACCAGATGGTCCATGCTGTCCATTTTTCCAGTAATGACCTTGATATGTTAATCAATATGTTTTAAGTTCTTTGGTTATTCCAACATCTATGTCATATCTAAAGCTGGCTTTGGTGGCTACTGAATATCTTCACAGTGTATCTTTCTTTTTCCTTTCTTTTTTCTTTTCTTTTAGTATAACCTGAAATCTCTGGCTAAACACCAGGTACCTGGTTGTACCTATAGTAGGTTCTGAGGTAAAACAAGCCTTTAATGAGCATGTCTACTAATCTGGCTTACAGCAGAACTTCACGTAGAGCTTGTATAAATTCCAAATGATTCAGATATTTTAGTGCCCTTGTTCCTAACTCCTCTCTTAGCCTTGGCTCTCTCTGCCCCTCAGACAGTGTCTGGCGCCTACATTTCTTTCCATTGTAACCCATTAAAGGGTTGTTGTGAAGTGATAGAGTATAGGGGAGGGGAAATCCTAGAGTTTTCTGACCCACCCTGAGATGTCGGTGGCCTGTATTCCAGGAGTTTGGCCTTCCAGGACATCTACTGATAACAGTGAGGGAAGGAGCTAGTGAATTTGCAGATGATCAGATAGAAATTTCCCAACCTGCAACACAAAAGAATAAAGAACTAAGAACTCCAGAACCTTTAAAAAGCTGCAGATGGTATCAAAATGGATAACACATACAGAACTGAAACACTGGAAGAAAAAGACAGAAAATTAGGATCACCTATTTGAAATTGCTATTTTCATAGTAAGTGAGGTGTTATCTATCAGACATGTAATTTTCAGCATAAAGTCAATGGTGGCTTTAAAAGGGAGAATTGCCTTATGTATGTTTCAATTTTATGTGCCTGGTTGTGGAGTGTCTCATTCCTTCAGTTAGGAGAAGCTTAAAAGATGCTGGGCAGTGAAAGAGTTAAAGGATTATTTCAAGTTAAGGATGAGTAATCTTTCCAGAGTGCGGGGCGTTGAGAGTAAAAGATACAGGAAACAGCAATAATATAAGAATAAAACCACCTCCAGAAAGCAGGCAGATGGCAAGGAGTATTTTTTACTATAAGATTTGTTTAATGCTGCACATTCCTCCATGCCCTCATTAAATGGATATATATTTATCCCAGAGAACACAGTATGACTGTTAATAGAACTATGACAGATAGTCTTATGTAGTATGAGTCACAGGAGTAGAAAATCATTCATTCACAAGGGTCTCATTCACTGAGAACCGAAACTTTCACAACGTGAGGTGTTTGTGGAATGACTGTGAGTACCACTAGGCCTCTTTTTTTTTTTTTTTTTTTTTTTTTTTGTAAATTGTCAGATTTTTTTTTTCCTAGCTGAGAATGTTCAGAAGTTGCCTATCAGTCATGTGCTGCTACATGACTCACCTGGCTTGAGTTACAACATCTGACCAGCACCACACTCAAGAAGCATTAAGTTCTTGAACATCTGTCATCACATCCAGAGGGTTTCAGGAACCCTTGAAGCTACTAATGCAGTGAACCTCAGCCTTCTGTTTAGCAAGTGGTAGCTTCCAAACAATTGATTAAGCCTCATTCCAAGCATGCTTTGACCTTGTTAACTTGGAACCTGCTTTCTTTCAACCGTATTTAGGAAGATGCTGTTCAGTGGATCTTTTCCAAACACCCAATAGAATGACTTCTTGCGTAGCAGTTTCAACCGCTGAGCATTAAAAGCTAGAGTCTACACAGAGCTCAGGATCTCACAACATCTTCCGTTTGCTTGCCGAAGGAACACAGCGGGGAAATTTCTATCTTAAGTAGCGAAGCTCACCATGCTTCTGGAATGAGACTCAAGCCCTAAAGTGTTCACAGCGTGGTGCAACCGAATGTTTTCTGTCTTCAGGAGATAAGCTGGAGAAGTTTTGTTTCCCTGGCTTTCAAAAACCTTTACTACAGAACATGATGAGGAGAAAAAGGCAAGCCAGACAATTCTATAAGAGGACTTCTTGGGCCAAAGCCCCCTTCAGACAGGAAACTGATGGCAAGTTTCTTCTGTTCTCTCACAAGGGAAGGAGACAGTGACAGCCAGAGTCACTGAAGTAATAACAAAGGGCAGAAGAAGAAATAAAGGTGAAGCCAAATCTTACTTTCTGTCCCAAAATAAGACCATACAATTCTTACCACCACCCACATCCATCCTTTAAATTCCCAAAGTTTGGTTTCCTTACCCAACCATGAAGAATCATGGTCTCTCCAAAGTGAAGAACAGAAAACCTACAACTCTCAGCATTTATATACATTGAGTCACATTATGGAGAGTCCAAATAGCATATGTAGACCTAGTTTTAGGTTTTAAAAACCTATTTTAAGTTGTTCTTCATTCCACATAAATGTTGGGGGCTACTTATCTTTTAATACCTTGTAATTTTAATTGGGTGGCAACCTTTGACCACCCTTGTAGTGATAAAAGATAGTGAATTGTCTTAAAATAAACAATAAAATAAACCCAAAACAAGCTTGCTAGTCTCAGCACCATGGGGTCAGGGACACTCATTAGCCAATGCCTTTCACTGTCAGAAACCAGTTCAATGTCTTTTAGAGAAACTGCTGTGTCTGTGTGGAACTGAAGATGTCCTCTGGTGGGATCTCCTTCCAAGGGCACATGATTCTAGGTAATGGTTTCTAATTTGCCTGAGAACTGATGTCCTCGCACGTTCTGCGCCTACTCTTCCACTGATCTCCCTCATTTTGTTTTGCTTCCAAGAGAACTGAAAGCCACCACTCTGATGTAGCCTCTGGTGAGACCCACACAAAAGTGGTACAGACCTTTCAGGCTCTGAAACACATTCAAGAGCAGAGACCTCACTTTGCTTTTCAGTCTCAAGATCAGTGCGTTTATTGGGATGGTGCTGACATAAAAAATGAAGGAGAACATCTGAGTCTAACAGCTGCACAAAATTTGGACTCGTGTAAACTGGTCTGACATCACACATTCTGCATGTGAGTTCCATGAGTTCTCCACATATGGAGCTAATAGAGTAACATGCAGACAAAGACCCTGTGGTTTATGGCATGATGAAGTCCAGAACTGAAGGAATGAAGCCAGGAAGACTACACTATTTACTGAATGAAGCAGGCTTTGGATAATGTCTCATTCTCACTGAGCTACTTAGTTTCACTAGGGAGATGCCAGACTCGGCCTGACACCAGCAATAAGCATTATGATGGGGCCGTTGGTCTGCACTTGTCCGAAGAGGGAGAGAGATCTTAGAGTTCTTTGCCTTGCTTGCTCCATGGAAAAATGCATGTGGGTGTGTAAACACATTGAAGTGGGGTTAAAGCTGTGCTTCTCCTCACAGACAGTGAGGAAAATGCAGGTAAAAGAAGGGAACACACTGTCTCAATGCAGAGTCCTGGCAAGATCCAGCAATCCTTAGCTGGGAGGTTGGAGTTGTGCCCAGCCACGGTAGCGTTGACCAAATCAATAACACTCCACACTGACCCACAGCTGTAAACAAAAGCCACACATGTTCTCTTTCTTCCACTAAAGACAAGGACTACGAGCACTTCACAAATAGTTCTGTGCTGCTCTGTGACTATACGTGTGGCCTAGAAAACAAAATATGTCCTTATTTAATTTTTTCAAAGGAGAACCAAAGACACTTAAATACCTCTGGGTCAATTAACCACATAGAGGAAGGCTTTTGGAAACTATCCAACAGCACCCTCACCTCCGGTTTGATTGGTCGGGTTGGGTTGCTTTTATCACCATCACTGGCTCAAATCTGAGAGGACATGAGGCTCAAACTCATGTGATAGATTTATTTCAAAGTCAGTGAACTTATACAATGTAGTTCCATCTGCATAAGAGAATTACAAAGTAGAATCAGCTTAGATCACTGAGAGAATTTATATCAGGAATTCAAGGCAGGAACCTGAGGTAGGAATTGAAACAGAGGACATGAAGGCACACAGCTTACTGGCTTGTTGCCCATGTCTTGCTCAGCCTGCTTTCTTATACATAGCCCAGGGGTGGCAATGCCTGTAGTGGGCTAGGCCCTCCCACAACAATCATTAGTCAGAAAGTGCCCCCAAAGACTTGTCTCCAGGCCAATCTGACGGAAATATTTTCTCAGTCAAAGTTCCCTCTTTCCAGATGATTCTAGCTTAGGCAAAGTTGACAAAAACAAAACAAAGCAAAGCAAAGCAAAGCAAAGCAAAGCAAAACAAAACAAAACAAAACAACAAAAACAAAAACACAACTAACCAGCATAGTAGGAAAAGAAGAAAGATACAAAGGAAACAGAAATAGGTAAATTCTCAAAGTATTACTGGAGGTTTTTAGGGCAAAAGTATGGTTTCCCCCAACAAGCTAAACTTGGGCACCCAAACTGATATGCTAATTAAAGAAGCAAGGACTGTGAGGAGAGAGGGAGCCACAGGAAAGAAGGCTTATTGGATGAGATGACACCAGGAAAAGGAATAAATAAAAGGGGGCAGTGACCCCCCTCCAGTTCATCTTGGGGGTACTAGAGTGAGATTTAGGTTTAAATAGGGGGCAAAAGGGATATGCACCATCAAGCAGCTTGGTCAAGGCCTCATCTCATTTATCATTGACCCATCATGGTCTCAGGTAGATTTAACAAGAGTCCTGCAAGATGCGCCAATAAACCATTAAACAATTATCACGGTCTGAAAGAAAGTGGCCCCCATAGGCCCATAGGAAAGTGCACTATTAGGAGGTGTGGCCTTGTTGGAATAGGTGTGGTCTTGTTGAAGGAAATGTGTCACTGTTGGGGTGGGCTTTGAGGTCTCCTACGCTCAAACTATGCCCAGCGTGGCTCACAGTCTCCTTCTGCTGCCTGTGGATCAAGGTGTAGAACTCTCAGCTCCTTCTCCAGCATCATGTCTGCCTGCACACTGCCATGCTTCCCACCATGAGGATAATGGACTAAACCTCTGGAACTGTAAGCCAGCCCCAATTAAATGTTTTCCTTTATAAGAGTTACTGTGGTCACGGTGTCTCTTCACAGAACCTTAACTAAGACAAAGACAACTCTTAAGCTGCTAATCACTAAGGGCGCAGCTTCACTCTAATGGGTAAATGTCCTAATTGTGGGGGCTGGGGCATCTATCCTGCCAGGTTTTTGCTCTTCCTAAAATTCAGGGTGACTTAAGAGGGAAGTGAAGAATCACAGTTTGTCACAGGTTCAAAGCAAAAGTCAAGCCCAGGTTTTCTTCCTGCTTCCAGTTACATTGTGGGCCAAGTGAGGGCTGTGTGCTTTTTACCAGAAGCAGTTTCTAGGTGCCGCAAGGTAAGGAAAGTAATAAACAGTTCTCTGTTTCTGAACAGAAAGCATCCAACATTACCTAGCACCTTATTTTTACTCCCAGTGAAACATAGCTTCATATTTTTTTTAAAAAGAAATCGTTAGAAAAATATAATATGCTATATTTGGTCTTTTGAAACAGTGTCTCATGTAGCCCAGACCGACCGACCTCTAGCTCCATGTCTGAACTTCTGATCCTCCCATTGCTCCTTCCCAAATTCTGGCATCACGGGCCTGCCCTTATTGTTTTATGGTGCTGGGAATCAAACCAAGGACTTTACACACACTAGGCAGACAGTCTACCGAGTGAATTACATCCTCAGCCCAGTTCATAAACACTTTGACTAAAATAGGCCTTTTCTGTGAAAATGAAGAATTCTTGTTATGTTAATTGAGACTTAAGCACAATGGGTGAAGAAGTGAATTTAACCATGCAGTCATTCTCGAGTGCACTTGAAAGCTAGCTTTAAACTTCTGAGTTTGGAGGAATCAGGACAGTCTAGAAGAGCAATTCTCAACCTGTGGGTCATGAACCCCACAGGGGTCACATATCAGATATCCTACACATCAGATATTTACATTATGATTCATAAGAGCATTTATGGATAATAGCTATGAAGTAGCAGTGACCTAACTATATTAACCATAGTATGGTTGGAGGTCACTACAGCATGAGGAAAGGAGATTATTTGTCAAGGAACAAGAAAGGCATATGTGAGGAATTCCTATCTTCTAATCTCCTGGGCCCACTGTGGAGCTTAGAGCCGCTGTTACTAAAGTCAGACAGTCTATTTTGGAGCTCTAGGCAAGTTCTAGAACTTTCTCTAGTTTCCTAAACTGGAATTAAACAAAACTGTATAGCGCTAATGAACTATGTAGCCACATCTGCCTGTGCCAGGCACATGGTAGCCCTGCCGCGTGCTGTTAGGTTACCACACACTAATTATAATTCATGTTTTCTCCACATTCTTTTCCAAACAAGGCAGCCCTGCCAATTTGTCCACAGGGCATTTAATCTCTAAACAACATTACTTTCCTTTTTGCTTGAAAATGCCCCCAGCCACTTTCTCACAGTCTGAGCAAGCGCTCTCTTTCACTGCCTCTTAAATGTAAAGAAAAGGAAAGGGGGGGAGGGGAATCCTGTAAGCTAGTATATATCTTCTTCGGTGATTGCCATCCTATAAGATTTTCCTTTCTAAGCCAGAGAATATAAAATGTCACCATCCTTAGCTGAAAGGGAAGGGGAAAACAGACACACACATGCAGGTGGATGGTGTGAAATTTAAGCAGACTTGGGAAAGGACTAATCCACTCCAGAGCTCTCCACTGGAGATGTGTTTTGACAGTTCTCCAGTAACTTCCTGTTTGGGTTTGCACACTCCATGTTAGTGAACCAGGCAGCACACTATAACCCAAAGCTCATTGCCTTTTGAAATCAAGTGTGCCTCCCGTTCCCCTCCACCACCACCACCCCCACCCCCACCTCCACCCCACCCCCGTGCTTCTAGTTCAGCCAGTTTCTTACTGTTCTGAGGCTGTTTCTCCATCTGACTCTGGGGGCTGGGGACAATGACACCTAACTCAATGAGTTACTGTTGAAACAATGAACACAGATGTGATTTGTGAAGCTGCTCAAGGCATGCTACAGGGGGAACTGTGCAAATTGTTGGATATGAGAGTCCCTCCCACCCATTAAAAGTGTTACTGAATGCGTTAGCATATGTAAAGTGCTTAGGACGTGCTTAGCTTTCTTGTTTTCAGTGGTTTCTATTGACCAGATCTTAAAATACTGTTTATTTTTCCAGGTGTTCTTCAGTATACAGTAATATAAATACAGATATTGGACACTCAGCTATTACTGAGTGTTTTGTGAAAGCATTAAGATCTGATATTATGTACAAATATAAATGAGGAGGATGGTAATCAATTCTTCAAAAAGAAGTGGCAGGGCAGCGTCACAGCACCCCCTTCTAACAGCACCCACGATTGTCCTCAACACCATGCAGAATAGGGAAGAAATGTAATGCAGACTTAAAGGAATATGCTAAACATGTTTGATTTCAAGTACTTGTTCATTCATGTCCATGGTAGACAATTTTAGAATTACTAATAAGCATTTAGTATAATAACCAAATCAATGAGACAATAACACAACTCCAAAATCACCACTATTACTACTTAAGAAATGACTGTGAGCTACATTTTGGTTTAGATTTTTTGTTAAAGGTTTATTAATTTCTTTCATGTATATGAGTATACTGTCCTTGTTCTCAGACACACCAGAAGAGGGCATCAGATCTCATTACAGATGGTTGTGGGCCACCATGTGGGTGCTGGGAATGGAACTCAGAACCTCTGGAAGAGCAGTCAGTGCTCTTAACCGCTGAGCCATCTCTCCAGCCCCTTGGTTTAGACTTTTAATTGTTTATCTTGCTGCTACTTTCTTCTCTGATTCTGTTTTAAAGCAGGGTCTCACTATGCAGCCAAAGTAGCTTTTAAATTACAATTCTCCTATTTCAGATCTGAGTCTCATTCCCAACTTACTGAACTATTTATTAGTTGGGATATAAATGGACTCATAGATTTTAGTTTATTCTTCAGAATATAATATTATACTTTTATTATTTATTTTGTTGCTCAATTTTTGGCAACTAGAAGCTTCCAGGTTGATCCTTATACATACCTCACACACACACCACACACACCCACACACACAGAGACACACACATACACATATACACACACACACAGTATAATGGTATTCTATGACTGAAGCATAATTATCCATGGATATTTGCTTATAGATTTTTATGCTGTAGAAGACCAGAGAAATTTACATATTGTGATGGTTTGTATATGCTCTGCCCAAGGAGTGACACTATTAGAAGGTGTGGCACTGTTGGAGTAGGTGTGGCCTTGTTGGAAGTATATCACTGTGGATGTGAGCTTTAAGACCCTCCTCCTAGCTGCCTGGAAGCCAGTATTCTATTAGCAGCCTTCAGATGAAGATGTAGAACTCTCAGCTCCTCCTGCACCATGCCTGCCTTGATGTCACCATGTTCCCACCTGGATGATAGTGTACTGAACTTCTGAACCTGTAAGCCAGCCCCAATTAAATGTTGTCCTTATAAGAGTTGCCATGGTCATGGTGTCTGTAAAACCCTAACTAAGACACATAGGAAATAAAACATTTTATAACATTAATATTCATTTTTTTAAGAATTGTTTTTACCTTGAAGAAAATTACCAGAAGATATTCAGATTCATTTTTAGTTTTACTATCTCAGTCTTAAAATCAGGTAGGTCTCTAAAGATTCCTGGTTTCTTTAGTTGGTTAATAATATTTAGAAATAATCATACATAAGTGGGAATTAGATACACTCTCTAATCCCACTCAGTGGGGGGCTATGATAGATAGATAGATAGATAGATAGATAGATAGATAGATAGATAGATAGATGGATGGATAGATAGATAGGCAGATTGAAATATCGGTGGGTTGCCAAATATGGTCATTTGTGTACAACTATAAACATATCTTGCTATAACTATCTGAATATGTATCTTAGTCTATTCCTGTTACTAATACCACAGACTGGGTGATCTATAATGAACAAGACATTTATTTGCCTCATGGCTACAGAGTCTCGGAAGTCCAGGACCAAGGGCTCCAAGATTACAACGTGGTGGAAGACAGAAAGGTTTTTGCAGACAGGTACATGCCTCTGTGTGTGTGTTCACGGGCATGTGCGTGTGCGTGTGCGTGTGCATGCGCACGTACACTTTCAGGAACTCACTTCTGAGAGAACAAACCCATTCTTGTAACTGTGGCATTAATCTATGGGTGAGAGCAGAACCTTGATTTCCTATTGATCTCTTAAAGGGACAGCATCTAACATTTGCAGCGGGTTCCAACACATGGACTTTGGGTGGCACCTTTAAACCGCGTCAATCCCCATCTGAAATTTACTTTTACAATTGAAAACGTGAATCAATATTGATCCCTCTGAATGGTTCCCCACAGGAGTCACTCTGTTCCTCTGTTTTGTTATAACTTCTTTTCCAACAGTGAGAAACCTAGCTGCCTTTATCTGTAATACATACAGACTTTTTAAAATTCAGTTCACGAATAGAAATCATGCCAGAATTCCTAACCGTCTCCTTATGTGAAACAGCTGAAGTACAGTGTTTCTGCTCAGGACTTCAGTTTTACACTAAGTCAAGGCAACATTTTCTAAGTTGCCTTGGAAACTTTGGCTGGTTCCTTTCTCTGGTCTCTTTCTGCGTGGTTATACTATTAATTACCAGTATAGCAAAATGCATTTGTTACAGTATGAATCCCAGACTTCTGCTCCCCTAGTTAACCAGTGAAATGTCAATAGTTCAGCCTCTAAGACAGTTCACTGGTTAGCTTTTGTTGTGGAGGGCTATCTTGTGCATTTTGTGGTGTTTAGAAATAGCAAGCCTGATCTCTACCCATAAATCTTCATAAAATACCTCCTACCTCCCCTGAGCCCCAGCCGTGGTAACTCAAAGCGTTTTTTAGATACTGTCAATTGTCCCCTAGTATAATGGTGGCTGTCATTCAGAAATAGTGGCCTAGCCATATCTGTGCATATCATGTTCTCCTGTTTTAAGAAACTTTTTAAGTCTACGTTTTACATTTAGCTCCATGATCCAGAGGAGATTTTTTTTTTTTTCTTTTTGAGACAGGATTTCCTGTAGCCTCAAACTCATTATGTAGCTGAGGACAACCTTAAACTTCTTGTCCTCCTGCCTCTACTTTTTAGATGCTATAATTACAAGTGAAAACCACCATATCTGGTTTATGCAGTGCTTGGAACTAACCCCCCCCCCCATGTGGTATATGCTAGGCAAGCACTTGGCCAGCTGAGCCACACACCCCAGTTGGCATTCCTTCTAGGCTCCACCCCACAGTTGCCTGGCAACAGCCAGGTGTGCCTGACTCACTATAAAAGGGGCTGCATGCCCCCACCTGCTTCTCTTGCTTTTTTGCTCTCTTCTTTTTTCCTCTTGCACTTGCTCCCTTACCCTCTTCCCCCTCTCTCCCCACTCCCCTCCCCTCCTCCAAGTGCTCATGGCCAGCCCATCCCCCTCCCTCTCCCCCCCCCCTTCCCCTTCAACTCCCTTCCCCATGCCTTAAATAAACTCACATGGCTGGTACTTCAGGAGGAAGGGATGCCTCATCATGGGCCCACAGAGGCACCCCCTTCCCCCACACCATACTGAGCTCCACCAAATATATTTCTTTCTTCTCTTTCTTTTTATAAAATACAACACACACACATCTCTAACACAAATTTTGTATTCAATATACAATATAAATTGAGTGTTTGCTTTTGGATTTATTTTTCTTTTGCATGTTGAATGCTCTATGGTCTGAATGTCTGTGACCAACCCCAAATTCAAATTTTGAAGCCCTAACTCACAAGGTGATGGTTTTACAGGTAAGTATTGAGAGTGATTAGGGGTCTCTGTAAAATGGACCCTAGGAAGCTTCTTGGCCTTCAGCCATGTCAAATAGTGAAAGATGACTGTCTAAAACCTAGGGAGAGCTCCTTCTAAATCTGCCGGCACCTTGCTTTTCCCAGACTCCAGAACTGTGAGCAGTAAATGTCTGTTGCTTACAGGCCACCGGTTTCTAGGATGTTTTGTTAGAGTAGTACAGATGAGCAAAGACTTGGACATTCAATCGTCCCGTCATCATTACTGTGAAAATTCAGTTAACATCAACCAACAAGCAAACCAAAAGAAATCTTTTAAAAACAATCAACTATGTTTGAGTGGGTTTATGCTTTTCCTCTTCTGATCTACGCTTTATCTATCCTTTATCCATTAATTGCAGCATTACAGTAATGCTTAAAGTTCGGCAACATGCAAGACTGTTACTCCTGTGCTCAGTGGTTAAGAGTGCCTGTTGCTCTTTCAGAAGACCCAAGTTCAGTCTCCAGCACAAATATTAGGCAGCCATCATTTGTAACTCCAACTCCAGAGAATCCAGTGCCCTCTTCTGGCTCCCCATGCCTACACACACACACACACACACACACACACACACACACACACACCACTAAATTTTTTAAAAATGAGATAATATGAGCTTTTGAGTATTCATTTTAGTAGTGTTATATCCTTTACCTTTGTACATAAAAATTTAAACCAACCATCAATAATAGCCATACAAGAAGCTGCAGGTACCAGTGAGATGACTCGCTTGCTGCTGAGCCTGGCCAACTGAATCCAACCCCTGAGACCCTCAGAGCAGACAGGGAGACCTGAATCCAGCAAATTGTCTTCTGACTTCCACATGTGCGACATAGCACGTGTTCATCCCTCACATCACATACACACACAGATAAATAAGTAAATAACTAAATTCATTAAAGTGACAAAATCTGCTGGGATCGGGCTTGCAATGTCCCCAAATTAACACAACAAATTTGGAAGGATTGAGTGTAGTAGCAATACCGAACCTTCTAGTCTTCACACTCTCTACTTGCTTGGTTCCTCTTAGATTTTTTTCTGCAGTGTTCTATAGTTTTCAGCCCCCAGATGCCACATGATTTTCCTAACTCCCCAGGTGTGCGAGGGTGTGTGTGTGGGTGTGTGCTTTCGAGTGCTCAAGAGCAAACATGCGAGCATGTACCCGAACACTGTGGTAATGGTATTGTTTTTCAGACTTTGAATTCTAATTGTTCAGTGTTAGTGTGTAGAAATACCATTGATTTGTGTGAATTGACTGTACCCTGAGACTTTATTAGACTTATTTATCAGTTCTCAGAGCTCTTGTGTAGGTTGCTTAAGAATGTTTATATAGATAGTTATGTTATTTATGATAGTTATGTTATTCATGTGTAGAGACATTTATTTTTTATATTTTGTCCAATTATAATGACATACTAGTATTTCCATGGCAATAGCAGAACATATCCTTATAATAGTCACCACTTGGGAGAAGAAAGTGTTCAGTCATTTAACACTGTTTTGTGTGAACTCGGTAGGGTTTTCTTTTTTTTTTTTTTTTTTTTATAGGCCTCTTTTTGTAGGTCAGATAATATTTACAAAATAATTACAAATGCATATGAAATCTTGTCAAGTGTATTTTCTGTACCTATTTTTATTATTACTATTACTGTAGTTTGATACAGGGTCTTCTGTAGCCCAGGTTGGCTTTGAACTCTGTTTGAGAAGATTGCTTAGAACACCTGATCTTTCTACTACGGTGGTGCCCAGACTGTAGCCTTAAATCTGCCAACATCCTGCTGTACTTCGATGGTCTTCTAAAGGTGATCAGCTTGTCCACTGCTTACATCATTGTCACGTGGTCATGCTGTGTTATACTTTCTAGTTTTATACAATCTGTATTCAATTAAGCTAATGTTTTAGGGAGGATTTTTCCTATCCTAAATATTCATGGGGGATATTTGTCTGTAGTTTTCTTTTCTTGTGTTTTTGTTTGGCTTTGATTAAAAAAAAAACAACAACAAAAAACAAAAACAAATACTGGCTTCAAGAATCCCAGCATTCAGAAGGCAGGAAAAGAAGAATTGTGACTTTGGGGCCAGTCTAGGCTATGAAGAAATCCCATTGGAGGGTAGGGTGGGGTTAGGAGAGGACTGAGTTTCACTGTGTGTGGGGACTGACCGTGAACTGTTACAAGGAAGCAATCCTTCTGCCTTAGCCTTCCAGGTAGCTAGAACTGACTGTGTGTGTCACCTTATTCTCATTTTGTCTTTAAAACAAGAGCAATGCTGGTCTCAAAATGAACTGTAAAGCTTCCTTCTCTTCTATTTCTGAATCAATTGTGTTAGGCATTTGTTTATATCCTTCATTACTAAATGTCTGGTAGAATTCAGGAAGGGCACCATTGAAACTACTATATGCCTGATGATCTCTTCTTGTATTTTTTTTTTTTTTTTTTTTTTTTTGGTAGGAATCTCCTGTACCCTAGGCTGGCTTTGAACTCCTTGTGTGACTCCAAGAAGAACTTTGAACTTCTAATCATCTTGTCTCCACCTCCCGAGTTCAGGAAACCACTGCACCTGGTTTTCTGAGGTACCCGTGATTGATCATAGGACTTTAACCATGGTAGGCAAGCCCTCCACCAACTGAGCTGCACTCTCAGCCCCTGTAAGGAAGTTTTAAAGAGTAAATTACATTTCTCTCATGAATACAGGATTTTTTTCAGGTTATCTATTTGGTTGTTTTTGTTTTGCTTTGTTTTGTTTTGTGAGTTTCAGTAATTTGAATCTCTTAAAAAGTCCAGTACTTCTAAGTTGTCAAATATATAAGCATAGAGTTGTTCACCATGCATCCATAGTATCTTGTTTCAATGATTTTAAGAATTTTTCTAGTTCGAGGCCAGCCTGGTCTACAAAGTGAGTTCCAGGACAGCCAGGACTACACAGAGAAACCCTGTCTCAAAAAACCAAAAAAAAAAAAAAAAAAAAAAAAAAAAGGGAAGAAAGAAAGAAAACTATCATTAAACTCTTCAACATTCCTTTTCCAGCAACCAATAGAAGAAGCTCAAAGTTAGTCTCTATGGCTGTCAACTGGTAGTTATAGAACCACTGGAAAATAGTGCTTTCCTTGAAATGCATAGGAACATACGTCACAAAATACCATGTTCTGGGTACAAAACAATTTTCAAAAAACTTGAAAGGAATGAAGCCATACGAGGTATATGCTCTACTACCAGAACGAAAGAGAAGTCACAAGGAGAAAATTACTTGGAAAACTCTTTAACTACTTAGAAATTAAACTTCTATATTTCTAAATATTTTTGATCAAAAGAAAATAAAAAGACAATGTCTCAAACTTGGGGAATATAAACAGTGTTGAGCTTAGAGGGGAATCTAGCATGCCATTTTCTTCTTTCAGAAGAAGAAAATATTCTCAAACAGTGGCCCAAAGCTTCCATCTTTGGTGAATAGAAAAATAACAAAACCAAACCCAAAGTACACCCAAGTTACACAGAGGCTGATGGAAGGAGCAACACTTTTTTTTTTTTTTAAATCAATAAACTCAGAAATCTGCCTGCCTCTGCCTTCTGAGTGCTTGGATTAAAGGCGTGTGCCACCACTGCCTGGCTATTATGGTTTTTAAATCCTTCCAAATATTCTTTGTTTGGAAGCATGCTTGGCTGTTACTACAGCCGTCCTGACTTTGCCTTGACTAGTTTTGAACATAAAATCTGAAACATGTTTCCCGAAATTCACATGTTAATGATATTCAGAGGTAGCACCTTAGAGAAGCAGTTAAGGCTGGATAAGGGGGCAAATGCAAAGCCCCATAAAGGCATGTCTAAGGATCAGAAAAGAGGTCTGATGTAGCATCCTTACCCTGCCTACCATTCAATAACCTCTGCCGTGCTGGCACCGTGCTCTTCAGATTAGCCCGGTAAATTTCCATTCTTCATAAACTACCCAGGCTCTGGTACCTGGTTACTGTGACAGACAAAGGAGTATGACGGTGTGTGTGTGTGTGTGTGTGTGAGAGAGAGAGAGAGAGAGAGAGAGAGCGAGAGAGAGAGAGAGATCCAACCTACTTGGTATTCTCCCAGCTTCTGAGGTTCATGGTTTGGAATCTACCATTAAGTTTTGACAATCTCATTGTGATTTCTTGTGGCATTCAAATGCTACGCCTTTCCTTCACTCTTGGTGTTTCAACCTCAGGAATCACTAATGATCTACAATTCACTGATTGGTTCCACGACCGTGAGAGTATACAAAGATTCATTTTAGTTAATATGTTTTAATTTTGAAGAGAGCTATTAATATTTTATTTTATTTTTGTTTTATGTGCGTTGGTGTTTTGTCTACACATGTGGATATCTGGAGTTACAGAGAGTTGTGTGCTGCCATGTGGGTGCTGGGAATTGAACCTGGGTCCTCTGGAAGAGCAGTCAGTCCTCTTAACCTCTGAGCCATCTCTCCAGCCCTTCTACGTGATTCTTAAAGTTTCTTATCTCTCTGCTGAAATGACCCACTTGGTATTAGATATTGCCTACTTTTTTTTTTTTTTACATATTTAACAAACTAGTTGTACTTAAAATTCTCTGTCACTTCAAATTAGTCTTGTAAGTCGAGTCCTCAAGCTCCTCACCAAAACATTTGTTGGAATTCTTTACAAAAAAAAAAAAAAAAAAATCCAAGTGAAAAATTAAAGTGTCTGAGTATCGGGTAGAAATCTTGTAAAAGACATATTGATGAGGGTATTCATTCCTCCCGCCATCATCTCTTGAGCCAGGGGGCACTGTGGGCATGGGAATAGTACACCAGACAGTGCTGTGGACCCTGAGGCTTTCTTATCCCCAGTACACCAGGCAGCAGACCAGACAACCATCCATGAGGTCTCCAGAGCTACTCCAACACCAGGCTCACTCATGGCTCCAGCCTTGAAAGCACTCTTTGGTGCAAGCCTGGACCCATGGACCAAAGCTGCGTGGTGACTTCCAAAGCCCCGAGCGCCAGGGAAGCACCCACGGATCTAAAATGAAAACTAGTCTTGGAGCTTCATGTTCAGCAGACCTAAGACTCAGCAGAGTCTCCTACTGCCGCACAGACTCAGGCTCTGTGTCCAGGTCTTCGTCTTCTTCACCAGCCTGACCTCAGGCACCAGGCCAGTAACTTCTATCTAGTCTCTGTCCCAGCCTCCATGGAATATTTATTTAGCTGCCTCTATGAGCACAGGTGCCCCCTGACTGGATTCAGTGACCCTACCTGTGACCCCATAGACATAGGTAACTTCTGGATGACTCCTCTAGACTGAGGCTCTAGGCTGATTGGCTCCTACACGCTAAAGGCATAGGCCTGTCCATGCAGACTCAAGCTCAAGGCCTATCTGGTGCCAGGCTGACCTCCATGTACAAAAGTTTCAGGCCAGCTCCTAGGACCCGGGAAGCATATCAGTAGTCACAGACCCAGGCTCCACAACCCCCACAGCCTCAGCACAGCTTGTTACAGTAAAGTCCAGGCTTTAGGCCCCATCTAAGTAATTTAGCCCATATGCTCCACCCAGCCCAGGAAGGGAGCCCCAGCCCCTGATTTTTTTCTTTACCCAGTAAGTAGTGGTCAATATTCGTGTGGAAAGGAAGATTCATTCCAGCTGCCTGAACAACAAAGTGAGGCAGAAGGAAGTTTTATTCATTTATTTGTTCTCTTGTTCAATGAAATAGCCTGAATTGCTCTGGTAGGAGAGTCTGTCTTGAATCAAAAATGGTTTGACCAAATCACAACAGGAAATGGCTCTTGTTACATCCTAGCTTGCTCTGGCTCCTATTGGGCAAATAGAGCATCCTTTCTGTACTCCTTTAGCTACAGATCCAGCAGGTAGCTGTCCTAAGGGGCCCTGACACCTCACAGGTCTTTGTCTTTGGAATGTTTATTCTGAGAATTGTCTCAAGAAAGATGAGTGTTAGGTTGTTTTGGGGTTTTTTTTTTTTTTTTTTTGCTTTTGTTTTTTGTTTTTTGGAAAGGAAAGGAAAGGCACAGTAAGCTGGAATCCTGTCTTTAAATGTAGCTAATTTCTATTTAATTGGCCAGTAACTGCATTTAAAATAAACACCAGTTGGTAATCAAAAACAGGAGGATAAAGACTGAGCAATTGTGTAAGCAAGATAGAATTACTAAGCCAAAACAAAGTTGGAGGGAAGTGCAGAGACACACTGCTTCAGAGAAAACACAGGAGAGGAGAGACAGCTGTGGGCTCACAGACCTCGGAAAGATGAGCAGCAGCTACAACCGTTGGCGGAATGGATGCTAATCAGCAACTGATCTCCAGTTGTAAAGCATCGGTTCCTTTATTAAGTAAAAAATTTAAAACACTCATAAACAGCAGCTTTAAAACCGTCATGCAAAATGAGCTGGGCACACCCTGGTGTATCCCCAGAGACAGACAGAGAGATTGCATGGAGGTCCAGGAGACTCTTTGCTGAGGGCTGGCTTCTGGGAGTATAGTAATTCTGAGATTACTTCCCTCCAAGGAGCAGAATGTGCCATGGCAGAGCAGAGAGGGGCATGCCTGAACTCTGTGCTTGCTGCACCACCCAAGATGCACAGATGTGTCTTGCACAGGCTCATGCCTATAGCTGTTCTGTTTGGCACTGAGAGAAGAGCAGAGAGGAGAAAGGAAGGGGATGGTGACAGTGCCTTGGGAAGGATCTTGAGGACATGAGCAAGTTCTTCAACTTGAATCTCCATCACTTTAGGTTACACTTAAAAGCCAGACCTTCGCCTGTCCCATCTCTAAAAGGCTCACTGTTTGTCTCCCTTCTAATTAGCATGATTTTTCCCCCTTGAACACTGGGGTTGATTTTCTTTTTTTCCCACAGACAAAATTCACATCCCTGCTTACTGTTTGGTTCATTTGGAAGCAGTACTTATTCATCAAAGGGACTAAAAAGCCCTGGGAGGTTGAGTTCGAAGAAGGACTACACATGAGGGTCACAGTAAGTAGGCACTTCTCATCAAATCAGCTGCCCAGGGATGCTAAAGAGCTTTTTAAAGGGGAACTAATAAGGTCATTCAGCATCTACTGGCTTCTACAAGCCTTAGCTAAATTAGTCCTAGCATACAATAACCCTGTAAGGTAAAATAATGATTCCTGGTATTTTGAAAGCAATCAGTGATCCACGAAGAGGGAGTTAATGTCCCCCAGAACCAAGATTAAAACCGACACATTGAGGGAGGTTCCACTCCCTTCCTGTGATCGAAGGCCAGCTTGTTTGTTTCCAAGCAGGACCTTGGGTGAGGCGCACTTGCTCTGAGAATCCCGCAGCCACTGGAATGGCTGGCCCCTCTCAACTGAGTTTGCTAAGCACAGTCCTTTTCTAAGGCTGAGGGAATGCAGGTTTTGACCGCTGAGGCTGTTGAGACGGTTTGCTAGTTACATATTCTTGTAAGTTGTCAGGAGTCAGCTTTGTCTACATCCCCTTCCCCCCACCGAACACACACGCACGCGCGGACTCAAACCCTGGGAGGGCGGCCCTGGGCCACCCACACGCTGGCACACTTGTGTACGTGGAAGCCAGCTCGCTCTCCGCATTAGCTGTGGTGTGAATTCTGAGTCACATCTGCACAGCCGGAGAAGTGAAAGACTGTAATTTACATACACCCCAGTTCTTGTCGTTAAAGCGGAAGATCTCCGTGTTAAATTCTTCCTTTCAAGTGATTACTCATCATCCAATTGAGGGGAAAGCCTGGGCTATCACCTAGGAAAGCGATCTAATCCAGCGAGTTTGTAGTCGCTGGACGAACGCAGGAGGCCTCTTTCTGGTACCGTCTTGGGGAAGGTGGGAGAGTGGATGGTAGAGTCCCCTATCCGCCCCCCCCCCCACCCTATTCCACCCCTCCCCTCCACACCAGGCTTCCTGAAATTTTTAATTCAGAAAAGGAGTACCTCGGTTCCTGTGTATTGGGTAGGAAGTTGTAAAACAGAACACACTCAAAAATAAGCATTAAGAGTGAGCTCCAGGACAACCAGGGTTACACAGAGAAACCTTGTCTCAAAAAAAGCTTTAAGGCTACACTGAGTCTGTCCACAGCAGGAACCGCCGGCCACTGCGTTTGCATAACGGTAGTGTCCACTCTCTTGTATCCTCTACAGGAAGTGCTTGGTCCATTCCACTAAAAATGGCTGAATATTTTATTGACTAAAACCTGGGGGATGGAACTGCACATAAACATATCTGGAGGGCCGATTTTAGTTGTGTTTATGTCTCATGGTTGGAATCCCTTTTAACTACATATTTTAGAGACTTGGAACAGCTCTGAAATTCAGACACTTGATGAACAACAACCACAGACGTGTCACAGCAACATTTGGACACTTTGAAGATGGTGGCAGGGACTTTAGTGGGGAGGCATGAGAGAAGAGATTTTTTTTCTTCCTAATTATGACACTTTAGTAGCTGGGTACAGACTTCAAAAAGCTAGTACAGACAGAGCAAAATCGTACTGTAGAGCTCCGTTGGAAGGATTCGTCTGCCAGCCGTCACGATGTGGAAAGTTCATCTTTTCATCTTATAAGTAAAAATATCCCTCGGTTCCCCCATTAGTAAGGGAGGGTGGGAAAAGGCATGCGCACTGCACACACTCTGCAGGCAACTCTCTTCAGGGACTCCAAGGTCCTGTGGCCTGTGAAAGAGGTGCCCTCTGCCCAGGGCTCTTAACTTCACAGGGATAAGCTTTTCACCCAGCTGTCCAGGGAACAAAGGGCATGTTTCATCTGCCTACACCCACAGCCCCCTGGGTGGGGCAGGGGGTGACAGTCCAATGCCTATCACATGGCCTCTGGCGCATAAAAGCTTTTAAATAATTCTGATTTTGAATATCAAATTGACATGAAAAGTGCATTTAAGAAGAATAGGCATGATCCGTGCTGAAGAGCATGCTCTATGCAAATAAGTTGGGCGGTCACTTGCTCATTTATAGTCCTGGTTCTCAACTTAGGCTATGTATGGTATTGCTTGCTCTAAAATCCTGATACCCTATAGCATTCAATCAACTACACTTCCCCCCCCCCTTTTGCCCCTCTCCCTCCCTCCTTCTTTCTGTCTCTGTCTCTCTGTCTCTCTCTGTTTCTCTCTTTCTCTCTCACAAACACACACATACACTCAAGAAAGTAGGATTTAGTCAATCTAGGGTAACATAGGCATCAGTATTCTTAAAAGCTCTCTGAGTGCAATCAAGACTGAAGTGTGAGCCGGGTGGTGGTGGTGCACGCCTTTAATCCCAGCACTCGGAAGGCAGAGGCAGGCAGATTTCTGAGTTCGAGGCCAGCCTGGTCTACAGAGTGAGTTCCAGGACAGCCAGGGGTGCACAGAGAAACCCTGTCTCAGAAAAAAAAAGAAAGAGAGAGAGAGAGAGAGAGAGAGAGAGAGAGAGAGAGAGAAAGAAAGAAAGAAAGACAGACAGACTGTAGTGTGATTTAATAGAGCTCAAGGCCTCTTTTTGTCTAGCTCTGGACTCTTTTTGACTCTTTCTTTCCCTCCCACACTCACCCTATCTTAGCTTTTCTTCTCTGCATCTTCCTTGTCAACCTCAGTCAGCAGTGACTCACTCCTGGATCCTGGATCCCAGAACACTGTGTACACATCTTAACCAGAGCATCTTCTCACATTGCATTAAAGACACAAGCAAATAGGTCAGCCTGCTCCTCCTGTCCAACAGAATGTGGACCCTTTATAGTGTCTGCAGGAAGCATGCAAAATATTTAGCAGGACACGGGAGCCTATTGATTGAATGTGCAAATGAATGAATGTCAATAGTGCATATTATTGCTGCCTTACCTTACCGATCCCAGAGTTCGAAAGCCAGCCCCCTCTGGGAGACTCAGAATCAATAATGTGGAGGTGGGAGGTCTCCATCTTGCTACTCAAGCTCGCTCCATAGATTAGCAGCATGTACATGATACGAGGCTTCTTACATGTGCTTGACATCTCAGGCAGTTCATATGCAAGTTACAATTTCAGTGATATTTCCCAGTAACTCCCAGAGGAGTCCTATTTAGCCAGTCTGCCAACCTTGGTGTTCTAGACCTCTGTTAAACTTGGTAGACCCTGAGGTTGCTTCCTATTTCTTTCTTTCTTTTTTTTTTTTTTCGCTTTTCCCAACCTTCAAAACTATTTCTGTTCCTTGCCACCAAAAGCATCCGTTCATATCTGAACTTCTTACAATTATTCAGTCAGCTAATATTTGAACATTATTACTAGGTGTAGTGATTTGTATATGCTCAGCCCAGGGAGTGGCACTATTAGAGAGTATGGCCCTGTTGGAGTAGATGTGGCCTTGTTGGAAGTATATCACTGTGGTTGTAAGCTTTAAGACCCTCATCCTAGCTGCCTGGAAGCCAGTATTCTGCTAGCAGCCTTCAGATGAAGATGTAGAACTCTCAGCTCTGCCTGTACCATGCCTGCCTGGATGCTGCTATGTTCCAGCCTTGATGATAATGGTCTGAACCTCTGAACCTATAAGCCAGCCCCAACTAAATGTAGTCCTTATAAGAGTTGTGTTGGTCATAGTGTCTGTTCACAGCAGTAAAACCCTAACAAGACACTAGGTCTTATGTTAATTAAGAGTATCAGATATATTTTCTCATCTCTTCAGGAGATATATACAGTAAATATCATTCCCATTTTGGGGAGGGGGGGCGGTGAAGGAAGAGAAGTTTGGAACAACTAACTGATCCATGACATTAAACAGGTAGCATGTAGTAAAGTTTGAATCTGAACCCAAAGTCAGAATATTCACTAGAGTAGTCTTAGGTGTGGCTTTAAGCGATCACATTTCCTAGTTGAGCAGTTCTCCTTCACAGTCTTAAAAATACTGAGGATCCTAAAGGGCTCTCATTTGTTTATATTCTGTCTATAGAAAGACTAAAATTTGAAAGAGGGGGCTGGAAAGATGGCTCAGCAGTTAAGAGCACTGACTGCTCTTCCAGAGGACCCTAGTTCAATTCCCAGCACCCACATGGTGGCTCACAACCATCGGTAACTCTTCTTTCAATGCCCTTCTTCCAGGCATCCAATGCCCTCTCTGGTCTCCACGGGCTTGGTATCTAAGTATACACACCCACACACAGACCTACACAGACACAGAGAAGCATACACATAATACAAAATCAATAAAGATAAGTAATTTAAAAATAAAACATTGAAACAGAAGCTTCAAATTTGATTTTCTTTAAAAATAACTTTAACTTCATTAGTTCACGCTAATATAAGCAACAGTCTTCATTTAAAAACCACATTTTCTCAACCCAAATAAAATAGTGAAAATAGTTTCTCAACGTTATTTCTCATTTTTCCAAGTTTCTAACATCTGTGACAAAAGCAGATAGTTGAGCTTGTAACTCAACGAATATTATGCTTTTTGTGTGTGCATCAGCATGCAGTACATGTACCTCATGCAGGGTTCCTGTGATATACATTACAAAAAGGCTCTACTCCTATAGGCTAAGGTGAACAATTTTCACGGCTTTGCCAGGGACATTTTTAATGGATTTGGCAGGGTTTTTTGTTAGTCTCCTTGTTGGGGGGTTGGGTTGTTTGGTTTTGTTTGTTGATGTCACCAATGTGTGCCAGTGGAGAACTCTGACTATTAATAGTTTGGTCCTACTTCCTTGTGTGCAAAGGTATTACCTTTTTTTTTTAATCATTGCTATTACATCATCAGTGCAAGTGTCGACACAGCCACAAGCATAAAGGGCATTCTAAGGCTCTGGGACTAGTTTTCGTCTAATGGACCACCTTAAATAACCCAGAGCTCCCTTGGGATTTGCAAGGTGACATTCAACAACTGCTGTCCTGCAGTAGACTTTTTGAGGCTTTTTTTTTTTTTTTTTTTTTTTTTTTTTTTGAGACAGGGTTTCTCTGTGTAGCCCTAGCTGTCTGGAACTTACTCTGTAGACCAGGCTGGCCTCGAACTCAGAAATCTGCCTGCCTCTGCCTCCCAAGTGCTGGGATTAAAGGTCTGTGCCACTACTGCAGGGCTGTTTGAGGCTTTTTTTGTTTGTTTGTTTGTTTGTTTGTTTGTTTTCGAGACAGGGTTTCTCTGTGTAGCCCTAGCTGTCCTGGAACTCACTTTGTAGACCAGGCTGGCCTCAAACTCAGAAATCCACCTGCCTCTGCCTCCCAAGTGCTGGGATTAAAGGGGTGTGCCACCATTAAAGAACATATAAACACCACAAATTTCTGTAGGCACCTGCAAGAGACAGGATTCTGGGTCACAACACCACCGGGCTCTGCACTGTGGGCAGTGTCACGTCTGACTCAGTACTTTGGCAGCTCGCCATTGACAGCAGGCTCTTCAGAAGTCTTCGGGTGCTGAGCTCCTGTGAAGCCTCAAGACAGAGGGCCTGAGAAATGGCTCTACCAGATAGGTGTTGCTTTATAGACATCTTGGTAGCACCAGGAATCCATGGCTACCTGCTTTATTCCCTAGTCCAGCATGTTATGCAATCTAACAAGGCTTCAGCTTAGAATGCACTAGTTATGCAATCTGATTCTGTTTGTCACACTTAAAATATTATCAGTGAAATCATCTCCATTCAGCTTTTTACCTTGAGCGGGTTTTTTTTTTTTTTTTTTTTTTTTTTTTTTTTTTTTTGACACTACTAAGTAAGGAAAGCTGTGTAGAGTTCCCAGAGGGCATGGAGGACTTCTCAAGCCATCTTCCTCCAAGGTAGCCATCTTGGTTATATAAAGTAGCAACTCTGGGCTGTTTTACTGAGCCAGTCTCCTCTTTCAGAAAAGAAAAAAAACCAAAAACCAAACCAAACCAAAACAAAAACCTATGCCCTTGAGCCAGAACAAATGCCCTTAGGAATAGGATTTTCTTTTCTCTTTGTAAATGGAGAAAAATGAAGGTAGTTAGCCTGACTCCCTATGGTGGGAAAATGCTTTCAGCTCTTCCACCTTGCTGGGTTCTCCTCACAGGAGACACTGGCCCTTGGCTCCCCGTTGTACTGTGGAATTCCCCCCTGACACTACCAGAAAGGTTAAGAAAAACAAAAAAGAATAAAAGGTGGCTCCTGTCCTTTATTAGCAACAAAGCTTGGGGCTAGCACAGAGTAGGGAAAAGGCCACTGGTGCTGCCCAGACTGTGTTTACTGAAGCGCTCTCTCAAACACTCCAGGGCAAGACACACAACCCCTGTGATCCACCTAAACTTGCTCTGAGAAATGATGCCTTCTGCTTCGCTACATGGTTACGAGAAACAAACAAACAAACAAACAAGCAAACAAGCAAACAGTTTTTAAAAGAAGTTAAAACCTGAATGTGGTGGAGGAGGCCACTCAGATCATCAGAGAAATGGCTGTAGGTTCTAACTCTCTATCTGTCCCGTTCCCGGTCCCCATCCCCGCCCCTCCCCCAATACTGAATTTAAGATGTTCTTTCCTTCGGGGTCTGTTTTCATTTTGTTTTGTTCATTTCTGCTTTTAACAGAAAAACAACTGCATTATAGCTTTCCCACCCTCACTTCTGTGGCAGAAGGCGTGGTCATAGACCCTGGGTCCTTGGCCTCTGAATCTTCAGTGTGGATTTAACGAAGTCTGTGCTCCAGTCCACCCT
Source organism: Mus musculus (assembly GCF_000001635.26). Lineage (NCBI taxonomy): Eukaryota > Metazoa > Chordata > Mammalia > Rodentia > Muridae > Mus > Mus musculus. Next base: position 65,580,520 of record NC_000069.6, on the reverse strand, counting down.
GCACCCGGACAGGTAAGAGTCAAGAAGCTAGACACAGGGGAGTCCACATTTCCCAGGCCTCCGGGCTGTTCGCATCTGTGTACCTCACCTGGCTCTGCATGCGTGCATTTGAACCTTGGTGTTGAGGAATGTGTAATATTCCGGGCACCCGGCCCTGCCTACACTCCTCTGCATCTTTTCACTTTCACACTGAGTTTTTGATCACTATTTTCACTTTCATTATCATGTTGGAACACCCTTTCCTCCTCAGCACAATGTGGAATTTCTAAGCTGTACTTGAAGAAGAAATGGACCCATATAATTAGAGGTAACCTGCGTTCTATGCTGCTATGTGATCATCAGTGTTGAAGAGTCATGTCCCTCCTCTAGATCTGTAGTATGGCTAAATTTTCAGCGATTCAAAAACTTAGATTCCTCCGAGTGCTGTTGGTTTTGAGACAGCAGTGTATCCCATCCAAGATAGAGAGGCTTTTGTGAAGCACCAGAGCTGATGGCTTCTGGGTCCTTTTCAATCCTAACATTTGTTTTCTCTCTCTTCCCAAATGTACCTCCTCCTCCACTCCCAGTAGCTCATCTTTAAGCTGCTGAAGCCTGAAGCCTCTGTGCCTTCTAGGTGGTCCCACGACTTGAGACCACTTTACTCCTCTCAAGCCGAAGCCTGGACGTTCCACACTGTAGAGGAGATAGGCTGTGTGGTGATTCTAACAATATCGTCATTATTTAAAAGAGTACAGTGGAGGGTCAGAAATCAGGCAGCCAACAGCACAGAACCACAGGTTGGGTCAGAGGTCATCTGTAGGCAGGCAGAGCTCAACATTCCTCGAGTGCCATGTCCCAGTAGACTCACAAAGAGGCTTCTGCTGCAGGGAAAGGAGAGTATTGCTGGCGGAGGAGTGGGGGATAAGGTTCTCGTGACCCATCAACAGGACACCCACACCCGTGAGCACTGAGAACCAATTTAGTCTTCTTCCTACTCCTATGACCACCATTAACCAGCTCCCACCTCCACGATGGGCTCCAGTGTTGGAGAATGTCCAGCACTCAGGAATACAAATATTTAACTTGTGTGGAAATATTTTATTGGTGTTGCCTATGAGCAAAGGCCAAATATGTGTTTTCCTACATCCCTTGATCTTGTTTCTAATTCAGACAGTGTAGATTTAAAAAAGAAAGAGAAAAACAAAAGCAATGAACACACACACACACACCCGTGGCGGGGTCCGGATGGACTGGCTGTGTGGTAGAAAAAGAAGTGGAATGTGGGGTTGTACGAGGGAAAACAACAACAAAAAGGTAGGAGATGCTGCAGAACTCTCAGCGAGTGTGAATGAACATGAAACACAACTTTAGAAAGGTCTCTTCATTTAGAAAGTAAACGTCAACAAGAAGGCTCCATGTGGTGAGGAATTTGAAGCTATGGGCTGGCTTGCTGCCACTTGGGCTTGGCACTTGCTACCAAGCCTGAGGACCTGAGTTCAACACCTGGAACCCACATGGTGGAAGGAAAGAACCAACTCCCAGAAGTTGTCCTCTGATCTCCATGTGCTAGCCATAGCACTCACTGCACCCTCTCTCATCTCATAAATGTAATGAATTGGTTCAGTTAAATAACAGTATTATTTCCTTGGATGCTTAACTCTAGCAAGTTAGTGAGGTCCCTCGTTTAAAACAGAAGCATTCACTTTAATGCCAGCACTTGGGAGGCTGAGCCAGGTAGCTCTCTATGAGTCAGAGGCCAGCTTTAGTCTACATAGTGTGTTTCAAGCCAGTAAAAGTTAATGGTGAGAACTCATCTTAAAAAGTCAAATACAAAATAAAATAAAATAATAAAATTGAAGCATTAAAAATACCATTTGCCAACAAGATAAATATTGAGACCATAAATAGAATTGAGAAAAAAAAAATTTGATCCCTTAAGCCGTGATTTGGAAAAAAAAGAAATACTTTTAGTTAATACATTTACCAATCTAAATAATGTAAAATTATTATAATTGGTTGGCATTAAATCATGGAGGAAAACATCTCAGATCAGCAGGCCTGTAACTGATCAATATCTGGGAGAATGGGATGACTTCAAATCTTAGGGCAGCTGGTTTATTATAACCTTCTGGAAATTTCCCCTAAAGTTTCATACCTCAGTCATAAACAAAATGTGACAATCGTGTTTCACGACTCTATTGTAAGAAAATGAACAATCCAGAATGCCATCACGTTTCTAAGTGCAAGATCACCCTTAGGGCAGTGAATGAACATTTCTCTTTGAGAATCAACCTGAGGGCTGGTGAGATGGCTGAGTGAGTGGTAAAGTTGCTTGCTGCCAAGCTCAGCGACCTGAGACTGATTCCTGAAACTCACACAGTGGAATGAGAGAACCAACTCTTGAAAACTGTCCTCTGACCTCCACACTTGTGCTATGTCATGGCACATGCACCCCACCCCCAACGACCTCAAATAAATAAATATGTTAAAAAACAAAACAAAACAAAACATCTTTTCAAAAGACCAATGGGGTAGGGGGTGGATAGTTTGTTGTGGGGCAGTGAGCAGTGTACAGACAGCCTGGTCCTGGTCGAGAACAGGCCTGGAACCCTGGAGACCTGGTGGGCAGTGACTTCTGCCTTCATGGGATGGTAGGAGTTTGGCCACGCCTCCTGGACCCCTGGCTCCTGTAGCAGCTACAGCCTCCCACAGTCCACTGCAAAGAGGTGTGTGGCCATTAGTCAATGCCCCAAGCTCCTGGTAGTCTGTCTGGACTCCACCCCCATAGTTACCTGGCAACAGTCAGGTATGCTCCGCCCCACAGGTACCTGGCAACAGCTAGAATGGCATAGCCCATTATAAAAGGAGCTGCTTGCCCCCTCCTCCCTCTCTTTCTCTCTAGTTCTTACTTTTGCTTCCTTGCTCCTCCTCTCTCTGACTTCCCTTCTCCTCTCTCCAAATGGCCATGGCCAGCCTCTGCTTCTCTCCTCTCCTCTCTGCCCTTCTACAATAAACACCTTAAAACCATGGACTGTCTCATCTCACCGGGACCCACTGTGCTGGAGCAATGAAGCAGGTCTTCCCTCCTAATGAGCCGTGCCTCTAACCTCATGCCAGGGAGACTCCCTGTGCTACAGCCATGGCCGCCACCAACACCAACCAACTTAGCCGCCTGAGCTAGTCAGACTCTCTCCTCCCCTCCCAGCAGTAACCTGCCAGAGCTCTCCCTCTACCCGTTTCATTTCTGCCCCCAGTCAAAGTCCACCTGAGGGTCCTCACCTGTTCTCAGATCTTTAGCGACATACAGCAGTGTCTGGGATGTTCAAGAGTGAGAACCTGTCATCCCTGGCCTCCGTGTGACTCAGGGACCACAGAACCGACTCTTCCGTGGTGCCCAGTGCGGCATCTGTGATGCCCAAGAGTCGGAACGAGACTCTGGCAATTCTGCAGGGACCCCAGACTGCGCCTTTTCCCATCCCTGGTGCAGGATCCTGAGGCTTCTCCCAGTCCAATGCCCACTCGGCAGAAGCCTGGGGTCTGGTGCTATCAAACTCCCCGAGTCTGCCCCACCCAGCAGCCCTAGCCCCAAGAGGACTGGGGATCCCGTTTTTACCCCACAGTCTGTGGGTGAGAGTGTATAGGGGTACACAACAAAGTCTTCTAAAAGTCTGGCAAGCCAAGGGCTAGGAGATGTAAGTTAGTGACAGTCTACTTGTTTGGCACACAGAAGACCCTGTGTTTGGTCCCAGGATTATAGACTGGCTAATTGGCTGACAAAGTCAATGAGCTGAGAGTTTTGTAGCTGGTCATTGCTACTTTGTGGATTCTTCTTTTTCCTACGTTTTATTTCCCACCCACCCTCTTACCTGCCCTCCCCCCGCCCCCGCCCTGTTTCACCTCCTAACACTAGATAGGATAAAGGGGAGAGAGGAAGCCAAGATAGATGCCTGAATCTAATTTCCTTCCTTTTGTTTCTTTCTTTGACTACCGCTACTAACAACAACAAACCTCCCTAAACAACCAACAACCGCCCATTCTGTTTCTCTGGGCTCTAGCGTTTAAATGCCTTGTGAAAAGTTCCCAGAATCCCAATTGTCACAAAATTGCAGAAACTATGTGCAGCTGGCCTCAGATGAAACCATGCCTCAGATGAAACATGAGGCAAATCATAGTCATCTGCCATGGACAGCCCGAAGCATCCCGGTATCCCCATACCTGCAATTAAAACAAAAGCACATTTTTACAATAGTTCTGAGTTTTTAAAGATTTATTCATTTTATGTATATGAGTATACCATTGTTGTCTTCAGACACACCATAAGAGGGCATCAAATCCCATTACAGATGGTGTGAGGTACCATGTGGTTGCTGGGAATTGAACTCAGGACCTCTGGAAGAGCAGCCAGTGCTCTTAACTTCTGAGCCATCTCTCCAGATCTAGTTCTGTGTTTTCAAAGAAACCAAAATTCCAAAACTGTCCTTACATTTCCCTGCTTCTGTTTTAAGCTATTAATTATGTTGAATATAGCAGGAAATTATAAACAGAGACATTTTCAATGAAACAAGCACTTTTCAGGTCGGAGGCCAAGGTTTTCAGGAGAGCTCTCCTGCTCAGTTCTAATCTTTATCAGTTTTGATGGTATCCACAGCTTTTCATTTCCTGTGGGAATATAAACAAATCCACATCCTCAACATAAAACTGTCTCTGGCTTTCATTATGATGTTGTGGTGGTTTGAATATTCTTGGTCCATGGGAAGTGGCACTATTAGGAAGTGAGGCCATGGAAGGCCATTGGTGAAGGTGTAACCTCAAATGTAGTTGACAGCCCAGGGCTGAAGGGGTCATGAAAACAAGTTGAGACTTGGCACCATGAAGATAGCTTATGAGAAGCTATTGGTGAAGCCTAGTTGCAGTGGAAGACCCCAGCATATTGGAGGTGCCAGTACCATGGGATGACCACTGTCTTAGTCGGGGTTTCTATTCCTGCAAAAAACATCATGACCAAGAAGCAAGTTGGGAAGGAAAGGGTTTATTCAGCTTACACTTCCACATTGCTGTTCATCACCAAAGGAAGTCAGGACTGGAACTCAAGCAGGTCAGAAAGCAGGAGCTGATGCAGAAGCCATGGAGGGATGTTTCTTACTGGCTTGCTTTCTTATAAAACTGAGGGATGGTGCCACCCACAATGGGCCCTCCTACCTTAGATCATTAATTGAGAAAATGCCTTACAGCTGGATCTCATGGAGGCATTTCCTCACTTGAAGCTCCTTTCTCTGTGATAACTCCAGCTTGTGTCAAGTTGACACACAAAACCAGCCAGTACAACCACCAAGAACAACCGTAACAGTGGAGTGGAGTCAACCAGAGCTTAGAGTGCTACAGAAGGCAGAGCTGGAGAAGTGACCTTTGGAGGAGCCAAGAAGATCACGTGTGGAACCAGCCCAAGAGAAAGAATCGTGTTACAGTCAACAAAACTGAAAGACACTGAACATCAGACATGGAGATGCAGAATTTGGCACTTTCCCAGCTGGTTTTTGGTCTTGTTTTGGTCCAGTATTTCTTCAATATGATGTTTTAGAATGGTAATGTATATCCTGTGATGTTGGAAGTATGTGATCTGCTTTTTGATTTCGATTTTATAGGGGATTACAGTTAAGAGATTGCATAAGTCTCAGAAGAGACATTTTAGCTTTGGACTTTTAACATTGTTGAGACTGATATAGACAATGTGGACTTTTGAAGTTGGACTAAATATATGTTTGCATTATGCTATATTTAGGTATGGCCCCCATAGACTCATATGTTTGAACAAGTCTATAGGTGCCAGGGAGTGGAATGTGATGGTTTGTATATGCTTGGCCCAGGGAGTAGCACTATTAGTAGGTGTGGCCTTGTTGAAGTAGGTGTGACTGTGGAGTAGGTGTGTCACTATGGGTGTGGGCTTTAAAACCCTCATCGTAGCTGCCTGGAAGCCAATATTCTGCTAGTAGCCTTCAGATGAAGATATAGAACTCTCAGCTCCTCCTGTACCAAGCCTGCCTGGATGCTGCTATGTTCCTGCCTTGATGATAATGGTCTGAACCTCTGAACCTGTAAGCCAGACCCAATTAAATGTTGTCTTTATAAAAGTTGCCTTTGTCATGGTGTCTGTTCACAGCTGTAAAACCCTAACTACTGCAGGGACATTGTTCTATAGCAATGACATCTAACTGAATCTTGCATAACAGAGTACCGCCCTTTACCCAGCAATTCCCCTTGCTCTATTTTTCTGTTCAGTATCAGTGGTTTCTTCCCTCCACCATGTTAACCATTGCACCTGTGGACTGGCCTCTAGTACAGCTGTCACCAATCCCTTCTAGTCTTGGGGAATAATTCAATTTTGAGCAGCCCAATTATTTAGAATTTCTTTCACATAACACAAGTGCATCCCATATGAAACCACGGGCCTCTTTAAAATGCCTTGGATCTATCATTTCTGTAGTCTGCCATCCTATCTCATCATAACCTGTTCCACACCATTGGCAGACATATGTCATGTGACTACTGGGAAAGCTGTTGGTGATCTTATAACCCCAGGATGCCCCTCCTCTAGCTCCTAGTGGTGCCTCTGGTTTGAGATTAACCCTTTTTTCAAATCTGGCTGTGTTATCAGATTGTCCTCCCACATTTTTTGTCTTTTCTCTGACCCAACCACCCTCCAGCACAGTTTCTTTCCCTCTTTCTTCCTGCAGGAAATTCCCTCTCTCGAGCTCAGTCATGAGGACTGAGCTTTTTTTGTTCTCTTCTTTCCAGTATGCCTTGATTCCCAAGTGCTTCTATCTCCACTCGAAACCTCTCCAGTTGCACAACCAACTCTCCACCCTTTCAGAAAAGAGGGAGCAGGATAACCCCTTTTGTTTTCCCAGCTCAGCCGGGCTTTGTTTCTCAGGCCCTTCCATTTCCACCTGAAAATTTCCCAACTGCTCAGCTAGTCTTTCAACCTTTTTTGAAACAAAATATATGGAAGAGGAGGGGGCAGGGGGAAGGGAGGGGGTGGAGGGGGAGGGAGAGGAGGAAGAAGAGAAGAGGGGAGATAGAGATGACAGAGGAAAAAAGGAGGGGAAGGGAAGGAAGAGGGTAAAGGGAGAAAGAAAAAACCTGAGCAAAAGCTCGCTGTCAGTCATGCTGTATAATATTTGTCTGTCACGTCCAACCTGACAGCAAGAGCATGTTTTTAACTACAAACCCCAAACAGAGAGCTGTGCACTTGCACTGTAAAGTACTTTGGGTTTTAAGCCAGTTCATGATTTTGTGTTAGGCTGCATTCTTAGCTCTCTGAGGCTGCACTGGGCCTGCAGGCTACAGGTTGGATATGCAATCTTCAGAATCCAGAGTTTAAAGAAACTTTCTCTTCTTTGTGGGAAACGTTACTTCTAGAAATCTTTCACCTGCCAGGGAGTAATTTGGCCTAGTTAAAGGATGCAGGTGTGTGGCAGCAGATGCTATTGAGAAGTGGGACATATTCAGACACAGAAAAGATTGCCAAAAGCCACGTTCAGATAACCAATAAAGAACCGTAGCGTTCTTTTCTCAGAGCCATGTCCTGGGGACTAAACTTGAATATATGCCTTCTTTTCTAGTCTTTAGTGAAAGAAACATCAGGCCCTTCTACCACCTTGAAATCCATGCAGCAAGCTTCCCTGGGAAGGGGGGCTATGGAGTGAGTTGTCCCATTATTCCGAGTTTACAAGAGAGGAATGGAAGAAAGCAGGTAGGAGAGGAAAGAAGGGCCATCTCTTCATCGGTAGAGTTGCATAGGTGGAAAAGACCATATTTGTTTGGGTAAAGCTAGAGTCTAACTACCTGCCCTGAGCCACTGTTCCCAGCCTCTTGGCCTCTGCACGGTGTCTATCTGTGTACAAGAGCCAAATGTGCAGGTCATTAAAATTAGTTTGCCAGAGACTGAGCACGACTGGGGAACCATCTGCTTGCAAGAATACTGTCCATTATCTGCTCTGATCTCCTCCATGGAAGTGGTCTGAACCTAGAACCCAGTGCCCAGCCTCCTGCTCTGCCCACTGTCAGGGTTTGTGTCCCCAGGGATATTGGACTATCCCTGGTCCCTGAACCAGCATGTGATCTACAAATGTATCTTGATTTCAAGGAGGTAGTTGGGACTCTTCCCATAATCAGTACACTGGCCCAGAGCTGTAGAGCCTGGGATAGCAAGGAGGCAGGCAGCCCCTGCCCATCCTAAGGTACCCAGAACGGGGTGACAGTATCCAAAGGGCCAAGGAGATAATCCCACACCGGTGTTTGGGTTCTAGCTTTTGAGCTTTCATAATGCCTTACCATTCCTGCCTGCAGTCCTAGCAGCTAGCTACACTACAGAGGAGCCACAGTCCTGCCCATGACAGCCAGAACAGGGCAAAATGGGAGGGGACCCAGTGGAATGGATGCAGGTTTTCTTGTATTGATATCCTGCCCCACCCCCACTCCAAAAGCCACTTAGGAAGGTGAGGCAGACTTACTGAGAGTTTGAGGCCATCCTGTTTACACAGACAATTCCATGCTAGCCTGGGCTATACTGAGACTCTGGCTCAAACAAAACACAAGAAAGTGGAAAAAGGAGAATGAGAAAGGAAAGGAGGGGGGAAAAATAAACAAGAAAAGGGGGGAGGGATGAGGAGGGGAAGAGACTGGAAAAGGGAAGGACTTTTCCTTGGTTTCCTTAGCATCAGTCAAGTGGCCTCTCTCCCCTCTACCTCCCTACTCTTTCCTTATGGGAAAAAGCAGAAAGGAGCCCCATAGGTCAATAGTGTTCAGCGGGGGTCCTGACCTCCCTTGTCCTTTTATGCCCTGACAGGAAAGGGTGCATCACACTCTCCTCTCCCCAGCTGGACAGCTGCCTGAGCTGTGGACATGCTATTCTCCCCTGTGCCTTCCCCCAAAGCAAGACAAAGGTTAAGGACAGCAGCTGGGGCATAGGAAGTGACAAGGGAAATAGTTGGTCTTCGCTGTCTAGTCAGGATGCATCCAAGAGGCTGCCCATTAGCAGAGGAACCCACGAGCGAGATGCTGTGTGGTCACCACCCCTGCTGAAAGCACAAGAGGTCCACTGAGCTAGATCCCCCCATGCCAGGGGATGGAGTGGCCTTCTGCCCTGATGCTTCCCCCTGATTCAACTACACCATCTGCAAATATCTTAAAGATGAGTGGCCGGAGTAGGACACTGACTTAGGCATGAGATCTTAACCTGAATAGACTTCAGTTTAGCATCTAAAGAGGCAAGAAGAGGAAAGGAAAAGAGAAAGACATTCATATAATGTGTACGGTTGTTACTGATGCTGGAAACAAGTCAAGTTGGAGGGTAGCAACCAGACAAGCAGAAGCATTTTATACGTACACACCCCTGAGTTGCCACAATACAGCAAACAGTTGTCCAGTTGTAAGCGGTGAGAGGCCTGTGGAAGCTTGGACTAGATAAGATTCTATGCCCTTTCCCTCCCAGAGGTGCAGGCTTTGCCCGAAGCAATCAATGTATTGCATGGAAGATGGTGTGTCCCCTTGCTTGAGATTGAATGTGCTCAGGCTTGTCTGAATGCTGGCTAAATTGGTCCACCTGGGGCCCTTGTCTGAGTGCTCAGGGAAGGAAAGCCCAAGAGGAAGAGTGGAAGGAGACATTATCTGACAAACTGTGACAACGCCAGGTTAAAGCACTGCTCTAAACTAAGCCACACTTATCTTACGCCTCACTCTTTAGTCCAGAGAACATTTTCAAGAGGTGACAACAGGGCCCATAGAGGCGTCAATGACATTCAGGAAGGCGATGGCACATGGTCAGAGGGTCTCATGGCAGGTGAGGGCAATTTCTTCCTTCTGGGAAGGCTCCCAACTGAGATCCTTCAGGACCAACGCCTGGGAAGAGTACATCATGGCCTTCTGCTTTCCCAGCAGGGCAGGGAATGACACAAGGGCAGTTTGTCAATTATCTAACACCAAATTACTCCCAACTTACTGACCTAAAAGAACAATAGTTATTTGTTCTCCTGCATGGTCTCTCAGAATGGGGTCAGCTTAACAGGATCACCCTAGGTAGGTATTTTGATGAGGGTGGCATCTGGGGATGGTGGTTGAGGACTCACTTCCCAGGAAAGTCACCCACACTCTTCCTGGCCAGCTGAGCTTCCATGGTTTACATGGGCTTATATATCTGTTGACTTCCTCTAGGATATGACATAGCTACACATTACCTGCTTACTTGAATTTGTGCTGATTTTAATTGAGCATGTATGATTATGTAGTTCTGGTTGTGTTTGACTTCTTAATCCACTGGATTAAAAAAGCAAGTGTCTGAGGGTTTGGCAGGACATAGCTGGAGAGAGTCACTGGGAGGCCAGAAAAGATATCTGGTGTTTTGACTTGCTAATGGCTTGGCTTGCTAAGTCTGCAGCTGTGTCCTGGTTGTAGCAGCTATCTAACACTGACAGTGGCTGAGGTGCTGTGCTTAGCACCTTACATGCCATGTCTTGTTCCATCCTGACTTTTTACAGTCAAGTCTATTGTTCTCTTCACTTTATAACTGAGAAATCTGAAGCTTAAGAGTGATGTCCAGTTACTAAGGAAAGGATCCAGGGGCCAGTGAGACCGCCCAGCCACCGAAGATGCACAAGCCTGGCAACTGACTTCAATTCCTGGAACTCACATGCACACTGTGGCATGCATGGTCACACATATTAAGTGCACATGCATGCTCATGCGCGTGTGTGCGCGCGTGCACACAGACACACACACATACATGCACATACAGGCACACACTAGTAGCAACAACAATAACTAATTTTTTAAAGAAAGAGCTGGGCATGGTGGTGCATGGTAGTGCTGATCTTAGAACTCGGGAGGCAGAGGCAGGGAGATCTCTGTAGGTTTAAAGTCATCTTGGACTACATAGCGAGTTCCAGGGTAGCCAGGGCTAGATAGAGACCCTGTTTCAAACAGGCAAACAAACAACCCCCAAACAAAAGTCTACCTTGTTGTATGAGCAGGCACAATAGTCCGGTGGCTTTGATGTACCATCTTGCAAGATTCTGTGTTCTAGGCCTCGAAGGTCATCTGAGTAGTTCAGACGAGGTTGTCTATTGGAACAGCTGTCTCTATTAGATGTTGTCAAAGTCCTGTGGGACCTAGGAGGGGTGGTCTGTGACAGAAGGTGCTGTGACAGAGGGTGCTGGCTAATTGTTCATAATGAAACCTGGGCATCTCCATGGTGTGTGCCTGATTCCCACAGTGCATTTTTCTCTAGTCAACTAGACAGTCTAGACGGAGAGATGCGGGCCTATGAGTACTTTGGGGTACCACATGCCGCCACTGCCGTCATCTCTGACTCCAGACCATAGAGACACATTCAAAGGAGTCTTTCTTTGAAGAAAAAAAAAAGGCATCATCATCTTTGGGTTTGAGGTCAGTACAGACATCGTTTGCTCCCCCTCTGTCCCGGTTTCAATGTTTTCTTAGCCTTGACAAGCAAACAAATGGGGAAACTTTGGCATGCTTTCCCTCACAATAATGTTTCAAGAGATCTTTCTGGATCCCAATCCCTCTCAGTGGGGGGTAGATATGACACTGTGAAAGACAAATGTCTCTCGAGACTGTCGAGAATCGCTGAGATGATGTAGTTTTCATACATAGAAAGGGTGTATGTGATATATATACATATATATGTGTATATATATATATATATATATATATATGTGGTAGGGAATATGATGGGGCGTAGTCTCATCATGTATAAATTTTTACAACCCAACACATGTTCCTCAATGCCTGAAATGATGCTGAGATAATGTATACCCCTTCCGAATGTCAGTGTCTCCAAAGAGCTCTGGAACTTCATGGTTTTTCTGGAATTCAGATCATGATGTGAAATGTTTCGAATCTGACCCTGAGAGACTCTAAGGCACCCATTGTTCTTTCTGGAATTTCATGATTTTTTGGAACCTAGACCCACAATGTAAAATGTTTCAGTTTTGACCCTTGGCAACTCTAAGGAGTCCTTCATTCTTTCCAGCCTGGGAATGACCCTTGCTTCCACTCAGCAAGCACAGAGCTGAAAGGAGAAGAAATCCACATATTGCCCCGTGAAAACTAGAATTGGCTATGGATTCCAATCTTCTCTAGGAAAGGCGGGCATGATGCTCTCTCTCAGGAAGATGACTATCTCAGAGCTTACAGTGCACATGAAATTGGAAAGGGATGCTGACTCTCCCTGTCCTCTCAAACAATCTTTCCCACCATTAATGGCTCCCAGGAGGCAGATATTGCATGCTCTTAGGACAACAAGAGAAAAGCTATGCGATAGCGAATTCAAAAGGGAAGGCATGGTATTTATGATAGTGCAGTATTTCACACCACCCAGAAGTCATCATTTGTAACAACATGTAAGGAAGCAACTGTTTTTCCTGAGTGAATCCTACAAAAATTAAGAAGGCCTAGAATCTCCTGAGGATGGGACCTGGTTTCCTCCATGTTTACCTGTTTGCTCCTGAGCAGATAGAACCTGAAGCCCATGTTCCACATTATCTCTGGACCAGTGGAGCTGGGGAAATCACTGGTCTATGTCTTATTCACTCTCCACCATTAACAGCAGCATGGGGCTGTTTGTAGTTGTGCTTCCTATGGGAAGAGCGCTGGGTTCCACTCTTGACTCCAGTAGACAAGAAGGTAATCCTTTGACCCCTATGAGTCTCATCTGTAATTGAATTCATTATCTTATTTTGCTAGGTTGTTGTGAGCTTTAGAAAGCATACATTTAAAGGCCTGGCATGGAGAGTGTTTTCTAGGCCTTTAGTTAATAATTATTATTTGTGCTGTTCTTTTGGGGTTTTAAATTTTTATTTTGTTTTATTTATTTATTTATTTTTTTGAGTCAGGGCTTTGCTTTGAATCCCTGGCTAGCCTGGTACATACTATATATAGCCAGGGTAGACTCGAACTTTCAGGAAACCTCTGCTGTATGATTGTCTGCATGGACTGCCACATCTGTCTTAATGATTACTCGTAATAGTAAGCTGATAAAGACAGTAATTCTTCATACCAGATGAGTTGAATAATGGAACTACCAAAATCATTTCCTATGGCTGTTCACTCACAGCCTTTTAAAAAAACATTTATTTAAATGTTTTCAAATATATAAAGTAAAAAAAAAAATAGACTAACACACACACACGCACGCACACGAGAACAAATTGCCTTACCTTTATGTAATTTTGTTCAATTTATTTAAGTGGCGAGAAATGTAATGATTCCTGTGTTGATCATGTTTTATACTTTTTTTAAACCTCTTGGGAAATGTTGCTATCTTTTACCAGAAAAGGAAAAAGCTTAACAGGAAATTGTAAATAGTGGTGGCTTTTACCCTGTCAATTTACTGCCTGTTCAGAACTTAACGTCCTCTCCGTTCTTTAAGTCTGTGTGGTAGGTCCACAAGTGTGTTCATTGCCTGGACCAGTCAGCTCAGTACAGCTATGAAAATCTATCAATGACATTGGGGTCAACTCTAAGTCTCCTTCCTTCCTTCCTTCCTTCCTTCCTTCCTTCCTTCCTTCCTTCCTTCCTTCCTCCCTCCCTCCCTCCCTCCCTCCCTCCCTCCCTTCCTTCCTCCCTCATTCTCTTTCTTTCCTTTTTTTCTTTCTGAGACAGGGTCTCACTCATTATATAACTTTGGCTGGCCTATAACTAACTCTGTAGACCAGGCTAGCCTCCAACTCACAGAGATCTGATCGCCCCTGCCTACCAAATGCTGGGATTAAAGGCGTTTACTACAACACTTGGCTGATAGATGTGTTTCCAAAGAGAACAGAGTCTGCCATTATGAGCCCAGGCACAGTAGAGCAGACTGAGGCCCCACCTGCCTCTTAGCCTCCACAATTGTCCTGCAGGGGATCCCTTCCAATGGGGGAGTACTGAGGGGACTGAAATCCTGCAGTTACCCCGAGTGAAAGAAAGGGGCTCCGCAGGGGAGCCTGGAGGCATTTCACACCCTTCTTGCCTCCCAGCAAGACTTGTACACCTTAACTGGTTGCCAATCCTCTGCCAGCAGCTAAGGCTCATTGTTCTTCAATCTTTACTCTCACTGATCTCCAGTGAACACTCACGGCTTCCTCAGGTTTATTTATTCCTAACAGGACACGGAGTTGAAAACAGATCCTCCTAATAACGAATGGCCCTGCTCCCAGTACACAGAAGAGCTTCCAAGCCCTTAGTTAATGATCACGTTGGTTGTTGTTGCTTGGATTGTTTTTGTTGTGTTTAGTTTGTTGTTGCGCTGCGTTTTGGAGACAGAATCTTGCAGTTGTGTGTGTGGTTTTGCAGTTCTCACCTTTGGAATCTGCCAGGAAGCCTCTGAGAGAGTTCCACGTGTACTGTGTAGTTAAGCACCTGGTCACAGGATTTATGCACACGTGATTCCGATGCTCCTCCCAGGCCTTCTAGAAGGGCCACTTTCCCTCAGAGTTGGGCTACTTACTGCAAAACTACCCTAGAGCACTGCCTGTCAGCTGCCTGTCACTCACATTCCCACTGGGCCCCTTGCGGCCCATTGACACCTCCTAGAAGTCCAGAATGCCTTAGAACCATGTCTTGGGCCTACTTCTCTCCAAGGCCTCACTGTTTCTCTGCTTTGGTCCTTTCTGATCACTGTGGGCATGTGACACCTTAGGCATTCCAGAATTGGGCCGCCTCAGAGGCTTGAGAAGGTTTTAAAAGACCGCCCATTTTTAATAAACAGCTAACTTGTTAATGAGAGGCAGGGAGGGTAACAGGAGGAAAGGCAGGAATGATAGACAGTTGGCTGCTAAGTCAGAAATTAGCAAGCTGCCCAGCTCCTGATTGTTGTCAGTGAAACCAAAAACATTTGCTCTTTAGCTAGGATGTCTTAGAGGGTTGTTCGAGTTGTTGTTGTTTGTGTGTTTTTGAGACTGGGTTTCTAAGCCCCCACCCCCACCCAACCCCCAGGGCAGATGGCCTCTACCTGAATGCTGGAATTACAGGTGTGAGCCACTGAAAAGACTGATTAAAAAAAAAAAAAAGTCACAGCAGTGGAGATGAAAGCAGAGATCTACCTGAGCCACTGGCCAGGCCTCATACCTTTCTCAGAACACATTTTCATTCCTCTTGAGACAGGATGTGTTTATTATGCATGGGTTTTTGTTCCTCTGCTTGTTAAATAGGGGGCAAGAAAGATGGCCAAGCAGTCAAGAGTTTGTGTTGGTCCTGACTGGACCCTAGTTGAGATCCTAGCACCCGCTTCAAGGCTCACAACTAAAGAACTGTAACTCCCGTTTTGGAACCCAACATCCTCTTCTGGCCTTCGCAGGGCCTTGCATATAGTACATGTGCGTGCACACACACACACACACACACACACACACGAGTAAATCTTAGATTCTTTTCTTATTTAAGAATAATAGTTTTCTGTCAATGTATGAAAAGGTGATATAGTGAGAATCCCTGAATTTTCTTTTGTCACACTCTGCTATGACAGCCTTCAAGACTCTGTTTGTCCTGCCCTTACGCTGAGTTTTCCCATGTATTTTTATTAGTATAACGAGACCATGGCTTTCCCTTGTCTGTTTTGAAGTAGCTTTATTCATTATAAATCACCATATCAAAATATCTAGTAGTTTCCCAAATGCAGAAAGACATCAGACAGATGGGAGAGAAAAACTTAGTAATTAATTATACTCTGCCTCTCTCTCAGCTGTTGGCAGAGACCTATATAACTCAAACCCAGTGCTGCTGCTTCTCCTGAAGCGCTGAATGGTACCAGGTCGAACTCTTTTGTGGGAGTCATATGACTTCCACCTGAAGAACCTGGAAATGTGCCTACAGTCACTGGCTGCTTATAGCACCTCTGAAAGTAAATGCCTGCCACAAAAAAACATTTTGTTTCTGCTGAAGGAATGAACCCCATCAGTCCTGGGTACTTCCAGCATTTGCTGGATGAGTCTTCCCTTGAAAGAGTGAAATAAGGAGCCAGAGAAAAGAGCTCCTGTCCCAAAGGCCTGGCTGTTTCTCTCTGGCTCCCCTTAGCCTGTGTGTGCCTTTGTACAGCTGGTGGTTAGCGACATGGTCCTGTGTTTACACACGGGTAGCCTGAAAAGGCCGAGCAGTGAGCAAGCTGCACCGGGGCTGGCCACCCATCTCAGTGCATTTATTTGTCCTTTCAACTGACACAGACTTTCCAAACACTGATTCACATACTTCCCTTGGAGATAGGCACACAATGTCAAATTCCTGCCTTGTCAGAGATGAAACAGATGCAGGGGGTCAGGTGGTGGTCCAGGGCCACACAGCAAGTATGCTAGTCACAGAGTCCAAAAGTACTCAGGCTAGGCTCAGGTTCCTCTGATCCCAAGCCTAACTGTGCCCTGTCCTCTGGATAGCACACCCAAATGGCCTGTCTCCTAAGCAACGTGGGCACACATTTACTGAAAGTACCACTGGCTGAGTGCAGCGTCTGTGCTTGCCAAGGGCTTTGGTTCTGTGTTGGACTTTTTGAGAGCTAGCAATGGGAGCTTCTGAAGGCCAGGGAGGAAAATGTTTCTTGATTGTTGTAGCCCAGCACCTACACCTGTGCCTGGTATACAATAGAGACTCAATAAACACTAGATGAATGGTAAATCGTCACTGAATTCTGTTAATCATTGGAACTCGAAGCTGAGCCTTGCCTGCCTGACACCTTTGTGAGTCTTCAAGGGCATTTAAAAAGACTTTTTTTGTGTGTCTGCATGTGGTGACATATACCTATAATCCTAGCACTTGAGATCATGAGGCAAGAAGATTGCAAGTTCCAGGTCAGCTCTGTCTTGATAAGTAAATACATACAAATAAAATTTAAAACAAACAAACAAATAAAATTTAAAAACCAGGCTCTTAATTGAGCCTCTCTGAAGAGAGCAGAGATGACTGCTTCTAGAATGATCTCTATGTGCTATACATAAGGACTGGAGCCACACATAAGGACATAGAAGCCGGCTGCTTAGATCCCGCTCGGACAGAAGAAAGCATCAGACCTCCTCATGACCTTACAGTAGCTTCTTAAATGCAGCTTCACTTCAGAAGTAGCAGATAGCTACAGCCACACGGCTGCCCACGGGTCCTAGACAGAACGGTTACATAGAGGAGCAGCTATGTCCCTATCTGCACTTACAGCCCAAGCTGAGCTTAGGCACAGAGTCCTGTGAGCAGTCCATCTAAGAACTGACATTGTTACGCCACGAAGTCAGGCTTGGCAAAATGAGGCTTGTGAGACACTCTCCTAGGCAGAGGGTCTGGTCATGGAAATGGCCTTGGCTCCTCTGGAACTCATCACAGTATGCCCATCCCACCTGGCAGTCTGTGCTCCCTTGGTCTTTCTCCCTGCACTAATTACGTTACTTAGGAAGACACTTCTTATTTCCCAAGCAGAAAACTAAAGGCAAATAGATGAATTTCTAAATCATTGAAAAGTACAGTTTTACTCTGTTTTCTCTGGGGGAATGAGAGTTTTTTACCCTAGAGGCCACGCTGGCCTGAAACTCACAGTTAGCCTCCTTTCTCAGGTTCCAAGAATGCAGTGACAAGCAGGGGCTACCACACCCAGCCACATGCTTGAAACTCTATAAGGAAATGTGTTGGGAGATCTTAAGTGGGACAGAATTCCAGTATTGCTTCTTTTCAGTATCTAGTACATTGTGTAACCACAAGTACACAGTCCCTTTTTTCATTGAGATATATGTTATAAAATGTCTGCAAAGTATCAGGAACCCTCCGGATCAGTTTTGGAAATCACATGCTGCCTGTAGAGTGCACCCCATCTCTACGCTGTATTTTCTTTCCAAGTTTGGAGAAGACACTCGCTCAAGTGCTGAGGTCTGGAGGATCTAGAATTTTGTATTACTCTTCTGAAGAAGGCCCGATCCTTTCTCACTGTTAACATTGAGGCGTTTCTAGCCAAAGAGCCCGGGCCTACTAAGAATCATTGATAGACCCAGAGAAATCCTTTGGAGCCAGCTGCCTCATGTCTGTCCCACACAAGATCACCCAGTGCCACCACATTCTCTTGGAGGCAGTTCACACGGGTCCCTGGGTTGCTGAGGTTAAAGATGGCAAAGGCCACTAAGAAATTCCCATCATTGTATGCTTGAGAATGTATGCCCAACCAGGAAGGAGCGGAGCGCTGACAGATGAGGCTGTCATTATGGAGACAGCCCTTTGCTGGCTGCTCTTTCCTTGATCTTCAAACGTGAGACTGACTTCAGAATCTCTGAATAGCGGGGCTTGGAAACAGCCACCGAGCTGGTGTGGCTGCTACTCGGCCTCCAGAGCTGCTCTGTAACACTGCGTTACATAACCTTGAGAGAACACTATTATCTCTGTTAAACCAGGCAAAGGACCCTCATGGCGATAAATGAGTTTAAGGCATGGCACTCACGGATAAAAGTCTACATCTAATTTCTACATAAGAAGTGAACAGAGAAACGTTCTCTGGCAATGAAAAGGAAGTTCCTTCATATATTTAATTAATTAAGATTGAGAAATATTTTCCATAGGGAAAAGTTAGTTCCTGTCCCCTGTGTCTCTCAGGATATGTATAACGTCTGGAATACTCAAATGATATTGTCGTGTCTTCCTGGTGCCAGGCCAGTGAATGGGTGGTACAAATGTTAATACCAACAGTCATTACTGAAGTTTCCCACATGGCTGAGTCCAATTAATTAGGCCTAGCCAAACCTGTCAGCCACACCCAGGACCCAGATGAATAACCCTTAGGATTCAGAAACACCCCTTCAACAAACATGCGTTTGTTACTACCTGTGTTCAGTGAATCACTTTGGATTTTTCCTGAGAGAGCTTCCTCAACACAGCACTCTAGACCAAAGTCAAAAGCCTCTGCTTTAGAGTTCATTAAAGAAATGTTCTTTCCACTGTCTTTCAAATGGTAATCTATACTTCACTTGGACCTAGAGTTTGCTCACAGCCCAGGATAATGCAACTTGTCTTTTAGGCCAAAATCAAAGGACTGGATCGTGTCTTCCAGCCCTATCTGTTTCCCTTAAAGTTGATGTAAATCTTAATTTTCTATCCAAAGCCTGTAGACTGTTAGCAGAATATGCCAGAAACTCCTCTGGGCCCTACGCTTTGTATATGTCTTGGAGAGATCTGCAGTATTCCCGAGCAAAGTCATGTCCTTGGGTACCAAAGGCACTCTAAGTACTCTGAGCCAACTGTTTCCACCAAGGCACATTTATTGAATGTCAATTACTACCAGGTACTAGGTGGAAAATACAGATGTCTACCCTTTCTCATCTCCCAGGTTCACCTTCTAGTTGATGTGCAGGTAGGGAAGGAAAATGGAAATAAGAAACAAAGGAACTTCTGATAGCAAGCAATGCTAAAATAACTCAAAGGACCTGGTGAGTTGCAGCTCAGTAGTAGAGCACTTGCTTAGCAGAGGTGAGACCGTGAAGTGGTTGGTTCCCCAGTGGCTCCCAAATACGTGTGGAGGGGTCATTTGAGTCAGCTTGATGGCACTATTATACATTCTCACAGTCTGTTGCACTTCTCTACTGTATTTATTTATTTTTGAGACAGAGTCTTACTTTATAGCTCTGGCTGGCCCAGTTCTCACTATGTAGACCAGGTTAGCCTCAAACTCACAGAGGTCTGCCTGCCTCTGCATCTTGAGTACTGGGATTAAAAAGGAGCGTGTTACTATGTCCAGTTGATACATCTCTGTTTTAAAAGCAACTCCACACACACACACACACACACACACACACACACACACACACACACACACAAGGAGAGATTGTTTAAGAGGCCATTGTCCTCTGTTTTTTACTTTTGTGCAAAGGAGGCATCTGGAGGGATGCTGACACATTGATTCAATCTCTAAGGTAAGTGACATAGTATGTACCCAAATTTAGAATAATGTTTTATCCTTTGACTTAACAACCCCACTTCTAGGAGCTTGTTCTGTCAATATAGAACATGCTCAAGGAGATACCTCAGCACAGTTTGTGGTTGACAGCACTAGCAACAACTTGAAAGTGCATTAATGAGAAGTAAACCATGAAGCATTCATACAACAGAACACGTCACTGTCATTAAGGAGAATGAAGTTGCACTCTAAGATAAACTGTCAATGAAAAAAAGCAAGGAATACAAACGGTGTATTTAATATCCCATCATCTCTGAAGGTTATATATATATATTCATCAATGTGATCCTTGGAAGGATCTTATGGGCTAGAGATGAAGTGTCACCTAAAAAGGCTCAAATGTCAGATGCCTGACTGCCAGCTGACAGGTGCTTTCCGGATATGGCTGGATCTTGAAGGCTTTGACCTAATCGTTTTAATCGATTAGTGAATTCATAATTAGATTATGAGAAGAAGGTGTTAACTGTGGAAGGTGGGACCTGACTGGAGGAAGTGGGTCACTGGGGACCTACCTCTAAGAAGTTTACTTTGTTCTGGTGTCTTCCTCTGTCCTCATCTCTCCTCTCTGCTTCCAGATCACAATGAAGCCAGTTAGTTCGCATTTTTTCACACCTTCCTTCACAATGATGTTCAGCCTCACTACAGTTCTCTATAGCAACAAATTAAGCTGATCTTGAGCCCAAATCTCTGAAACTGTGAGCTATAAGAAGACTTTTACTGCTTTCAAATTGTCTATGCAGGGTCATCATTGTTTGCCTGTTTGGGGCACAGTGAGAAAATGCCAACTAGCTCAGGTATTTAAGAAATTGGCAACAGCTTTTGTCTTTACAGGGAAAGTCTACATATTCTTTTCTGTTTTGTATTCTTGTGCACATACTTGGCTATTCAGAAAAGATGTTTTGGAAAAGCATTGCCATACTGGGAATTATACATCTTTCATTTTGTGCGTTCTACCTTGAATGTAAATGTTATAGGTAGACAAACACACTTTAATCAGCGCTATAATCACTCGTAGGCTGACCTAGATGAACCATTTTTAGCCAGGGCAGGGTGTAGAGATCAAATCTAACGAATGTTTCAGAACGTTTTCGCTTAGGATGACTGTCCTTAGAAGATTTATCTCTAATCCTGTCAAAGATTTGAAAGGCTACTCGGACCAGACAGAGACCTGAGAGGGGGTGGGGAATGGGGTCTTGAAAGTTATTTGCAATCTCTCCTTGGGTTCTAAAAACAAACCTCTTCCAGCAGAAATGTCATTCCAGCTCTCACAAGTACTCAATTGCTGGGACACTGTGTCAATAGACTGGTAAGTAATAGGATGGAAATCAAGTGTTTTCAGCAGTCTGTATTCTGAGCCTACCCTGGTTTCCTACAAAATTGTGCCAGGGAAGATCAGCCAAGAATACTCATAATCTGCTCATCATGAGAATAAAACGTGTCTCATGTTAAATAAAGCATATCTGCATATGTAAAAGTCTTATTTAAAAGAAAATTTGCCATCAAGAACCTGAACTAGTTATGGAAATGACGTTCAGTCTCTATTTTTAAGATGCATTAAATATGTATCTTCGTGGAGATGTGAGGAATTAATTTGCTTTGGGGCAAAATTTCCATTACTTCTGAAGTGGGTGTGGGAATTCATGCAGGGGCAGAGCTTGGGGAATTGGCAGAGTGGCTGAGGCTGCTGGGAGCAGAACTGCTCATTAGAAAAGGCCAAGGGAACACCCTGAGAGCTGCTGCATGTGAAACTGAGTCAGCGAGCACAACCTGATCACGGAGTGCAGAACAACAGAAACTGCCAGTCATGAGCCTGGGACCAGAGCTTTGCATGCTCCCTCTGAAACCAAATGCCTTCAGTCCACTGATTCTGAAGCTGAGTCCAGATGAAAGGTTCTGAACACTAGCCCAGGAGTGCTACCTCAGTCTCCCCTGCAGCAGAAACCCCTCAGAGAGAAATCAGGAGGAACCCTCCAGATATCAGGCCTGTCATCTGTGCCCATGGAACCTGATCACAGAGGAGCCAGCTGTTAAAACGTGGGTCAGTACTGAAGGCTGAAATAACTTCTGGATCAGAGTTCTTGAGGCTTCTGGGAAGGCCTTTTTTTCTGGCCCCTGACAACAAGCCCTTTAACAATCTAGGGCAGAGGGACTGGTTGACATAGGCACTAGGTAGTGGAAGTTGGGGACAGGAAGAGAAAGGAGGGAGAGACACGAATGGGGGAAGGGAGGGGAATAGCTCACAACTATCATCTTTTACTTTAGTTCCAGTGATCTGATGCTCTTCTGACTTCTGCAGGTAGTAGGCACGCTTGGGGTGTGCATGTATACAGGCAAAACATGTTCATTTGCCTTTCTGCTTTTCTACTGTGTGAGTATTATATGAGGCCTTTGTCAGATGAAGCCTCCTGGGTCTTGAGCTACATAGGATTTTCATTTAGATATTACCATGCCCCAAGTATTGTTACAAGACATTACCATACCTTAAGATCTTTAATCATAGGGGTGGGGGGACCTTTTGGGATAACACTGGAGATGTGAATGAAGAAAATACCTAACTTAAAAAGAAAAAAAAAAAAAGAATGAAAAAAAAATCTTTAATCACCTATGTAAAGCTCCTTTGCCCAGTAACATGGTGACGGGTTCCTAAAGCAGGATTTGGATATATTTGGGGGTTCCGCTTAATTTATGACACTACCATTCCTGCTGTTGCTACACTGTTACTATTAATGGATAAAATCTGATTGCATACCATAAACTAGGTGCTGCTCTGCTTTACATACATTAATGCTTTACATTATCTAAATTTGCCCACGACCCAGTTACTAAAATCATATGACTTTCTTGAACAGACAGGCCTGTGACTAAGTGGCTGCTGACAAACGGCAGTGATTAAAACAAAATTGGGTAACAATGATTCACAAAAACCTGCATTCCCACTCATCTAGCATGGCATGTATACACCAGCAAGTTCATTTTAAGATTGCAGAAGCTGTAGCTTTAGAAACATGCAGGTATGTGTCTAGAGCCATGGGTAGAAGAAACCTGCATTTACAAAGAATCCAGCTACTTTTATAAGAGGCATTAGATACACCAGGTTCAGTCAGCTTAAAAACCACTGAGAACAATGCTAGTTAAACTTATAATTGCTATCTTTAAAGTGAAAACCAGTTTAGAAAGTTTGACTTACACCCCTGAACAAAACACTATTAATGAGAAGCTGGAGGTGGGGGGTGGGGACGATGCAACTCAGTGCAGCATTGTCTAGCACGCACGCTCATGGCTCTGGGTTGCGAGCACCACAAAACAAAGACTCTAACGGCTTTTGAACACTTACTTTAGTTGAGTCTGTAAGCTAAGTAATTAAAGTGATTTTAAGATTAAATATAGGGAGACACAATTAGTTATAAATAAGTTATATAAACATGAAGAATACAGGAACTTACTAACCTAAATTAAATCAAGCGTTAACACTTGTTTGCTTCTACCCTTTTTTGCTTGCTTGTATCCTATCATCACTCATGGCCCATCACTGAAAGGTTTCATCTGCACTGTGAGTTAGTCCTATTTTTATGGCTTAAGTCACTCCTTGAATATTTTTGAGGGGACTTAATGCCTACACAGAACTGTCAGGTGACTCTTCTTCTGAAACTTTAGCCTTACACAAAGATGTTTGTCAGCAATACTTCCTGATATGTGCTAAATCTTTAAAGTAATCAACAACTTTAAATATGACAGAATTTCAGACTGTTATGACGTAATTTAACTGCCATGTAAAAACCCAATAATTAATATGAAGTACAGAATGGCTAAAAACTATTGGAATTCAACTCAGCTCCATTAATTTGCCTGCAAATGAGTAAGCAGGCTGGACAAGTCTGTTTTAAAAAAAACATAATACTGTCCTAAGAAAAAAAATGTACCTATCCAGCTTTTAAGGTTATAAGGAAATCATATTAGTTATTTGTATTTATATAGAAGTTTACAAAAAATATAGTCTCCAAGAATATTTCTAGTATCTAAGTTATTTTTGAAAAAGCATTTCAGATGAAAGTTACAGTCCTAGCGTAGTACTAGGGAACCCGAGGCTAGAGAATCCAAAACTCAAGGTCATTCTGGACAACTAGTGAGACCCAGATCAAAACAGAAGATCAAAAGAGGGTTTGTGATGCAATCGCTTACCATATACAAGGCCTGGTTTCCCTCCCTAGTACTGTAAAAACAAAAGATAAATAAGTAACAGTAAAAAAATGTGGGATGCTGCTAGGTGCACTGACTCTTGCCTGTAATCACAGTACTTGACTGAGACAAAAAGATCTTCATTGGTTCTAGTCCAGCTGAGGTACACACTGAGTCCCAAGACTGCCTGGACTGCAAAGTGGGACCTTGTCTTAAAAATGCCAACAATAAAGCAACAAAAAGCCTATTTTAAGATAAATGTACCAACTATGGAAAAAGCTGAAATTTGTCTGGGATTAGAACTTAATTCATGGGAGGCTGAGGTAGGAGGAAGGCTCTGGTTTTGAGATCAGACTATTCAAATATATGAAAAACAAAGTCAAGATTTAAATTTAAATTCTAAGGAATCAAATATGTATAAACTTTGTTTATATTAAAGAAAAAAAATTTAGGCCAGATATGATGGCTCAAGCCTTTAATCCCCGTGTTTAGGAGATGGAGGCAGGCTGAGGCCAGCCTGGTATACTGTGAGTTCCAGGACTGCTACACACACATACACCCACATACAAACATGTCTCAAACAAAGCTTTTCTAGTATATCATTATACAATACTGAAATATCTCAAGGAGTTTGTAGGTTCACTCCCTTGATGTTTCAACTATCTTGAAGATACAAATTATAGTTGTGCTGGTAGGAGGAAAGCCACTAAACGCCTTTCAGTATGTTTCACCCAGATTCATTACAAAACTTAGACTCTATACATGTATGTAATTCAGAACAATAATACATACTTATTACAGGAACTTAAAGTCATTATTATCATGGTGTAGATACAGTTTGAGATATTCACATATACTCATCAGGAATTTCATTACACTGAAATCTTGAGTTTACAATTCCTTTTAATGTTTTTTTTTCCATACACTTGAAAGTAGCATTTTCAATTAGCTTGTTTTCTTTATAGCTTTTTGCTGATGTAAGACTTGTTCCTTACCCCCAAATAAATTGTCTGCAAAATAAACAGTCATTCTTTTCTTGTGACTTACAGTTGAAAACTAGGTAATATACTTCCTCCATTCCCAAGCAGAAGAGGATAAGCAACATATTCTGAATAGATCTGTTCAGATTCAATCCTACAGTCTTCTAGTGAACAAACCAAACTAAATCAACCCACTCACCCAGCCAATCAGTCAACCGCCCAACACACAGATCAACTATTTAGTGTTTTGTTATTTAAATAGAAATAGAACAAAACAGAAGTTTTTAAGAATTAACTTTTATTTTTGCTTAGTTTTATTAAAAAAATAAATATGTCATAAAGCTTTTGTTTCCTTTAGGGAGAAAAAAAAGGAACAAGTTCCATAAAATCAAACAAGCAATGGTAACATGTCTTAACTTGAAAACAACTGGGGTCACTGGTTTACAAGTTATAACTGAATGAATGACTGCCACAGTTGCCCATTTCCTCCTGCCAATGGCAGCAAACAACAGGATCAACTAGGGCAAAATAAATAATTGTGTGGAAGCCCTGATAAGTGCTTAAACAGACTGATTCACTGAGACATCTGTACAGCTCTATCTTGCTTTAAATAACAAAGAAGTTCCCATAAAGTTTGGGTAAATGAGATAACCACAAACATACAAGGAGAGCTTGGTATCGGAAGGACTTCTGTGGTATATTTTATCAACAACCACTTTTCACTTCACTCAGGTTTCTGCTTTGCTTAGAAGTACTTACTATACCGCTCTGAACTGAGGCAACAGCACATTCACCTAACAGTGCTCTTGCTGGGCCAGTGGCACCGTTTCCAAGTTTGTGTTTCTATTAAAGTAAGTAGTGTAAGGTACAGTCAGCCACGAAATCCAGTGCATCTGGCAAAGCAGGCATGGGGTGAGCTTGTTGTCTTGAACAATTCAACTCAGCAGATATGGCTAAGAGTCTGTCTTGTGTGAAGCACAGGACGCAACCTTTCCACCTTGGTTGTAGATATCTTCTAGGATCTAATACCAGCCCAGGGTAGGTCTGGATTCCAAAAGAAATACTTTTAACCCTTACGACTGGCTTTAACCAACCTAGTTGCCCAACTCTGAAACTAAGGTAGGCAACAGTGAAAGAGGCTGGGTTTTCCATGGCTGAATGTTAACACATGTATCACACGTAACAATCAGGGAATTTTGCTGGTGACAATTTTTTTTTCAAATGGGCTCTTTATTATTATTTTACTTCCTCTGAATAGATCCTGAGTTCTCAGGAAAATTCTGGAGTTCTGAGTGGGTGATATATTTCAGTCCTGGTCACAGAATGAAAATTTCTTACCACCTATTAGACTTACATGAACGTATACTACCCCGAAGTACCATACAAAATGCTTTGGCTAGGTAATAAGCACGATAGTATCAGTTCCAGGTGGTTTATCAATGTTAAGTAAACAGAACCCTCACTTTGCTCATAGCCTCTTTGTTTTGACCAAACTTCTACCAGACCCAAGCAACGTTTAAATTAGCCTAGTCAGTTTTTTGGTTTTTTTTTTGTTTTTTTTCCAAATACTTCTACTAATATTGCTGCTGTCTATATGTACAAGTGTGAATGAAGAATATGCACTTTAGTCTTTTCCACACCAAGTACACTAACAATTAGTAAACAATTAAATAATAAGTGGCAATTTTAAAACCCCCTTTTTTTGTTTGTTTAAAAAAATTACTTTCTAGCACTTATTAAAAAATTGGGTCTGAAAAGTATCCTATTTCTGTCAAATGCTGTTTCCTTCCCAGTCCCACCCAAACCTGCTACAAATGCTGGATTGAGTTCATATCAAATAACTTAGTAGTACCAAGATTTTCAAATGGAAACAGTGTTACTGACTTCTTCATATTGGATAACAAAATAAGGGTAACTCTGGTCATCATTAAAAATGACAAAAATCTGAGGCTCAAAAAAATTATCCACACAAGAGTCATATAAGTCACTGGTGACACTGCCAGGGTTGACCGGAGGGGGCCTTCTCATGCCATGACTGCCCATTGTGTATCTGCCAGTTAACACTTTGGCCAAAAACATGAAATGGACTCCTTTGGAGGACTTCTTAGAAAAGTTATGAGAGTAGCTTGCCTTCTTTGCGAAATAACTGCCTTGTCCAAACATTGTAGCATGCTTTCCACAGACACGGGGATCAAAGTTGTGCTTGCAAATTCCATCTACTACATCTTGGGATGTTCCATGAAATAAGTGTCTCTCATTTATTATTCTGTCACGGCCAGACATTTTTCTGTTCATATATTCTTTTTTCCTAGTGCAAAAAGCAGACAAGCATTTAGGAGGAAGACATATAGATTAAGATAGTAAACAATGCATTTAAACTCTGCTTTATAGTTTCAAGGGTAAAGATATATTAAGGTTTAAAAGTAAAATGCCAAAAATCATACTATAGTTTGTCATTATTTTAATAATACTATTTATAGCTGTATTATTATTACATGTGTGCAACTACATGAAAATATGAACATATTAAACTCTATGCAAGTGTTTACTGTGTTGTATATTTGACAATAGCTATATTAAGAAATGCTCTTAAGTTTTCATACTTCTGACTCACCTTTTATATTTCTCCCAAAGAAATTGGTTTTGGACTCTCAATATTTGTAAAATTCTGTATTTAAATTCAGGTACAGTTTTATGAAAAAGGTTGTAAATGATTCGATAACTTTTATCTTCTGCAGAAACAGGCACTTGGATGAAGTCCTGAGATGGATGCATATAAACCCACGTTTCAGGGTAAAAGTTGGCTGAAGTTACTCCATCTGGGCAGATGATTTGTGATGAAGTTGCTTCAAGAGGCAGAGAAGCCTGAGTGGGAACCCCACCAAGTGTCCTAAAATGAGAAAAACACTAGGTAAAGCATTCAAAAATTAATACATCTCATATTACATAGTGCTTTGTAGTACTGTCCAACTTTATGACTGAATAGCTTAAATACTTACATACTAATTTTATTTATTTACTTAAGAGAAGCAAAACAAACCCAAGTGTGTAGTGCTTTGTGATGATATCAGCACTCAGTAGATAGAGGCAAGAGAAATACCACCTCAGCCCACCCTGGGAAACTGTCTCAAAATAACAACTCAAAAAACAAACCAAAAGAACCCCATCAAACAAAAACAACAACAGGCTCTTAGAGCAAACACGTTTGCTTATTTCTTGCTTTTTTTCTGAGGAGACAACTCTGAAATGCACTGCTTCAGACCAAATAGTCAAGGAGCAACTTACAAGTATCTTTACTTCTGAATCTTCCTAGAGTCCTCTTTTGTATATACAGTTTAAAAAAGA
Organism: Mus musculus; assembly: GCF_000001635.26. NCBI lineage: Eukaryota > Metazoa > Chordata > Mammalia > Rodentia > Muridae > Mus > Mus musculus. The sequence goes on along the minus strand of NC_000069.6, from coordinate 65,552,080 downwards.
TTTGTCTCAAAGAAACAACGATAATTTACATGCTTCTTTCAGCTGACACTAAGCAGAAAAATTACTATCACTATAGACTATGTAGGATGGGAAATAAGGTACGGGAGGTGTTAAATTGGAACTTCTGGGGTTAAAAATTAAAACCTTTACTTTCTATATAAAAAGTAACAAAAGTCATGAAGCAGGCATTCACTTTCTAATACTAAAATTAAAACAATCACTAAATATTATTCCAGTTTTACAATTTTAGATGTAATTAAGATGAAACTGGGGAGCCTTTAATCCCAGCACTCCGGAGGCAGAGGCAGGTGGATTTCTGAGTTCAAGGCCAGCCTGGTCTACAAAGTGAGTTCCAGGACAGCCAGGGCTACACAGAGAAACCCTGTCTCAAAAAAAAAAAAAAAAAAAAAAAAAAAAAGAAAAGAAACTGGGGGCCTATTAAGGGTAGATGGGCTCAAGTAAAAAAGTGATGACCTATGATACTTAATGCACTGGATTCAATCTCCGGGCCCCTCCCCCAAATAGAGCAGATTCCAGAGGGTGCACAATTCAATCTTTAAATTCAACTTTGTTACTTTCAAAGATGAATTACATAAATAATAGGTTTACTTTTTCCTGTCTGGTTCATATATTTAAATCATACTTTTTAGCTTTTTCAAAACAAGGAAAAGGGAAGAAGCAAAGAATCAGGAAATCCTGACCCTGAGACCTAGTTTCAGTGTCAGGGTATTGTAACACTCGCTCATCAGTACATGGTGGTCACAAGGAAGGAGTAATGCCTGCCAAGTGGATTTGGAAATTGACATTTTCAAAAGAGTTTTGTGACCCAGAGGTTATAGTTGTATATGAACATTCGTCTCTAAAGTACATATCACCGCTGTCATTAGTCGCCCACTGAGCACACACTATATATTTCATTCACAATGTCCCTGCCACACGAACTGCAATATGGTTTGATTATCCCCCTCCTCAAATAAACAAACAGTTCAGAGTAGTTAATGATTCTGTCCTGATATAGCAGACATATTTTAAAATCCAGGCTTATTTCTTTCCACTTCCACATTTCACAATTTACAATAAAATAAAGCTACTAATATGGTAGATCCAGGCTGATTTGTCTGACTCTTAGCACTGTTACTGGTATTGCCACTACTCCTTAGTAAGAAGATGGCTTATTAAGTTAATGCTATAGAAACACAATTGCCCTCTCTAATCCCTGACAGCTTCATGTAAGTAGCTGTGCCTTCAATTCAATGCTCCCCAAAGCCCTTTTGTAAGACAAAGCTCTAAGTGAGTGGACTTAGGACCCCTACCACCCTCATCTGAAATTCAGGGGCAGATTTAAGTAGTCCCTCCGTCTATTACAACAAAAGACTCATATTTCTTGTGTTTTGGATCATTTTCTGAGAGCTGACAAATTCCTTTGGAGACTTGGCACAGGTTTATTTTCCTGTTAAAATGTTTTTCACTGGTATGCTTTTCTAAAGAGACGCTCCACTGCTTTAATCAGTCTCAAAAAACTCTGGCTCTTCTTAAAGTATCATCACTGTTCTGAACAAATTACAGAAGAGCCTCCATTTAGCCCCTAACTCCTACCCTGATTTGCCAAGGTAGGTACTAGCCTACCTGGCTTTCCATTACTGTTAGGGTTTGACATTTCCAACAAGGTAAGACTCTTCCCCAACATTCTACTAAGACTTATTTGTTATTTACATCTGGCATTCAGAATGGGTTTCATTATGTTATAGTTGCCTATGATGGTTCATCTTACAGGATTCAGAATAACACAGGAAATAAACCTTTTTGCATTCTGTAAAGATGTTCCCATGGCTGGTCTGAGTCTCAAGACTGAATAAAAAGAAAGACAGCAAACATTCTTTTCTTTATTTTCTGGCTGTAGATGTAACACGAGCAGCTATCTCACATAGCTTCTATCATAACTTCCCTGCCACGATCAACTGTACCTTAAACCAAGAGCCACAACAGACTGTTCCTTCCTTAAGTTTTGCTTTTGTCAGGTTTTTTGTTAAAGCAACGAGAGAAGTAAATAATTCACATGTATGCCTTTGTACTTTGTTCATTCCGTGTCTGTTTACTGTCCCCCATCCTCCTCCTAGACTTCCTGTTCCACTTTCATGCCTGTCTTACAGATATATTGCTTAATCTGATCCTATAGAAGACAAAACATGCAATAACTGTTTGTGTGACGCTGGCTTATTTCCTTTAATATGAGCTCCAGGACTATCCATTTCCTTTCAAAAGACTTTCTTTTCCTTTGTGGACGAGTAAAACCAAGCATACATATAACACATTTTTCTCTGTTGATGAGCATGTAGGATGATTATTTATTAGTGCAACAATAAGCACAAATATGCAGATATTCTAAATTCCCTACATGGATAACACCGACTCCCACATATACATACTTTCATCAGGCTAATATTCTAACTTTACTGAAACATATACAAAGGCATGTATCATGATGGACTTTTATACTTATACTTGCCATTTTAAAGTATGTATGTATGTGTTCTAAGCAATGTTAAAATGTACCACTATTTTCTGAGAACACTGTTTCTATTCACCTTATAGTATCACAATAGTATACTTGTTTATAGCTTTTCAGATTCCAACCTTATTATCCTTGCCTCCCCTTTACCATTTTGAAATGTTTCCTAAACCAATTTCAGTATTGAAATAAAATTGGATTAATTTTATCCCTCTAGGGAAAGAGTCAAAGAAACTATGTTTGGCATTCTTATAACCATGAGACGGTTACATGAAATAGATATCCTTTCAGCTCTGAGACACAGCCCCTCAAGCCCCTGAATTTGATTTGTTGCTTATGCTACTTCAGCTCAGGTATTCTAGGGATATTAAAGAACAGGATTCCTTTTATCAGTATCAGAAACACTCTTTATACAATGGAATTTGCTGGAATTGTATGACCCACATCTCTTGTTTCCTTTGGTTCTTTGAATTTAATAGTTAAATGGAAAACACGAAGCATTCTCTGTAGCTAAGATCATGACCTGTGAAATCTGCTTTTGGAACCAATGCCCTTTGTTCCTTATCCCTATTAGGAGGGAATGTCCTGTAGCTGTAGACCAGAGAGCAGATAGGATGCTGTATTTAACATTTCACCCTGTCAATTTATTTTGTGCTTTTCTTCTTCAAACATCTCCCTATTCTCACTGATTTGCTGATCTCTCATTTTAGACCTGTATTATCACTGTTTCAGACAGGAAGACTAAAACAATTTTTGAAAAGAAAAAGCAAATAATTATTTTCTTTTGTTGTAATTCTTCATTCTATATCATATTTATGCTTATATTATTTTTATATTTTATACTTTTAAAATGAGTATACGTTTTTTTAAAGGCATAATCTCTTAAAGTATTTCTTTTCACTATTTAAAACTTTTCCAACAATGCAGCATTTGAAAAAGGAATTTTATCCTTCCAAAGGAGCCACATCTTGCTTCTGTTAGCTCAGCATGCCAAGCTGCTGGTCTCACTAATGAGTTCTACTGTCTCATCAGGAGGACAGCATGTTCCTAACTACTGGATGGAGACACTAGCTCCAGCTGTGCGAGTGAAATCCCAGCAATTGCGTTTTTTATTACTTCTAATTAAAGAAAGAAAAACTAAGGTAACAATTTCATTTTCACATATGAACTTGGAAGAAAACACAAGCCAATATATTTCTAAAATTGACCTTATTACAAAATGATTTTGAATTTTAATTCTGAGAGATTCTTCTTATTTTCAAGTTTTGTGTCCTTGTTTTAAGACAGGGTCTTCCTTGGTTTCCCCAACTGGTCTGCAATTTGGTATGTATCCCAGGCTGGCTTAAAACTTGAGGCCTCCTACTTTTATCACCTATCTTGTTTTTATAATGGTCTTATTTAACCCCAGACCTAAATTCTTTAAGAGTTTGCCATGAATGACTCAAAATAAAAACAGTAGGAATATGAAAACTGCATTTTATTTTAAGGATCAGAATGGACCAACTGACACTAAGTTTAGTATCACCTTCAAAACCAAATTCTAATAATGGTATATCTGGCCCTAAAGTAAACTTGTAATTTGGAAAAAGTCCCCTTATAAGAAGCAAGCTCTGCTTAATCCAAATACAAGTTACTTAAGTTATATAAATATGTTAACTGTACCCTGTTTTTTCAGTTCAAAAAGCCAAGATAGAACTCATGCTTTTAGGACTGGGTGAATAGTAGTTATCTGAACTCGATTTACTTAAGAATTAAATGTAAGGAATGCACAATTTCACATTCCAGTAATAGTAACCAAGATAATTCTTTTAAATTTGGTATCCAGTAGTACATTTACATAAATGGAAAGTAAGAAAATGAAGAGTGAAAAACAGTTGGATACTTACTGTAAATATGGAATCAGTATGAAACAGGAACGGAAAAGGGGTCTCCGTTTTATTTCTCTCCGGAAGAATGAGTTGTGGAGAATATAATGGTTGTTCCACATCATAAATCTAACTTCTTTCAGACCCCGAGAGTTGGCTTCTTCAATTAGTCGAACAACAGACTATGGAGAAGAAAACAGAAGGTAAATGAAAATGCAATTTACATGAAAAAAAGTAACTGGAAAGCAAAAACCAGTTTACTTCATTGCTAACATCAAAGGAATTTCAACAAATACAATAAATCAAGCTAATTCCTGTATTTAGGATTTCTTAGCCTTACAAGTAGAAAGACACCCCCTGCTCACAAGAGCATAGCTATCTGCCTTATGACACATGTGAGGCTCAGAACTCTATTCTATTTTCAGCCTTAATGATGTCCTAGAGACTTTCTTGACTTACATTTGTTAAGGAAAATTTCAGAGAGGAATGAAAAGTTAACAGTCCTCAAATTTCAAAAGAAATAAAAACAAAACAAAACAAAAAAATCCCAGCCAATTTCTAAGCCTAGAAAACCTAAGAGTAAAGGCACAAGGACAGTCAAAGCATTGCATTTAAACAGCCCCTTCCTCCTTTTGGAAGGTAGACACCAATCAAGTCTAAATGACAAAATCAGAATATGGTTCAATATTGTGTTTAATTAGGGTCATCTTGTTTGGTAATGTCTTAAACAGATCGGTGGGATGAGAAATTAATCTCTAACACCCATTGTCAAGGTTTTACTGGGTTAAGTTACAAGCAAGGCTTTGCCATGGTGAATTCCTCTATATCATACTAGAGAACCATGTGCACATGACAGAGTTCTGAAAAGAGGATTTGCCTAACCACAGCCTAATAAAGAAATGTACTCAAGCATTTCTTCAATGGACTCAGGAATGACTCCTGTTCCCTTAGGCTTCTAAAAATGGTAGATTTAACACGATTAGATTTCTATAAGCACAGTCGGCAGATACAGTCAAAAGTTACACCAGTTCTCATCAAAACTATTATAAAGATGGTGCCGAGTCTGTTAAGTATCTCTATACTGTGAGGTTCTGGGAAAGTCATTTAGTGGCATTCTATTATGGTCTTCAGATTAATGGAAAGAAATACACTTTTAGAAATACAAAGAGAGAAGTTTTACCTGTACCAGCAAGACTTTTAAATTTACATCCTTAAGATGTCTGATTATTATAGTCAGTTCTGCTTAGTCACTATTGGAAAGGGAAAAAAAAAAAAAGACCACAGGAAAAAAATTTAAATTTATTTAAAAGAAAAAAAGAACATGTAAATACCTCAGGATACTCTCTCCATCCAAAGTGGTCTCTACAGAAGAATTTCCAAAATGTGTGGTAAATAGAGTTTGAATTACTACAGGGTGGTGTAGACAGCCTTCGTAGTTGGTCAAATTCAGTTGTTTCAAATACAGTCATGGCATTCAAATCTGCCCAAAAGTCTTGTCCTCTAGAAAGACCCAAGAAAAAAAAGACCTGCTAAATAAAAGTAACTAAATATCTTATTGGGCATTAAGATTATCTAATATAGCCTGATGTAGAACTGTCATAATTTGTTTATTTGGTATAAAAGAACATTATTGGTTGTTTCCCCAACATATATTTTCTATATGTTCATTCCTAACTAGACCAACATTTCCAGGTTGTGTGCTTATGGTATGATTAAAAAATTATTAACAATAAACCACTGCCATTACTGACCAAAGCTACCAATAAATACAACCCTAGGTTCTTCTCCCTGATTACAATAAGCCAAACCCTCGAAGTCAATCAGTGAGTCAGCATGAAGAATGAAACTGATAAAAAATCAGGCAGAGAAATAAAAAAAAAAACCTTTTTTTTTTTTACCCCAGAAGCATCAGGTTACCTGTTCCAATGTAGATATATAATACTGCCTGGTGAGGTAGCAAAAAAGATGACAGAAAAACGGCACCAGATGAGGCCAGTAGTGCTGATTCAACAAGCATCAATATTTCATTTCTTTAAGTGGGAAAGTGTTAAAAAGTAGTTTGAATTATAATGAGTTAGCTATGAAACTATTTTGTCATCTGTTATATCGTCTACTATTGCTAAATTAAGCCTTTACAAACATCTCCACATTAGTTTTTTTCTCTTAAGACAGGGTCTCATGTAGTCTGATCTGAGCTGGCCTTGAATTGTTTTATAGCTAAGCCCTACTCATTTCCTACCTTCCTCTCCCAGATGCTGAGATTATATGTGTTGGGCCACCATATCTAGCTTACATCTTCATATTATTGGGAGACAAGTCCACTATAAGAATCAAATTCACTTAAATCATTGACAAAGAAAGGATGACCTAAATAAAACATTTGCTCTTTAGTGAATCATTAGATCATGATGAAAGGTCTGAACCATTAACTTTAAGAAACTAGTAAATGTCATTGTTCTCTGCCCTGTATAATGCACAACTGCAAATTTCCCTAAGAAAATATTTTTAAAAATAATACTATAAATATTTGTAATTAAGCTCCTGAATGCATTTCCTCTGGATCTCTCCATTCTCAATGCAGACGTCTAAAGGGATATCTATAAAATAGATCAAGTGAACCTTTATAGGTGAAGTCAAGGATTGGAGCAGATTTTCCTGGTTACAAAACAAGATTTTGAGAAGGGTATTCATTACTGGCCATTTGTTAGCTAATCCAACTGTGCTTTTGGTACACTTGTTTCAGGGACTGTAAATGAGTACTAAAAACCCCTCTCTACTCAAATGTTTGAAAATTAAACTCGTTTCACAAGTTAAACTATTTACTGTAGCCATTCCTTAGTTTGTGTAATATGCTAAGGATGACACTATAGTACTATGATAAGAATGACAGAGTATACTTCCAAACCAACAAGATACTCTCCTTTTTCACATGAATATCTAGCACCTCTCCAAGCACACACCCCTGGCAAATGTCAAGGAAAATCTATCACTTCTCTCTCCATCTTCATGTCATAATTTATGATTAAGTCCTACTCTTTGGAAAACAAAACAAAGCAAAACTGAAGTCACATGTATAATTGAAGGTGCGTGCACATACACACACACAAAACAAAAACAACAAAAAAACACCCCTAGCGTGATTCCAGAATTCTAAAACAACATACAAGTTAAATTAAGAATGAAATGGGACTATAATAAAATGCAGTTGAAAATAACATTTTGGGAAAAAAAATAACATGAATGTAGAAGACAGACTATTAGGGAGAAGAAAAAGTCTGAGAGAGCCGGGCTTGGTGGCACACACCTTTAATCCCAGCACTCGGGAGGCAGAAGCAGGAGGATTCCTGGTCTACAAAGTGAGTTCCAGGACAGCCAGGTCTATACAGAGAAACCCTGTCTCTAAACACCCCCCCACCACCACCAAAAAAAAAAAAAAAAAGACTGAGAGGGGAGGCTTAAGAACAAGCATAAGGGGTATTTTCTCCAAGTTCATTATGAAATAATGAAACCCATTTATTCTGTATAATTAGGAACTTTAAAAAATAAGGGGCAAATCACATTTGGACACTCTCTCATTTAAAATTTATAACTAGTAATACTTAATTTAAAAGGAAAAACGATCATAGGAGATTCTAGAAAAAGGAAAACAACCCTGAAAATTCCTATGCTTAAGTTCAACTTCATATTAAGTTGCAGAAGGCAATTTTCACGTCACTTTATAAAGGAGAAATCTGATATTATAACTGAGGAGAGCTAGAAATCTTTCTCTGAAGGACATTTCAAGTTTCGAAACAAATTTCCCCCCATTAAGCTCATTTTCCAGAACTGCTTCTCCGTAAGATAAAAAAAACCCTTTGTCACTCTTGCTTTTTGCTGTTTAGATTTTATTGTAGACATCACTTCAGCAATTTCTGTATAAGCCTTTATCATTAAAAACCTTATAGATAGTGATATGCATGAGAAAACATCTACGAACATGGCTTCTGCTACACCCTCTATGCATTCCAGTCCTTTGGGCATTGAGAAATTGCTATGATAAGTCCTAATTTACTTTCTTTAGATTGGTGTACTAAATAAAGTACTGTTTTGGCTATATTTCATTTTCAATATGCTTTTCCAGACTTGACAGAGGTAAAATAACAAATGTGATATCTTTTATAGGATTGATTTTGCTACCCAATCTTAAACGGGGGATCTTTTAAAAATTTAAAGCAAAAAGGTTTTTTCTTCTACAATTTGAATTGCTACACATGTACATAATATAATTAATTAACAAGTGTTCAACATCTTCTCTATCAAGCCATTATTTACTATTATCAAGAAAGAAATTACAAGTCATCTATGCATGGCAATGAATTGGGTGCTGAATTAGATAATGCACAAAGAGCTTTGATCTCAATCTTGCAAGGATTTCAAAGAAATAGTATACATCTGTCTATATAGATTCACCAGTGGCAAACAATATATTTAAACAATTGGAGTAAATGATAGATTTGCAATGTTGTGGGAGAAAAAGTGGTTCTTGGTGTCCAGGAAAAGATAATGGCCAGGGAAAGTTAATGTATGTATGTATGTGTATTAGTCCAAGGAGTATTTAAGAAAATATTTTAACAACAGTTTAAATATTATAAAGTAGCAACAAGAGTCTGTGCAGGAGAACAAGTAAAATGAGCTAAGAGCTTTATTCCTTAGAACATTTGAGCAGTTCAAATAGTTGAAGAAGATCTTCTCGACAGTGCATAAGACACAAAGGATCCGCATACCATGTACAGGCAACGGGAGAGCAGAAGTTAATCCAGGACGGACCTTGGAGGACAGAAGATAAAGAGGGTAAAAGCAGACAGGGATGCAGTAAATATAGGATGTGTGAAAACTGAATAAGAGAAACAATGCTAAAGATTAAGGAGGCAGGGTGGGGTGGTATCATGATAAAAGCGGAGACAGATGAGAACCCTACTCAGCATAAAAGTTGAGAGGTGACCAGAATACAAAGGAGATGGCCACTATACTGTAGGATTTAGTTATAACCTCATCATTCATCAGAGGGACAAAACACATCTTGTCAACAGCTATGGACTTACTAAAAGACTAAAATTAGAAACCCCGTTACATGTTTTACTAATGAACATACCATCACACATACTTGTTCAAAAATCCAGATAGAAAACTAACTTGGAATTCTGGGAAAGGACCCCATTCTCATAGTTTTTAACAATGGTTATTTTATCTCACAAAAACTTCACATACTAATTAATTAAGCAGCATTTCCAGAAATATCTCACCAATGTATGTACCAGTACCCACATAAGAGCACAAGTATGCCTCACATATCATACATGTATATATTTCGAATACTAAAAAATAAAAAAAAGTGAAAAGACCCCACAACTAGAAAGATTAACAGAGGTAAAAAGAACAATCAAAACCAATACAGAAATATGTGTTGAGTAAAACAAAAATTACTACATTTCTTGCTCAGATAGTTTTCTGTTTATACATTATACATCTGGGAACTCAGTATACAATTTAATTGTCTTGGACAATTTTTATTTGAGAGGCTGTTGAAATAGCTCTGGGGTAAAAAACACTTGGTGCCAAGCCTGACATTCCCAGGATCCACATGGTAAAATGAGAGAACTGATTCTGACATGTTGTCCTCTGACCTCCATTATTGTGCCATAGCATATGCCCTTCACCCCATGATACACAAAATAAACTAGATGTAATAATGAAGAAAATAATGACAACCAACCAGATACATAGTGAGATCTTTAAGAAAATACCAAATAAGGCCTGCCATTGCTGATAAAGGTATCAGGAGAGGTAACAAGGATTGCTTCAGAATGTGACATGTGAACTTAGTTACTAGACCACCACGAGGTGACTTAATATGTGTAAAGTTAACTAAGCAGAGCATGAGGATACAATGCAAGAAGCACATGCAGTTCATGTGGGAGGTCAGAGTGTATGTGGGAGGTGATTAGAGATAAGACTGGTCTCGAGAGATTGGCTGGAGCCAGATAAGGAAGAGCTTTGTATGCTGGGTTAAGAGGTTAGGGCTTGATCCTTTGAGCAGATCAGCATGGCCCAGCGTTGCCTTTTATAAAGCTTACTCCAGTAAAGTGATTTATTTTCGGTAGAGGATGAAGAAAGATGAGGGAAGAGTAGAGACTAGCACTATTTTGCAATATATTAGCATATTTATTATCTATGTTTAACAATTACGAGACAAATGTTGACAGACTATGGAAGCAATAAAAGGGGGCTGCTTGAGAGGTTAGGGTTACGATCAAACTTCATCACGAACAATTAATTACATGTGGGTAAGAAAGTACAGAGTTCGTGATGACCAGGTGTGGTAGAAGCACATAATAGCACTTAGAAGACTGAGGCAGGAGAAGGATCAAGTTTGAGGTCAGTCTGCATTACACAGAAGACTTTCTCAAAGAGTCCAGAATGTGTCCTTTATTTCTAATCTGTGTTCTTGGAAAATGATGCCAATAAAAATTAAAAGTGAGACTTTAAGAAAGTAAATTAAGTATAAACTTTTCTGAACACTGCTCAATTTAATGAGATCCACTAGACTTCGGAACCTTGGCTTTCTGCCTATTAAGCCGTTAACCAGTCCTTTAATCCCAGTACTTGGGAGGCAGAGGCAGGCAAATCTCAAGAGTTTTAGGCCACCCTGGTCTACAAAGTAAGTTCCACAACAGCCAGGGCTGTTACACAAAGAAACCTGTCTCAAAAACATTATAAATCAAACCAAAAAACAAACAAACAAACAAACAAACAACAAAAGAAGAGTTAAGCAGTTTCTATAAGGGTAAATCTATGACCTTAAACATTAGCACTCACCCTAATAAGCTGAACTAAACATTCACGATAAGTAGCCCTCTTCTATTATTATCATGAAAAACAGAATTCTTAAGCTGAGGGTAATAAGGATAGAAGGAAAAGATTAAATGTTGCCTGGAGAGTATGTGAGAATCTCCTAGCTTAAGATAAACTTGACAGATGGGAATGTTTGCTATTGTTGCTGAAGAAATTTCACGGGGAACACAAAATATAGCTTTTGATACATGGCTTTGATGTTTCCAGAATTCAGTTATGCTGGGGTTATCTGTCAGCTTATATCCTTCAAGATGTTACAAGGAAATGAGAACCAAAGACATGGTGTATAATATACCAACATATTTTGTTAAAGTACTATAGTCATTAAACTTCAGAGGACTATGTTCTTTACACCATAGTTTATATGAGGTTAAACTTTTATGAAAATGGGTAATATCCCCTTTGTTAAAAGTAAGCTTTCTTCCTTATCTCAAAGTAGACAATAAAATGAATGTTCGCATAAATACGTACTAGGCAAGCAAGCATCCATCATACTACTCAGTTACATCCCTGACCCTTTTTATTCGAGACAAGCCTAAACTGCCTGTGCTGGCCTTGAACTTGCAGTTCCCCTGCCAGATTACAGACATGTAATAACCAAGCCTAGGTAACAATTCTTTGAATCTGAGAGTATTTAAGGAGGGCCCATAGTTTTCTATATTAGAAGCACTATCACTGTCAATTATCATATCCTGTTACAAATTATGATTTCTTCTGTCATTGCCTCAGATAGTAGAGAGCTCCTGGAGAGAAAGTAAAACATTTATAAATGCTGACATTCCATGCAACATCTTTCAACTATTCACTAAAGGCTTAAAATTATATACAATTTATATAGCCAGATTCCTTTTGTGTTTCAAAGTAGCTATATCACAGACATATTCATAAGACAAATTTCAGAGTTTATACTATTATCTATATGGATCTCAGAAGCTATGGGCATTATTAAAAACCAAATGTTAGAGCTGGAGATTACGACCCAGTGGTTAAGAGCACTTTCTGTTCTTGCAGAGGACCTGGGTTTGATTCTGAGCACCCACATAATGGTTTGCAACTATCTGTAACTCCAGTTTCAGGGGATCTCTTCTAATCTCTTTGGCACCAAGCATGCACATGGTACACATACATGGAGGAAAAATAAGAAACCTTTAATGTTGATTACCACTTTAAAGGAGGATGATGTAGCAGAGGCAGGATTACCAAGACATAGATTAATTACTCAGTAGAACTATTAACATAAAACTAGAATGACAGACATATCTAATGTTTCTAAATACTAAAAGTCGTGGGTAGGGGTAAGATATAGTGCATTTTAAAAAATGATCATTAAGCAAAATTAAGCCCATGTGCGGCGCTCCCTTGAATGATCCTGGAACATCAGAAACATGTTTGTGAATTTCTGAGAAGGCAAGCAATTTTAATTGGGACATCACACTTATCTATATGCCAAAAACCTCATGCCTGATTTACATGTCAGACATTTAATGTGTTGAAGTCTTTCTAGAAAAGAACACAGTGGAATGAGAGAGGGGGGATGTGATGGAGATGGGGGGAGGTTGAAAGGAGAAGAGAGGTAATTAAGTTTCCTAAACAAACAAAAAAATATCCCAAACAATGTGAAGAAAAGAAGAACATGCAGTTAGTAAAGCTTATGCTAAAACAAAGCAAAACCAGTCACACTGAGACACAGTCACTTGAATGCACATAAATATTTGCCAACATTCTAATGATCCTATATTTAGAGTTCCTAAAGACCCTCCATTTTCCTTTACTTCCCATCTTTGCACCCATTTCAACCAAAGCAAACACTAAAAACAGACTATATTAGCCATACTCATACCCATTTCAACCAAAGCAAACACTAAAAACAGACTATATTAGCCATACTCAAGGAAAAGAACTGACCGAACGTTAGGCATTATTATTATTATTATTGCTAAAATAGTAACTGCAGACGAAAGCCAAGAACATATACAAACAAATAATTTTCTGTCATGTGACTAATCTTAAACTCTTTTGTAAATAAAAAGTATTCTTGTAAGATCTTATTGCCATCTATTCAGAGAACTGGGATTAAATTTTGCACTCTGAAGATGCCAGAAATGTCATACAGCCTTAATTTTGATCCAAGTTCAATCACATGTCCTGAGACAAGTAGAGGGTAACTGTAAGTGAAATATATTTAACTGTGGCCTAATAAGGAAGTGAAATGTAATTTCTATGAGAAAAGCTGGGAAAGGAAACAGTTTAGGTTTTTTTTTCCCCTAAAAAGTCATACTAAAGGTTCTATTTATATCTTATATTGCCCTACATTATATAGTTAAAGATTACTGAAATATGTGAATATCCCCTTTGTTGAGTAAAATATTTTAAAAGGAGAAGTTTCAAAGTGATCAATTAAAAAACTGAAAGTCGAAAGGGCTAAAGTAAAATTTATAAAACATTTCCACATAAATGAAAAAATGCTTATGATACATATAAATATCCTTTAAATCACTTTAAGATAATCTCAAATTAGAACTCATCTATACATAAGACAGTATAAACATTATAGAATATACTCTAATAATGTCTAGAAACTACAATATACTAGTCAATTTATTTCTGATTTAATATTTCAATTACAGCCAGGCAATGATGGCACACGCCTTTAATCTCAGCACTTGGGAGGCAGAGGCAGGGCTACACAGAGAAACCCTGTCTCAAAGGGAAAAAAAAATTCAATTACAAGTGACTCTTCAAAAATAATTATTCCAGAAAAAAAATTCCAAATTTATTTAGCCTTATATTTTTTTCCTCCAGTTACTTTAAATAAATTTAGCTGGTAAGTAAGAGAAACAGAAATAGACTCACTGATGGTTGTTTATGTTCTGGTGCTAACAATCTAAAGTAAACAAGTTTTAGCAGACTAAAGTTTAATGTACACAAACTAATATACAGAGAAACTATTACTGACAGCTCCTCATGCAAATTCTTGTGGGAAGGATAAGGAAGTTTTTACAGAAAAGACATTAAGAGGCTTGATACAACACTTCTGATGTTTTTTGCTAATCCAAATGTCAGAAAGTAATAAGAAAAGTCTTTTCTTTCATTCTTTACCCAGATTCAAGAATGTCATTTATTTTTTAAATTAAGATGAGTATTTGAAAGGAAAATCCAGGATTTTTTCTGTTCTTATTGTGCCAGTGCCTGAAAATAAAAGAGCTAAACCAGGTGACAGTCAGAAACCAAAGACCAACCACAACAGGAAATTATTTAGGGTACTTTGTACTCTTTGCTCTGTCTACACCCTGAGCAGCTGTGGGAGATGTGAAGCTCAGAATGTAAGCAAGATCCTGAAAGCACATGTATCACTGCAAAGCTGATCCTTGGGTTCCCATCTCTACTATTCTTTGATGCCTGACTAAGCAGTGCTGGTAGAAACTTGGAGCAAAGAACTTACAGCTACTGCGAACAAGAAGAATCAGGGTAAGAATCTCTTAAAATGCAAAAAATGGAATTTTCTTTAAAAAAAATATAGCTAATGTGAGAGAAGTGGTTTCAACAAACATAAATAATACAAACCTTTATTTCTCAGAAGCAACTGCAGTAAAGCAAAGGACTTGGACTTGCATAAAGAATACAAACTTACTAAACTCTTATACAACTTAGTAAATAAAGGAAGATTACAATATGCTGTTCATAATTTCTTGTGGTACAAATACTGGAATATGAGAAAGACAACACAACACTCACCCTAACCATTCTCACTCTTTTAAAAGCTTATCCTGTGCAATGACCACGAAAGGGTTCTTTACTGGTCAAGAGGGTACTCAAGTTAGTCAACAGAAAAAAGCAGAGAAAGACTGAAAAGACAGGCACATTTTATCCCATGAAACAACAGAGAGGAATGCTTAATTAACTTTCTATGCTTGCCTTAAAAACAGTAACTGGCTAGGTCACAAAGGAAAAATCTGATAACTAGAGGCTTTTTGCTAGCATCAACTTCTAAAATTTGGTCTTTCTGATCATAAAATTGGTTATATTTAGTAAAACTTGCAATATCTTTTGTATGGACTTATAAATCTACAAAATACAAACCAGGATAAGCTCATTTATTTTACATAAAAAAATCTAATCTCAAACTTCACATAGTATTTTAAAATCTACCGCTTGTAATTTCAAATTCTTTTATTACAATTTGAGGCTTTTAGTTATTATTTCAGAGGCTGGGCTAGGTGATGTTTAACAATTGTAGGGAAAAAAATTAACGGAATCTCTATGTGGTGTAGTTCCTGGTCCCTAGAAAGCCCTGTCATAAATAAATATAAAATACTAACTCTAAGTCCAAAATCTAGCAGAAAGTGGCTCAATCTATAGCAATCTATTTATCTCTCAAAGATACAAAGTAACTCAATTATAAAAGAGAAGCACTGGTTAGTTTTAAGAATTGAGCCACCTTTCACAAAACTGAGCCAGAATCAATTATAACATAACTCAAAATAAGATTTTTTTCTTTGTAAAGTGATACACACATTCATGCAGTGTTCTCTCGACAACTCACAAAGACTGGTAATTACTAAAGGTTGCTGATCTAAGTTAAAAAGACTTGACAACCTAATCTAAATACATTCCAGAACCAATCCCAGCAGACAAAGAATGCACTATCTGGTGGTCTCAAACTGAGGGCGGGGGATAATAAGAAATTAGCAGGCCATAGAAAACAGTTACAAATTTACAATGGTTGGATTTTAGTAGCATTCCTTCAGTAGTTATAGTTTATAGATGATATAAACTGCTTCACTCTTTAGAAATAGCACTCAAATCTGCAATGAGGATCACCAATCAGAAATATAAAGAATTTACCTTTGTTTTATAATTGAATGAAAACCTAGAAATTCTAGTGTAACGAGAAAAACAAAACAGGTTTATAGGATGACAGAAGAATTAATCAAAAGTATCTTGTATTCCTGAGTTTTTCTTTACACCTTCATATCACTAGTATCTTTTTCATGTACAATAATAACTAAAAGCTTTGGATTCAACTGGATAATAAAATATATTATGTATCATGCAATTATAGTCAGGAATTGCCAGATAGCCTTTTATCCCCCAACCTTCTGAATAATTAGAAATTGTTGCTTTTTCCAAGATTCATTTTTATTACATCAGGAAAAGCCTGACCTCAACCTGAAGCCAGGTGACAGCTGCTTCAGAAGTAACCTACTTATTGATGAAAAGCCAGAAAAGTAAATGAATGACTGCTATTGATTCCCATGATGGCTCCACACAGACCCACTAACTTCTCTAGATTAGTACAGATAGATGCCAATTAGTTTTATTTCATATGTAAATAGCAGCATAAAGAGGTAGAAAAAACAAGTCATTGCATGGCTTTATCATAGTAGCTAGCACAAGGCACCCATTTTGAAAGTCACTTCAAACAAGTTCTTGCTTATGGAGCTCTCTCTTTCTCTTACACAGGAATTTTAAAAATACATTCAAACTCATACAGCTGTGTATATTCAAGAAATACCCAAAGTCACAAGGCACAGTTAAATTTCAGCTGTTCTCTGTCCAGTGTTATCAACAACACTTAATGAATTAGTTCACACATCATCACAGCTGTATAGACCAGAACTAATTTGGCTAATTTAACTATTCTAGTCAAGTTCAGTCAACTTGAAGTATCTAGTTTAGATACTTCACCAAGTCATATAAATTTTAACATAAGCTTTTGACTTCTTACATAGAGCTGCTTTGAAGTTATCTACTGGCATTATCCCTTAGATTTTTGAAAAGGCTCTTAAGAACTATTACCAGTAAACATTCACAGCAGCCAAGATTATAACAATGTTTTAAAAGCAAGTAAAATTATATTATCCTTAAATACTAGGCAAACGCACATACTAAACTCTGAGCTGCTGTATAGCTCACACCTATAATCATGGCATTTAATACATTTAGTACAGCATTGCCTACATAGCAAGACCATGTCTCAAACAACAAAAACCACCTTCTCCCTGAGAAAATCTAACCGTGAGTTCACCCTAAACCTGTCAATGAACTGAGAAATTAGGAATACTCATTGGTCATAGTTTCACTCGCAAGTCAGCTTCAAAACCCAGTTTGTGGTTCCCTTCCATTCTGACTTACTTTGAAATGAATGTAATGTGAAACTAATGGTGATCTTGGTTGCTAAAAAGATTTGCACAGCTTCCAGTTTCAATTATCAACACAGTATTCCAATTAGCATGGCTCCTTTGAAACTGCTTAGTTCTGCCACTCAAAAATCACCATCTCCTGATGATGAGTATCTATACTGTTAAGAGATTATTTTCTCAATAAAAAAATACAACACTTAGTGTTCTTGCTCTCAGTAATTTCTGAAGGCCTGGCCCATATACAAAAGAAGTCTAAAAATCAAATTTGGAGTCCAGACCCATAACTAATTAGCTTCCAGCTGATGTTGGCAACACCTATGATTTACAAAAGCAGGGAATGCGAACAGGAATGCATCGTAAGCATTTATCATCCAAATATCATATATGTGTTTTTAGTATACAAGCATCATCTTAACTAAAGAACTCAAAGGAAACTGAAAACACCTGGCTCAATTTACTACCCAATTTCATTCCGGAAAACAAAATAAACAATGCACATACAATTTTGATTAACTTAGGTGTTAAATCCTCACAGGTGCAAAGAAAAATAATGATTTCTATCTGCATAGTTTTAAACTATGACCTGTCTCTGCTATAGACCCAGAACTATGAACATAATTCAAAGTCCTCAAAATGATATTATGATATAGTGTGCATTGATGACTCTGTTGTATAAACTACCCAAAACAAGTAGAACAAACAAACACCATTCATCCACTCTTCCTGAATATAAGACTGGATCCAATATGAACATATATACACAGCTGAACACACATTTCCTGGTTATGTGCAATCTGCACAGATCGACCAGCTTTACAGGCCTGACCACAGAGATTAATAGCTTTAGCCAAATAATGTGGTAACCATGTGAACCTGGGCTGCTCCAGCTTGTTTGTGATTCTCTCAGCAAGGCTCAACATGCCGTTATCTGCATCTTGTTGCCAGGAAACACAACATCGCTTTGGAATACAAGGAAAACCAGGTTGCAATGACCACAGGTCAACTCCCCAAAAGCCTAACTTTTGACAGTTATTTTCAATCTTTTATTTCTTCTTCTTGTTCACTGAAAATTTCATTAGTAATTAACAGTTCATAAGGACCACTTAAAATGTAGTAGCAACAATATCAATTATAATAGCAATTCACTCATGCTTTTCCTCTCTTAAGTGTCATATAAATATTAGTTTGTATCATTAAGACTAATTTGGAAATCAAGTTCCTACTGTAACTACTTTATAACTGATCCTATAGTTTTTACAAAAGGCTCTAAATCTGTCTACTTTTCAAGCAAAAAGATCTTAAAGATATAAATGTCCAATATGTTATTGATCAAAGAATTGTTGGACCTTCTGGGACCAAAATGATTGTCTTGACTTGCTTACAGTAACAGTGTAATGTGTAAGACAATGACTCTGCTAGTTTCCTTATGACTAAATCAAACAGAAACTTCATGTACCAAAATGTTCCAGTACTCAGTGGACTGAAATCTGCTTCATCAGTGAAGAGGCCAATGCTCTCAAGTGTTCTGTAATCTGGAGATGGAAGGATTCGAGTGGCTTTGAGAATTCAAACTCTTTTCTTTTTTTTTTTTTTTTGTTTTTGTTTTTGTTTTTTTTCGAGACAGGGTTTCTCTGTGTAGCTATGGCTGTCCTGGAACTCATTCTGTAGACCAGGCTGGCCTCGAACTCAAGAGATCCACCTGCCTCTGCCTCCCAAGTGCTGGGATTAAAGGCGTGCACCTGGCGAATTCATAAACTCTTGACATAACAATTAGAATTGGTAGCTCAGGGGCAATCGAGTTCTTGGACAATACCTTATTAAAACTATTTTTAAGAAAAGGGGGCCTCTTGCAGAGGACTAAGGTTCAGTTCTTAGCACCTTGTTGAGGCTCAAAACCGTTTGTAACCATGCCAGGGTATTCAACACCCGCTTCAGGCCTCTGCAGTATTAGGTGGACATACATTCACGCAGGCAGAACACTCACACATTCCAACACCTTGAAAAATCAAAATAGCATGTGTCTGTGTACGAATGAAGAACTTCTGAATTACTGATATAAAATGTTTAGTAAAAGAGCTCCAAATATTAGTTTCTATATTTAAAAAAGAAAAAAAGCTACTCAACTCATAAAAATTTAAAAACTAGGTAAGTTTAGTATGTAAGATTCACAGTGGATTTTTTTTAAAGGCAAGTGATTACAGTTAAAATAGTACTTGATTCTCAACACTCAAATGTATGTACAACTTTCATTCAAACATATACATACTAAACAGAATGACATCTAAATTGTTCAAATCATAAAATGTTTCTTTGGTTAGGTAAAGAGACCACATTAAAATTTAAACACTATGAAAAATCAGAATAGCATAAAAGTCATAAAAGAAAAAAACAAAACAAAAAACTTGGTACACTACTGAAAGAAACCACCATACCAAACTTTCAGCTTCATTAGAACATGTAACAATTTTTAACTTGTTATAATACATACCCATACTTCATTCTCATTCTATCATTTTCTGGATTACAATAAAATCTTTCCAAGTGCTCCTGAGAATCATTGGAAACACTCTGCCACTTCTGAGTGGTTGTCCTTTTGATCTGCCAATGATAGGGCAATACGGTGTGATGTTTCAAACAATCCCTGCCATAAATGCAAGTGCCTTGCAGAAAGTCCATACAAATTTCAATTCCATTCTCTTGGTGAGTATGGTACTGTAGCTGGTTTACAAGTTCAAACACAAGCTCAAGGGAAGCTTCCTCACTTTTGTCTTGGAAGAGCTCAGTACTCAACTTATCACTGGTATCCAAAATGTACTGGATTGTAAAACTATTGTCTTGGAAAGCTCCTGGTACATAATCCATAACTTTATCTACGCAGTCAGGACTTGTAGGAACATCACCTGAAACAGGATGCAAAAGGTCAGTTTGGAAGTGTCCTGTTGTAGAATCTGCCACTGTCCCACTGATGGTTTCTGGTGGAAAACTGTGGTCTTGGATTGGAACCCCCTGTTCTGGAGCATCTGTAGAAGGATGCGCTTCTGGTAATTGGCCCTCAACATTTGTCCCATCAGGAATCAGGACAGGCATACTGTTTTCTGCTGGTGGACACGATGGGTTGATTTCCAGGGGTTTTTTCACTATATGTTCATGTAAGCTGCTCTCATCTCTGTTTTGGTCTCTAGCTCTAAAAACTCCATCAAGTGAGCCAGATTCTAGCAAAGTATTTAATATTGGCCTCAAGGATCTCAGGGTTCCAGTTCCCAATCTTTTTTGTTCCTGTTTTTTCTTAAAACACGTTTTCAATGGAGAGATCTTCTCAGAAATTCTCATTTGGCATGAAAAGTCATCAGAAGGAGAAGGAGGCTGTACTACACAGTCTGGCTCAGGTTCAGTGGTTTCCACTTCCATGATGTGATTAACTCCCAACTGTGCCTCAGTATCTACAAATCCTACCAGGAAAGGAAGAAAGATGATCATTTAAAAACTGACAACTGAACCCATTCATTCATTAAAACATTTTGCGTTAGTCTATGGTTAACTATCTGCAATCACTGCTTGCATTATAGTTAGCTCTTACAGGTCAATTTTCTTTTTTTAAACTGAGAAATGAAGATTCAAAAGCTATGCAAAAATCTGCATAATAGTAGATAATAGTAGATGAGAATGTATTTTTCAATACTTATGTATTGACTTAATAATTGATAAACACACACACAGAGGAGGGGGAGACAGAGCAAGTGCTGTGTGATTCTACTGGGGTATGACTTTATTTTGTAAGATAGAAATAACTGTCTTTTTCTAGAAGATGAAGCAGGGAAACCACATCTCTTGCTTAGCTTTGTGGTTCCCTTTACAGTTGTTTATGATCTGTCCCATGAGTTTGCAAAAAACAAAATTCACTGGGAGGAAAGTTCATCAAAAGGATAAACTTAAAAGGTTAAAAAGTGAAAGAACTAGTGTGTGTGTGTATGTGTGTAAGGATAGACACAGAAGCTTTCAAGTGAATTGTGATACAAGAGAAAGCCAGAAGCCTGCTAATGTTTTTACATTCTGAAAGTTCTAGTATTTAATTATTGAATGTTAAAGATTTCTAAATTTTTAAAAAATTCCTGAAGGAATATCAGGATATGCCTAACTTCAACAACCACTGTACCGTGCCTTAGAAACTTAATACAGCACGATTATACAAAGGGTCCTTGTCTTTAGAAAAGTTACACTTATCCACTTTAAAAAAAAAAAACAAATGAAAGTATATTATAACCAAAAAAATACAAATATTAAAAAACACCAAATTTCAGAATCTGAATTTTTTTTCCTTTCAAGAACCAGATCCTTTAAAATGACTGAGATTTCCAGGTATTTACTGAGATTGTTCCAGATGAGAAGGGACAGTGATGAGCAATTAATGGTCTTTTTTCTTGTCCAATAGACTGAAAGAACTCCTTGATGTAAGAACCTATGATTTAATCAAGCATGCATTAGGAGTCCAGTATAGTACCTAGCACTGTTCACCACTGAGGATGTCTGTATTTTGTGGCTGAATTACTTTAGAAAAGGCACACATTAGATGCTTTGTTCTTGGTTGAAGGTCAAAACCCAAAATGGTAAGACTTCGTGCTTTAAAAAACGAATATAAAGATCTAGGAGGGATTTATAAGTCTATGTATACAAAAGTGCTGAATAATCAAAACTCAGAAAAACACAAGGCATGGAACAAAGTGCTAGTCTAAGTACAAAAGAGATTTATTTATTTTAAATAAATAAATATTTGAGTTCAGTATGAGCTGGCATTGTTAGAGAAAGCCTCACGAAGGAGGGATCTGACATGAGACATAAATAACTGGAAAGCAGCCAAGCCAGGCGTTATTATTCATCATTCGGTGCTCTTGCCTCAAGGCTCAGTTGGCACAGATTGTGGTATTCCCTCTCCGTATCTAACCCGCCTGTGCCTTCCCCTACGCACGCACACTATCCCCTCCTATCACACCAATCCAGGCAAAATACTAAAGCGATTTTATTTATACTTCTGCACACGCACATGCACGCACGCACGCACGCACACACACACTCGCACGCACACAACTTTTCCTCTTACTGCCCCTCCACCAAACTCGGAAACTCAACTAGGAAGCAGAGGAGTGGAGTGCGGAAGCCACCAGTTCCTCAATTAGTTTGCATAACAGAAAAATAAAAAGATTGGAAGGTCGTTTCCTCCGGTCGCCCGCAGCGGGCAACCCAATCGCGCCACCCTTCACCTCGTGACGCCCCGGTCGTCTGGCACCACGAGCTGGTCACACCTTCCATGGAAACCGCCGGCTCCAAACAGCCAAGGAGTGAGACGCCCGGGTCCGAGCGACGCCTCCTGCCGGCCGCGCTCCGCGCAGCCACGACCTCCCGCCGCGCCCGTTCCACCGGGCTCCGCACTTCGCCGAGAGGGTGAGCATCCCCGCCCTCACCTTGTCCTCAGGGACCCGGGCGCCCCCTCACTCCCGGCCCACCTTCCTCAGGACCCGACCTCCCCGCCTCCCCGAAGCCACTCAAGGCGAGTCCACAATGAATTCCCCCCCACCCCGGCCCTGCCTCCTTCCCGAGGACCGGCTGGCGAGTCCCGGAGCTTGCAGGGCCGAGCCGCAGCGGACACTCCGGGTGGCGGGGAAAAGGAAGGGGAACCGGTGCGGCACTCAAAGTTAACTCGAACACAGCCTGCAAACTTCTGGGCTGCAGCCCGGAACGCGCGCCGGCCGGAACGCTCCCGCAGCGCCGAGCCCTCCCGCAGGGGCTGCCCCGGCTGCAACCCCCCGAGAGGAGTCGCGGGCGGCCCCGCAAGCCCTGCGGCGCCAGTCCATCTATCCACCTGCCCAGCTCCCGGCGCTGAACCCGATCCCACCCCGCCACCGACGGACGCGAGCGCATTCAGCTCTCCCGGGCAGTCTAGGGATCCGCCGCTGTCCCGACGGGGACTCGGGGCGGCGAGGCTGGCGCCCGCCATCCCGCTGGGGGTCCCTCCGCCGCTCGCTGCCCACCCCCCAGCCCCTTTTACCTCAGGCAAGCCGCCCTTCGAACGCAGCCCAGGCGCGGCGTGGAGGGCCGCCTCTGCGCCAGCGGTCCGAGCCGAGGACGAGGGCCGGTGTCTAGGGGTCGTGGGCGGCCGACGCGGCGAGCGGCGCGCGGGCCATTCCGCGGACCTGAGCGCTGAAAGCCGCAACTGCTCTCGAGGCTCCAGCTCGCTCGCCTGTCAGCTCCAGCTCTGCTTTAAGTGGCTTCCGGTCTCCTCCCCCGGGCCGGCTCGTCTTCGGGGAGGGAGGAGCTTCGGGGCCGAGAGGGGGTGGGGTGGGGTGAGGGGGCCGGGCGATCAGTGAGTGCCGGGAAGCTGGGGCCCCGCCTCCCGTGCGCGTGCTCCGGACGGAGGGGCGCGCGGCGGCTCGGCGCTCCGGGGAGGAGGAGGAGGAGGGAGGGGAGTGTCCGCTCGCGAGCGGCCGAGGGTCCCCGAGGCTCTGACGGTTCGCGAGGCCGGGGAGGCTACCTCCCACCCCCCGTGAGCCTGCGAGGAGAGGAGGCGCGCGCCGCGTGGGGCGGACTCCACCTGCCTGCGGACAGATGCAGGGTCACCGTGTTCCGCGGACACCCGGGCACGCGATGTGAGAGAGGCTGTGAGACGGAACGGCCGGTTTCGGTGCGGTTGCCTTTGTTTATCTGCCTCCTTTCAAGACGCCTCCAGATCCCGAGGGGGAAGCGAGTGGCCGCCTCCGCCGCTGCCTCCAGACGGGGTCGCCGGCCCCGCGCCGTACGGGCGGGAAGGCTGAGCCCGCCCCGCCGCCTGTTCCCGGACAGCCTCCGCTAGGGGAAGCCAATGTTAGGGTTTTGACAATAGAGATGCCTATGCGCGTGTTTTGCAGCCCACGGATCACGTAGTGACTAATTCATTTAACAAGTCAGAGCGCCTCTTCCGCGCCGAGCGTGTACTAGGTTTAGAACTACGACCTTCATCACCCAGACCCCACGCCCTGCACTCATAGAGACTTAGGGAACCGAGAGTTAACCTCAAAAATATACATGAAACTGGCATCTGGATTGTAACTTCATGTATTCAATAGCTTTTTGTTGTTGTTGTTTTTTTAGTTGGAAATAAACATTAAATTTGTATAATCCGAATTTAAGAAAAAAAATTAAAAGATCGTACTTATTCAAAAAAAAAAAAAAGGGGATCCTGGAAAAACAGGCTAAGCAGAGGCTGTGGTTCCCAAGTTTTATGGCACTGCTAACCCAGATTAATGATCACCCAGCAGTGTTGTTTCAAATTGCATCAAGTAAAGGCCCTCAGACTAAAGTGGAAAGGTTGGGACAGAATTCAAAGACTAGTATATAAGCAAAATTAAACTATTTTTAAAAAACTATAATAAGATTGCAGTATTTCCAACGTTTTAAAACTGTCCCAACTTTACCTACTAACTTAATGATTACCAAAAATATTTGCAAAAACAATGTTTTAAGTAAATTTATGGTTTTATGTTGGGTTGCATCCAAACTTAATCCTGGGACACACACATGCAGCCCTCATGTCTCCGGTTGAACATACTATATTTGGGGTTAAATCTATCATTTTACTACGTATTTTTTTCTCTCATCTATTTTGTTTGTTCAATTTGCTTTCGTGCTACTTTTAAAATTCCATTCTCTTCCAACAATTTTTTTATACATTCTTTATACTTTCAGTACTGTTTCAGTTACTGCTATGTACAAATCACCCCCAAATATAGCTATTTAAAACCATAACTGATTTGTTCATGATCCCGGGCTCTTTGCTCAGGAATTCCACCAGGACAGAGTGCCAGTAGCTCATCTGTACAGCTTGAAGGCTGGGCCTGCCTAGTCTAACTGAAATCTCTTAGGACACAAGGTCGAAGCTAGTGTCTCAGCACAAATGAGCTGACAATGATGTAGAAAATGCAAAGATGGAATCTAAGAATGCTGGAGAAGCCAGGTGGTGGTGGTGCACGCCTTTAATCCCAGCCCTTGGGAGGCAGAGGCAGGAGGATTTCTGAGTTCCAGGCCAGCCTGGTCTACAGAGTGAGTCCCAGGACAGCCAGGGCTACACAGAGAAACCCTGTCTTGGAAAAAAAAGAAGGCTTGTTGGTCTGTTTTCTTGTGTGTGGCTTCTCTACCTGGCTGATATGGGCTTCCTCATAAAATGATAATCTGGATTACAAAATGGGGGCATTCCAAAAAAACAAGGCTCAATAAGCAAGCAGTATAATTGATTACTAATATGTCACTGACCCAAGCAAGTCACATGACCAAGTTGAGCATCTAAGTGAGAAGGGTTTTTTGTTTTTTTTTTTTTTTTTTTTTTTTAGTTTTTCGAGACAGGGTTTCTCTTTATAGCCCTGGCTGTCCTGGAACTCACTCTGTAGACAAGGCTGGCCTCGAACTCAGAAATCCACCTGCCTCTGCCTCCCGAGTGCTGAGATTAAAGGCGTGTGCCACCACGCCCAGCTGGGGGAAGGTATTTTATATAAAAGGCTATAGATCACTTAAGGGTAACTTATCCTAATTCAATTAAGAGCTGATAATTAAATGTAATTCCAGAGCTAGTTTAAATATTGGTTTCTAGAACCCTGAAACTCATACTCTTAAAAAAAAAAAGTTGGAGGTGGGAGGGTTGGAGAGATGGCTCAGTCAGTACTTAAGAGCACTGGATGCTGTGTCCGAGAGGACCTATGTGCAGTTCTCAACAGCCACATGGCAGCTAACAACGATTTCCAGGGAATCTGATGCCCTCTTCTGACCTCCATGGGTATTAGGCACAAACATAAGTACCGACATGTAGGAAATACCATACATATAAAATTAAGGACTTTTAAATTTGGAATATGAAAGTTTAAAATTATAGAATGCTCTGTGAATTGTTATGTCATTCTTGCACAGGGTCCATGCTAATCTTTTCTTAGTATACATGCTGCTGATGTGAGCACAGACTCACACACTTGATCAGAAGGACCAGTAACATCATGAGGGCCCTTAGAGCCTGCAGGCTGAGCCCCTATCATAACTGACAGGCATTCTGGGCTATCCTAGAAAGGGTAAGATTGTATTCCTTGAATGAGAAGAAGGGTGAATTGGGCTGTAAAGTTCCTATTGTACTTTTCTCCTTTATTAGAAATATTTGGATGATCCGTCTCCTCTTTCTCCTCCTTTTTCTTCTTCTTCCTCCTCCTCTTCTTCTTTCTCCTCTTCCTCTTCTCCTCGTCCTCTTCCTCCTCCTCTTCTTCTTTCTCCTCTTTCTCTTCCCCTCTTCCTCTTCCTCCTCCTTCTTTCTCCTCTTCCCCTCTTCCTCTTCCTTCTTTCTCCTCTTTCTCTTCCCCTCTTCCTCTTCCTCCTCCTTCTTTCTCCTCTTCCCCTCTTCCTCTTCCTTCTCCTCCTCTTCCTCCTCTTCTTCTTTGTCTTGAGGAAGAAGGGAGAAGGTTGCCTGGCTGTAAAGTTTATCTCCCTAGATCTCATGTAATTATGGTTCCCATAAGGAGACAGTCCTGGAAACTGCTCAATTGCTAGAAAAGGATTTCATTTTCTAATATGGAGCCTCTCCTTCCCTCCTGTCCCCTCCCTCACTTCCCTTCTCTGACACACAGATGGAACTAGTGTCTCATGACAAAAGCAAGGGCATAATGTGGAAAACATGAAGCTGGAAGCCATAGGCTGAGGATGCTTGGAAAGAAAGAAGGCGCCTGGGTTGTTCACGATATTCTGAAGCTGCTCCAGCAGTCCTAAAATGGCTTCTGTCCCCCAGATAAATCACAATTTGTCTCCACTTCTACTTGGAGTGTGTAGCTGAACATAGTTTTGGCTAGTACATAAACTATCATGAGTTACCTTCTACTGAGTGTTCTTGCTCACCTGATGTACAAGTTAGATACTAACTTGACTTAGTGTGTTAGAAATACCCAAAGAGCTATCACAAAATAATGTATCAACTCCCATACCATTTTCTGCTAAATCCTGATATCTCAAATTGTTATCAGTGTAAGAAACATTTATTAAAGGAAATAGGAAGTAGAAGGGAGGAACAGTATCCAAACTTGAACCTCCCAAAGTCTCATTTTAACATTTTGATGGTCTCTGCCTTTTTTTCCAAGTACTTTTTTACCATTATGACACTAGTGCATATTTATATTATTTTACCTAATGTTCTACTATAAATAGCTTTCCAAGTTAGCACAAGTTAGCAAGGGTGTGGCTAAGTGAGAAAACAAATACATATACTGTGGTGAATAACAAAATATATACACAGGAATGGTCCTAAAAATACACAGAGGGGAAATTAGTGTTAAATAAGTAGCTGACTAACTATAATATGTTTTGGTTAACTCTTTCTTTCTTTCATGTCAATTCACTTTTTAAAACGTAATATTTATTACTACTGTGTATGCACAACAAAATGTGTTTGTGTGGGGAGGTACGTGGGTGCAGACATGGCACATGTGGGGAGTCAGTTCTCTCCTTCCACCTTTCATAGATTCTAGGGATCAAACCAATGTCCCCAGACTTTGAGTGTGACCGCCATCTCACTGCCCTCAATTCACTAAAATAAATAAATAATTTCAAGTCAGTTGGTTAAATATGAGTGAACACAGAGGGAGAATGTATGGCATCTTAGTGAATGGTTTCCAAAACTGAAAGACATATCATGTGGCTATATGTTATATGGATGTGTAGACTTTTATTCATGACCATATGTTTTTATAAGTCATTTTTTGAAACATGTATAGAGGATGGAAATATTTTGACTTCCAAGCATTCTTTTTATTGCCAATTTTCATGATTGTTGTGTTGTGGACCAACCTCAGCATATTATTAGAGTACTCCTAATGCTAATGAATTCACGTTAACGTGAGAACCAAGATTTCTTTTGTGAAATTTCAAGTGACTCAAAGAAACTAGTTTTCATTTTCATTAACAGTAAATGTTATCAAATGTCTAAATATCGGCATTCTGTTGCTTTCTGCTATTGCAAGTATTTGTAATAGTTAATTTCCCAACATCCTTCTCCAGGAAAGATAATTACTTTTGGTTACCACACCAAAGAGGAAACAATGACCAGCGTGACTAAGAGAGTTCAGTGGAAGACTTGAGATTTGAATACAAGCTTTGTCCTTTAGTGTCGCGAAGCTGAGGTCACACGGAGAACACAGCTACTTGTACAAATAGTGAGCCTGGAGCCCCTTATCTGTGAATGCTAAGTTCAAGCTATCACGTTTTCTATGGCTTTGTGAATTATTAATGGCTTAGTTAGTTTAAGGTTTTTCCTAAATTCATTTGGAACTGGACATTTTAAAGTCATACTCTCTAAAGATGATAGAAGACCATTGCCACATTTTAAAAGACATTTCTTAATTATAATCGCTCTCTCTTGAAACTCACTTTTTAGCCTCTGCCATGAGTGAGGCAACAAGTTAAGTCTGGGAAACTAAGGGTAAAGATAAAGACCTAGGGGGAAATTAAACACAAAATCTAAATATAATATGTGTTAAAATGTTTTGGCAAGTTCACTTGCTCTTCTGGTTACCTGAGATGTGCATTTGTAAATTGCCTGATCTGCTGACCTTTTTGTTTTTGTAGGATTCAGAAAGTCTGGTGAGTTCTTCATTCACTCCAGTTGTGGACCTGTTTAGTAGTTCTTGCTGCATATAACGAAAATGCCTTCTAATGTAGTTGCTCTGGGGTCTCTGTGAGATGATTCCCTCAGAGAAGTCCCTGGATATTTTCCTGACTTCTTATTCAATTGATTTAGTATAGCTTCTCAAGTATGTATTGCTATGTAGTAGTTGTGTGACACACATGAAGATAGACACTACCCTTTTGTTCAGTTTGTCATACTGAAACTTGTGGATCCACCATCCGTCATTAGGAAAGTCTCCCACAAATTCTCCAGTCCTATTCTTGATCTCTGAGTCAGAGTCTCAGAACAGGCAGGGAGCTGACAGCTACCTGGGTAGGACTGTTCTAAGAGCTCTCCATCATTTGAAACACTTGAGAGTGGGGAGGAGGTGGGTTAATAAATAAGAAAGCAACTGCATAAACTGTGGTAAGTAATATTATACATAAACAGGAATAGTGCTAAAAATACATGGAGGGCAGATTTAATTCTATTGTCAGAAGGGAGAATTACCAGTCTTAGACTTCTTAAAATTCAACTGTTTCTACTTGGAGTACAGCTAAAGCTGAGTAGGAACATAAAACAGGAAGCCTACTTTTAAAACGTTCATGTCTGTGTGTGAGTTTAACCTGCAGGAGTCTGTAGAGGCCATGAAAGGGAGTTGGACCCCCTGGACTAGAGTTACAGGTGGTTGTGAACTGCCTTATGGATGGATGGTGGAAACCAAACCAGGTCCTCTGCAAGAGCAGCCCTGAGTTCTGCTTTGGAGCCATCTGTCCAGCCACAAGAACCAGGATACTTTTTAAAAAGTGAGATACTCAAATACATTTAAAGATTTGAATAAGCATGCACAGAAATAATTAGAATTAACAGCCTTCTACCTGTGGGGATTATCCTAAGGGTATAATTAGGGTTGTATGCATGGGTTTGATTACAAAATGAAAAAATTAGTAGGTTTGAGTGGCTCATTTTCATCCAGCCCAAGACCCCACTCTTCATTTCTTATCTTGTCAGGAGACATAGCAACCAAAATCCAACATTCTTTGTAAAGACTTTTATTTTCTTTTTTGAGACAGGCTCTAGCCTCAGACTCACTGTACTGTCACTTAAGTGCTGGATTACAGGCCTGGGCCACCACACCTTCCTCAAGACTTTTATATTTTTAAGTAACAAAATGTATGGATTAAGTTTACTGGACCCTGGCCAGCTGTGTTATTCAAGCTCGTGTGTTTAGCTTAAATTCTCATTGATGTCCACACTCAGAATTGTGACTTTGGCAGAGTGGAGAAAATTACTCTAATGCCTACCATCTACTTTTCTCTGATTCTCCCATCAAGCAAATAGTGTCTAGCCCACAGGATTTCAACCTGACTGACATTTGAGAATTATTCAAGCTACTTCACATATGAAGTATAGATTGCACATCTGTTTTTAATCTTCTCCCAAGGCTAGCCAAATCAGATGAGGCCTGTGCACTGACGGGTACCATATTTGTCTTGTCCTCCCTGGTTCCTTACAGGACACATGCTATATATAGGTAGTCAGTAATGCCATTTATTTATTCAACACATATTTGAGCATCTCCATCCCAGGCTTATTTATTTTGCATGTCATGTTCTAGGTATGTTTAAGTGTTAGACAGGAGAGAAGAAAACAAATTACAAATTCATAGCAACACTCTAATTGGGGGAAGCAGCTTGTATTAGAGATATGGAAAGCTGTAAAAATAAGATGTGGTAAGGGCAGAACAACCACCTCAGCAAACAAGAGCATGTGAATAATAATTATTCGTCACTTTAACGGAACGATTTAGGTTAAATTAGGTGTACTGGCTAGTTTTGTGCCAACTTGACACAGCTGGAGTTATCACAGAGAAAGGAGCTTCAGTTGAGGAAATGCCTCCATGAGATGCAACTGTAAGGCATTTTCTCAATTAGTGATCAAGGGGGAAAGGCCCCTTGTGGATTGGACCATCTCTGGGCTGGTAGTCTTGGGTTCTATAAGAGAGCAGGCTGAGTAAGCCAGGGGAAGCAAGCCAGTAAAGAACATCCCTCCATGGTCTCTGCATCAGCTCCTGCTTTCTAACCTGCTTGAGTTCCAGTCCTGACTTACTTTGGTGATAAACAGCAGTATGGAATTGTAAGCTGAATAAACCCTTTCCTCTCCAACTTGCTTCTTGGTCATGATGTTTGTGCAGGAATAGAAACCCTGACTAAGACAAATTGGTACCAGCAGAGTGGGGTATTCCTGTGACAACCTGGCCATGTTTTGGGGAGGACTGTGGAAGGACTTTGGAACTTTGGGCTTGAAGATCCATTCGGTGTTAAGAGCCCTGTCAGATGATGTGTAGGAGTTTGGAAGATAATGTTGAGAACAGTGCAGAAGATGGAGGTCTGGTTTGTGAAATTTCAGAGGGAAAATTAAAGACTCTTTTCAGGGCCATTGCTGTTTTGATTGTGAAGATTCTGTGGTTCTGGTTAGCTGGGGCTGAAGAATCAGCTGTGATTAACAAGATACCAGAACTACTAAAGCAAAAACTTGGCATTACTGGGACTATTGATACTGGTTAGCTGGAGCTAAGAAATTAGCTGTGATTAAGAAGAGACCAGCATCATTGAGGTGACATCTTCTGGGAAGGGTTTCCTGAAAGCACAAAGAGGCTATGTTCCAGAGATAGCCAAGGTTGTACTCCTGCTGCAGCGTGACTTGATAATGTGTAAGGGTCACCCAGGTGGTACTGATTTTGAAGGCATAAAGGGGTCACACAGAGCAGCTGAGGCTCGGCACTGTGAGAGGTCATGGAAGGCCATTGGTGAAGGTGCAGCCTCAGTTGCAATTGAAGGCCCAGGACTGAAGGGGTCATGCAGTGTTTTGGAGATGCCAGTACCATGAGATGACCACCAAGAGCAGCAGCAGTGGAGTACAGGCATCTGGAGCCTAGAGGATGGCGCATGTGCTACAAAGGGCATGGCTGGAGAAGTGACCCAAGCCCTTGGAGGAGCCCAGAAGATTGTGAGTTGGATCCCAGACATTGGAAGGTTGGAGATTGATTTTTGCTTTTGATTGTGACTGTGCCCTGATATTTTCCGTCTTGAAGGAAGAAACTATTTTAGTGGAGCCCACAGTTAAGAGACTTTTAATTGTAAAAAGACTTTGGGTTTTAAAAGAGATGGATGTTTTAAAGAGATTGAAATTTTAAGACTATGTAAAGACTGTGGAACTTTTAAAGTTATTTAGATCTTGGGGATGAATAAGAATGTAAGGGTTGAGGCTTACTAGTGATGTGTTTGTATCAAGTTGACAAGGGGTCAATTGTACTGGCTAGTTTTGTGTCAACTTGACACAGCTGGAGTTATCACAGAGAAAGGAGCTTCAGTTGAGGAAATGCCTTCATGAGATGCAACTGTAAGGCATTTTCTCAATTAGTGATCAAGGGGGAAAGGCCCCTTGTGGGTGGGACCATATCTGGGCTGGTAGTCTTGGTTCTATAAGAGAGCAGGCTGAGTAAGCCAGGGGAGGCAAGCCAGTAAGTAACATCCCTCCATGGTCTCTGCATCAGCTCCTGCTTTCTGACCTGCTTGAGTTCCAGTCCTGACTTCCTTTTGTGATAAACAGCAGTTGGAATTGTAAGCTGAATAAACCCTTTCCTCCCCAACTTGCTTCTTGGTCATGATGTTTGTGCAGGAATAGAAACCCTGATTAAGACATTAGGACTGTCCTCGATGAAAATGTATACTCATACTACATTCCCACATACATTTTTAGTGTGCTGTGGGAAAGGGAGTAAAATATTAGGGGGGGGGGGAGAGTCATGTGATAGCAGCAACGCCCTTCCTAAGATGAAAACACACAGTCAAAGCCTGAAGAAAATAAGGGACAAGGAATGGGAGCTCCAGAGGAGAAACTTCCTGGGGAAATGGCACAGCATGTGTAGGCTCCGGGATCGAGGCATGCTTGGTCTGTTAGCAGGAATCCTAGAGCCAGTTTGATTGGAGTAGAATAAACAGGGATACTGCTTAGGTCTTTAAAACAAAAGTCAATGTACTTTACATTTAAAAAAGAACACTCCCGGCTTCTGTGTGGAGAAGAGCTTTTGTAGACTGCAAAGAATGGAAACAAGATTAGTTAGTAGGCGAGAGATTATGGTGGTCTGAACTAGTGTGGTAGCTATTGCTGGTTAGATTCTGGACACATGCGGAGTGGTACTGAGAGCACTAGCTATTGCATTCGGGATAGGAAGGAAATTGAAGACCCAGGAATGATTCCATTTGTAACTTAAACAAGTAGAAGAATCGGGCTGTCGTTTCACCGGGAGGAATGAGCTTTGGGAAACAAGGAGAAGGAAAAGTGTAGATTTGGCTATTATTAAGACATACTAGATAACACTTATAGAGATGCTAATAGTCAATTAGATAATGAAGTCTAGCAATTTGGGAGAAGTTGTAGTTGTTTGCTATTGAAACCAAGAATGTCCTTAATTTTATTATTTTTTTAATTTTTACTGCTTCAATGTGTATGTGTGTGTTTGTGTGTCTGTCTGTCTGTCTGTTTGTCGGTGAGTGAAGACCAGAGGGTAACTTGTGGAGTTGGCTCTCGGTTTTTACTTTGTGTCCCAGGGATCGGACTTTGGTCATCAAGCTTGCCATCAAGCTTTACACTGAGTCATTTCCCTGCTCTGAAACTCACACGTCATGGCTAAGTCTATAGCAAACACACTTGCTTCTCCATTTGACATTGCTGTGACAAAACTTCTCCTGGGAAGACATAGCACACACATCTCGTTGCCCCACCTAGAGAACCTGAGAAAGACCAAAGTCCAATTTGGTGAACCGATGTGTCTTATTGGGGGTTACATAGAGGAGCAGAAACAGCTCAAAGGCAGCTTTGTCACCCCAACGTGGGTGACAGCTCACATAAGCTGGGGGCCTGGAATACACTGAGCAGCCTGCAGGCAGCTCTGACAGGCAGGCTGGAGAGTGCTCTTTCCAGGTGCCTCAGTCTAAAACTCTTCCTGGCAGCGCTGCTGGTTTCTGTTCCTCCTGGGCAGCCGGTAGTGTTCATTTCAGAGAAGGGAGTTTTATTCTCATACAGCATTTAAATGAAGCGCTGCTCTCTGGGTTGGTCCACTCATTTTCTAACGGATACAATGGCTTTCCTTCTCCGTGAGTACGAGCTTAGTAAGCACAACCAGGAAAGAAAAGAGTGGAGAAAGTGTTCTTGCAGCAAGTGAGGCACACACAGGGGATGTTTCCCAAAGCTGCTCCTCTCTCAACAAAGCAAGGGAGTTTCTAAAAACAGGGGACACTCACATACATTCTTAGAGGGAAGACTCAGCATCATAGACTCAGTTGGAAGTCATGTGTTTTTAGACATTCATTACATGTTCAAAAAAAAAAAAATCCAAAGATGGCAGATAGTAATTTTCTTTTTCTGGGCAGAGAATTTAGTATCATAGTCAGCTAAGTTTGCTTTAATTCACCTAAAAAGGGCTAAGTACAATGACTCGACAGTTTCACCGATTCCTGGTTTCTCCCGAGGGCCCAACAGAAAGCTAAGGGTGGTTTAAGCTGCACACTTAACAATCACTTAAAGGAAAGAGACTCCACCCTCACTCCAGGTTTATGTGATTGTTCTATAGGGTCCCTGCCGGCTGCCCTGCTGTTTCTCCAGCAGAGGCAAACTGTCGGGAGATAATGTACAGCTCCCCTGCCCAGCTGTGCCCTGGCAACCCCACGGAAGGAAGCCTGCCGCAGAAGAAGTGACTTTCAGGATGATGAAGTGAAACAGGTGACATTCACATCTCTTCAAGGAGGTCTAAGGAAAAACAGCAAAGCCAAGCATATTAAAATACGAAGATTAAAAAAAGAGTACAAACGTAAGCAACCTTATAGTAATGCAAGCTAAATATGTCTCTCAAATGAAAACGTATAGTATCAATTTGAATCCCTATTATGTATTGGCTTCTTGCCTATAGACCTTAAAGATGCAGCTGTCTCTTATTTTCAAATGTTAAACAGATGGAAATTCAGTGTACCAGTGAAGTCTATATTAAGCCAAAGAAAATATTTGCAACATTATTCAGTGTGTGCATTATTTTGACTTCAGCAAGATTTTATTTTTTGTTTTCTGAAGAGTTAGAGCTAATTAGAAGTCAAAATTCTGATTTTTTTTTCTCCTCCACACTCAAGGAGTGTATTTACACTGAAACTGATAATCTTTTGGTTTGAAAGTTTTACCAAAGAGTAGTGTTTCTTCGGTTAAAAATAACCTCTTGTTGAAATGAAATCTGTGTGACCATGAGAGATGGAAACCAAAACTGCTTTTTTTTTTTTTCAGCTTCAAAGGGAAAAGCCAGGACATTTAGCTGCATCAACAGAACACCAGGTACAACCTACTGGAAATAAATGGGCTAGTTGTATAAAGTGACCCAGAAAAAAAAAGACCCAACACAATGATTGACATTATTTATATTTATTTCACTTTTGTTGAATGCCTCTGTAAGAAGTTGCCAAGCACACATGTCTGAACAAATGAGACAGAACCTCTGCCTTTGTATGGAATAACATATATTACACAAGTCAACATGTAATTAATTAGGCTTTTAAACATTGATCTCCGTGTGTGTGTGTGTGTGTGTGTGTGGTGTGGTGTGTGTGTAAGATGTGTGTGAGCATGGGTGTATACTGAAGGTCGGAGAGCAACTTTTGGAAAGACAGTTGTTTCCTTCCATTGTGGGTCCTGTGAATGGAACTCAGGTCTTTAGGCTGGACTCCATGTGTCACAGGTTATACAGCTATTATTTACACACTGGGCTACCTGTCTGACTTTATAGTTACAGATTTTGAACATTGTTTGAGAAAGTTCCATGACTGAGACTATATCTAGACTGGAGAGGTGAGGGAAAATGTGCCTGGTCAAAAACCATATGAGTAAACTCTGATGATTAAACAGCAAGTAGGTCAAAGGTCAATGTGGGAGTAGTACATAGTGGGCAAGAGACAAATACGGGAAGTGAAAGTCAGAATGGTGAAGGTATGGCACATACAAGAGAGCCAGTGTGTCTGGAAACAGAAAATGAAAGGGGTGTGGTGGTGACTGGAGAGGGTTTGGTGGTTATACACATTGTGGCATAATTAAGGATTATAGCACAAAATTAAAGTCGGTGTGCTTCAATTAAAATAATGTGGGATGGCCACTGGGAGGTGGTGATGCATGCCTTTCATTCCAGCACCAGAGGCAGAGGCAGAGGCAGAGGCAGAGGCAGAGGCAGAGGCAGAGGCAGAGGCAGAGGCAGAGGCAGAGGCAGAGGCAGAGGCAGAGGCAGAGGCAGAGGCAGAGGCAGAGGCAGGCAGATCTCTGTGAGTTAAAGGCCAGCCTACTCTACAGAGCTAGTTCCTGAACAGCCAGGGCTACACCAAGAAACCCTATCTAAAAAAGAAGAAGAGGAGGAGGAGGAGGAGGAGCAGCAGCAGCAGCAGCAGCAGCAGCAGCAGCAGCAGCAGCAGCCAGGGAGATGGCTCAGCAGTTAAGAGTTCTTCCACAGGACCAGGGTTTGATTCCTAGCACCTACATGGTCACTTACAACTGCTTGTATCACCAGTTCCAGAAGATCTGATACCTATGGGCAAGAAGTGTGTGATACACAGATAGACATATAGACAATACAGCTATGTGTGTGAAATAATAAAATAATAAGTTAAAAAATTTTAAAGAAAGAAAATGGTGTGATCATATTTTATTTTCAAAAGTCAGTCTGTAATCAGGGAGATGATAGGTGTGGCAGCATGACTATAACCCCAGTACACAATGGGAAACAGAGGCAGGAAGATTGCCGAAAGTTTTAGGCTAGCTTGGGATATATAGCAAGATCCAGGCCAGGCTACAAAGTAAGACCCTGTCTAAAAAATGGGGGGCTTTGTGTTGGTAGGGAACTGTTTCAATTTCAGTAATAAAAATTCAGTTTCAGTAATAAATAATTCAGGATAAGCATAGGATTGGGACCCAAACTATCTTTTCATTTATTTATTTTGAGACCTAGTACTGCTATGTAGTACTGGTAAGCTGGCTGTGAACTCACAGCCCAGGA
Organism: Mus musculus; assembly: GCF_000001635.26. NCBI lineage: Eukaryota > Metazoa > Chordata > Mammalia > Rodentia > Muridae > Mus > Mus musculus. The sequence continues at coordinate 65,514,936 of NC_000069.6, read as the reverse complement.
TGGCCATGGACTCGCTGGAGTATGACGTCCTCCTGCCTCACTCCGCCTTCCAAGTGATAGGTCATAGGGATGCTCATTTATTTCCACATGGCTCAGACCGAGCAGGGTTTTACTGCTGAGAGGTAACATGACAAGAATGAATCAGAGGAACAGACCCAGACGAAGTATCAGACGTTCGTAGATACTTGGGCCCACTTTGCTCAGAGGTGCCTGGGATGCCGTACAGAACTCTGATGGGACAGGTCAAAGGGCACAGGAGGCAAACTGGAGATATTACTGAGCACTCTGGGACAGTGTGAGTGATAGTGAAATAGTGGTGGTTTGTTACAAAACATTTAATTTAGATGAAATTCATAAGTATACAAAAATAATCCAAAAGTTATGGTGAGTACTAAAAAGAGAGCAAGCTGTAGGGCTGGATTTGTTTGTTGTTTGTTTGGTTTGTTTGTTTGTTTGTTTGTTTTCCTTTGAGATAGGGCTCAGAGGTAGACGTAAAACCCAGGTTGGACTCATATCCAACCTTTTCTAGGTGCAGTCTCCAAAAGGACTGAGATTGTAGGCATTTACCACCACACCTTGCCGAGAAAGTTCTTTACAGAAGAACAATAGCTAGGGGATGTGGACAGATTAATAGACTTAGAAAATCATTTGGTTAACTGATCTAGTAACTGACGAGAGTACTAGTTGATGTTAATACTGCTAGGTGAAAGGCTAGAAGATAGTTGTGGTATTTAAATATATCTTCTGCCCCCACAACAGCACCACCAATTAGGACCTAGGTTCAAACACCTAAGCCTTCAGGGGACATTTCTCATTCAGACAACCTCAGTGAGTTTCAAGTTTGAGAGCAAAACCTGTTTCAAAACAAATGACAACCAAAATATCAATGTCATGAATTGCAAATAGTGGGTTTCCTATAAAACTGAAAAAATATTGGTACCATGAGAGATAAAATAATAAAATTATTTTAGATGGAAAGATACTAAAGGCTATGTTTTATCTACATGATGGACATTTTAAAATATTGCAATGATACCCTTCAGATAACTGGTGAAATAGATGAAATAATAATATTATATATGACAGGAATATTAATTTCTTAAATGTAGCAGTGGTAAGAGAATTACTGTCATTACGTATCATAATACATACAAATTTTGTTTTGAGACAGGGTCTCACTATGTTGCCCTAACTGGCAGGCATCAAACTCATAGATGTGATCTCTCTGCCTTTCTCTCTCTTTCTTGCATTCATTCATTTATTCATTCATTCATTCATTTTTATTTAATTTTATTTGTGGTGTGTGTGAGCACATGCATGAGCTTTTTCTTTAGTCTAAGTATCTATCTATCTATCTATCTATCTATCTATCTATCTATCTATCTATCTATGTATTTGCATATGTGTGTATGTACACTGTGCCACAGTATGTGTATGCAGGTCAGAAGACAACTTGCAAGAGTTACCTTGCCTGGTCCTTACCTTCCACTGTGCAGGTCCTGAGAGTAGATAGAGGTCACGCTATTAGGCTTTGTACCAAGTACCTTTCTCCACTAACCAACTCTGTGGCCTGCTCTTTGCGCTTAAAAGACAGGGGGTCCATGCAGAAATATTTAGGGGATAAAGAACCATTTTATAGAGAGTAAGATCACAGGGTCAGGTATATCCAGATGCTTATACATACACATTTAGAGGTGAGCATTCCTCACTTTGAATAACTTTAGAAATGGTACAGTGCTAGGTGTGGTGTAACTACCTGTAATCCCAGCAGTTTGGGAAACAGGGGTAAGAGAATCAGTTCAAAGTCATTGTCAGTAGCTACACTGAGTTTCAGGCCAACCTACATCACACGAGATGGCTTGTCAGGGAAAGGGAGAGAACCAACTCCCACAAGTTATCCTCTGATCTCCACATGAACAACACAGTATGTATGTACACACACATACAAACACACACAAACAAGTGAAAAAAAGGAAAAAAGACAATTGGGAGTGGGGAATTGGAGACGAATAGGATCAAGATACATTGTATACATATATAAAATCATCAGAGGATAAAACTATTCTTTAAAACATCATTGTAAAAAGATTAACTATTTATAAATATAGGAAATTAAGTAGAACGGTTTTATGTAGTTATACTTTAATAAAAAAAAAAGTTAGAAGCACTGGGCTGGAGAGATGGCTCAGCAGTTAAGAGCACTGGTTTCTACTCTTCCAGATGTTCTGGGTTTGATTGCCAGCACTTATATGTAAGCTCACAACTATCAATGATCCAACAGCCTCGTCTGATCTTCCCAGGCATCAGGCACACACATGGTGCACAGATACACATGCAGGCAGATCATCCACACACATATTAAAATGTAAAAATAGAACCATTGAGTACTAAAATATTTTTTTCTTATAGAAAACATAGCAAGTGTAATTTGAACAGCTCTGCTTCTTCCGGCCATAAAACTTAACCCAAACTTAGGATTATGACAATTTGTAGGAGCACAAAAATGATTGTTGACTCATAGGTTAAGTTTTTCTTAACATTTTAAAAAATTTTTGAATATTTTAAGTGTGTGTGTGTGTGTGCGTGCGTGCACATGCGCACATGTGTGCATGTGTTCATGCTCGTGCACGCACATATGAATGCTTAACAGTTAGCTTGGGGCTTGCAGGATGGCTGGTTTTCCTGGGCAGATGTGGCATTATGGAAGAGCCAGCATGGAGTATCCTTAGATTCCAAAACTGGCTGAAGGAGGAATGTGACCATAGTGGTGGAAGTGTGACCAGAAAAGCCGGGAGCTGAGGAGGGAATCATAGGTGGCCAGTAGGAAAAAAAGCAATACTTCCATTTTGGGAGCAATGTTGGCTAGCTTAAGAGAAGTCCTTCAGGCTGGGGATATAGCTCAGTGTTGCCTTCAATCTTCCATACCACAAACAACCACCACTGAAAGGAATATATCCCCCAAATTTATAAAACCACAAATAGCACGTGAAGGAAAATACGCAATGGTATTCTTTGATAATGAAGACTGACATGGGAGATTGTGTCTATATACACTAAAGTGAATCTTCTATGACTTCCCCTCCTGAACAGAGACAATTCTTGTGATAGACTAGGAGTCACAAGTCATATGTTACGACTTTCACAACTATCACAAGTCATATGTTATGGCTTTCAAGAAGCCATGGGAGTAAGTTTTCTGTCCCAGGAATAAAAGGCTGAGGAGACAGAGGGATAAGTAGTTTGGAGGGGAGAATGGAAAGAGTGATTGGGTGAATTCATTTTAATTCTGCACTACAGAATACAATCTCTATCATACTATTTAAACTAAGACACTGCAGTAGCAAGATCCAGAATGTGACAGGGAGAATATCTGATCCTAATGGAATGGACTAGGAGGTCACTGAGGATGGCAGGGTCAGGGTATAAGAGGACGTGTTTGTCTCTCTTTGTAGATGATGAAGTCTTCAGCCCTGGGAAAGAGTGAAATAGGGAGAGTGTGAGCCATGAGTCCAAGTCAGTGGATTTCAAACTTTGGAGGGTATCATCTCAAAAAACAGTAACGGCTTGCAGAGAAGTGGGACCGCTGAAGAAAGACAGAGCCTACACTTCTGTATATTTTTGCCATGTTCTCAGGTGATTTGAAATCTAAAACAAAGTTTGAAATCCACTCCCTAAATATTAGTGGAGAGAAATAACTGATAACCAGTCCATAACAAAGTCTACAGAAGAGAGGGAGAGAAAGTAGTCGAGAGGCCGACGGAAGCAAACTTCTGTTAAAAGAGGGCTAGGTTGCCATGGCCCAGAAATAGTAATGTTTGTTTTGTTTGTGCTTATTTTGTTTTGTTTAGTATCTATTTGCTCATTCATGTGTGTGTGTGTGTGTGTGTGTGCAATATGCTGCTGAGTATTTGGAAGTCACAAGACAACTTATTCCTTATGGAATATATTCCTTATGGAATATTCCTTATGGAAGATGTAAACCTCTAGCTTCTGTGTTTCCTCCTACTACAGGCCCACTGGCTCCAGCACTTTCTCTGGATTCTCTCTCTCTGCCTCCTGGCTGCCAACTTAGCAGTGTGGGGTTACAGATGTGTGCCACTGCATTTGGCTTGTGCATGGGCTCCAGGGATTGGACTCTCCTGGCTTTCGTAGCTACTGCTTTTACCCACTAACTGTCTCCCTGACCCTTGCTTGCTTGGTCTTTCTAGGTCACTGTGGTTCCCAGGCTCTTGGCCATCAGGGGTATGTCACTATGACTGGCTGGTTTAACTAAACGCTTGAGTCACTTCAAAGCTTCCCTGCCTGACCTGTTATGCCCAAGTATTTCAAGCTTAATAAGTGGTACTTTAGTTTATTCAAGCTAGAAACCTTTCCATTCCCTCACCCTGCACATCCGAAAGGCCTTGTGATTCCTATGGTTTTCTACACCAAACCTCAGATCTGTTACTTCTGTTTAGTCTACTTAAACCAAGGTTAACACTTTGGTGGTAACTTTGATTCTGGTCATTGGTATCCAAACTGATATCTCAGATTTACTTCTTGGGACTCTGTTCCCAAGCTCTGCCCCAATATCTTTGCCAAGAAACATCTAGAGAGCAGACTGTTAAGAATTTCTCAATGTGTCCACAAGGGCATAGATTGCCTTTTGCTGGTCTCTCTAATCTCACTGTGTTTTCTCCATCCACAGAGCTTCAGCCTGTTGCCATCTCAGTTTCTGGGACCAGCCCAAGTCTTTCCCACCTCAAGACTTTGCATAATAGGTTCCCTTTCCTTGAACACTCTCTGCCTGCTGCTTTATGTGTAATTTTCTTTGTTTGTTTGCACTTGACATTTGATACAGTGATTGGCACATAGAAGGCTCTTATAGGAAGTGAATATAGCTGGGACATTTAATGAACAACCTAATGTTATATGAAGAGGGCACAGAGGGGTTGTATTAGTCAGGGTTCTCTAGAGAAACAGAACTATAGACTGAATATATATACATTTATACACACATATATATGTATATATCCATAGAACTATAGAATAAATACATACACTTATATGTATGTCTATATATAAAATCATACATATATTCATATATGTGTACATATTCTAACAAATCATATATATGATTATAGTCCATATGAACTGCTAAGCAAACAGGTCCAACTAGTCCAACAATAGCTGTCTATCAATAGAAGGACCAAGAATCCTGTAGTTTGTTCTGTCCATGAGCCTGGATGTCTTAGCTGGTATTCAGTATATACCAGAATCCCAAAGAAGTAGGCTTTAATGCCTGTGAAGGAATGGACTTGCCAGAGAAAGCAAAAGCTAGCTGGCACAGAGATTTCTCCTTCCATATCCTTTATATAGCTTGCCAACAAAGTGTGGCTCAGATTAGAGGTGGATCTCCTTGACTCAAAAGATATGGATTAAAGATATATCTTCCTACCTCAAAAGATATGGATTAAAGGTATATCTTCCTACCTCAAAAGAACCCGACTTAAAGTGGATCTGCTCATTTCAAATGATTTAAGTAAGAAAAATCCATCACAGGGATTTTTACCTATACCACTTGGGTTTTAGTTAATTCTAGATGTATTCAAGTTGACAACCAAGAATAGCCATCAGAGGGACCATTCCCATGAGCTAGAAAATGCTCTTTGGAGCAACAGAATGATGTTTATATAAATACCTATGACTGCTGCTTTTTTTGTTTGTTTGTTTGTTTTAAGAATTCTGCTGCCAGACCCAGGCACTGCGGGACCCACGGGTTACCGTGCAGACATGGCCAAGTCCAAGAACCACACGACACACAACCAGTCCCGCAAATGGCACAGAAATGGCATCAAGAAACTAAAGTCACAAAGATAGGAATCTCTTAAGGGGGTTGACCCCAAGTTCCTGAGGAACATTATGCTTTGCCAAGAAGCACAACAAGAAAGGCCTGAAGAAGATGCAGGCCAACAATGCAAAGGCAGTGAGTGCACGCGCAGAGGCCATCAAGGCACTGGTGAAGCCTCAGGCCATCAAGCCCAAGATGTCAAAGGGTCCCAGCCACAAACTCAGCCGCCTGGCTTTCATCGCTCACCCCAAGCTTGGGAAGCAGATTCGAAGCTACATGGCCGAGGGTCAGAGGCTCTGTTAACAGAAGCCTAAGGTCCAAACCAAGGCAGGGGCCAAAGCTCCAGCTAAGGCCCAGGCTTCAGCTCCAGCCCAGGCTCCCAAAGGTGCCCAGGCCCCTGTGAAGGCCCCGTAGAAAAGGCTCCTGCCAGCCTGAAGATGGACTGCTGTGACACACCTACCTACACATTATTTGCAGATGACCAGTGTCCTATGCTGTTTTTACAAAAAAACTTGAGGCAAGATCTGTTAAAAAAAAATTCTGCTATATTCTGTTGCTAGATGATTCATTTCATTATACTTTTTCCAACAAGATCTCATGTTTTCAAAACCATTTGTCTGCTAAGCAAACTGCATTCACTATGGAATAATTAAATTTCTATTTTTAGTCATATATAACACCTAATTAGATATCCATAACCCCTAAGTAGAGAATTGAAATCAACATATGTTGAAAACTGTAAGTCAAAAGTAGGGCCAGGTAATAAGCATCGTTAGAATTTTCACTGGGCTTCTTCTATATTTAAAACATCTTACAAACCCACACCCCATATTTTTTTTCAAAGCTTTAACATATGTATCTTGTAAAGAAAATAAAACACACAATTTATCTTTTTCATATAAAAGTCTTACCAGCTTTTTGTAGTTCAGTAACTGAAAGTGAATTAGCTTTTGTGGAGGAACAAGTTAGGAAATTATTTTACCATAGTGATATTTTGAAAATCTGGTAAGTAGGGTTTTTGTCATTGTTGATGATGAAACACTCATGTAGCCCAAGCTGACCTTAAACTTGCTGGGTGGCTGGGGATGACCTCGGAATTTCTGATCCTCCTGTCTCTACCTCCAAACAACTGGGTTACAGGCATGCACGCAGTTTGTGCAATGCTGGGGATAAAGCCAAGGATGTTGTGCATGCTAGCAAGCACTCCACCAACTGAGCCATGGCCCCAAAATACACTCATTTTATTGTTTTCTGCTCTTTTTTTGTTTGTTTTTGTTTTTGTTTTTTGAGACAGGGTTTCTCAGTGTAGCCCTGCTTGTCCTGGAACTCACTCTGTAGACCAGCCTGGCCTCGAACTCAGAAATCTGCCTGCCTCTGCCTCCCAAGTGCTGGGATTAAAGGCATGTGCCACCACTGCCCGGCTTAGTTACTTATTTTTAAGTATAATTCAGTGTCACCAGTGTCCTGCTCTTTTTTTAGGACTTGTAATTAAACTCAGGAACTGCAGCATGTTAGGCATCAAGCTATATCCTCTCTGCAAATAAAACTTTCTTTTTTTAAAATTGACACTATTGTGTAACCTTTGATCCTGCATTTATGAGATGCTATATATAACATGACCTACTAGTCAAACCCAATTTATCCACAAAAGTCTCTGTACTTATTCTGTACTTCTTAAATAATTGTAATCATTTTCAACAGCATATGTTCCTCCAAAGTAATTTCTGCCGAGAGAAATAGGAATATGTAAATATTTTATGTACATAAAATGAACACTCACTCATGTACTTAGAAATGTCTGAAATAAACTAATGATACTTCTCAGGCTGTTGCTTTGAGAATACTTCCTGAATTCAAATCATTCTGAACAAAATCGGTGATTCTGTAGAGGTATTCAAAAAGCAAGGAGCAAACCCTGTTACATAAGGCCTGAGGAGGAGGTGTACGATACAGGTGTGGGGTACCTTAACGCTGAAAGTCAAGAAATTTCAATTCATAATTTTGCTAACAGGTGCAGAATCTTGTATTTTTATAGCTTTTGTGTGGGAAGCAATTTGTAGTGGAGTTGGTGGCAATTTTATCTTACTGACAAGTACCTGATAGATCAAGCTTTTTGGGTACATAAAATAATCTCAAAATGGCAGATCTAAATTTCACCTTTTTACCTCCTGTCAAGATGTTCAAAATCACCCCCATCTTAAACCCTGAGAAGACCTTATAGACAAAATTTTTTTCCACATTTTTGCCACAGATAAGGTGGAACAATTACCCTGACTTTATTACTATTACATTGTTTCTGCAAATCTGTAAGGAAAGCTGCAGAGTACTTTTTCCTCTATTAAATGCAAATAAAATATTTTACAGTATTATATTTTACTGTATTAATACATATATGTATACATATATAGCTATCTTTGAGATATATCTTACCACCATATATATGTCCTACCACATAATATATATCTTACCATTGGTAAGCCCCACACTGTTCCATGCAAGGTGACAGGCCACTGTGGCTCTGTGCTGGTGCGTCTCATCCCTGCCCCAGAGGCACTGGCATTGTCTCTGCTCCTGTGCCCAAGAAGCTCCTGATGATGGCCGGTATAGATGACTGCTACACTTCAGCCAGAGGCTGCACTGCCACCCTGGCAACTTTGCTAAGGCCACCTTTGATGCCATCTCCAAGACTTACAGCTACCTGACCCCCGACCTCTGGAAAGAGACTGTCTTCACCAAGTCTCCTTATCAGGAATTCACTGATCATCTTGTGAAAACCCACACCAGAGTCTCTGTTCAGAGGACCCAGGCTCCAGCTGTGGCTACCACATAAGGGTTTTTATACAAGAAAAATAAAAGAATTAAGTCTGCTAATATATATATATATATATATATATATATATATATATATATATATTACCACAGTAAAATATCTCAATATATCTTAAAGATATATATGTATCTTACCACAATAAAGATATATATTTATATCATAAAACTTACTAGTTACCTATTTTGGGGGGGGCGGGGTTCGAGACAGGGTTTCTCTGTGTAGCCCTGGCTGTCCTAGAACTCACTCTGTAAACCAGGCTGGCCTTGAACTCAGAAATCGCCTGCCTCTGCCTCCCAAGTGCTGGGATTAAAGGCATGTGCCACCACTGCCCGGCTTAGTTACTTATTTTTAAGTATAATTCAGTGTCACCAGTAACATTCAATATTGTACAGCCATCAATGTCCCATCAACTATTTCCAAACCTTTTTTCATCTCAAAGAGAAATTCAAATCTTTGAAATGGCATTATATACAAAGTATGTACATTATATACATTATATTCATGGTATGTACATCATATACATTATACACATGATAGATGCTTGATAAATATGTAGTTAGTGAGAAAAGTCTTTAATAAATACTTATTAACATGTTGAAAACTGCGATCATGTTTCTTCCACTGGAAAGATAGGAGAGTTCTAGTTGCTCCGTGCTCTTGCTAATTAACAGTGGTTGTTTCAGACTTAAATTCTGGCCCGTTTAATGGCTATCCTTTGGGTTAATTCACACTTTGTTGAAAACTAATGATACTGAGACTAGAAGAACTTACGTTGGCTCATGAGGTGAAAGGTTCAGTCGACTCTTAGCCGGCTCCTTTGCTTCTTAGCCACTATGAAGCAGAACATCATGGTGTAATGCCAAGCAGAGGCAAACTGCTCATCGAACCGTGGCCACGGGAGACACTGAGAGAGCAGAGTCAGGGCATAAGTCTCTATTTCCCCCAGCTAAGTCTCACTTCCCAATAAATGTCATCACGTTATGAATGCATCAATAAATTACTATTCTGATTAGGTTATACCCTCCCAGATCCAGTCACTTCCCCAAAGCTCATCAGGTGGCAAATAAGAATTTTGGGGGTCACTTATGTATACTATCATATATGTATACTATCATCTGCAAATAGTGATACCTTTATTTCTTCTTTGTCAATTTGTATCCCCTTGATCTCTTTTTGTTGTCTTATTGTTCTGGCTAACACTTTGAGTACTATATTGAATAGATATGGGGAGAGTGGGCTTCCTTGTCTTGTCCCAGATTTTAGTGGGGTTGCTTCAAGTATGTCTTGATTTAATTTGATATGGGCTGTTGGTTTGCAGTAAATTGCTTTTATTTTGTTTAGGTGTGGGCCTTGAATTCCTGATCTCTCCAATACTTTTAACATGAAGGGATGTTGTATTTTGTCAAATGCTTTTCCTGCATCTAAGGAGATGGGCATGTGATTTTTTTCTTTGAGTTTGTTTATATAGTAGATTACATTAATGGATTTTTGTATATTAAACCAACCTTGCATCCCTGAGATGAAGCCTGCTTGATCGTGGTGAATGATGGTTTTAATGTGTTCTTGGATTCGCTTGGCAAGAATTTTGTTGAGTATTTTTGCATTGATATTCATAAGTGAGATTGGTCTAAAGTTCTCTTTTGGTTGGGTATTTGTGTGGTTTAGGTGTCAGAGTAATTGTGGCTTCATAAGATGAATTAGGTAGTGTTCCTTCTATTTCTATTTTATGGAATAATTTGAGGAAAATTGGTATCAGGTCTTCTTTGAAGGTCTGGTAAAATTCTATACTTAATCCATCTGACCCTGGAGTTTTTTTTGGTTGGAAGATTTTTAATGGCGTCTATTTCCTTGTGTGATATGGGCCTGTTTAGATAGTTTACCTGCCCTTGATTTAACTGTGGTATGTGGTATCTGTCTAGAAAGCCATCAATCTCATCTAGATTTTCCAATTTTCTTGAGTATAAACTTTTATAGTAGGATCTGATGATTTATTTAAAAATTTCCTCCATTTCTGTTGTTATGTCTCCCTTTTCATTTCTGGTTTTTTTAATTTGGATACTGCCTCTTGGCCCTTTAGTTAGTTTGGCAGGGGTTTATCTATCTTGTTGATTCTCTCAAAGAACCATTTTCTGTTTTTGCTGGTTCTTTGTATTGTTTTCTTTGTTCCTATTTGGTTCATTTCAGCCCTGAGTTTGACTATTTCCTGCCTTCTACTCCTGTTGGGTGAGTTCGCTTCTTTTTATTCTAGAGCTCTCCGGTGTACTGTTAAGTTGTTAGTGTAAGATCTCTCCAGATTCTTTACCACAACACTTAGTGCTATGAACTTTCCTCTTATCACTGCTTTCATTGTGTCCCATAAGTTTGGGAATGATCTGTTATCATTTTCATTAAATTCTAGGAAGTCTTTAATTTCTTTCTTTATTTCTTCCCTGACCAAGTTGTCATTGAGTAGAGAATTGTTCAGTTTCCACGTGTATGTGGGCTTTCTGTAGGTTTTGCTGTTATCAAAAACCAGCCTTGGGCCATGGTGATTTGATAGGATGCATGGTATTATTTCAATCTTCTTGTATCTGTTGAGGGTTGTTTTGTGACCAATTATATGGTCAATTTTGGAGAAGGTACCATAAGGTACTGAGAGGAAAGTGTCTTCTTTTGTTTTAGGGTGAAATGTTCTGTAGGAATCTGTTAAATCCATTTGGTTCATAACCTCTCTTAGTTTCACTGTGTCTCTGTTTAGTTTTTGTTTCAATGACCTGTCCATTGGTGAGAGTGGGGTGTTGAAATCTCCGCTATTACTGGGGGGGATGGGTTCAATGTGTGTTTTGAGTTTTAGTAAAGTTTCTTTTATGAATTTGGGTGATCTTGCATTTGGGACATAGACATTCAGAATTGAGACTTTCTCTTGGTGGATTTTCCTCTTGATGAATATGAAGTGTCCTTCATCACCCTTGATAACTTTTGTTTGAATGTCTAATTTATTGATATTAGATGGCAACTCCTACTCTTGTTTCCTAGGACTATTTGCTTGGAAGACCTTTTTCTATCCTTTTACTCTGAGATAGTATCTGTCTTTGTTATTGAGGTGTATTTCTTGTATGCAGAAAAATGTTGGATCTTGCTTGCATATTTATTCTGTTAGCTTATGTCTTTTTATAGATGAGTTTACTTCACTAGTATTGACAGATATTAAAGAGAGATGACTGTTGGCTCCTGGTATGTTGTTATTGTAGGTGGCTTTATGTGCTTGTGGCTCTCTGCTTTTAACTTTGTTGTGAAATTCTTAATATCTTGTCCTTTCTTCGGTGCAGGTATCTTCCTTGTGTTAGAGTTTTCCTTCCAGGATTCTCTGTAGGGCTGGGTTGGTAGATAGATACTGTTTGAATTTGGTTTTGTCCTGGAGTATTTTGGTTTCTCCATCTATATTGATTGAGAGTTTTTCTGGGTATAGTAGCCTGGGCTGGCATTTGTGTTCTCTTAGAGTCTGCATGACCTCTGACCAGATCTTCTGGCTTTCATAGTCTCTGTTGAAAAGTCTGGTGTAATTCTAATAGGTCTACCTTTGTATGTTACTTGGCCTTTTTCCCTTACATTTTTTAATATTCTTTCTTTGCTCTGTGCATGTAGTGTTTTGATAATTATGTGACGAGAAGATTTTCTCTTCTGATCCCATTTATTTGGTGTTCTATAGGTTTCTTGTACCTTTGTGAGCATCTCTTTCTTTAGGTTGGGGAAATTTTCTTCTATGATTCTGTTGAAGACATTTTCAGGTCTTTTGAGCTGGGAATCTTTGTTCTCCTCTACTCTGATTATTCTTAGATTTGGTCTTTTCATTGTGTCCTGAATTTCCTGGATGCTTTGGGTTAGGAGTTTTTTATGTTTTGAATTTTATTTGACAGTTGTGTCAATCTCTTCTACTGTATCTTCTACACCTGATACATTCTTCTATCTCTTGTATTCTGTTGGTAATACTTGCATTTGTAATTCCTGACCTCTTTCCTAGGTTTTCCATTCCAAGGTTTGCCTCCATTTGTGTTTTCTTTATTGTTTCTACTTCCACTTTTAGGCCTTGGATCATTTTATTCAATTCCTTCACCTATTTACCTGTGTTTTCCTATATTTCTTTCAGTGATTTATTGATATCCTCCTTAAAGGACTTTATTATCTTTATGAGATAGGATTTTAGGACAGATTCCTGATTTTCAGGTGTGTTGGTATGTTCAGGGCTTGCTGTGGTGAGAAAACTGGGTTCTGATGATGCCCATGTATTTTGGCTTCTGTTGCTTGTGGTCTTGCTCTTGCCTTTTGCCATCTGGATATTCCAGGTTGTCCGTGGGTTGCTTCAGGTCTCCTTGTAGGCCTACAGCCCTGTCTGAATCTAACCACCTGTGGGGCCTTCCAACTAGGGGGCTCTCCAAAGAGGCAGAGAAGCTGCTGATCTGTTGCCCTGGCTGCAGTAGATCTTTTGGGAGGCCTTCAGACAACTGCTCTGAGTGCAGTGGGTCCTCTAGGATAGGTCGGGATATGAAGTCTTTATGGGAGCAGACCAAGTAGGGATCTGCCCCAGCAGCAAGGACTGGGAGGAAGGGTTTTGTTTTGTTTTAAGACAGATCTTGCTGTCTAGATCAGGCTGGTCTTGAGTTGAAACCCTGCTTCAGTAATCCTGGGTGCTACAGTTACTGTGTATACTAACACATTTTGCCAATTTCAATGGATATGAAGCTAATAAGATTTTTTTCCTTCTTGAATCAAATTTGATTATTTATGTCTTTTAATGAATTAATTCATTTATTTATTTTTACTTACTTCCAAGACACACCACCACCCAACTATTCTAGACATTTAAATTCAATTAAAAAATTTTTAACTTAATTTAAATTAAATTTAAAAATTTGCTTCTATTTCTTGAGACAGGATCTCACTATGTAGCCCCAAGTATCCTGGAACTCACTGTATAGACCAGGCAATCTTGAACTCCTAGAGATTTGTTAGGTCTGAAGTGGCATCCTAAATAACAGTGCTGGCGATACTGTTCTAAACAGAACGACTTTACCTGGGTAAACAGGATTGTTACTAAGTAAACAGAGGCCTAATGGTGGGTTTCTGTTTACCAGGAACCTCACTTAAATCACCAGAAATCTTCCTTAATCTACTCCAAAGGTCATCATCTAAACAGCCTATATCAACTCAAAGAACTCACTGGACTGACAGTCATATAAAATGTTTGCTTTTCTACCATTTTGTTCTTCTCATTGCCCACTACCCCCAGAGGCTCACCTTGGCCCAATAAACCTTTCTTTCTAACCATGGAGTAGTGTAGTTCAGTGGTCTCACTGTGCCCTATCCATGCTTACAGGATTCAGCACTTGCCTTTCCTCCTGGGTCCTGAGATTAAGGTATGTGACTCCATGTTGGCTCATGTTTCTTCTTTGATTCATAAATTATTATAGAAATGTGTAATAGAACTTGCAAAATTTCAGGGGTTTTCCAGCTATTTTATTGATTAAATTTCTTATGATCAAAGAATATAATTGGGATAATTTCAATTTTTGAGACTAGCTAAATGTGCAGAATGAATTCTTCCCAATTTTATGTGTATGTAAGAGAGTATTCTGCTATTTGTTTACTAGAATAGTCTATAAATGTTTTTTTAAAAAGGTTTTAGCTGGTTGAGAGTATTGCTCCAGTATTCTCTGCCTTTTCTAATTTACTGTCTACTTGTTTTGAAAAACAGTGAAATTTTAACGGTAATTGTTGATTTTCCTATTTTTCTTTGGGTTCTTATATTAATTACATTTTACTGCTATAATAAAAATGCCATGGCCAAAGGCAACCTAAGAAAGAAAGGGTTTCTATGGCTTACAGATCTAGAGGAAAGGTCCATTATTGTGGGGGAGGATGGCAGGAAGAAGGATGGTGGCAGGAAACTGAAAGGCCACCTGTTGAAAGCAGAGAGGATGAACTTAAAGTGGGGTAAGGCCATAGACAAGTCCACTCTTGGTGGCAGGGGTGGTTTGAGTATGCCTAGCCTAGGGAATGGCACTATTTGGAGGGGTGGCCTTGTTGGAGTAGGTGAGCCACTGTGGGCATGAGCTTTAAGACCCTTATCCTAGTTGCCTGGAAACCAGTCTTCTCCCAGCAGCCTTCTGATGAAGATGTGGAACTCTCAGCTCTGCCTGCACCATGCCTGCCTGGATGCTGCCATGCTCCTGCCTTGATGATAATGGACTGAACCTCTGAACCTGTAAGCCAGCCCCAATTAAATGTTATCCTTATAAGAGTTTTCTTAGTGTCATAGTGTCTGTTCACAGCAGTCAAACCTTAAGTAAGACAGGGTCTTGACTTCTTCAGCAACCCTGCATACCCTCTAAAAGTCATGTAACCTCTTCAAACAGAACCACCAACAGGGAACCAGATGTTTTAGTGCTGGAACCTACGGGAGATCTTTCTCAAAGCGCGAGTTCTGTTGGTCTTCGTGTCATGGACTTTGATGCTCTGGTGCTAGGTGTCATGAAGCGTATTCTGCTTCGGGTGATTGAAAGTGAAATGTCTTCAAGGTCTGTCTGAAAAGTGGGAATTTATCTAAAACTTCCACAGTTATTATATGATGAAACCTTACTGGAATTCCAGCCTGTTTCATTATTACGATTTATTCAGCAATAACCCCAAAGATAATACCTTTTTTTTTCCTTTATAGTACTTTTGGAACTTGGCTGTTGAAGTTGCAGCCCTTACCCACCCAAGAAGTCCAATCATACCACGCCACTCTGAGCAACCCCTCTTGCAGGCAGTAGGCCCACTATGGAACTCATCTCATTTATTACCCTCTCTGAGACAGAGACAACACTCAGTGACCATCAATGATGTTCATATATCAGACTAGGAATCTGTGTTCTAGAGAGTTGCTCAAAAACAGAAGAAAGGGGCACTCATGCTAGTTGGAGGGAGGTATAGTGGTGGGTAGATATGGTCAAAATACGTTGTATACATGTACAGAGGATACATAAAATATTATTTACAAATAATAAAGCAAAACAGCAACTCTTAGAAAAAGACAATACTGCAGAAGGTACCACATCATCACAAATTATGTCTTACTCAAACAAAGGAGAACTTCTTTTTTAGAACATACCCTTTGAAAAGGACTAGATGACAGGTGGAGTGATACATGTCTGTAATCCCAGTTAAGACCACTCAAACCTCCTTACATCCATTACAGATGGAAACAAAGTCATCAAGAGTGTCTCTGTCCTATTTCTGCTGAACATGACATCTCAGTAGTTCAGCACTATTACACTGGGAACAAAAACCTCTCACAGCTTTTGATCTATTTCCCTCAAGGTTTGTCTTACCCATAAGGAAAAGTCAGGGTTTATTATAGCAAGATACAAAAGGAAAAAGGGAGCAATCACAAATAACATTAGCATGTAATATTAAGCTCTTACAGTCAACAAGTCTTGCCATGAGAACAAGCAACCCTAAAACCTGAGAGTTTCTAGCATGCAGAAACAAAGGTTTGTTTCTGACTCATATTACATATCCATTGCTTTCTGGCCTTAACTCTACATTATTTTTTTCTCTGGGACTTAAAGTAATGGAGCAATTACTGTCTGGAACATTGCTGGTCATTATGGAGAAGAGAACAAGGCAAACTGTGTACTGGCTCTTAGATATTTCTTCTCAAAGTGCCATCAACCATTACACCAGGATTCCTCCGGTTAAATCAAGATTTACGGCATACTCATATCATTGGGATTGAGAACTCTCCCTGAGAACTGAGTTCAATTATAACAGTTGACCCTACCATATAAAACAAATATTTTCTCCTTGAATGTCCCTAACAGCCAGAAATAGGCACTATAATTGTTCCATTTTACAGATGGATTAAGGCAGGGGTATTACCCGGCCCAAGTCAAAGGCTATCAAATGGTGGGGCCCAACTTAGCTTATCAACCTGGGTACTGCTCCAAGGCCACGGGAAGAGAGAAGGAGAGTGGAAATGTTTGAGGATGACAGTAGCAAGAGAAACAAAGGTGGCAGATATTAAGAAGAAGAAGCTGCATCCTGTGGAAGTCAGGCATGGTGATTAGAAGTACTGGTACGGCGCAGTGAGGAGCAGGGCCTCTCTTCCTCCTAGCACAACTCTCGCCTGCTCATCCTGTTCTGCTTGCCCTTATCTAACATCAATCCAAGTAAAACAGGAATCCTTTCCCCACGTTCTAAAGCTCTCACTCAATTTCTCAGACTATGCTAATTGACTAACTTGTATTGTGAAAAGAAAGGAATTACTACACACACTTAGCATTGATAATTTACCCAGCAAAGATATTTACCTTGATAATGCCAGTCGTGTCATAAAATCCCAACACATTGGCCACCTTCTGTTGTCCTCTCCAGAGGCAAGAAGGAATACACACACACACACACACACACACACACACACACATATATATATATATAGGTTTGTGTCTATTTTTTAAAACAAAACCAGTATCCAACACTTTCTGAAGCAATTCTATGGAAAGGGGGATGCAGTTCATTATAATCTTAGCATTGTAGGAAAAGTGAAAACTTACTCTGTGCCCTGGCTGGCCTGAAACTTGTTATGCAGAGCAGGCTGACCTAGAGCTCACAAAGAGCAGTCCACTTTACCTCCCAAGTGCGGAGATTAAAAGGCACCACACCGGACCAGTTCATCTGTTCTTATTGTTTTGGTTTTGGTGATACTTTTCTACTGTTAAAATGCCAATAAAATGCCAATGTTTCTCCTTACAAGGTGTAGAAAACAGTGTGATTACACATAACTAGATCATTAAGGTCATGACCCTTCAGCCTAGGTTTTCCTGAGAATGGACCCTGAGCTTGCCCTGCAGTCTAGAAGGATGCTGCAGCTACTGCACAAACCTCTGAGGAAAAAGATGAGAGGCTGTAGGTGGGGCCCCAAGTCTCTCTTTCAATAGGTGAAATGAAAACTTCTTTTCTTCCTGGATCCTGGTCATATCCTCCTACCTCTAGACTTCAACTTGCTGTATATTAAGTGCTATAGAAAGGATTAAATAATAAATGCTGTACAGTGTTCAAGGCCAGCCTGGTCTACAGAGTGAGTGCCAGGACAGCCAGGACTGCACAGAGAAACCCTGTCTCAAAAAACCAAAAAAAAAAAAAAAATGCTGTACAGTAAGAGATTGATTAAAAATACAATATAGCTATTAAAAATTTATGAAGACTGAACTAGAGAGATGGCTCAGTCAGAAGCTATCTTCAAAGATGCAGGAGTGCATCTTTCAAAACCACTTGCTTAGAAACCCTATGGTCCTGGGTTCAGCTATTAGTTCCCACTACAAAGCTAGGTGCAGCCTAGCTAGCTTAGCTAGATTAGGACCTATAATCTCAGCATAATGAAGGTAGGGCCAGGTGGGTTCCTGAAACTTTCTAGGCACCCAGTCTAGCTAAATAATAGCAAGTTCCAGGTTCTGTGAGAGATTCTGTCTAATATAAAATAAAATTCCAGCAATGTGGAACATAATTCTAGAATGATTTCAGTGACAGAATACAATCATTGTGGTCACCCACAATGGCACTAGGCAGGATGCATAGTCAAAAAAAAAAAGTTGATGTGTTGAAGGGTGCACTTACACATACAAACTTATGATTGTAAGCAAGATCTTTTCTCACTTATTTAGGTGCATTGTGTAGTACAGATGGAATACTTATGTAATAAAAGTTTTACTTTTAGACTAAAGAAGAAACAGGACACAATGACCCTTTTCTATTCTGTATCTCATTGGAGGCCCCAAGATTTCTTTCCCAGATTGTTAAAATGAAAAACCCCAAACCATCTTCAGTTTTGGAGAATTGTGATGAATACATTAATAGAATCACACTCTGAGTTTCGGTCATCCTTCTTACAGAAGGGTTTGTGTGTAGGTACGTAAGTGGTTCCTATAGTAATCCAGTAAACTGGGAATTAGCCTGGAGAAATGCACATCAAATAGGTCTGACCCCGTTAGACTCCTGTATTTGAATGCTTGGCCCACAGGGATTGGCACTATTAGGAGGTATGGCTTTGTTTCAGAAGGTGTGACCTTGTATGTCACTGTGGGGGTGGGCTTTGCGGTCTCCTATGCCTAAGCTCTTCACAGTGTGGCATCAGAGCCTCCTCCTGGCTTCCACAAAAGACTGGCTGCCTTCTTCTACAGATCAAGAGGTAGAACTCTTGGCTCCTTCAGCACTAAGTCTGCCTGCACAATGCCATGTTTTCCATCACGATGATAATGGAATTAACCCCTGAAACTTTAAGACAGCCCCAATGAAATGTTTGCCTTTATAAGAGTTGCCTTGGTCATGTGTCTGTTCACAGTAATAAAACCCAAACTAAGACAATCACGGTGTCTTAAGTTTCAAGTTATAGAACGTTTGCAGGGTATTTGCAAAGCCAGAAGACTTAAGAGAAACTCACATTATAAAATTATAGTATTCCTACTTAAAACAAAAAAAACCTCCTTATTATTTTTATTTTCAAGTCCATTTCAGATGCTGAGTAGCTACATTTGAAACAGATGCTCCTAGAGTGGTACATATCTCTAATCGCAGCACTTAGGAGGCAAAGGCAGACTGATCTCTGTGAGTTCAAGGTCAGCCTGGGCTACATACCACGATCCAGGCCATCCAGGACTACACAGTGAGTACCTGTTTCAACCAATCAAATCAAATCAAGCAAGCAAGCAAGCAAGCAAGCAAGCAAGCAAGCAGTCAAGCAAGCAAATAAAACAATATAAAATGGTGGATTTAAAGGTTAATCTCAAAAAAAGATAAAAACATAATTTGACTTGTATTTCCAGGCTTTTGGATATTCGTGCCTTTTAATTGTCCTTTTTTTCAAATTAACAATTAGACCCATCCCATTATATTTAGAGATCGATTGCTTAAAAAAGGGGCCAGGAGGTTAAAGAAAAAACACTCAGCATATTATTTCAAAATATGGCTGAAATACTGTTTAAAACAAAGGTACGCTGTATGTCCTTACAGTATGAACATCCTTGGTACTCTATCTGTCTCAGCAACGCCAAAAAGAGAGAAGATGAATTCATCCTCCCCAAACTGGAGCATGGAGGAAAGGTACAGGCGAGGAGGCAGATGAGCCCTGCCCCTTTGTGATTGCACAGAGAGAAGAAAGTTTGGTCATAACACCAGGACTCTAATGAGTTAAGAGCTCTCTGATAGATGAGGAGAGGCTGGGGACAGGAAGGGATAATTTGCCCTCCAGTGCCTCCTGGAACAGCTCTCTTTCTTTTTCCATATTGAGGTTGAGACAAACTTTCCAAGCAGATACTGGTTTTCAAGTAATTACCGGTTTACTTTCAGATGTTTTTCCTACCCTCGGAGGTAATACGGCAACGGCAAACATGAGCGGGGGATGAGGAGGAGAGGAAAAGACCAGAGAGGATAAGAAAGTTGTCGATTGTGGGAGCCCAGAGCAGAAAATATTCTGGCGACTGAACAGAACAGAAACCAAACCAGAGTGTGTATGTTTGTGTTTCTCCTTTCAGATCCTTTCATTCAGGCGCCATCTCCCTGGAGACCGGGGAAATGGTAGGAGTCCCCTGGAGCTCTGGCAGCTCTTTGCTGAGCTTCTAGAGAAGAGAAAAATACTAGATAAAGGAAATGCCTGTGGCCAGTTCCCAGGCCGGGGGCGGGACTAGGAACAAATGGAGAGATAAGAGGGACCCTTGACCTGAATATACTGTAGACATTCCCAGATGTTTTCCCTCCCCATTCTCTGGCCCTCGGGGGACTACCTGGAAAGACAGATGGACATCTGTGGCCCCTCTAGGTCTGGGTCATCTGGGGACCTCACGAGTTCTCTCTCACCTTGTTTGCAGCCAACTCCAAAGGCCCCAGGCTTAAAGGGAATGTTTCCTGGAACGCTGGCAGAAGTCCAGCCAGTGGCTGGAGAGACGGTGCGTTTCCCTTACAAGTATTTCAGAGACCCTATGCCCCCAATTCTACCTTTCTCTTTCTAACTTTTTTGAAGGCACGAAGGCAGAGAAACCCATGCGGGTGGGAAGGCCACCTGATTTACAACTCTCTCTCCCATGCTGCTCTTTTCATTGCAAATGTGAAATAGTCCGTCTGCATTGCTCTTGCCATCCTATTTATAAGCACTGGTTCTGAAGAAAGTGTGTTCTGTGTGGAAAAAAAAACAAAAAACAAACAAAAAAACAAAAACCCAAAATCCTGGTAAATAAACATTGGTAACATAGACCTTTAAGGCCTATTGATTCATAGTTCTGAAAAAAATGTCACCTGCTTACCAAAAAAACCTTTGTTGTGCATCTTGTGCTGAGGTTGGGTGCACTGTCTGGGTGTTTCCTAAGCTGGCTCATCCCATCTGGTTCTATGATTAGACATCACTGATCGATAGAGCAGGAACTACTGTTGAATCTCAAAGGGAGACCATTACTGCAACCTCTCCGGTTCTTTTTCCGTGGGACAACACAGAGGAAGACTAAGTTTGGAGCTAGTAGATCTTTAGCAGCCTTTTTAGTCCTTGCTTGCTATTATTATTATTATTACTATTAAGCCACTATTTTAATAGGCAACAGGCCTAGAGGATTTTACTGGTTTCTGGTTAGAACTTAATTTCTTTGCTCTGCTTCTGTTACGTTTATTCTTAAATTGGTTTCTGTTCATGGTTATTGATCTGCATTTTCTTTTGTGTTATAATGGTGTATTAGAAAATAAATTGCAGTAAAAACCGAAAGGTCTGTGTTAAGGAAGAAATAGGTTTTTTTTGTTTTTTGTTTTTTACCAGAAATTCGGGGTTTCCTTTGGTGTGTGCTAAGTCTTGTTACTAAAATAAGTTCAAGGAACATTTAATTAGTGTTTGAGACAAAAACAACAGGCAGGCAAGCCATACATCTCTGCAGCCATCAGGAGATAGATAGCTACAAGGAAGAGAGAAAGATGTGGCTATAAAGTCAGGATCTAAGAAAACAGGCAGAGTCCGTGTCAGGCTAGTTTTATGTCAATTTGACCCAAGCTAAAGTTATCTGAAAGGAGGAAAGCTCAATTGAGAAAATGCCTCCATAAGATCTGGCTGTAAGGCATTTTTAAAATTACTGATTTATGGGGGAGGGCACAGCTCAGTCATTACACTTACTCTAGTCTGGTGTCTGGTCCCAAGCCACTTCCCTGTATGTTTGTTTGTTTTCAGATTTAAGATTTATTTATTTTATATATTTGGGTACACTGTCACTGTCTTCAGACACACCAGAAGAAGGAAGGCATCAGATCCCATTACAGATGGTTGTGAGCCACCATGTGGTTGCTTGGAATTGAACTTAGGACCACTGGAAGAGCAGTCAGTGCTCTTAACCACTGAGCCATCTCTCCAGTCCTACTTCCCTGTTTTTGTTTGTTTGTTTGTTTGTTTTTTAAAATCACTGGGTTCTGTATGAGTCGGGCTGAATAAGGCACAGGGAGCAAGTGAGTAAGCAGCACCCCTCTATGGCTTCTGCATCAGCTCTTGTCTCCAGGTTCTTGCCCTGTTTTGAGTTCCTGGCCTGGCCTCCTTCAGTGATGGGCTACAGTATGGAAGGATGAGCCCAACAAACTCTTTCCTCCCCAAGTTGTATTTTGATCATAATGTTTCCTTGCAGCAATAGAAACAGTAACTAAGACACTGAGTAATGGAGACTGGCAAGCAGCTGCGTGGTGGAAGGGTCAGGTAGGCTTTGGAAAATGTGAAAATGTCTAAGGGGTCATGGAAAGAAATTGTTTATTAAGGATAGTTCTCCCTAGTCTAGGCTAGAAAGCTGAGAAGATTTCCTGTAAAGCGGCAGCGCAGGAGGCATATGATGCAGTATAATATACACATAGCATGGCTACCCCCTGGGTCTGAGCAGTGTGGCCTTTCCTTGGGCATGTTTTGTTTGTCAGAGGATCCCCAGGGCAGGAAGGCCTTCTTTCATGTTAGTCTGATGCTGCTGTCCCCAGGCCCCACCCTCCCACCATAGCTGTGACTTACAAATGTGCAATAGCATAACAGTCTGCGGAGCTCAACTTGCTCCTCCATGGAGAAAGGCTCAGGTTACTTTCCACTTGTCATAGTTTCCAACTTGTCACTAAGTTTTATAAAATAAAGTAAATAGATTATTACAGAATTATCATCTGTTTGGGTGTAGAGGCAACGGTGATGTTGCGGAAGGTTTCTGAATAACCTCCTTTGCTACAGGCTTCCACCAGGCAGCAGGCACCTGACCCATTACACTTGGAATAGCTCATCATTAGAAAATGAACAGAGGCAGAGTCAAGTGAATCCAGGGATCTTTTCAGACTGGAAGAAAACTGGCTTGGACCTGAGTGGCCTTGGCCTGACTAAAACCAGGCAGCTCAAAGTGCTTTTTATTTAATTGATTGGTTGATTGACTGATTGATTGATCGATCCTGTAACTGGGGATTGAACCCAGAGCCTTATGGTAGTTTAGTATCAAGAAAAACATAGTCTTTACCTCAAAGAATACTTAAGATAGTTTACTGTAGAGACAAATCTGTGGCACAATGGTCTGGGGATACAGATGCAGGTTACAACAAACACTATGTTTCAACATGGCAACAGTTTCACGGTTTTTATAGCTATAGGACAAAAGATCGTCATATATTAAGGCACTTTTCAAAACACTGCTGGGAACTTCAAGTAGGTAGACTGTAGCAAAGGCAGTGTGTGGGTGGGGGTGGGGTGATATCCACTATGGCTTCATTATCTGATGATATTCTTGGGGTTTGGTTTTGGCTGATGGTCTATTAATACATCCCAAAAGGTTGCTCTTGATTATCACAAAGATGTTAATGCTGGGAATTAGGGATGAGACAGCTTCATTCTAGGCAAGCTAGTCAAGGTCTCAGGCTCAAGTGAATAAAGTATCTCCACGCCAGATGAACTTGAACTTATTCTGTAGCCCAGTAGGCTATTGACTTGCAATCAATCCTTTTGCCTCAGTAACCGGAGTAGCTGGGACTGCAGTCCTGTGCCACCAGACCTGGCTTGTTTTGCTTTTAGTTGCACTTAGATGCTCTTTTGTCTATACAACAGAAAGTCCTTGCTATGTGCAAGATACTGTACAAAATCCAGGAAGTGGGAACAGAGGGAAGTAGAGAACAGGGTCAGCGTGATAAAAGATGAGTTAAGGACACCCCCAGAAGCTTATAACAGAAAACAGAAGATAGTAAATATTACAAAGTACTCGTTTGATGGAAACCGTGACTAACATTCTAAATACAGTAGCTAGTAGAAACAGTTAATTGCTCTGTTCCAGTCCCAAGCCACTTCCCTGAGTTTTAAAGGCTTAGAAAGATATGTCCATGATCATGGTGGAGTCTACACTCCTTGAATCAAAAGAGACTAGAAGATGATAGTTCATTAGCCAGGAATAACAGCATCCTTCTGAGAAGGTATTTAACCCAGCCTAACATTAATCATCTGCAGAGTGGAAACTTCTGACTTTTCCTGGTTCCACTGTGAAGACTAGTAGGAACAGGAGAATTTGTCATCCAGAATTTACAAGTGTAAATTGAGAAGCCTACATTTCCATAGTTCACTGTGTGCCTGGGTTATCACTGACTGTGACCGGTCCAGTGAACACATTTGTCCATTTGAACCAAGTAGAAAATCTCCCGGTCTCAACACGCTGCTTAGAACAATGCTTTCAGAGTTAACTGGACTTGGGTCTTCTCACAGCCTTGTGCAAAATGAAAGATAAGCCGTTGTACTTTGGAATGGATACAGGAGCTGGATCTGAAAACATGTGAAACTACAGACATTTTTCCAAACTTAAAAGAACTTTCTGTGCATGTCAAAAAGTATTATTTGGGTTATGAACAAACCAAGAGGTAAGATTTTCCTGAAACTTACGATTCACTAAGAGGCATTAAAATATTTGCATAAAAGTCTTATAAAATGTGTGGTTTAACACAAAATACAAAAAAAAGTTCTGTTCAATGAAAATAATTCTGCTCACAAAGAGTTTACATTCAAATTGAGAAAACTAGAAAGAGTAAATTAATTAGATGTTTGCCATGCAGATATTGACCACTGTATCATTCGTGATGATTTGTCACAACAGAGGAAGTAAAGGGGACCTGGACTGTAAGAATGCCTGTAAGACAGGGAAAGGAAAGTTTCCATTTTAAGAAGGGGGCCTCTCAAAGCCTTCCCCAGAATGCACTATTAAGTAAATACACAAGGGAATCTAGAGCGTAAAGCAGTGGTACCTGGGACATGAAAGAACGGGCAGAAGGAACAGCATGTATAGTGGGCCTGGAGCAGGAGCAGACCTAGCGAGTCTGAGATAGGTGAGTGTGCTGGTCACTTTAATGTCAACTTGACACGAGCTAACGTCATCTGAGAGCTGAGAACCTCAGTTGAAAACACACGCTTCCAGGAGATCCAGCTGTAGGACATTTACTTAATTAGCGATCAATGGGGAGGCCCTAGCCCATTGTGGGTGGGGCTGCCCCTTGGCTGTTGGTCCTGGATTCTATAAGAAAGTAGGCTGAGTGAGCCATGGAGAGCAAGCCAGTAAGCAGCACCCTTTCATGGCCTCTGAATCAGGTTCCTGCCCTGTTTGAGTTCCTGATCTGACTTCCTTCCATGGTGAACAGTAATGTGGAAACATAAGCCAAATAAAGCCTACTGAAGTACATTTTATTCTGTTGTAATTGTTGTGTGGGAGGCTTACAAACGCCTTTCTCACCACCCTGCATATACTGTGTGTGTGTTTATATGTGTATATATGTATATACATATTTATACACATGTGTATACACACACACACATGCGCACAGACACACACACATACACACGTAAACCTAACTAGGACAGTGAGAATAAGGATAGTCCAGCCAAGGGCATCTCTCCTTGGGAAAAATGTCTCCACCTTCCCTTCTTAGGGTAACGTGGAGTCAGGCATATCTTGGTAGGAAAGCTAAGTAAGGCTGACTTAAATCAATACTGGGCACAAGCAAACACAGTGAGAGCAAATCTATCCTTGAAGCCATGTGTCAGGGGAAAAAAAATCCCCATTTACCATCTCATGCATGCATAGCCTGTGCATATATGCTTAAAAGTATGGGATTTGTGGCTTTCACACACACAGATCAAAGTTATATAACAGCCCATCTGTCAATCAGCATAAGGATATACACCATTCCCACCCCAGGAAATCAACTCCTCCAGACTGAGCTCATTAAAAGAACCCAAAAAAGAACTCCCAGCTCTTGAGCCACATGTTTTGCTCAAGCCTGCTCTCATTCTGTGGAGTACTCTCTGCTTTTGCTCGTACTTTTAATAAATCTACACTTTTACTTCTGCTCTCTATGTCTGGTACAGTTTGTTGTTTGAACACAAAGACTCTGGTCATCTCATCATGGAACACCCTGAAACCCTGTTACTGTAGTAACAGATTCCAGGAACAAAAGACAGGCCTGAGTGATTAAAGTACAGTGGGTGAAGGGGAGTTTGGAGGCAAGCAGGGTCATAAAACACAGGGAAGACCATGTAAGCCTTTGCAGGAACTCTGGCCTTATGTAGAGTGGCCTGAGTAGTCATGCTGGAATTCTGAATAGCAAACCAACAATATTCTAACATGATTTAAGACATCACTCTGAATGTTAGATTAAGAATAGGCTTTGGAGGAGAGAGAGTGAGACCAATGAGAACATTTAGGAGACTAATCCTGTTGCAGGAGAAGATAATGGAAGTGAGGAAAAACAGCCAGACTCAATATATTTTGAAAATAAAGCTGAGACCATGGACAAAAGAGGAGTGACCGTTGACTCCAACCATCTGTGTGGATTCTTCTCACTCTGTCCTTCACTCTGTGTGAACCTAGGAGTTTTCTGCATCAGGCTCTAGGACACAGGAAGTGCTCAATAAACATTTCATGGATGAAGAACTAAGCACTGTCTCTTCTAGCAGAAGAGAAGACTTTGGGAGAATTGTTCTGGGGCAAAGATAGAGTTGAAGTTCAGTGTTGGGCATGTAGGTTTACAATAATTCCTAAGTGACTTTTGGATGGATTTCAGGAATTCAGTGGGGGAGGTCCTGCTATACATACACATTTGGGAACCACCAGTATCTGAATGGCAGTTAGAGTCACAAGATGAGAGGACAGGACCAAGAAAGACAAAGGGAAATGAGAAGAGGGTCTCTACTGAGACCCCATACTGCAGCATTTAGATGTTATAGAGATGAAGCCTGGCATTGTGGTAGTGACTGTAATCCCAGTATACAGGAGGCTGTGGGAGGAGGATCACCATGAGTTTAAGGTCAGCCTGTAAGGCAAAACAAGTGGACTGCAAAGCAAGAGCCTGTCTTAACAAACAACACCCATCCACCCCCATTCCCCACCCCTGCTCCCACAGATAATAGAATCTGGCAAAAGTAATTGAGTAGTTAGGAACAAGATAGGAGACAGAAACCAAACATCATGTCCTGGAAGCAGATGCTGGCCTCTGTTAGTGCAGCTCATGGACCAAATAAAACAGAATATAAGAACTAAACATTGGATTTATCAGTAGAGCAGGGTCCAGAGACTTTGACAAAGCAATACCAAGACAGGTAGGGCAGATCTTGTAGCTCACCACTGTGGGAGCTGGGGAGGGAGAGTGCAAGTCACATGGCAGAGGCTGACGAGAAGGATCTGGTAGGAGAAATCCATGCTTCAAAGCAAAGGAGGGTTGCCAGTAAAGCATGCTTGAATGTGTGAAAGGGGAAGATCTAGGCCACAGTCAGAGGAGTTGGCTTTTGCTAATTTTTTTCAGAGTAACAAGAGTTTGGATATACTCCGTTGGTGAGTGGTGGGTGGGTGGGTGGCAGCTTGTTGAATTATTTTCTAATTGTTTTTGTTTTCTCAGTGAAATAGGAAACAGCTACCAGACTACCTTGGAGACAGAGGTTTGAAAGGAGTAGGTAGTATAGGAAAGGAAAAATGGAGCCTGAGTCTCGAGCAGTAACATTGAGGGTTATGATTGTCAATTTGTATCATGCTCTGTGGTTCACAGAATATTAGGTTATTTGAAGTTAAGTCTACCCGGAGGAAGGGAAGACAAAATTCATTGGCTCCAATTTAGAGATGAGGAAACTGGCAGTCTAAGAGATGCCACGACTTGCCAAATTCACATAATTGGTGCAGCTTGCCGCAGATATTGTGACACAAGTTTAACTTCTTTCACTCTGTGCTGCCCAGGGGCTGTCCGTAGTGTAAGAGCAGATTACTGAGGACTGGACAGTAGCATCTCAGGATGCTTCAGACTGGCCACAAGCGCTGCGAGGAGACACGATGTTCAGGTGAAGAACAACAGGAAAGGGATGTTGGACCAGAAGAGTTAAAAAGAAACCTTGTAAGGAACTGTACTAGTCAGGATAGTCTACAGTAACAGAGCTTTTGCAATGTTCTCTCTCTCTCTCTCTCTCTCTCTCTCTCTCTCTCTCTCCCTCTCTCTCTCTCTCTTTCTTTTTCCCTCCCTCCCTCCCTCCTTCCCTCCCTTTGTCTCCCCCCACCCCTCTCAGACTGCCAATCTCTAAATTGAAGCCAATGATTTTTGCCTTTCAAATTAAGCAGAAATCTCTCAAAAGTGTACCCTCTCTTTTTGGGTTTTAATTCCAGATTTAGTCGAGCTGACAACTGAGAAGAGCCATCACAGGAATGTTTGTAGTGAGTAGGCTGACTTCTTTGATATATGAAAGAAAGTGGGGCAGGGACAGGGAAGGGGAGACTGGATATCTAGATTTCTAGCTTATGTTGGATACAGAAGCTCTGGGAATCATAGCCCAAATCTCTCCATGGCAATAGCTAGCTCTCTAGTGTATGTATGTACATACATGTGTATGTCTTTCTATGTACCCCAGGCTGGCTTTGAACCCACAATCCTTTTGCCTTCACCTCTCAAATGCTGGAACTACAGGACAGTGCAAGACACCTAGGAAGACATATCTGAAATCTGACGTTCCTTCGGGATGGTCAGTTGGCAAAGAAAGGCAATCTAGAGAAAGCACAGGCTAAAAGCAGCTATCTATAGAGAGATAAGAAGTGAAAATAGGGGAAAGACGAAGGGAGACAGACAGAGGGCTCAAGAGCAACATACTGGGGATATGCATGGAAGAATCAGCAATGATCTGAGGTGAAAGAAGAAAAATTGTAGTTCCATGCTGGTCAAAAAGCAAGACGCAGGTGTTCTGTTAGGTCAAAATCTGCACAGAACAAAGAGCTATGTATCAATGACAGAGGAATTTTCTAGAAATAAGATCTCCATTTTTATTGATTTGATACATTTTCATTTTTATTACCTTTTTATTTATTATTTTGTATGTGTAGGTATATGCCACTATCAGGTCAAAGTACAACTATTTGTGGCAGTCAGTTCTCTGTTTGGGTCCTGGTCATTGACTCAGTTTGGCTGCTGGCAATTCTACCTGCTGAACCATCTTACCAGTCCCAGAGTTAACAAATGTTTGTTTGGTGTAAAAGTAACTTCTATTTGCTGAATGTAATTGTTGTCTTGGAGGTTTACTACTGAATAAGCTCACCCTTTGTAGTTCTTTCTAAACTCTGGATCATTGGCTCAGCTGTTCTTGCTTAAAATTCCTCTCCAAGCTGATGATTCAAACTGGCTTCTCTTTCTTGGCTTCTGACTGTATTGCTCTGCTTGGCCTCAACCTAACTCTGCCAACCCATTCTAATCCTCTGGCTCCTTCTCATTCTCTGGCTTATTCTGTCTTCACCTGCACCCTATCTCTTGAAAACTGCCTCCCTACCGTGTGTGTGTGTGTGTGTGTGTGTGTGTGTGTGTGTGTGTTGCTCTCTTAAGTCACCTCTCTTTCCTGTCCTTGTGAAGGGTTGGGCATATTCTAACTCTGACTCATTCTGTCAAATCTTTTTCTGATTCATCACTTTGTCTGCTCTTCAATTAGATGTCACTTCCAAACATGGCTGCTTCCTTCTACAAACTAACTTTACCTTCACTGGTTGGAATAAAAGGTGTGTACTAAGAACATATTTGTATTCCAGCCAGAGGGATTGAAGGATTAGAAGATATTTGGATGTGATCCTTTGCCAGAGCAAACATGTTGCTGGATTAAAATTCCGCTACAATTCAGAATCCGGATGTTATCCTGGTCTATGGAAGTGGATAAAATGAAGATACTCCTCATGGATCTTTTTTTTTTTCTACTATAATACATAAACGCCACATGGATATTATTTGTGGTTAATGCTACAAAGAAAAATCGAGCTGGGCGTGGTGGCACATGCCTTTAATCCCAGCACTTGGGAGGCAGAGGCAGGCGAATTTCTGAGTTCAAGGCTAGCCTGGTCTGCAGAGTGAGTTCCAGGACAGCCAGGGCTACACAGAGAAACCCTGTCTTGAAAAAAAAAAAAAACAACAACAAAAAACAAAAAACAAACAAACAAACCCCCCCCAAAAAAAGAAAGAAAGAAAGAAAGAAAGAAGGAAGAAAGAGAGAAAGAAAGAAAAATCGTTCATGCTAGTGAGTAGAGAATAACAACAGTAGATCCCAGAGAGCCTTCTCTGAGATGGTAGCATTTAGTCAAAGAGGAAGTGAGCAGGCTAGATGACGGGTCCGGGAAGCACTTTCCAGGCAGAGAGGAGGAACCAAGAGCAAGGCTGGGTCTTGCATATCTCCATGGATGTGCAAATACCTAGGTTACTTGTGGAGAGCAAGTGGGGTTGGGGTGGGGGAAGAGACAGACACCAGACCACAAAAACCCTAGTGGGTTACACTGACTTCTGATGTCAGTCTGATTGTCAGGGGCACACGGAGTTTGAAACCAGGCAGAGGTATGGTGCTACTGCTGCTGCTTTAGAAGGACCCAGAGGCCTGGAGAGTGGGGCCTTGGAGGAGGAGGCCCATCACGAACATCAACCGGCAGGTGGAGCTCTGGCAGCCATTGAAGTTCGGGATAGTGATCAGGAGGAGGGGGACTGCAGAAGGAAATCGGGAATGATAAATAGCTGGGGGAGTAAAGCTATCAGAGAGTGAGACTCTGGAGACCCCATTGCAAGGGGAAGGTGTGGACTGTTTCAGGAAAGGAAGAGGGGTCGTTTAGAGGTGCTGAGGCACGAAGACGAATCCCTGGCCTTCGTCTGAAATATGTTTGTTTTGCTTCTGCAGATGCACGTGGAATGGCTGCTATGAAGTGAGTTGTGTCTACTGAAAGTGGGTTCTCTTGGGGAAGAAACCTACTTTTGGGTTTCCAGTTTATGACAGCAAGTAGGACGTCTGCAATCCTAGGTACATATCTAGAAAGGACGGCCTCCTGCCTCACACAATGTGTGCTTCTGTGAATATCACCTCACAGCATCTTCTTCCTCAGCCCCAGCTCCATTTGTTTCTGGACTCCGCATCTGGGGCTGTGGGATGCCCGTGCTTGTTTTGCTCGAATTTTTATCAATCTCGGTTGTCATTCTAGGAAGGCTGGTCCCGCTGCCTATCCAGTCTGCCCAGTGACATTGAGTCACAAGTCTACCTTGGGTCATGTTAAGTCTCTCAAAAAATTTCAGGTCTCTTCTTGCTTATTAAGTTGAAGTGTATCTTCTCATTCCAGGACCCAGCCGTAGACACTGTTTATCTTTAAACACAAAACCATCTTTTTCTTCTCGTGACTTTGACTATACAGTTCCTCTAAATCCTGCCCCCTATTTGTCCTTTGAAACCCTACCCGACTTTCAAGACCCATTTCTAATACCACTCTTCCTGTGAAGATTTTCAAGTGAGGTCATCTTCCTTAGAAGTCCTCATCAGCACACACACTCTAGTGGTGCTTGCTAGACTCTGTGGGGGAAACACTGCTAATTAAGGTAGATGTCTACCATGACCAGATAGCTCCTCTGAGCTTGGTGAAAAATGGAAGGACTCCCTTTCCAGCAGGGCTTCCCCTTCTCTGACCTTGTCTGGAGAACCCAACCCTCTAAACCCTTTCCCTGGAGAAGGTTGAATAGTCCTTGGCAAATCTACAAGTTCAACTTCCTCCCCACCCCCACCCTCACGCCAATAGGAAGCTGTACACGGGATTCCTAGAATGCTTCTCCATGCAAAGGAGGCATTCCCACTACTTTAAACTCTAGCCAATGAAACTTCACCCTAAGAAGAACCCCTTCTCAAAGGCCCCTAGTTCACCCCAAATAAAGTGTATGTGTACACGAAGCCCCCCCTAGCCCCAGCACTCACTCCCAACCATACCAAGATTTTGCAGAACCCCACCCATTCCCGGACTCCACTTCATCCTTCTGTCTGGGTGTGCATCAGTGTCTGAACGCCCTGAGCGGGAGGAAGGGAGGAAGAGGGAGGGGGGCAGGGAACCACAGCTGGATACACATACCACAAGGTTCTGTGTTGTACTTAACTCATGTGCTTATCTGATTCTCTGCTCCCTCCTCACAATTGCCTGATCCTAAACAAGAGCAAACTTCTCTTTCCTCTTTTTTTTTTTTTTTTTTTTTTTTTGTATCATCTGGGATGCTTGGTTCAAGGCATTGAACATGCCAGGCAGCTAACAAACACTGAATTGGATTCCTTTCTAAGAAAAAAAAAAAAAAAAGACAAAAAGAATTTTGAAAGAAATCTGTGGGAAGAGAGACTTGTAAGCAAGCTTTTACCATGTTGGAATGTCCTGCAGGGATAAACAAGGGGACAGCCAATGAGATACAAGCATGGTGGGTGCAAATCTCTGGCAATGAAGAAGGCACTGGCCTAGAGCCAGGACCACAATGGCATCCTCCTCCATGAGGCTCTGCTGCCGATCCCAGGGTCTTCCAGCCTGAAGAAGCTAGACAAGCTTCATTCTCATTTGACCCTATTCATATGCCTGTTCTAAGCTCTTCCAGATGCTCTGGCAGCCAGTCAGTTTTACATAGAAGCCAGGTGAGCACAGACCAAGTGGCCTGCCATAGTCTCCAAGCCTCTGCCACCCAGGCAAGCTCTGTGTCTCTCCCTTTAGTTTATTTTGGATCATTCATCACCATGAAATTACCCCATGAACAGTACCTAACTGTCAGAATAAGTTGGTGCGTAAATTCCCAATCTCCATACAGCTATTTCAGCTGTTACAAGCAAACAAACAAACAAACAAACAAACAAACCCTCCAAGGACTGATTTCAGCTGTCTGCTTCTAGACGCAGTGCAGAATCAACAGCATAGGTGTTCAACACTACATCCCTGGGAATCCTTACTCAGTGGGTTGTCATGGGAGCTGGAATCTGAATTTTATTTTGAAGTGGAGGTTCATCTAGCTCAAGATGGTCTCAGAGTTGTTGTGTACTTAAGGATGAACTGTTATCCTCTGGCCTCCCATTTCCTGTTCTAAATTTTAAAACACCTCCTAGTGGTTCTTACAGTTTAGGACCCTGCTGTAATGTCTCCCTTCATCTTATAGACAGACTCTGTCTGAGGCCATAACACCCGATTGCCTACTTTGTGGTGATAACTCCTGGTATTAACGATAAGCTGTAGCTTTTCACAGGGCAGTAACATCATGTGGATACCTAATACCCCGAGAGGTTGGCGTTATTAGTGAGCCACCCCCATTTTATAGAGGAAGGAAAGTTCCTTCCTCTGGCAAGAGACTTGTTTAAGGTCTCACTGTCAATTAACAAACCAGGATTTGTACTTAGATTTCTTGAGTTCTGGTTCTGCCATGTGTTCACTAAAAACTAAAGAGCCTCCCACCCCACCCCCAAGCCCTGCCAAATAAGTAATGGTTTGTAGGACTGCAGACAGTCTAAGAACAATTCCATACAGGACTAACTTCTTATTGCTTGATGTTACCTAAAAGAAATGAGGGCTATATAAAGGCAGGCATTAACTTTTCCTTCTAAACAGTTTACAAGGGTTTTAAAGATTGATTTAAACTATAAAACTTTATTTATAAAAGTGCTCAAACAATTAATATAAGAAAGAGTAGGATAATCCAATCACCCTAAAATCAAATTATAATAACCCAACTGAACTAATAGAAAAATATCTATTTATTCAATACCCAGATTCAACAACAATCATAACTTTACTATATTTGTTTTAGCTGGCTGCTTTCTCCCTCTTCCTCTGTTTCACTATAATCTTGCTGAAGCTTTTCCATTGAACTATTAAATGCCAGACATCATGTCCTCTCCTCCTTCCTACTTCTGGCTGTGTTTCGTAAAAATATCTTTGTGTTAATGGAACATGGCTTTGAAGACAAGATCTCCTTAAGTCACATTACACCCGGAGCACAGCAGATGTGCCGAGGCATCCTGACCAGTCTGTGAGGTGAACTCTGGCACCAGATATAGGTTTTCAATCACGCTGACTGACAAACACATTTGTGCTCCTTCCAAGCCCTTTGACACAGCTGAGTGTTGATTCAATCCAGTTGCAGTGTACCAGCTGCTGTTGGGTGCCACCTTGCCAGCTTTGAAACTGTCAGGAAATGAAGAATGGAAGCAGTTTCTAGATCGAAGGTAGGGCTGCTCCTAATCCCATCTTCACAGTAAGATGCAGGATATCTCTTCCTGCTGCCATAAGTACGAGGCACAATTGGAAGCCAGGTTTCTAGCATATGCCAGGTCATTACTTTGGTAACCATATGTATGATATCTACTTGATGTTAGCTAGGGTGGTCACTCGTCTCACTATGTGAGGAGCACTCTGAATCTACCTCTACAGAAGGAAGGAGGGTTTGAGAGCAGAACTCCAATTGTTTATCAAGTCTGTCTTCCCCTGCATGCTACCAACTGACGTACCATACCAGAAGATCAAAGCAAGAGCCATAGAGCCTGGAATTAAACAGGTTTGTCTATAGGTTTCATCCTGTACTGCTTCAGGAAAAGCTATGTGAGAGCCTCCTTTGTCTTCCAGGTCAGCAGATCTACCTTCCTGCCTACCCTAGCAACACATTCGTCAGAGGAGATTCTTCTGCATGCATTCTGCGTACACGTTGTTCAATATTAGAAACCATGATTTTTGGCTTAAGTCACCCTCAATTCTGTTTCTGGTAGACGGCAGCATATAGGAACCTAAAATGCTTTGGGCGAAGCAGCAACAGTCAAGCCCTGACTCATATTTTCACAAACATCTACTACTTTTTACTTTTAACTCAAGAAACATGGCTACTTAGTAGCTGCATGAGGGACATGGTCTTGGATTCTGCCACCAACATACTGACATCTGAGACCTTTTGACTCATCTAATAAACTTCTTCTCCAGGGGGCTTACATTCCTGTTACATGTGGGTGACTGAGATAATCAGTGCTACAGTTAGTTTCCTGCTCAGAAGGGAACTGATGTCATTTGACCCCCCACCTACATGCCCTAAATTGAAAACAAACTACAAAAAGTATTACTTATCTATGTCCTCATGATACCGGAACCAACATTAAAAACATCAGTGGCTTTATTTATTTATTTATTTATTTATTTGTGAACAACAGTTTGGCTCAGATTTCTGTGTATGACAAACGACAGGTTCTATTTGCTAAGTTTACATTATTTGAATTGGAGTAGAGACTGGATGAGGCCAAATGAGGTGTTTAGGATGTGAAATTAAGGGAACACTCTCAGGGCATGCAGCTATCAGACTCTACCCTCACAAAGCCATGAAAGGGAGCACTTTCTTAATTTTCCACCTTTGTCTCAAGCAGAGGGTGGCATGGGGTCAGCTGAGGACAAAATTAATCACCATGTGACTCTGGCGTGCTTCATAACCTGAGTCTGGGAGATTCCAATTCAGTACAGTTGAGGTGGGGTTCTGGCGTTGCTTTACATAGGCCTCATCACACAAATATGCAGTTGGGTTTGGGAGCCATTGGTGTAAAGTTTACAATACCACGATTGGAAGGTGATTGTTCTAGTGTGATTTCTTTTGCTGTGATAAAACACTGACCAAAACAAACTTTGAGAAGGGAAGGGTATTCTGTGGCTTATAGGTTGACAGTCCATCTTCAGGGGAAGCCAAGGCAGGAACTGGAGGCAGGAACTGAAAACAGAGACCACAAACAAATGCTGTTCATGGGCTTGCTCAATTACTTTTCTTAGAGAGCCCAGGCACACTTACACCACCCACAGTAGGCTGGGTCCTCATACTCCAATAAGCAATTAAGAAAATGTCCCTCATACATTCCCACAGACCAATCTGATGGAGGCAATTCCTTAATTGAGGACCCTCTTCACAGGTGACTCTGTTTTGTGTTAAGTTGACCAAAAAAAAAAAAAAAATTACCCAACACAGTGATTCTTCCTGGAATTAGATATTTAGAGATTGTCTTAGTCAGGGTTTCTATTCCTGCACAAACATCATGACCAAGAAGCAGTTGGGGTGGGAAGGGTTTATTCAGCTTACACTTCCACATTGCTGTTCATCACTAAAGGAAGTCAGACTGGAACTCAAGCAGGTCAAAAAGCAGGAGCTGATGTAGAGGCCATGGAGGAATGTTCTTTACTGGCTTGCTTCCCCTGGCTTGCTCAGCCTGCTCTCTTATAGAACCAAGACTAACAGCCCAGAGATGGCACCACCCACAAGGGGACCTCCCCCCTTGATCACTAATTGAGAAAATGCCTTGCTGTTGGATATCATGGAGGCATTTCCCCAACTGAAGCTCCTTTCTCTGTGATAACTCCAGCCTGTGTCAAGTTGACACAAAACTAGCCAGTACAGAGATTGAATTCTATATATAGGATCGTATTTACCTGTAAGTAAAACAAAATCCGTGAATATTGACTAATACAGTTAGAGTTCTGTTTTCTGAAGTCCGGCTGTCCTTCACTGCAGATAACAGTCAAAACCTCTGTATCCTCTCAGGCTTTCCTCAGCTGTTGTTTCGAGGTCTTCAAGTGACAGCTGTTTCTGGGGTTCATATGCCTTCAAGAGTCTCAGAAAGAAGCAGAAGTGCCTGGTCAGCCATCTCCGGTCTCTGCTCCTTTGTATCAAGAATGGGAAAGTTTTGCCACTGCCCCCCCTTTCCTACATGACCTCTCATAAACCTCATTGGCTAAAACTCACCGGGCTACCTGCTGATTTAAGGAAGCTGGGAAACAAGGAGCAGGTTCAGTACAGTGGGCTTAGCCTGGTTCTTCTCAAGATGTTATAAGCACCAGATTCCCTAGAGGGCTCACTAAAACAGAGATACCTGGGATCCACTCCCTAGACAGACCAATTTAGCAATCCTAGGTTAGGACCTAAGAATTCTTATTACGTGACATTCAAACGACGTGCCTCTACTGGTCTCAGGAAAACAATCTGAGAGCCACTGAGTTCCACTAACGTCTTTCACCAGAGTGGATTGATAACATCTGGAGAGCATTTTGGGGGGCAACCCCTTGCAGGGATAGATTAAGATAGTCTCATGTAGTCCAGGCTGGCCTTGAACTCCTGTGCCATCTGGCTTAAGTACTGGGGTTACATTCTATAGAAAGAGGGAGAGAGAGAGAGAGAGAGAGAGAGAGAGAGAGAGAGAGAGGAGTTTTATTTTAAGATAGGGGTCTCTTACTTAACCCAGAGCTCACCAGTTTGGCTAGACTGGCTGGCCAACAAGTACTAGAGAGGCTCCTGTCTCTGTTTTCTTGGCACTAGGATTACAATGTGTGCTTGCAATGCTCAGCTTTTTTTTTTTTTTTTTTTTTGAGACAGTATGTAGTCTTCCTACTACATAGCTCTGGCTGTCTTGAATTCACTACGTAGACCAGGCTGCACTCAGATTCACTGAGATCCTCTGTGCACCACCATGCCCGATTTTTCTTTCTTGTTTAAAAACACTGGAAGCAAGGATCAAATTCAGGCCCTCAAGCTTGCATAGCAAGCACTTAACAGATCCAGCCATCTCCCTAGCCCCAGGAGAGCACATTTAAGGTACTGATGCCCTGGGTCCTATCGCTAGATGTTCTGATTGAATTCCTTTATGCAGTTCAAGCATCCTTATTGTCAAACATGATTTTAAGTGTAGCAGGAAATGGGAGCCTTTGGATTTGGCAAACCACACCCTTTATCCCCGGGAGCTGGTGTTAGGATTCCATTAGTAAGAAAAAGAAGGAAAGTAATGGACCCAGATTCTGACTTCGATATTCAGACCTGTATGCATTTTTGGAACCCTTGGGAATCCTTAAGAATTCCCAGATACAAGGTACCTTCCCAGACTGCTAATTCACTATGGATGGCCGTGGGTCACGTTCAACAGCTTTCAAAGTGCCCCAGGCGAGTCTCAGAAACAGACAAGTTTGGAGAACCCTGAGATAAGAGAAGATTGCCATGAAACTGATTACATTTAAAAGCAATTTTCAGGGGGAGGTGTGAAGGAATGTTATTAAGATGGAAAAGAAAACTGTTTTATTGAATTACAGCTTTCGAGTATGTGAGGAAAAAAATCCAGTAAGAATGCTGTTGCCTCTCTAAACTGAAGAACAGCACGGGGAAATGGGATCAGTGGGGTCACAGCCCTTGGGTTAGATGCAAAGAAGAATTTCCCAGCTGCAAATTGTTGCAAAGAGATGTGGTGCAGTGGGGACCAAGTTGCACAATCCTGTTATTGAAGAGCTGTAAAAAAAAAAAAAATGCCATAGACTTCCATTTGTTTAGAATGTTCCAATGCCGTTCCTTATAAAGGCGAAGAGGTGCGTGGAATGACATGTCTAGTTTTCTTTGAAATTTCCTATTTTACCCCTCATCTCATTTCACGTCTCATCTTAAAAGATAGACCTCTGCATTAACAATTCAGAGAAAACATGACCCCTGTCTGCCTATCTGCTTGAATGGATAAAATATCTGACAGCTAGTAATAGGTTGAGATGCCTCTAGCACAGACTACTTAGAGCTCTAAAAGGCTATTTTGAGCTTCTAGATGACACTGCCAAACAGAGAGGGGCATTCACATTTAATTTAAATAGGTTTCTGTGTTTGAAATGTTAATACCATATTAGCAATGATTCACCATGGTGTCTAAGCTCTGCTAAACAGAGGCACACACTCGCACATGGGGCACGCGCGCGCGCGCGCGCGCGCACACACACACACACACACACACACACACACACACACGCATGCACGCATGAGGAGCTATTTTCATGCCACATAGGAATAACATGTGTGCTTAAGTATAACCACATTTAAACTGTTTTCCTTTAAGCATGAAAATGGTTACTGGAAATAGGATGTGTCCTCTGAATTGTCTTTCTTATTCTTCTGCAAGGCTGATTATACATTAACCCTGACCATACCAAATCACATTTACCAGGGACATGCTCTAGCCCAAGTGCAAGGATTTTAGCTGCAGAGGAAAAAGGCCTTCAGCAGAGAAAATTACATAAGATTTAACCTGTATTAGTGGGTCTTGGGTAGAAGATAATCTGATTTAAAGGCAAGAATTGGGAGTGTTTCCTATCATTAATCCGGTGATTGCCAAATTTTGCCACACAGTAGAACCACCGTGGGGCATCTTAAACAGTCTGTTGTCCAAATTTCTGTCTATAGTACTTAAAATAGAATGATTGGGTGTGGAAGCCAGTCATCAGTAGTTTGTTGTTTTGCTTCTTTTAGTTGTAGTTCAGGCTGGCCTTGAACTTGGAATATGCCCGTCTCAGGTCACCACACCCAGCAGCCGTGGTAGTTTTTCAAGCTCCTCAGTCCTCTATGGAGTCAAGTTTGAGAATCACCTTTTAGTCACCCTATTATGGGATCTAGAGTTTTATACAAAGTATGTCCAAGCTTCTTATGCAAAAGTAAATATAGAAACCAAGTCAAAAAATTTCTTCGTGCTGAATGCTTGGAATCTCAAGCCCTGACAGCACAATTTTTAGAATTCCTCTGTCATAAAAGAAATATCACTAGTGGGCAGTGGCCATAGTAGTCTCAATTCTGGCCCAAGGCATGAAGTGAAAGCAGCGACTCTCCATGTGATTGTTAAGGTGATAGCAGGTATTTGCGTCACCCTCCAGATCGTAGTTAATTGGAATGCAAGTACCATTCTGTATAATATCCAGGCAATGAGATAACCTGAAGATGCGAGGTATGCAAAAGAAGGGGTTGGCTCCTAGCACTGAACTTGGTATTAGATCTACACTGACTGAGTATTCTGGGCATGTTACTACTGGGTGAGAAAAATAAACTATCCCATGTATGGTCTTACCTTTTATCATTGTAACCAAATTTAAGTCTAACAAAACTAATGATTCTCAATTTTCATTGTATATCACAAACACCTGGAGTGAGGAAAGCTGTCAAGAAAGAGCTATTTGACCGTCAGCTATCAACCACAGGCCTGGCAGTATTGGCAGCCTCCGAGCAGGAACCCAGAACTGCCCCAGGGCTGACAGGGACAGAGGCTAGATCTGAATACTACTGCTGTCATCAGTCCCTGAGTTCCATGCGGTTGTCCAGAGATACTGACGTCCATAGCAGCTGTCCTCAGTGTGGTTAAGGAGAAGCACCCGTCACTGCTCAGTCAGTGCACAATGAAACAAGCCACATAAATTGTTGGCATTTTGTCGAGGCTCCACCCCACAGCTACCCGGCAACAGTAGTGTGCCTGACTCACTATACAAGGGGCTGCTTCTACTCCTTCAACTCCTCCCCCCATGCCCCGAATAAACTCTATTCTATATTATGCCATAGTGTGGCTGGTCCCTCAGGGGTAGGGATGCCTCAGATGGGCCCTCGGAGGCAACCCTTTCCCCCCAACACCTGACTGCACAGCCACCAAACAGATTCCCTCTCTCTTTATTTTTATAAAACACAACATAAGTAGTGACTCTCTTTCTCACTCTTTTTGGAAAACTTTGGAAGTTCTCCCTTCTGTGTATTCCTCTGGGTCCCGAGAAACTCCATTCTACTGCTTTATCCTGGTACAGTAGGTTGAGCTGGCAATGAGGAAAAGAGTTTGGAGGTAGCATCCCCATATAGCAACAGCAGCTAAAAGCACATGAAGAATTCCAGAGAGTAGCTAGGAGCAGACACTATGGAGAGTTGGGACTGCAATGGGCTGAGACCACAGAAGGTAAAAGACTGCAAAGATAGATTGCTTAAGAACGGAAAGGACTGGCCACAGAAATAGTTCTAATAGTCATTAGACACTGTTGAGGTTTGGTCTTTTGCTGTGTATTATTATGATAAGTGCAGGCCCCCAAGATCTGGTTGCCCCCAAAGAGTCCACATAAACCCAAATGATGCTATGAGACCTTGCCTCCAGGTTATTTCTGATTGGTAAATAAAGATGCCAATAGCTAATAATTGGGCTGAAGAGACATAGGCAGGATTTAGGATTCCAGGGCTTGGGGTCAGGGAGAACCACAGGTGGGAGAAGTGAACAGAGATGCAGCCACCATGGGTAAGGTGAGTCATGAAAACGTGGCCTTGAGGGCTGGACAATTGGAGTTAAGAGAAGCCCAGATGAAATATAGTAAGTAATAACTTGGGGTTATCGATAGGAGAGTAGATTCAAATAACATAGAGTGTGGGTATCTGCCCAGCTCTTGTGCTGATGAAGGCTTATTATAAATATAAAGGTTGTATGCGTCTTTTATTCAGAAACTAAATGGTCAAAAGTGGGGTAGAAGTTCCAGATGGGGATTAAAAATTTCTACA
Organism: Mus musculus; assembly: GCF_000001635.26. Classification (NCBI taxonomy): domain Eukaryota; kingdom Metazoa; phylum Chordata; class Mammalia; order Rodentia; family Muridae; genus Mus; species Mus musculus. The sequence goes on along the minus strand of NC_000069.6, from coordinate 65,473,657 downwards.
ACAAGAAACCTTTCTGTTTCTACTGAGAGACAGAAAGGTTATAGATCTGGATGAGAGGGAATGCAGAGAGCTGAAACTAATCAAAATATAATATGTGAGAAGAAAAACTATTTTCAATAAAGTTGCTAGGTCTGGTTACTAAAGTACTAAAGCAAGACCTGAGATCTCTGCCTCTCTAGGCTCAGAGCTCCTGTGTCACTGAGGGTGGACTTTGGGGTTTCAAAAGACTTGTACCCTTTTGAGTTCTCTATCTCCTGTCTGAGGTTGAAGATGTGATATTTTGGCTGTTCCTGCCGCCATGTTTGTTGCTTCCCTGTCATGATAATGATAGATCTTATCCCCCTGGAACCGGGTAAACCCTTTTTTCTGTAAGTTTTACCTTAGCAACAGAACAGTAACTAAGAGAGTAGGCTGACTGTAATAATAAATAAGGATAATAACAGATGTTGAAAAGTGATAGAAAACCTGGAACCTGCACACATCCCTGTTAGAGATATATTATGATGTGACCATTGGAAAACTTGTTTGGCTGTTCCTCAAAAAGGTGGAGTGATTTCAAGACCCAGCAGGTCTCCTAATGTATACATACCAAGAGAAACAAGAACACACAAATGTTCACACAGAAATTTGTACAATCATTCGTAAAGCAGAATTACTCACAGTAGCCCAAAAGTAAGACTGTATATCAAATGATGAATAAAACACTCAGTACCATGAAATGGCATGCATATTCATGCCACAATATGAGGAAACCTTGAACACATTATGCTAAGTTGAAAAAGCTCAGTCACAAACAATGGAATGATATATGATTCAATTTATATTAACTGCCCAAAATATAAAAATCCATTGAGACAGAAAGTAGAATTGAAGTAAGGGTAAGAGAAAGTGAAATGACTGTAGTAAGTACACGGTCTTATCAAAGTGCAAAGAAGAAAAAAGTTCTGGAATTAATGATCGAGACACCACTCTGAATACTTAAAAAACACGGGATTGTGTGTTTTAAATGGTTGAATTTTACAGCATATGAATTATGACGCACAATACGGTTAAGAACAAAACAGAGCCTCCCTAACTCTAGAAAACAAGAAACAAGAAAGGAAAAATGAACCAAAGCAACATGTGTAATGAAGAACATTGAGCATAAAGACATGGGGCACAGGCTTCCATCCCTTTTCATTAACAGCAAAACCTAAAGGGTGAGGGCTCCTTTTCTCATTTGGCAGCCATGACTCTTTCCTTTTGACCCCATGGAGCAGATTGTACATCAGTTTCTCAGCAGGGTCCATGACCCCACACAGGTGAAAGCTGCCTCTTTCTGGACTTCTTTGCTGATTAAAAAAAAAATAAAAGCCAGGCGTGGTGGCTCACACCTTTAATCCCAGCACTCAGGAGGCAGAGGCAGGCGGATTTCTGAGTTCAAGGCCAGCCTGGTCTACAGAGTGAGTTCCAGGACAGCCAGGACTGCACAGAGAAACCCTGTCTCGAAAAACCAAAAATAAATAAATAAATAAATAAATAAATAAATAAATAAATAAATAAGTCAGATGAAATGCCTGCAGGAGATCCCCAGTCACAGGTCTGTGAAGCACCTCTCAGTGAACTTTAGGAAGTGCACTGGATAATCTCCAGAGGAAGCCTGTAACGGATGACGACGACGGGGCATCATGTTCCGATTTCTTGCCAGCTGGAGCCTCGGGTTGGCACTGTGTCCTTCCCTTACAGATTGAGATGTGTATGAGGGAGAAGAATAAAAAATATTTTTCAAGTTATTTCTGCTTGAAATTATCTTAATACCATGACAAACAAAACTAGTGCCAATTACAGACTCAATTGAAAACAATATATATGCAGAAAGAAAAGAGGCATTTGTTCTAACTTATCGGTGAAAAAGTTAAGGGTAACAGGCTTAAATGAGTTGTTCACACTCCTGTCACCAGAATAACTCTAGTACTAGACCGTAAATCTTTAACCTAATGAAATGTATCTTTTTTTTTTTCTAAAGTTTTAAACTGTGCACGGTGGTACACGCCTTTAGTCCCAGCACTTGGAAGGCCGAGACAGGCAGATCTTCTGAGAATGAGACCAGCCTGGTCTACAAAGTGAGTTCCAGGACAGCCAGAGAAACACTATCTTAAAAGACAGAAAATAAAATAAAGATTTATTTTATCATGTATATGAGTGTATGCATAGGATATGTATATGTATAGGTATGTATAGGGGGCAGGGTATGTGCATTCAATGCTGCTGTCCCAGAAGGAAGAGATAGCAGATGCCCTTTGGAATAGATATACACTATTGTGAACTTCCTGACATAGGTGCTGGGAATGGAGCTCAGGTCCTATGGAAGAGTAGTCTGGGCCTTTAAACACTCAAATATCACTCCAGTCCCCTAATGTAGTGTATCTTTTCCATAAACATTGCAAAGAGTAGATTAATCTTATACACACATTAGTTTCACTCACCTTAATTAACTGTTCATACAATCACATCATAACTAAATTTTGAATGAATTAGATCCCAACACAACTTTACTTGTATTCAGTCTAAAACCAGGGTTTCAAAGCTCACTTTGAAGAATTGGTATGCTGTAAGGACCTGGGCTTCTCCTTTTCTTGGCTCACTTTGTAGTTGCTCTTATACTGACTGTCCATTTAAATGCTCCTCATGTCTCCACAACCCAAAATTTAATCCACTGACTTGACCTTCAAGACATGCAGGAGCCAGCCACTTCATATCACTATCATTGGTATTGATAAGGTTACATTAAAGGCCCATTAAGGAAAAATTTCTGTTGTTATAGAGAATAGAATCTCTCTGACCTGGGTGGAAACCTAGCACTCCAGTTGGGACAGGTAAATTAACAGGCCAAGGGGCCACCCCTAGGGAGGGAGGCTCACCTTAAGTCATGCAAAAGAAATTAATTATAATTAATCTTCTGATGAAATACTAAGAGACAGGCAGATTTCTGTGTTCGAGGCCAGTCTGGTCTACAGAGTGAGTTCCAGGACAGCCAGGGCTATACAGAGAAATCCTGTCTCGAAAAACCAACGGGGGGGGGGGGGGGGGGGGGGAAAAAGAAAAGAAAAAAGAGATATTATACCTTTTCTTCCCTTAATGAATTCCTGCCCTCACATAGATCCTATCGACCACCATGACTTGCTGTGAGCTTTGGTGGGTCTGTCCACCTTTTTGAGTGCAACTTTCCTGTTTCTTGATTGTTGTTGTTGTTGTTTGAATGTTGGTCAAAACCCAAGTACTTTTCTTGACACTTTAGGCTTCCTTCCTGTTTTTCTAAAGTCCCCGTCTCCACCATATGGCTGCCTGTTGCCAGGAGACAAGCTTCCATGTTGGTAACTCCGGTAGCATAGCTTCCCCCCTTCTCTTTTCCATTCTTTCTCCTTTTCCCTTCTGTTCTCCACTCTCTTCCTCTTAAGGAGTTTACAAGGTTTACAGCTTGCCTCCCTTGGGAGTTTTTCTTTTAGTACTAATAAAATTGACCTTGGGCGTCTGCTTGAGTTCATTCTTACATTCTTTTATCAATGAGATTAAGAAGCCTAAGAGGGGGAACCCCAGTTTTCCTGGTATCATTTGGACATCTAGTCATGGAAGAACTCCAAGATCTGTAACATAATCTCACTGTCTTAGTGGAGCCTGCCACGGGCGTTTTCTATAAGACCAAAACTTGTTCTTCCTTCTGTTCTCTCCAGGCACTGACCTTCTAACATGTTGTATAATTAAACTGTCTTCCCCCCCCTCCCCCAACCCCTCCCCCAACCCCTCCCCATTGTCACTGTTAGCTGCTAAGTAGATGCTTTCAAAAGCCACCTTTGCTCACAGGGACAGACTGCCTTATGGTTTGTTTTTAAAGGGCCTTTCTGTTGCTGTGATAAAAACATCACAACCAAAAGCAACTTGGGGAGGGAATAGTTTATTTTAGCTTACAGTTTATAATTCATCACTGAGGAAAGTCAGATTAGGAACCCAAGGCAGGAGCCTGGAGGCAGAAGCTGTAGCAGAGGACATGGAGGAATGCTGCTTACTGGTTTGCTCCCATGACTTGCTCAGTCTGCTTCCCTATATATCATAGTACCAGCTGCCCAGGGGAGCCACCACTCATAATGGGTTGGGCTCTCTCACATCAATCATTTATCAAGAAAATGCCCCACAGACCTGTCAACCTGCCAATTTGGAAGTATGTTCTCCATTGAGGTTTTATCTTGCCAGATGGTCCCAGCTTGTGTCAAGTTGTCCAAGTTAGCTTTTGTTTCAGGTCAGGGCCCTCCAGGGGAGGCAAAAGCAACTGGTGAGAACTGCTGAGTCATTTCACCCCACCACTTTTCGCTTACCTAGAGTGAAGCTTGGCTCTTTGTAACAGTAAACGTTCTGCCGTAGTTTGAACATACAGTGTATGAAGTATGACCTCAGCTGAACACGCTCCAGTGTGCTCCTCTCCCCTGGAATGAGGAATCTTTTCCTGTATGAGTCTGTTTGCCCAGACACACCACTGTGTCCCTGCTCCTACAACAAACCTTTCTTTGCACCCACTGAGATGCAAACTCATAGCGTTGGGTCACACCAGCTCTTCACCCCTAACTGTCCTGGCAAGAATAAGTTTTAATAAAAATTTACAGAAAGTATCAGTGAAAATTTATAAAAAGGATTAATTTATATTTTTTTGTGTCATTCTAATAGTAACTGGATATTTTAGTCCTTTCATTTGTTGGGTTCTTGGCCATTATCTGAAATTTAAAATTAATGTTAAAAAGCCATCATAATTATATGGGTAACATTTGCATGTATCAAACTCTTTTTTATGTTCACGTAGCAATTTCATCAAGGAGACTATTATGACTCCCATTTTCTAAATAAGAGAAACTACTTGAGACCTATTTCCCAGGCCACATAGGTAGGAAACAACAGAATGAAATTAAACCTAGCTATATTTGATTCCAAAGTCTGTGCTTTTTGCCTTTTTTGGTAACAAGTAATGCTCATATTTCAGTTTCTGGCATGTGAAAGGAAGTAGTGGAGAAAATTGTGTGGGTTTGAGATTAGCACACAGTTCTAGGGCATATTTGCTTCAGGACTCACAACTTTCTTCCCACCTCTGCACCTCCATTGAGACAAAGTTTCTCTATGTAGCCCTGGCTGGAACTCACTCTGTAGACCAGCTGGTCTTGAACTCAGAGATGTGCCTGGTTTTGCCTCCCAAGTGCTAGGACTAAAGGCATGTGCCACCAGTGTGCCTGGTCATATACAAATTTCTTAACTTCATTTATTTCATCTCTGAATTTGGAATCATAGTGCCAACGAAGGATGAATAAGGAGGCAGTGTTTAATATTTTGGCTTTAAACAATATGTTTGCTAAGGGCTGGGAAGAGATTAGGGGTTGAGAGCGTTTGCTGCTCTCTCTTCCCGAGGACCTGAATTTGATTTAAACATCCACACATGGTGGCTCACAACCATCTGAAAGTGCAGTTACAGAGGATATGATATCTGGCCCTTCAGACACTGGCCACACATGCGGTGCACAGAGAAACGGGCAGGCAAACTATCTTTACATATTAAAAAATTTTAAAAATATAAGATATTTGATAAATATCTCTAGAAAAGGTTTGAATGAGCTTATCATTAAAACACACACATACACACACACACACACACACACACACACACACACACACTTTCAGAAACAGAATTCAGAGGAGAGTGCTAGTCCGTTGCTATGGGAAAGCCAGTAGCAGGTATACACTGGGCTTTTCAGAAGCCAGCAGACTTGCTCAAGAGAATGCTGTAGGAGTTGGGCAGGGGGAGCAGTGTTGCAAACCAGTGGGGAGTGAAAACCATATTCTTTTGAAGTTACATTTTGTTCTTACCTCCTACAGGTTGGCTTGCTTATATGTATCCTCCAAACCTCCAAGGAGGCCTTTTTCAGCACTTCATTGACCAAGTACCAGGATGCTTGAAACTTCCTGGAATTGACTCGTGCCATACGTTGTGGTATATGGTGCAAAATGAAAAGAAAAAAAAAAAGCCTCCACCCTCTTTGCCATAGTTCAGAGAGCCTTCTTTAGCAACAAGAGCTAAGGAAGGAAAGAAGGACAGCTTGGCAGTGTTAGGTATAAGGGTTGAGCCAAAGGCTAAGGGGGCTCCTAGGTGAGGCAGCAGCTTAGCTCCAAGACCCCGGTTACCCCTTCAGAGGCCCCAGGGCCTCATGCTTCATCATGTATGTGATCCTGGTACGGGCGGTCGTCATTGACACCTGTTCTTTTCTCTCTAAGCTACCTCAGGACACTGAATATTTTTGTAAAGCAACGACTTCACTATGTAATCAGAACTCATCTGGAAAATATTAGGAAAAAACAAAAAACAAAACTCGATCTAAGTTTGTGGTTTGAATATGGCCAGAACTAAGAGTATGTGTTTGATAAGGATTCTATCCATGGACTTGTTAACTGTTAGACTTTTTGTCTTCTAGTTTATAAACAGTTTCTGATTTTGAGGAAAGTGGGAAAATTTGATGTATAAGGTGCCAGGATCAAATGAAGCTGTGAATGATAAAAGCCTTAAAAAAGAGCAGCTTAGGCAAAGTAAAACTCTATATTCCCCTTCCTTCCTTCCTTCCTTCCTTCCTTCCTTCCTTCCTTCCTTCCTTCCTTCCTTCCTTCCTTCCTTCCTTCCCTCCTTCCTTCCTTCCCTCCCTCCCTCCTTCCCTTCTTTCCTTCCTTCTTTCCCTCCCTCCTTCCCTTCTTTTCTTCCTTCCTTCCTTCCTTCCTTGTTTCCTTTCCTCCCTCCCTCCCTCCTTCCCTTCTTTCCTTCCTTCTTTCCCTCCCTCCTTCCCTTCTTTCCTTCCTTCCTTCCTTCCTTCCTTCCTTCCTTCCTTTATTCTTTCTTTCTTTTTCTTTTTGGTGATTTTTTTGTTTGTTTACTTTTATTGTGTGCATGCATGGTGTGTGTGCAAGTGCACATGCAAGTGCACACGTGTGCACACACACAGACACACACCAGCGAACATGCCACAGAGAACAAGTGGAGATCAGAGGACAACTCCACATGAGGAAACAGTTCTTTCTGCCCTTACATGGGTTCTGGGGCTCGAGCTCGGGTCCCAGGCTTATCTAACAGGAGCTTTGGCCTGCTGAGTTCTCTTACTGGCCCTACTAGGAGCTGGAGCTGCTTCTAGCTGTACCTTTCTGCCATTGTTGGGCTGTGGCAGCTCTCAAATAAATAATTAAAAAAAAAAAAGTCAAGGATGGGCTGTGAGACTCTAGGTCAGTTGGAGTGCTTACCCAAGTGCTGACACTTGCTTGTTACCCCACCACTCCAGAAGTAGAGGCAAGAGCATCAGAAGTTCAAACTCATCCTTGGCTGCAGAGTGAGCTCGAGGACATTAGTGAATCGATTCTGGATTATGTGCATTGAGACTGAGAAAGAGAGAGGCAGAAAGAGAGAGAGAGAGATGAATTTAGAATTTCTAGAAAAACTCAAGAAAGGATCTCTATTAAAAGAAAAATATATCATTTCAGGAGTTTTCAGAGCCTGGATGTTGGCCACACCCAGATAAACCAACATTTCCAACAGTTTGGATATCAATGTACCACTGTGATAGTTTTTACTCCATCCTTATTTAAAAGGTAAGCCTGACTGTATTACTCTGAACTTAGTTCTGTAGTGGCTTCCCCTTTGATTTAGCATGAACCTGAGGAGAAGCAAGCATCTGCTTACAAGAGCCCCCAAGTTATATTCTCTAAAATATAACTGAATTTTCTTCTGATTTGCCATTAGACAAAAAAAAACTTTCCAACCTAAAAATTGTATGATGAAAAGAGCAATATATTTGTCTCCTCATAGGCTCTGCCAGATCCTGACCAATACAGATGCGGGTGCTCATAGCCAACCATTGGACTGAGCACAGGGACCCCTGTGGAGGAGTTAGGGGAAGGACTGAAGGAGCTGAAGGGGCCCCAGTGTAGAGGAATGCTAGGGTGGTGAGGCAGGAGTGGGTGTGTGGGTGAGCACCCTCATAGAAGCAGGGTAAGGGGGGATGGGATAGGGGGTTTGCAGAGAAGAAACAGGGAAAGGGGATAACATTTGAAATGTAAACAAATAAAATATCCAATTAAAAAAAAAGTGCAACGTATTTGAATTCACAAACTCTGCTAATTTCCTTGGGATATGTATTCCATTAGGTATAATTTGCTTGTTTTTGAATTCTCAGAAAATGCAAATTAAACCCATAATGAGCTCCTATGTCTATTAGAAGAGCAGTCCTCCTTCTGAAAAGCAAAAGAAAACAAAGCAAAATCAAGAATTCCCAGTGCACCAAGGACACAGAATTTTCCACACATCTTGGTGAGGATAGAATAGTGTGCAGCCAATTTGGAGGACACACCTACCCTAAAATCCAACTGTGTTACTTGGCCTTTCATCACTAGAACAGAATTCTTAAACTAATCTACAAAACGGGAAGTTGTGCTTTTGTTTCTGAGTCTCCAGGTTCTGTTGACTGGCCTGATTGCCTTCAGAGCTGTGGTGAGCCAGCGAGGGTGTAGGAGTATGTGCCTGAGAGCAAGCTCAGAAAAATGAAGGACATCAAAGACACTGGGCTTCATGTCCTTTCAAAGACATTCACTCCGTGACCTAAAGACCTCCCACAAGGCCCCATTTCCTACTGTCTCACCATCTCCCAATGAGGCTTGTCAGGAGCACAGCCTGGGGGAGGGAGGGTGTTTTGAAGATCAAAACTATAGAACCAGCAGTCCCACTTGTGAGCATTTTACCCGTGGGAATAAAATTGTTTGTGCAAACACTTACTCACACGTGAATGTTTATAGTAGCCTTTCATTAGTGACAAAAGCTAGAAACAACTCAGCTGTCCGCCAACTGGTATATAGATAAATTAAAATGTTGGGACTCTACACAATTGAACATTATTCCGTAACACATAAGAACAAAGTACTGGCACACAACAATATAGCTGGTTCTCTCAATTGCTTTATTTTATGGAAAGAAGGCATCTCCAGAAAGCTATATTTGGCATAATGGAACATTCTGGAAAAACCAACATAGGAATGGAAAACAGTTGACTGGCTGACAGAAGCAGGAGATAATTACAAGGGCCAAGTGTAAAAGGGCATGGGGAATGGCTGTTAAGATGATGAAATGTATTCTACTGAGGTGGTGAGATTGCTTACCTAACCATATACACTTGTGAAAATGTATGGAACTTCATTCTAAAAAGAGCTAATTCTTGTAAGTAAAATTAACACACACACACACACACACACACACACACACAATTAAACTTTTAAGAATAAAACAAGGGGCTGGAGAGATGGAGAGATGGAGAGATGGCTCAGCAGTTAAGAGCACTGACTGCTCTTCCAGAGGTCCTGAGTTCAGTTTCCAGCAACCACACGGTGGCTCACAACCATCTGTAATGGGATCTGATGCCCTCTTCTGGTGTGTCTGAAGACAGCTACAGTGTACGCATATAAATAAAATAAATAAATCTTAAAAAAATATAACAGAACAATAACAACAAAACGAAAAGTAAGAAAAGCATTTAAAACAAGCATTATAGTGTGTGTGTGTGTGTGTGTGTGTGTGTGTGTGTATGTGTGTGTGTGTGTGTGTGTGAGAGAGAGAGAGAGAGAGAGAGAGAGGATGATGATGATGATGATGATGGTTTAGGGGTTAAGAGTGTATATTCCTGAGTTCAGTTCCTAGAACTCATGTGCCTGTAACTCTAGGGATTTAACATTCTTGTCTGTCTCTTGGCATAGCGCACTCGTGTCTCCCCCCTCCCCCAGACAGACAAAGAGACAGAGAAAGATTAGTAAGTGTTCATGCATTTGTTCAGCAATTTTACTACTGAAAATCTCATAAAGCAATAGCGAAGGTAGGAGAGCAGTTTTCTGTATGATGTCAGTTGGCTAGCAGAAATTATTAAAGGAAGCACAAAGCTTGGAACAACCTACATGTCCGCATTAAAGTAACAGTCAGTACACACTCAGACCACTAATAGAGAGGGAGTATAATGAAAGTTAGTGAGGACGTTATTTTTGAGGAGACATTTTTAATACTAGGAAAAGGCTTATGAAATAATGTTGAGTAAAGAGTAGTATAACGGGATGGTGAGATGGCTCAGTGGGTAAGAGCACCCGACTACTCCTCCGAAGGTCCGAAGTTCAAATCCCAGCAACCACATGGTGGCTCACAACCATCTGTAATGAGATCTTACTCCCTCTTCTGGAGTGTCTGAAGACAGCTACAGTGTACTTACATATAATAAAAATAAATAAATCTTAAAAAAAAAAGTAGTATAACAAGCCTACCCTTGGGGCTGACTTGGGGGTTAAAAGCTCTTGCCGCTCTTGCAGAGGACCTGGGCTCAGTTCCTTGCATCCATGTGACAGCTCACAACTGACTGTAGCTTCCATTCTAGGGGACCAACACCCTCTTCTGGCCTCAGCAAACTCCTGTACACCCATGGTGCAAATAAACTCATGCAGGCAAATATACACACACATATTCAATAAATAAATACATATTTTTAAATGTATTTTTATTCTTATTTGCCTCTATTTTTCTTAGCAATATTTTTAAAACTGTGACTCTGAAAAAAGTGGACCGAGGCTAAGAAAATCCAGTGACTGCTCCCAACCATCCCTATAACTGTCCCACAGAAGTATGCAATGATACATTGCAACTTCTCTGGAAACATATTGCCTTTATCTTCCAAAGCTGTAATACTTAGGAACAAAATACAATACCATTCATGTCAGTATTATGTTAGAAGTTTTATTAGGAATTAGATTACAGTTTTTGCATTTATGTAATTTAACTTCAAAGCTTTTTAAAAAAAATATTTATTTTATGTATATGAGAACACTATTGCTGTCTTCAGACACACCAGAAGAGGGCATTAGATCTCTTTGCCGAAGGTTGTGAGCCACCATGTGGTTGCTGGGAATTGAACTCAGGACCTCTGAAAGGGCAGTCAGTGCTCTTAACCACTGAGCCATCTCTTCGACTCCAAAGTTCACAGCTTTTTAATATGAAATTTGAGGTTCTAACATTTATTTTTGTTTTACATGTACTTGCACGGGCCTGATTGTATGTATGTGTATCATTTATGTGTGAATGCCCTTGGAGACCAGACGGCGTCAGATTCACTGAAACTGTAGTTACAGGTGGTTGTGAGTCTCCTGATGTGGATGCTGAGGACCGCATCCATACCCTTATAAGAACAGAAAATGCTCTTAGCCATCTTTCACTGAGCCATCTTCCTGCCCCCAAATTTAAGGTTCTAAAAATGTGCTGTCTAGTAGGGTGGTCACTGGCCATATGTGGCCATTTGAGCTGTTCCCACAGAGCCACGGAGCAGGACAACAGTATAAATACATGCCAAGATCAAGAAAAGAACAGGTAAAAACATATCAGTTATCATTTGTATTGATTGCATTCGGAAATAACATGCATTTCAATAGGTTAGATACAATGTATTCTTAAAGTTAATTTTTGCTTTCCCCCTTTTTCATTGTGGTTACTAGAGAATTTTAAGTTAAAGCTGAACAATAATGCTTTAAAATCTGTTCTCAGTCCAGCCTTTGAGCCTTATTTCTCTCCCCTGTGTTTGCACATGAATAAATAGTATGACTGATTCTTCTCTTTTCCCAAGATAAGATAAACTCACTCACTTCTCCTCCTGCTCAGCTCTGCTCCTCAGGCTGCCGTACCTTGATGCACTTTAGTTCTTGTTAAAGTGTTATTCACCATTTGAGTCCAGTGCTCAAATCCTATACTAATCAGTGATCCTATTCAGCTGCAAGCTAAGGAAACCACATTAAGAGTCTCAGCCGAACAGCCATTTCTCCTCCTGTACCCAAAGGTGGGCAGTGCAGGTAGCAGCTCTCAGACACCTCTCACCTCTAACTAGTCTCTGCTGCATTCTGCTTCACTAGGTTTGGTGTTTCTAACCGAGTTGTAGTCTCAAAATGACGGCTTCATCTCCAGCCAGTAATCTGCATCTTGCAGAGAGGAGAGAGGAAAATGTTGCAGAGAAAGGGAGGCTCCTGAATGATCAGAAAACAGGTTTGTAGAAATTTTCCACAAATTTTCCCCTGTACCTCTTTGATTTGAATCGTGTCGAATGATGTCCCACTTTAAAATAAAGAGGAGAAAATATAGTTCTTCCAGGTTTGCTGTCATTTTGTTGCTATTGTTTGTTGATTTGTCTGGCTTTCTTTTCTTTCTTTTTCCTTCCTTCTCTCTTTCTTTCTTTCTTCCTTCCTTCCTTTCTTTCTTTCTTTCTTTCTTTCTTTCTTTCTTCCTTCCTTCCTTCCTTTCTTTCTTTCTTTCTTTCTTTCTTTCTTTCTTTCTTTCTTTCTTTCTTTCTTGCAAGACTCATAGCTTCAAGGATGTAGTAGCGAGGCAAAGGGGTTTCTGAGTCCTGGCTGTCTACCCTTCCTTGGTTTCCTTAGTCAGAACTGATTTCCCTGGATGGTGCTACATGCGCACAGAAGGGTGTTACTATTTTTACATTTCCTTTCCATGCTGCAAAGGGACTTTCGTTCTCCTATAAGTACCACTTTTCCTTCTGGCAAAGAACACAATAGTTTATCGCACTTTGGATTTTCTTAATTACTATCACATTCCAGTTGGCCTCTGGAGCCTTTTTCTTTATTTCACACAGTGCCTGGAGTCTAAGAGCTTTGCAGAGGCTCAATATTAAGATGTGGGGGGAAAAAAGTACTGGCTTCTGTATATATAAGGAAAATAGTGATATAAAAAAATCAGAAAAGACTTAGCTAAATGTCTACAAGTCATAGTTATATCCAACATATTGAATGTCCACAAAATGTTATCATAGATATACTATGGTATGATCTGGCTTTCATAAATGGACATGATTATACAGAGAACATAATGAAGTAACAATTTTAAGAGATATTTTTTTAGTGCCTTGCCTCTCTGCATATTTTCTAGCCAGAATATCATTTTAAATCTTTCACAGTGCCCGAATTCTAAATTAATAAGCTGGCAGAGCTAGGTCTAAGCTGTTCTGGCTAATGACCTATGAGTAGAAGTGAGCTGGTCCTCTTCTCTCACTGCCTCTCTTAGATGTGAATAAGGAAGGATTTAGCTCTTGTTGCTGCAGGCAGCCAAGCCAATGAAGAACTGGAGGCCCACATTTTGGTCCACAAAGCAAAGACAGGGAAAAAAAAAGACCCAGATCTGTGAAATCCTTTGAATGTCCTGAATTGACAATTCTGACATCCTTCCTTCTGGATGTGCTCTCTCATTATGGCAAATCACACATTCAAGGGATGAATAGATGACTCGGCAGCTAAGAGCTCTCACTGCTGCACTTTATTCTTTTTTAATGAAAAACTATTTTTCATGCAAAGCATATTTTGATCATGTTTTTCCCCTCACCCAATTTCTCCCAGGCCCTTCTCACTTTCCTTCCCACCCAATTTTATGTTCTTTTAAATATTCTCTCTTTTAAACAAAACAAAACAAAGCAAAAAAAAAAAAAAAAAAAAAAAAAAACAACCCCCCACACACACAACCGAAACAGCAAACACACACCAAAACCCTCCAGACAAACAAACAAGCAAACAGAAATTCGAAGCGTGACAAGAATACCACTGAGTTTGTTTTGCATTGAAGGACTACTCCTGAGCATGTGGCCTGCCCTGAAGTGTGATTAATATATCCAGGGAGAGTCCATTGGAGTAAACTGATTTTCTCTTTGCCAGCAGATGATATCAGCTGCAGATAGCTCTGTGGGTAGGCGTGGGAGCCTGTGTCCACTTCCCCTCTCAGCGCCAAGCCCCCCTTTTAGCTTGAACTGTGTAAACCTTGTGTGTGCTGTCACAGCCTCTGTGAGTTGATATGTGTAGCAGGCCTGATGTTGGGAAAACACTGTTTCCTTGAAGCCATTCATCACCTCTGACTCTTACAAGCTTTGTGCCTCTTCTTTCACATAGATCTCTGTGCCTCCTCTGGAGAGCCTTTATAAACACATACCACTTAGGGCTGAGCGTTCCAAAGTCCCTCATTCTCTGTACATTGCTTGTTTGTGTGTCTCTAAGTTAACCTCCATCTACTGCAAGAAGATGTCTCTCTGGTGAGGGCCGAGAGAGACACTGATCTATAGCAGTATGCTATTAGGAGCCATGTATTACCATGTTCGGTTGGCAAACTAACAATATTAGGGTTTTCCCCAGGCCCATCACTTATTTGGTCTCAGATTCTTGGCTATTTTTGCAATGTTAAGTATGGGTTTCATCTCATGGAGTGGGTTAAATCTAGTTAGAAAGCAGTTGGTTACTCCAATAACATTTGTGCTGTGCCACTGTTGTACCAGTATGTCTTGCAGTCAGGTCACTGTAGCAGATCTCAGGGTTTGTAGCTGTGCCCATGGTTATCTTCCTCCTCTGGTAGCCTCAAGACTACCTTCTAAGTACCATGAACAGTACTCAGTCTAGCTAGCCCCTGGCTTGACTTCTCTGTGTTCAATGACATATGCGGGTGTTGTCTTCTGCAGTAGTGCTTTACCATCAGTTTGTGGAAAGCAAGGCTTGGCATAGTCTGTGATGTTTGGGGTTTTCCAATGAGGTTCCTTTGGCTAATGACTCAACAGCCATTAAAGATTTTACTTGGTGGGATAAAATGTCTACATGGGGTTCTCTTATAGTATTTAGTGACTATTTGAATTCCTTTCATATATATATATATATATATATATATATATATATATATATATATATATATATATGTATGTATGTATTTTAGGAAGCTTCTTCAGAATTAGGTTTTCATGTGTTTTTTCAAATGGTCTTTAGTGTTAGTTGTTTCTCCCCACATTTCCTCCTTATCCATTTTCTTGCATCGCCCTCCCTATTTAATCCTCCTGTTTTAGTTTCCCCTTTGTCTCTCCATAACAGTATATTCTCCAATCACCAGCTGTGGACTAAGCACTCAAACACACAAGCCTGACTCAAAGCATGATGGCTCTAAAGGCTGGAATTATCATGCATCTGCAAGTTTTGTTTCTCCTGTGCTCCTCTGTTGGCTCCCTTCCTCCTGTGTCCTCATAGGCCTTTCCTTGTGTAGGCCAGCTTTCAGAGTCTCAGTGTCTGTCCAAATTGCCTTTTCTTGTAAGGTACTAGTTTTTAGTTGATTAAGGAACACTCTAATGGCCTCATTTAAACTTAAATCACTTATTTAAAGGCCCTGTCACATCCTGTACTAGGTTCTAGGAGATTAGGCTTCAACTAATGAATTCTGGAGGGAAGCAATTAATCTCCTAACACTCCAAACTGTTACCACAAGGATGGATCTTAGATTATGACCCACAGTTCCCGATTCCAGCTGTGCTTTCTTTATCAAGATGAAAGGAATACTGTCTGTCCTGCAATCTCAGCGTGGGTTAGAAGAACTTTCAGCAATAATAAAGCTAGCATTTAGTAGGAAGTGGAGGTGGAGATGAGAGTCATCAGCAGCAGAACTGGGAGGCAGGAACCGGAGCATTCCAGTGTGACTCAGCTCTGTGAGAACCCAACTCTACAGAGTGCGAGCTTTTATTTTAGTATTCGGAAAATGTAACATCAACCTTATGATAGACAGAATTGCTGTTACCGATAGACAGAGGTTAACAAATGCCAGTGAAGATTCAGGCAAAGAGGAAGCCTTATTCACCTATCCCCTGGAATGGGAGAAGATATTTGCAAATTGTATGTATGATAAGGAACTAAAGTCTGGCACATTATTTAAAAAGTCTATGACATTAACAAGGAACCCAATTAAAATAAGGGCAAATGACTTGAATAGACATTTAGCCAAAGAACCTTTACAAATGACCAACAAACATGTGAAAAAACGTGAAAATTACATAATATAATATTCACAAGAGAAAAACAAATCAAAACCACAATTAGACACCATCCACACCTATTTGAATAGTCACTATCCAAAGAACAGAAAATGACTAGATCTGTCAATAATATAGAAGAATTGTTGCCTCTGTTTACCATTGTAGGAATGTAAAATTGTGTAGCTTTTATGGAAAGCAGTATGAGAGTTCTTCAAAAACATTAAAATAGTACTACAATATGATTGGGTTATTTCACTTCTGGGTGTACAGTCAAAAGAATTCAAAGCAAGTCTCAAAGAGATATTTGCATTACATAATTATCATAATAGCCCAGAGGTAGAAACTCCTCAAATGTTCACTGGCAGATGAATGGATAAAGATGTGGTATAGACATACGAAGAATGGGAAGGAGGCTCAACTGTTAAGAGTGCTTTTTGTGCAAGCATGACTTTAGTTTCAATCTCTAGCACCCAGGAAAAAGGTAGGTTTGGCTGTGTGTGCCTATAGCCTCAGAACTGGACACAGAAGGCCAGTAGAGCCTAGAAACTTGCTGCTCGTCAGCCTAGCAAAAGGGGGGACTTCAGGTTCAGGGAGATACCTTGTCTTAAAATATAAAGTAGAGAGGAATGGTAGGGGACACCTGAGGTCCTCCGCTGGCCTCTGTATGTGTTTACAGATGAATAACACACACACACACACACAATTTTAAAACATTTAAAAATTAAAAGACCTCTGTGTTGTTCATGACAGTATAATATTTCTTTAAAAAAAAAAAGAAAAAAGGAAAAGAAATGTGTCACCTGCTACAGACTGGGTAAACGTTGAGACATTATACTTAAGAGAATAATTCTCACAAGAGGACAGTGTCAGTGTATTACTGCTGCTCAGATGAAGGCTGACAAAATCACACAAGCTGACCCTTGACAGGTGGTGGTTTAAAGCTGTGTGTGTGTGTGTGTGTGTGTGTGTGTGTGTGTGTGCGGGGGGTGGGGGGGTGTCTGTGGCTGGGGAATACATATTTAGCAAGCATGGAGTTTCTCATTGTCACAGGGTAGGGGTTGGCAGGCTTGCACATGTGGGGCAAACACTCCCCTACTGAGCTGCAGCCAATCCAAGAAGGTCAGTTTTGTAAGATGAAAAATTTAGAAGGATCGTCTAGTAATACATTTGTGTGACTGTGCAAATATTGAAACGAGCCCTTAAAAATAAGTTGCTAAATCTAATGTTGTGTCCTCGACCTCAATAAAAATTTTAAAGATTAGGTCACACAACTCTGGTATGTTCTGATTTACAAACACGTATATTCAATTACTGGCAGTGTACAATGGAACTGTTTAAATACGACTGAGATTATGAAAAGAATTTTCCCTCTGCATTTTTTCCTTAAAGAATTTTAAGTGAAATTAGCAAGTTTATATATTGAGTTCTGAGAATAGTGTCAGTATTAGTGTTCAAATGAGGGATTTGTTCTTGCCTATCAAGTGGCCAGAAGTCAATACTCAAGTGGGTGAACTTTGGCAAACTGAGAACTAGCAGCTGCCCTGGGGCTCCCTCCCCACTGAGCACAGATCCCTCAGTGCAAGGAGATGCAGTCCTGCTTTTTCTCAGGAGTTGGCATCCTGCCTGCCCCCTCCCTTAGCGGAGTGTAGGCAAAGTTCTTTTATTTTGTACTTTCTCCCGGGAACAAAGCACGTCCTCCTGCCTGTTTTGAAAGCAGAGGCCCCGAGCCCCTGCACAGGGAGAGCTCAGTCTTGGAACATTGGCTTGAGCAGTGTGCAGCCAAGCCATCTGTTCCCAGTCCCCACAGTTTCTAAGCACAGGCAGTGCTTGCTGGTCCTGGCCCGCAGGCCCCTGGCCGCTGTTGAAGTGTTTCATCTCCAGTATGGAGCCATTTGAGTTGATTGGAAACATCTCCTTACCCTCCTACTCCCCGCCCAGAGCATGTGCCCTTGACTCTGATAATAGTCTTGGAATTATTGCACGATCAGCAGGTCCCAGCGTCCCATCCCGGGTGTTTCATCCTGCCAGCCATTCAGGGAGGAGCAGCAGTGAGGTTGCCTGTGCCCGGATCCAGGCCCAGCACTGCTTCAGAAAGGATTTTACACTTCGCTTACAGTCTAGAGCTTTCTGGAATTGTTTAATGATCGTTTTCCACTAATTTTCGCCTCCTGCAGTTTTCCTCATGTAGAGCTGAGGTTGTCATTACATCCCAGCAAGATCCGGGAATCGTGCAGGAAGTAGATCTAAATACTATCAACTTCCCTTCTGGTGCAGGAAGTAGACATAGGCCTTCCTTCCAGTCTTCCTTCACAGAAAATTCTAGCCTCTGCTCTGACTCGTCTTCCCCCAACCTCTACACCCCACCCCCACTCCTATCCCCACGCCACGCCTCCACCCCTGGCAAAGAGGTGGTAGGTTCTGTGTCAGTTAAGACTGTGGCAGGGGCCGGGTGAGGTGGTACACACTTTTAATACCAGCACTGGGGAAACTGAGATCAGGAAAGCAGAGGATCTCTGAGTTTGAGGTCCACATAGCAAGTTCTAGGACAGCAAGAACTACTGACTTAGTGAGACCCTGTGTCAGTGATCCTGTACAGGCTGCTGTAGTTATCCTATAGGCAAGAGTCCTCAGAAGTGAACTGCACCTCCCTCCCACCCCCCATCTCCTTGGATCATGGGGACGATGATAACAGAATATCACAAGGGAAACACTTTTGCTGAATCACAGACAGCTTTACAGAGTTTGGGAAATATTTGACTTTTGAGTTACAAAGTAGGAAGATTAGATGAAGGCACAGCAGATTAAACTCTTCTGTGGGAAAATGTAAGCTCCTGTTTGTGTTCAGTTGTTTGTAGTGTCTTGATTAGACTCAACATCCACTAATCTTTTTACTCCCATAATTACACAGTTACAATTTACCTGTATTAGTCATATGAATTACAGCATAAATGTCAGATACGTTGTATAAAAATTAAGTATGGATTTGTGAAGTGGAAATTTCTGGTTTCTTCAGAAACTCAGTTGTGCCATGTGATGGTTTTTCTGGAAGCTGTTGTGTGAGAGGATGTTTGGCTGAAGCAGACGCTTTAGAGGTCGCTTGATGTTTGGGAAGAGTGTGAGTAGAACCCCACAGACAGCGAAAGGATGCTCTTGCATGGTGATGCCATGCGAAGCTTCTCTGGTCTTCACTTTGTAGAGAGAAATGTGCTAAAGAACTTCTCGTGGTATTCCAGCTGATTCTTGCCACTCCCAATGACTCATGCAGATTTGGCTGAGCCTTGTGGTTTCTGCTGGATCCGGCTGCTGCTACAGTTTGGTGTTTGCTATTGGACTGGACTTCTGATATCCTGACAATGAAGATTAGAATTGCCCCAAAGAACTACTTCTAAACAGGTCCATAACCTCACTGTCGTATTAACCATCTTTCTACCCTAACCTCTGGTTGGTAGGCTAGAAAAGAAGTTAATGTGTCCAAGAACCCTAAATAAAGTATGTTTAGAAAAATCTAATCCCACATATTTGGTTTAAAGTCATTTTGTTTGCTTTTATTGCTGTGTAGTATGGTGATCAGAAGGAAATATTGCTCGAAAGAATTAGAACAATAGGGGATGGGAAAATAGCTCAGTCAGTAATATTTGTTACACAAGCATGTGGACCTGAGTTCAAATTCTAAGAACCCAAAGCAAATGGTGGTGTTGGCATGGAATTGTAGTGCAGGGGAAATGGAGATAGCTTGAACCCTAGAGCTTGCTGGCCAGACAGGCTACCTTAATTGGTTTTAGGTTCTAGAAAGACACTCTGCCTTAAAAATATGGTGGACAGGGCAACTACTGAAGAGTAACACCTGAGACTGACCTCTGGCTCCACACATGCATGAACGAACACACACACACACACACACACACACACACACACATTGAGGGGAGAGCAAGTAGAAACTGTTGATATGGTTGATTCTGAAGGATTATTTGTAAGGAAAACAGATCTATAATCATGTGCAGAAGAGATTTGGTCATTTCCACTTTTCTACCTCATTAGAAATTTCATAGGATGAAGTGAGATAATGAAGGCAGTTTGAGTGTCAGCTGTGTGTAGGATGCCGTTCTGGTTGCCTACTGCACAAACTTTTGTTGAAAGAGGCACCTGCCTGCTTTACACAGTGTGAGGTGGCTGAACATAGGACTGGACAGTTGAGGTTGACGGTGGTTTATTGGTTGTATATATAGTTTTGGGAGGGGTACTTCCCCCCTACCCCACTCACATTGGATCACAGGGAAGCTGCACTCCAGAATAGAGCAAGCCAGCATGTGCTATGAGAAGCAAGATTTTCTTGAGGGAAATATTAAAAAGAATGGCATATTCCCGTACTACACCCTGCTATTCTCCGTCCCGGCAGTCTCACCAGCCAGTTCTTATCTCATGGAGACTTTCTGACTCAGAGCTCCAAAATCTCTCCACCCAGCTCGCTAAGTTCCCATTGGCAGGTCTCTACCATGCCAGCCCCATGCTACAAAACCTCCATGGCCTTTGTGGTGCACATTAGGCAAACCCGCTTTGCCGCTGTACCTTTGTCTCTTGAACCCAGTCAAACCGCCTTGTGAAGGGAAATGCCACACAGACTTAGTTCAGAAACAATGGTAACTCAATGTAAGCCCTATAAAATCTAAATCCTGGCGCATCCACCATTGAAACCAGGAGACATTAGCAGCTACATCTTGTCCTTACACTATCCCTGTCCAAAAAGTCCCTAATTCTCTCCTGCTTCCTCTCTTGTCCAACCTGGAAGTCCTGCCTACTCACCCAGTGATTGATTATCATTAGGGGATGGTTCACCAGGAGTCACCTGAGTATATGACTCATTCATTCCTTGTTCCAAACAGGCCCTCTGGGCAAGCAGAATTAACATCAAAATACAGGCAGCACCAGGGCCATGCACAAAACTTCCCCCTTTCTGTTCACTTAAAAGACTCTTTTACCTCAGATATAAATCGAGCACAACTATTACCATTTTGTAATTTATAAAGTACAAGATAGACCTAACACTCAGTCCAACATTTTTTGTTGATAAAATAGAATACTGTCATCTGCCCTAAATTAAAAGACTAATAATTCTACACCTTACTTATGTCCTGGCTTTAGATTGTAAGCCATCTGAAAACCATCCTCTCAAATCTGTTCTCTCGATGTAAATAGCTTGGGTTGGCTATGAGACTATAAGTAGTCTTCCAACCCCATCAGAAATCTGAGAATGACCAACATTATCTGAAGATATAGGAAGCCTAACACAGCTTCCAGAACTGAGACAAATTGTAGAGACAGCTGCCTACTTATACAGCCCCAAGTGAGACAGGAAATTGGAGCATCAGTCGTCAGCCTTCTGGCCCAGGATCATCTGATAGGCCTTTGAAAAACAGAAATTATGAAGGACTAACCTATTCTGACTCATCAGCACTAAGCTGTCCTAACCTTTATCTTGTGTCCACTCAAGGAAGGTACAGGTCTGCAGGAGAGATAGGCAATTTCTGCTCAGTGACCACCTAGCCACAATGTACCACCTCCAGCTTTCCCAGTAACTAAGGGCTGGGTGACCCTGGCTCCTGATGTAACTGGCTTGTTTAAATAATTTTATGGGTTTGTAGGGATATAAAATCCTGTTAGGCTGAGGATCATGTAACATGTAGCAGATTCAGTGGATAAGGGATCAAGGCAGATAGGAGTCTTTGTCCAGATGACAGTTCCATCTCTGGTAAGGGCACAGAATCTCCAGTGAGGCTTTTGGAGTCTCTGTGGTGCGTCCAGCTAACAGAGGATATTTTAGACTTTTACACTATCAATATTAAAGAACAGGGAGCCGCGGGTTATAGTCTAGACAGAGCCAAGTCCAAGAGTCACACCATATACACTATTCATTAAAACGGCACAGAAATTACATCAAGAAAGTCTAATCTCAAAGATCAGAGTTCTCTTGGGATGAATGCCAAGTTTCTAAGGAACCCGATCTTTGTTGAGAAGTTCATAAAAGGGCCTAGGGAGATGGCACTATTAGTGAAAGTTTTAGCATGCAAGCATGATGAAGAGAGTTTGGATCCCTAGGACCTACATAATAGCCAGTTGGCCTGTCTGTAATGCCAATGCAAGGGAGGTAGAGACAAGGAATCCCCAGAGACAGCTGCTTATCCAGACTAGCCAAGATAGTGATCCCTGGCTACAGGGGAGAGACCCTGCCTCAATATGTAAGGTCGGCAGCTGTAGAGGAGACAGCTGTCATCAACTTTTTTGCATGTTTATGAACATATATGTGTACCCACACACATTTGAACATACATGTCTAAACAAGTTGTTTTTTTTTTTTTAAGGGGCACATAAAGGCCTGGAGGAGAAACAAGTCAACAACTCCAAGACCAAAAGCCCCCTGAGGCCTAAAGACAGTAAGTCCGGAATCCCAAAGGCTGTTAGCCATTAGCTTAATATCGTCTGATCCCAAGCCCAGGAAGCATGCTCCAGCCAGCAGCACTAGGCACTCAGATTTGTCCAGCAAAGGGTGAGAGCAAGGCCCTATCCAACACCCAAGTTGGGGTGGGTTTTTTAACAGAAAATTATTTAAGAGAAAGTATATTTAAGAGAAAATATTTGGGCTCAGGGTTTCAGAAGTTTCAGTTCAGGATCACTACTTGACTCTGTTGAGGCAGCATATTTTGGTGGAAATGTATGGCTGAACAATACTGCTTGCCCCTTTCACAGTGGGAGAGTGTCCTGGGGTGGGGACTAAAGGGTCCCACTGAACCTTTGAATAAAGGTTTCTGATTGACTGAAGACATATGATTAGAACCTACCTCTTAAAGTTTCTATCACCTCCCCATGATGTCAAGCTGGGACCAAGTCTTTAACACATGGACCTTGGGGAAATATTCTAGCTCCAAATGGAAGCAGCTACATGGCAGAGACTCCTGTCTGGCAATGTGAAAACAGAAGGACTGGCATGATCACCTGTGCCGGTGGGTGCCAGTGGGGTTCTCAGAGCAGGATCTGAGGCAGCAAAGGAGGAAAGCCATAGTTCTTGCCTGTAATGACCTTGTTTTCTCTAGGCTGGAGGGAGAATAGGGCTTGAATGTGTAGGGTGTAATGTATGGCTCTGTCTCTAAGCAGCAGGGGATCAGAATATAGAGGCAATTAGCTGTATTAATTGGATCACAAAGATTTCACTAAACAATATGGCATGTGGAACATGGCTACACCATCAAGGGTGGTTTAGATGCAAACCTGGGGAAGCTGAGTGCTGGGCAAAGCATTTTAGGGAAGAACCAAAATTAAAAGCAAGTTCCTACTGATGTTTAAAGAGTATCCAATTCTTTATTCAACATACAATAATTAAGATCTGATCCCTATTAATAGTGAACTGTGGGCAGCATGTGGGTGGAGCCTGCCAACCATAGGTGGCTTCAAATGTGGATACAATTTTCAATAAAATGGAACAACTAGTGGGATAATAATATTTTCAACTTGTAATTTTAATTGCTGTAAGCACCTTTAGGTATAGAATATATTATGTATTTTAATATATAATAACTTTAATATTATATGTGTTCATCTACCCACCCATCTATCATCTGTCTGTCTGTCTGTCTGTCCGTCCGTCCGTCCATCCATCCATCCATCCATCCATCCATCCACTGGTACTAGGAATTGAATGCAGGGCTAACACATACTAGGCAAACACTTTACCATTGATGTACAAGTGGGTTGTACGTTTTTTAGTATTATGATTATTTTTGAGACAAGATCTTTTTAAGCTCATCAAGCTAGTTTCAAGCTCATTATAGAGCCTAGACAGACCTCTAACTTGTGATCCTAGTCCCTCAGTCTCTCTAGCAGCTGAAACTACATTTTAAAAATGTACTAGGACCCTAAAGAAAGAGAAAATTATCTGGGGATACATCACAGTTCAGTGGCTTAGCATTTGCTTAGCATAATCTTGGATTCAATCCCTTCTGCTCTACCATTCTCTGCTTTCATACAAAGAAAACAAATGGCTTTGGAAGCTCGTAATTCCTGGAGGCCATTAGCCAGCCTGTGCACATGGCCCCATCCTACCTGTCTGTCTGTCTTTTCAGGGCTCATCCCCAGACTGTCCTGCTTGGAGCATGCTGAGAGCACCTCCATTTCTGCACTCCTGGAGCACTGGAGCTTGTTCTTTCCTGTGGAGTATTTGGTACTTAATGCTCCAGCCAACTGAGCTACCAGAGTGTATGGCAGCCACAAAGAGAAAAATGAGCCTGTAAATTACTGAAGGAGCGCTATGTTCCTTCCAGGACAGGGTGGTCATTTTCCAGTTGTCCAGCTCCAGTATGTACCCTTGAAGATATTTATCAGAGACTTGGTTCACCTCTTGTACTTGGCAACCACAGAGAAAGATGCCTGCCAGCATGCCCTCAGGTTTGTGCTAATTTTGTATCTCAAATAGCCTCTCCTGACAGTGAGGATAAAAGGGAAGTTCTTGGTCTCCAGGAAATTCACTATGACTTGAATATTCTTCCTTAGTGAGCTGTTGTGTGAGATATACATGTATATGTATGTATTTATGTTGTTTGTTTGAGACAGAGTCTCTAGCTCTAGGCTGAAATCCAACTCATTTTGTAGCTAAGCATAATCTTGAACTTCTGATTCTCCTGTCTCTACTTCCCAAGGGTTGCGATTGCGGGTGCACACTACCACACCCAGCTTATGCAACACTGTACATAGTGCTCAGAAGAGAACCCAGGGTTGTATGTATACTAAGCAAACTCTATCAACTGACCTACATTTCTGACCTTATTATTATTTATTTGTGACACCAAATAGTTTATCTGGTAAAATATAAAGAGAAAAGAAAATGTACCATTTCTTCAGGAATCAACAATAATAATAACAAAGGAAACAAAAGAAACATATATATAATTACTCCCAAATGATGACAACAAACCCCAAAAGGTACAAGTTGTTTAAAATTTCCACATCAAGAAATAAACTTGTCCTAGGATAGGTGGCTATAGAGATGAGTCTGAAGGGTTCTAGCACAACAGAATTAATAGTTTGTGGGTTAACATGCTTAAATATCACATAGTCCTTTCTGGGAACTGCTCACAGAATTTAAAGGCAGCTATGACCATTTTGTGATGATCTTCTGGATGACGGCCTGAATCTCAGGAAATCCTGAAGTATAAACTAGATCCATTAGAAGAAAATTGTGTAGATCCTAGAAGTGATAATGAATTTGACTGTAGCCTTACTAAGAGAAGAAATATCCAAAGTCTGGTAATGAATCGGCAAAGTATATAATGTCCTAGAACATTTGTAGATGCAACATCTCAGATGTAATATTCCCAACTGGAGATTATTTGGGAAATGTATTTAACAATCACAAGACTGAGACAAATTGCCACTTATATGCTAGAGAAACTCTGACCTCACCTTTGGACTGTTGTTTTCTTTAGATCCTTGAGTTGCTTTTAACCATAATCTGTGTTTAAAACCCACTAATCCTAAAACAATGCTTTAGGAGACATGGACCTTAGAATGCCTGTGCACATGCTCGTGTACACGCACACACACACACACACACACACACACACACACACACACACACACACACACACACGATAATTAGCAGATTCTCAGTATTCACATAATGTAGGACTCTAGAGGCCCCTATTTTGGGATCTGGGTATATTGGTGCCACAGCTTTCTCTCAAAGGGCTGAGTGTCCATTTGATCAGGGACATTCATCAGGTCCATTCCATCTAAGACTAGAAAGTACTTTTGTTTTCTATTTCTCTGCCACGCACCAATATGTTCTCTGTAGAATGCAAGGCAGCTGTGTAGAAGAACTATATAAACATAGTGCACATGTAACTTTACCTTGGTTTAGTCAATTGACTTTGCATAACTTTTGTTGTTTAGCTAGGTCCACAGAACCAGGCTAAAGTGAGTAGAACATTCTTACTTGGAAAACAGTGAAGGTGATGTCAACAACTTAATAATCCAAATAAGCAATATTTTACTATAATTAAAGAAAAACATGGCTTGTGCGCCAGTTGCCTAGTTTTGTAAATAAAGTTTTATTGGGACCAGGGTGAGAATCAGAGTGAGTCAATGAATAATGAACTGTCATACAAATGTTCTTATCTGTAGTTTTCTAAGTGTTTTCATTATGATTTGTAGCAGTAACTTTAAAAAAGCAACTGCCCCAAGTTGTCTTAGATGAAGAGTATCAGTTGCTGTCTGCACAAGGTAGATGCCACTCCTCAGGTGTGAGTGGCCCTTTTTTTCTTTCTCAAGTGTGAGCAGTATCCTCTGTTTCTCCATCATCTTAACTTTGTACTCATAGCCAGCTTGATCCCACCACAAGTGCTCATTTCTCTCTCTCTCTCTCTCTCTCTCTCAAGATTTATATATTTTGAAATATTCTTTCTTCACCTTTCTAATTATTAGAATAAATCTAACTAGGATGTTTAATTTTTAAAAAAAAATCCACATTTTATCTGGGTTTGAAAGAATGTTTAATAAACAATCTGTATCAACAGTGTGACCTGTGCCAGTTCCTAGGCCTGGGGCTTACTGACTGTGTTACACCTTGCCTTCCACTGCATAAGGAAGCATCACGTAATCCCCCTTGCAAGCTACAACTCAGTGTACATCCCACAAGTGAATGTGGCACACATATGCATGCACACACATATGGGCACATGCATATGACACATACATATGCACACATAGCACACTATTATGCATATATGCACATACACAGTATACCTCCAGCACATACATCACACATCACATATACACTCTACATATATCCCTTATAAACATACATATACTACAGATGCAAATGCATACATACAAATATACAAACATGTGCAGAGACACACATCATATACACACATATGCACACATGCATGCCTACAAACACACCACACTCACATACCACACACATGCATGAACACGAAGGTGTAAACAGTCACCATATAAACACACAGAAACACATGCATATACATGTGAAAATACAGATACACATGCATACACAGAAACATATGCACACACATACCACACATGCATGCACACATATACTACCACCCATATTCACACATATATACAGAAACATATGCACACAAATGCACATACACACAAAGATACATGCTCAGACACATGCACATATGCAATTATTACACACCCTACTATACTTACATACATGCATACACACTCATACTCACCTAACATATCACATACACATACATACCCACATAACATGCACATTTTCATGTTTTGGTGTGTGCTTACACATACATACACATTCATATACACCTAGCCACACAAATACCACAAAAACATATATACATACATGTATACATAACCACACCACACACATATACACATAATACATATATACACATCCCACACACATAGACATTCATGCACACATGTGCATACACACAACAAATATGTACATATACACACCCTATACAAACATCACACACACATACACATAGGTACCTATCCAAACACACATGTACTACACTTCAGACACACATATACATGCATGCACATATATGTACATATACATACATATAAACCACACACCTATGCACACACATGTGCACACATAGCTGTCCTGGAACTCACTCTGTAGACCAGGCTGGCCTTGAACTAAGAAATCCACCTGCCTCTGCCTCCTAAGTGCTGGGATTAAAGGTGTGCATCACCACGCCCGGCAATATTTATTTTTAATATGGAAACCTGCCTGCATTTTGACCATCTGCTTGTCAAGTACTCACTGCATGGAAGTGACTTTGTGACCTGCATGCTATTTAGGTCAGCCTGGCCAGCAAAGACCACTTCATCCTCCCTGCAAGTACTGTGACCAAAAGAAGGAAACCACCACAACAATGGAGTCTGAGGACAGAAAAACATGAGAAGCTGAGACATGGAGCCAAAAAGGCCTGCCTGGGAAACTCACGGGTCACCTGAGCCCCGAGTGGTGAAGTCAGTTTAAAATGGTCAGCATTCTGAGTGGGAGGGAGGTTCACACAGTCACCTCTTCCCCATTTCTTCATCACGCCGGACATTCACTTTGTATTTACAGGTACTGAACATGAACCTAGCCCACAGAAACAGAGGTAGATTTTTTTTTCTCCTTAATTGAGGAATTTTCAAGGCTATCGGCCTCCTTGATTTCCACCTTGCCCCACTTTCAGGACTACCTCCATGTTGAATGACCTTGACCGAGCTTTCTTTTTATTTATTTATTTGGTTATTTTATTTATTTACATTTCAAATGTTATCCCCCTTCCTAGTTTTCCTTCCACAAACTCCCTACCCACCCCTACCCCCTATTTCTATGAGGGTTCTCCTCCACCTGCCTCACTGCCCTAACATTCCCCTATGCTGAGACATTGAGTCTTCACTGGACCAAGAGCCTCCCCTCCCTTTGATGCCAGATGGAGTTAGGGGAAGAACTGAAGGAGCTGTAGGGTTTTGCAACCCCATAGGAAGAACAACAATCTGAACTAACCAATATCCCTAGAGTTCCCAGGGACTAAACCACCAGCCAAAGAGTACACATGCAGGGACCCATGGCTCCAGCTGCATATGTAGCAGAGGATGGCCTTATTTGATTGAGTTTTCAACACTTGGTTCTGATCACAGCATCTCTTCCTTAGGCCTCTGGGCTTACTGAATTGAGTCCAAACCTCTTAGCTTGTGAGCTGGCCTCAAATCCCACTGTTCGTATTTCAGCTTGACAGTCTTCTGCATGCTGTTCATATATATATAGTGTTTTTTGGGGGTGTAGAGCTCTGATTTGTATAAAGAGTATACAAACTTTGGCGCACCTTATGGTTCTGACACACACATAGACCTGTATATATCACTACACCTGAATCAATATGTAACCACTCCCTCCACACAAAAACACATTCTGTAAGCTAAATCAAATCATCCTTGGTCTGGGAGCACAGTACCCACCAGTCTAGATTTTGCCTGTTCTTAAATGTCTTATGAATGAAATTATACACTCTGGTCCTTTTATGTCCCACATCTTTCAATACCAGTCCTTGGGGAACTCATCCATGAGATGTACATATTTCCTTCATCATCATTTCCGTCACCCAGTAGCATGCTGCTGGGTGAGTGTACCACCATTTATGAGTTGTTTTGCTTCTTCATAATTTTCTTACATGACTTTGAAATGAAGAGGGCTTTAATAAAAACAACAACAAAAACAGGAGGTGGTTTCCTGAGGCCACAGGGGGAGTCCTACCAGGTCTAGAGTCTGCCCTCAGCAGCCTGGATTGTGAGACAGTTAACAGGGACACAGAGCCAGAGAGAAAGAAAAATCAGCACCATTTATTTATTCATTGTGAGAAATAAGATCATTATATTCAGGTATTCACCTGGACTTCATATATTTTTAAAAATGCTTCTTTAATATTTATATAGCCTTTCTTTCAAGGAACTGGGAATACATTTAAATAATAAGTTGCCATGGCACCTTGGTAAACAGATTGTTGGGTTTAGAAGTGAAAAAATTTGGATGAGAAAAATAAAGGTACCCAAAATGGGCTTGTAAGGAAACATACCAGCTTTAACCTCATCTCTGCTTTCTTTTACCTCAAGCATAGAGGTTGACAGTCTATTGGGCAAGGCCATTATGGACTCTAGGGCCAGAGGCCTCTAGTGCACATATGTACCCTGCCACCACCACTGAACCTTGGGCAAGTTTCAATGCCCCCTCCATGCTTCAGCTGTGCCATTTTAGAATGGGCTAATAATAGTTAAATTAGCTGGAAGATGCAGAGTGACCTGAGCAACACTGTCATATAACAAGCAATTAAGAAATGCCAGCTGCTAGCATTGTCTTGGGCACTATAAATGATCACTTTCCTCATGCTCATAAAATTAGATCACGTTTAGGCATTACTAATTATTAAGGCTTCAGCTTAAAACTCCAGCATGAAACATTCCTTATGTTCCTGAGGGACAATGCATTTCCAGAGGAGAGTCAGAGTTGGTGATGCCACTTTTTTTTTTTTAATGGTTACAAGGAAGAGACTAGAGAAACGAAAGTAAGTTTTACCTAAAGCATTTCAACATATTAGAACACTTAAAATATGGATATTGTGTTAGAGGCACCAGTTTGCATCCTTGGCTTTGTAGCGTATACCATTTAGAAGCAGAGGATAGAAGACATTACAGAAGAAGCTGAAGTCCCTTCTGCAATGTTGCTAAGGGAAGTTAAGAGTCCATGGCTGGTAATTAAAATTAATTCGACGTATTGTGCATAAATTGGATCCTAATGAGAGGAGCAGTTGCAGTAAAATAATTAAAGAATGAAAATATTTTCTCAGAACAACAACAACAAACTAAAAAAAAAAAAAAAAGAAAGAAAGAAAGAAAGAAACCCCTCAAAGCCAAAGCCAGGGAGGCTGTCCATTCTCGGCTCATGTGTTTCTCTTCAGCTGCAGCTGGATAAAAAGGAAGCAGTGTGGAGGGCAGAGAGATGGAAAATCAAAACAAAACCTTTCATGTGGTTGGCTCAATCTGGGCAGGGCAAACAGGACACCTGTGAGTAACAGAGAAGGAAATCTTTGCAGACAGTGAAAGATAAGTCACCCGGCCGGGCACGGCAGCAAAACCAGCCTGGAAGTAAATGACAAGTGCCAGGGACCGGTGGCGACTTAAAGTCAGAGTACCTGCGGTGAATCAGAATCATAAGAATTAGATTCGGGAGAGACAAACTGTTTCTCAGTCACTTATGTCTTTAAGAGGATTCTTTTTTAAGAATGTGTTCAAGTTTACAATGTATTCAATTTCCCAAAGCGTAGGAGGTTTAGGGAGACTTCTGGTGAAGTTCAAAGACTAAGGAACTTAACTTCCCAGTGAGAGTTTATTTTAAATGTATCCATATTGGGTTTTTAAACTGTTTTTGAATTCTAACTTTAAAAATGAATGTTTAAAACAATTCTAGTTTCTAGCTGAGTAGCAGTGGCCCCTTTGCATCCAACAGAGCCCAGGATGGGTGTGCCCACCCAACCCTGATATCACAAGCTCTGGGGATTCCCTGTGGGCTCCCACTCGCCTTGGTACCTCTTCTTGGTGTGGGTAGTTTGGGGGGTGGGGTGGGTGATAGAACATTTTTTTAAAAATCTGTTTTTGTAAGTTTCAAGACAGAGAATGGAATCAGGTGGGAATATTGTAGAGTCTTCTAGCCAGTTCTGAAGCACTGATCTCTAACTCCGCCCACCGCTAAGCTGGTGCCAGTCACTTCCCACATTGCTGTGGAATTATAAGTATGCAGATTAATTCCCTCCCCTATGAACTTCTCCAGGGCAGGGGCCAAGCCTAGTCATTACTGCGTTTCCAGTTCATCACAATGAGTAACACAAAGTTGGTGTCTAATAAATATTTATTGCATAAATAAAAGCTCAGAGGGCTGGGCTGTTCCTCACCTCTAAAATGAGAAATACTCTGTTATTTTATAAGACATAACTTGATTCTCCAGATAACATCTCTCTTTGCCATGTGCCTTATTCATTCTTTCGACCCTTTGGCTCAGGGGATCTTCGGCTCTAACCACTAGCAACCTGGACAGAAGACTGGCCTAGCAAACTGGACCACCACGGGTGCCTCTCTAAGCACTTGAAATGAGTCTCCCAGGGACTGAGCCAAGAGTCTACCAACTAAAGACCAGCTGCAGAGTTTGGGAAGTGGAGTGGACACAGCGGATTTGTCGCTTGCACATCTGAGGCATGTGAAGTCTTTAAATGAGGGTACACCCAGCTCCCACAAACCCAACGAGCCAAGCTGGGTGAGCCAGCTGCTTTCACTTTGCTGAGAGGAAACTGCTTCTCAGTGTTCCAGTGTAGTTACTTGGCCAGATTTTCCCCGGGATGGTAATGAGGACAGTGAATGTTGGCTGTTCACAAACCCTACTTATAAATGAGCGATTCTAAACTCTAGCCCCCAGGGCCAGACAGGCTGAGTGAAGCCTGCTGGGGAAGTCGGCAGGGATGGCTGTCCTCAGGGGCTAGAAACTGCAGCTCAAGCAGGAATCTGTGCCCAGTGTTGCCAGGCCTGATTTTTCAAGGGATGCCAGATACGCAGATTATATGGGCATTTCCCCGATTAAGCAAAACAAAACAGATCCAACTGAGCAGGCAGATGGAACCCTAAACTGCTAGGTATTTTTGAAATCTGCAGTTCAACCAGGTGAAGGAGCCTGTTACCCTGTGACTGGCAACAGAAGATTCCTAATCTTCTTTATTTATTTTGTTGGTTTTGTTTTTTGTTTGTTTGTTTTGGCTTTATGATTAACTAGAAACTTTGAAATTTTTACAAAAACAAGGACCATATAAAGGTGAAGTAGTTAGCGCACATGTGGAAGTGAACTAGTAGTATTTGCATTTTAATTGCATTTTAATTCCCTTATAGGCAGCTTGAATCTGTTATAAATGCTAACATCTGTATACATATGACTATGAGTTTATGTACAGAAACACGCATGAATGTTTATTTTTAAGTCACTGATCATTGGTATCTACTTTAAGAATATATTGTTGTGCCAGATTGGGTTTGAGTTTTGTATTTTTTTTTATTCATCAGAACCATGGGATAGAAATTCATCCTTTGCCCGGAGTTGCTTTGTTTTGAATGTGGGGAAATGAGAATACATTTCAGGCTTTGATCCCTGGACCAGATTATTTTCTGTCTCACAATGAGGTCACAGACAGGACATGGGAACAGAGCACATGCTGAGAACCTGCACTGGCCCACGCAAAGGCCATCTTTCAGGGCCTCTGGCGTGACTGCTTTGCTTTTATTAAAAAAAATAATAATAAAGTAATAATGGGAATGAAAGGCCAGATCATCCCACTTCGGCTCTGTCTTAGTGTATGGAGAGGCTGGAGGATTGTGATGAAAAGCCGAACTATTAGTCATTTTGATTTTATTAAAATGGAATTCTTTTTCTCAAAATTTCTGTGACTAGCAATAAATTTAATGTCTACCTGGAAGAGGGACTGGAAAATGGCTCAGTGGGCTCTGAGCACTTGCTACCCTTGGAGAGGACCAAGAGTTTGATTCCCAGCATCCAAGTTGGTGGCTTACAACTGCCTGTAACTCCAGCTCGAAGGGATCTGACACCCTCTTGTAGCCTCCAGGGACATAGACAGACAGACATGCAGACACACAGACATACATACAGAAAGAGAGAGAGAGAGAGAGAGAGAGAGACAGTCAGAAAGACAGAGATAATAAATAACCACTGGAAAAGTACCCTTCTAGAACTCAGAAGAGAACTCAAAAGCTAGTATCTAGTATTACTATCACCTTATACTACTAAGTTAATAGTATACTATTACTTTAAACTACATTTATGATTTAAACGCTGATACTACAACTGTGGCTTGGGCTCAGCAGTGTCAGCATTCCATACATGCTTCTTTGAAATACAGGGTCTCAAAGCCGCCCTAGATGTGCTGCATACTGAATTACAGTATCCCTGGTTCTTCACCCCACCTTGTCACTGTGGAGACAACACTGCTTTATAAGTCTATAACATATACTTTCTGCTTACTGCTTTTTATATTTTACAACATCTTTAAATAGTAAGACAAAACTTGAATGATTTTGTACTATGAATATAATATTTCCCCATATCTATGTTCCATCTGCATCCTTATTTACTTGATACATATTTTGAATCATCATTTTTTTTGTTGTTTTTTTGTTTGTTTGGTTGGTTGGTTGGTTTTTTTGGTTTTTTTGAGACAGGGTTTCTCTGTATAGCCCTGGCTGCCCTGGAACTCACTCTGTAGACCAGGCTGGCCTCGAACTCAGAAATCTGCCTGCCTCTGCCTCCCGAGTGCTGGGATTAAAGGCGTGAGCCACCACCGCCCGGCTTGAATCATCTTAATTGAAAAAAAAAAAAAAAGATGTTTAGTCTATTCCTACAAATAAGATATGAAGAGGTCCATAACTTCAGTTCCAGGAGGTTGGGACCCTCTTCTGACTGTCATGTGCATCAGGCACATATGCGGTACACATATATACATGCAGGCAAAACATTCATACGCATAAAAATAAAATGAACACAATTTTGAAAATAAAAACCTCAATATCACAGGTATTATAAACTTTGCCATACTCATTCCATTATAATATATTTAGGCATAAGTAAGAAATGTAAGTTTAAAATGTGCCTTATAAATCATTAAAGCCATCCTTTGAGGCCACTCTCCGGAGAAACTCAATCGTAGCATAAAGTTGGTGTTGAGTGATTTTGAAAAGTAAAGAATTGGACTGAGGGTGTAGCAATAGAACATGGCAAAGAAAGGGCCCTAGGTCCCAAACCCTGGCCCTCAAAATGAAGACTATTTATCAATCTGCATGAAGATGGAGTCTACATGATGTGACTGAAAATGCTTACGAGTCTTAGGTATGTGGCTTTCCTAGCATGCACCTGGATCAGTTTCCAGTCTCCCTTTTACCTTTAATTAAAACAAACCAAAATATGGGTGCTGTTGCCACAGTGAGCGTGTTGGTAGTCAGGGGGCATGTTTCAGAAGTTGGCTTCCACCTTTTACGATGTTAAGATGTGTCTCTCTAGTTTCTGTGGCTTGCTAACACTGTGTTCCAGCTAGATGGGCTGAGAGCGTCTGTGTAATTCTCCAGACCCCACCTTCCGTCTAACAGCAGGAGTCCTGGGACTACAGATGTGCACCACTACTTCTGCTTTCTGTGCAGTAGATTCCGGGCAGCAAACTCAGGGCTTCAGGCTTGCTTAGCTAGTGCCTTTCTCCCCATAAGCCCCCTTTTAATTATTAATTTATTTTAATACACCCAGCCACATCTAGTGAGCAACCATTGCACTGCCAAACCTTGTGCTTAGCATGGAAGATGGGGTTGAGGGAGACAGTGATGCCACCCTAGCTGGGTCCGGGATCCTGGCCTGATTAGCTTGTCTAGTGGGTTGAGATAAGCAGAGTAGAGTAGAAAGTCACAGGGTGATGAACAAGCATTTCCCAGAACACTGTGGAAGCACAGGGTAAAATATTTGACCCTCCTGTGGGAGCTAAGCAAGACTTTTTTTTTTTTTGACAAGTGGGGCTGACAAGAAAAGTGAGGATTACATTTGAAAAGGCACTGGGAAGCCTGTGGGCACAAACAGGCGAATCTCCCAGTCTTATTTGTGATGTGAGATAGGAAGATATTTTCCTTATTAGGTCATTCAGAAGATAAACACTAAAGAATATGTTTATATGTGAGAATCCTACATCTACACATTCAGAGATTTAGAGGGAGGCTGTGATAAGTAAGAGATGGGATTCTCCACATTCCTGGTTACATTCCCAAAGGAAACATGTATGTGTCCACACACAAAGTAATACACAAGTGTTTATAGTATCTTATTAATAATAGTCAAAATTGGAAAAACTTCCATATTCATGGACTGATGAATGAACAAAGAGATTGTAGTAGACCTCCACAATGCAACATTATTTGGCGATACTCTATAGGTGGATCAACAGTATGAACTAACCAGTACCCCTAGAGCTTGTGTCTCTAGCTGCATATGTAGCAGAAGATGGCCTAGTCGGCCATCATTGGGAAGAGAGACCCCTTGGTCTTGCAAACTTTATATGCCCCAGTACAGGGGAACTCCAGGGCCAAGAAGTGAGAGTGGGTGGGTAGAGGAGTGGGAGGGGGAGGGTATGGAGGACTTTTGGGATAGCATTTGAAATGTAAATGAAGAAAATACCTAATTAAAAAAAATTTAAAATAACAACAAAGAGAGAGAGAGAGAGAGAGAGAGAGAGAGACAGAGAGACAGAGAGACAGAGAGAGAGATGAAATGTCGAAGTCTACTCTGATGGCATATAGCTGTAATTCCGGTATTCAGGAGGCAGAGGTGGCAGGACTGTTGCAAGTTCCAGGCCAATCTTCTTTGAGTGTCCAGGTCAGCCAGTGATACATAAACTCTGTTTCAAAATAAAAAACTAGCTGACAAATAACTCCACCCCAAAGAAAAGCCAAATGTAAACAACAATGAAAGAAGCGAAATAGTTCTATATGCTACAATATGGATGAACTTGGAAATGTTAGGCCAAATGAGTCAGCAACAATAGGTACCATGTTCCATGATTCTATAGATGTCAAATGCCTAGAGATCGTAACAGACATGAAAGCCAATGGGCATGTGTGAGAGGGTTGGGGGGAGGAAGAGAGTGTCAGTAGATACTAAGTCTCTTTTTCTGTACTAGGGAAATTGTTCAAGCTTGGTTCTGGTTCCTGTGGAAAATACCATTAGGCAAAGCAGTGGGAAGGAAAGGGTTATTTCTGCTTCCAGGTTAGAGTCCATCTCTCAGGAAGCCCAGGAAGGAGTGTAAGGCAGAAACATCATCTCAGCTAGGGTTACTGTTGCTGCTGTGAAACCCCATGACCAAGAGAAACTCATGAAGCAAAAGGTTTACTTCATTCACAGTTCCATATATCAGTTCACCATCAAAAGCAGTGAGGACAGGAACTCAAGCAGGGCAGGAACCTGGAGGCAGGAGCTGATGCAGAGGCCATGGAGGGTGCTGCTTACTGGCTTGCTCCCTATGACTTGCTCAGCCCGCTTTCTTATAGAAGTCAAGTGTGTCCAGCTCAAAGATGGCACCATTCACAATGGACTTAAGCCTCCCACATTAATCGCTAGTTGGGATAATGCTTACAGGCTTGCCTCTAGGCCAATCTTATGGAGGCCTTTTCTCAGTTTCGGTTCCCTCCTCTCAGCTGATTTTAGATTGTGTCAAGTTGACATAAAGTTGTATGGCACAAACATAGAGGCAGGAATTAAAGCAGAGGCCGTGGGTGACTGCTGCTTGCTGGCTTGTTCATCTAGCTTTCTCATAAAGTCCAGGCTAACTAGGCCAGGGATGGCACCCCCCACTGTGGGCTAGACTTTACTATAATAATCAACAACATGCCCCACAGACATATTCTAGGCCAGTCTGGTACAGGTGATTCTTCAGTTGAGGTTCTCTCTTCCCAGCTGTGTTGAATTGACAACTATGAATAGCTATCACAAGGGTTTTCTGAAACTGGGCTGGGGTATATAGCTCCGTGGCAGGGCACTAACATAAGTATTTACCATGTGGGCTACATGTTTGAAATGTGGAAATTTTGCTTTGCAATGCGTGTAAATAAGCAAAGTGTGGGATGGGAAAAGGAACCTGTCACTTGCCCCAGCCCTGCCTTGCACAAAGCCCTGGGATGTAGAAAAAACGAGAGAGTAAATTAGCAATGGCTAATTATAATTCTGCAAATGTATGGGATGTGGGTTATATTGCAACAAAGCAACTTCCACACAGTGATAGATAACATTTTCAGAGCAGAATATAGCCATGTTTCTAATTAATTCCAATTAATTCTTATAGTACTCAGCGAGATAGGAACCATGGCAGGAAGGAAAGTACCAGTCTAAACTAACGGACTTTGGAGGTTCCCGGAGGAAACTATCCAAGGCCACACAGCAAGTCGGCTGAATGCCTGGCTCCTGAATACACACTTAATTTTACCCTGCCCTCTTTTGGCTAGGAAACCATTAAGAGCTTCAGTTTTCAGTTTTGAGATAAACCGAGGTTTTGATCTTGACCCTGATGCTTCCCAGTCAAGTGATCCTGGGCCAGCTACTGAAGTTGGTTTTCTGATATGTCCAGTAGAGATAATAATAGTGCATAGCTCATGGGATTGGTGTTTTGCACTGGGACTATCTATAGTAAGCTGTTATTAACTACGAAGTTCTTTTCTGTAGTGTTATCACTGGGTTGAGAACTGAAAAGCACTATACAAACCAAAACAGCAGGCAGTCAAACACTGTAGCAACTTGAAGAGTCAGCTTATTATTTCTGCAAGGGTGGAATTTTGTTTCCTATATAGAAATGCCCCAGTAAGCCAGCTCTCTGGCATGCTACCTTTTATATAATAACACAATTCAAAGTATAAAAAGAGTCAAAGTTTTAAATGAGGATTAAAGTATTTACCACGTGGGCCACATGTTTGAAATGTGGGAATTTTGCTGTGCCGTGCATGAAAACAAGCAAGTGTGGGCTGGGGAAGAAATGTGTCATTTGCCCAGCACTGGCCTGCAAGGGCAGAGCGACCTCACACGAGAAGAAAAATGCCAGTAATTTCCAAACTAATCTAATTTTAAATTTTAGGACTTTTCATTTCTTTGTGTAGAGACAGACTTATTCTTTGAAGAACAAACAAGACAAAACAAAACCTGGCACCGCCCATGCTAAAAGAAACCAAGTCTGACTGCTCCGTGCCACTCGGTTCACTTGGAAGGTAGGGAAGTTAGTCAAAGCCATTGTGGTTTTCTGAGTGCCCAGTGGTTTCTTTGAACACAGTTTGTGACTAGAATTTATTTTTTATGCTTTATTTTGGGCTTGGCACAGTTCGCTAGGGTATGATTCAGTCTCTCATATCCGATTACTTTCCTGCTAACTCAACGAACCCACTCTGGGTTTCTACCCAGTGGTGAACGCACCACACCATTGGTTTGCCTGATCAGGTCATCTTTGACTCCTCCTCTTCTCTCCCACAGCCAGTCGGTGGGTGCGCGCTCCGCTCTGTAGGCTTCCTCCAAAATGCCTTTAGTACCTTTGTCTCTTTAACTCCTTTACCGCAGTCCAAGTCTATCTCCTGCCGTGGCTTCTGTCATGTTCCACACAGCCAATTCTCCGCAGAGCAACTTGAAAGAGATTTATTTAAATGACTAATCATTTCAGTCACCTGCCTAAAAGCTGACTTTAGATAAAAAAAAAATCCCCAAACACAATTATTGGAAGTTTTTAAAAGATGTTCATGGTTATTAATCACCAGGGAAAGTACCATGAGATTCTGTTACACATCACAAAATGGCTAAAATTAAAAGCCTGACCAGTACCACATATTGCAAGGCAGTGGAGGAGCTAGAACTTGCATACAGTGCTAATGGGTGGCAACACATCCCGAGTCTGGAAAGTTGCTTAGCAATATATCTCAGTGTGTTCTAACTGGGCTTCCTAACTGTCTCGATCACTGTCTTACTATTGTAAAGACACACCACAACAAAGGAAATACATAAAAGAAAGCATTTTATTTAGGGGCTTGCTTACAGCTTTAGAGTCTAGTCTATAACCATCATGGCCGGGAACATGTCAGCAGTCAGGCAACTGGAACCTTAGCTGAGAGTTTTCATTTTAATTTTTTTTTAAATGTGAAATTAACATTTTTATTGGATATTTTCTTTATTTACATTTCAAATGTTATCCTCTTTCCTGGTTTCACCCCCTCCTGGAACCCCCCTGTCACATCCCCCCTCCACCTGCTTCTATGATGATTTTCATAAGGAAAATTGGTCTGAAGTTCTTTTTCTTTGTTTAGCCTTTGTGTGGTTTAGGTATCAATGTAATTGTGGCTTCATAGAATGAATTGGATAGTGTACCTTCTGTTTCTATTTTGTGGAATAGTTTGAAGAGTATTGGTATTAGGTCTTCTTTAAAGGTCTGATAGAATTCTCTACTAAACCCATCTGGTCCTGGGCTTTTTTTGGTTGGGAGACTACTAATGACAGCTTCTATTTCTTTAGGGGTTATGGGGCTGTTTAGATGGCTTATCTGATCCTGTTTTAACTTTGGCACCTAGTATCTGTCTAGAAAATTGTCCATCTCATTCAGATTTTCCAATTTTGTTGATTATAAGCTTTTATAGAGGGATCTGATGATTTTTTGAATTTCCACGATGTCCATTGTTATGTCTCTCTTTTCATGTCTGGTTTTATTAATTTGGATACTATCTCTGTGCCGTCTGGTTAGTCTGGCTAAGGGTTTATCTATCTTGTTGTTTTTCTCGAAGAACCAGCTGCTGGTTTTGTTGATTCTTTGTTTAGTTCTTTTTGTTTCTATTTGATTGATTTCAGCCTTGAGTTTGATTATTTCCTGCCCCTCTTGGGTACATTTACTTCTTTTTGTTCTAGAGCTTTCAGGTGTGCTGTCAAGCTGCTAGTGTAAGCTCTCTCCGGGTTCTTTTTGGAGGCACTTAGAGCTATGAGTTTCCTCTCACCACTGCTTTCATTGTGTCACATAAGTTTGGTATACGTGTCTTTCATTTTCATTAAATTCTAAAAAGCCTTTAATTTCTTTCTTTATTTCTTCCTTGTCCTTCCTGTGATCCTGGTTGTGTCAGAACTCCTCAGAGTCCAGCTGCCTCTGTGGTTCTGTGATTCAGGGATCTTGTGATCCTGAGATCTTGGGTATGTCAGAGTTCCTGGGAGTCAAGCTACCTCTGGGATCCTGAGATCCTGGTGTGACCAAGCTCCTGAGATCCTGTGATCCTAGGTGTGTTAGAGCACTTGGGAGTGGGACTGACTGTGAATTTCGAGCCCAAGGTCTGTTCAAGGCACCCACCCAGACGGGAAGGCACTTACATCTTAGAAACAGCAGGCAGATAGAGAGACTGGGCCTGATGTGGCCTTTTGAAACCTCAAGCCCACTCCAGTGACACCTTCTCCAACAAGGCTATATCTCCTAATCCTTCCTAAATAGTTAAAAAAAATACCCAGAGTCGATGGCTCCTTATAGCCATACAAAGATGTTGAAGTATTTGCTGCTTTAGTTGGCCACGTGAACCAAGGCCTCCCAGGGCTTAAAAACGAGGTAGACTAAAGACTCATGCAATAGCCAAGTTCATTCAGAAACAACAGGTACTTTACAATCTGAGGGTTAAGAGAAGTCACTTGAGTAAAGTGTACAATCATAAGGACAAGTTTCATGTGGCAAAACATGTTTTTCCATAGAGGTATATGCATATCAATAGCTGAAGGAAACTCACTCTTATCCCCTACCCTTGGAAGGAGCATGAAAACACATTCCAAGAATAATTCTGCATTATGGAGGAGCTGAGGTCATGAAAATCATGTCTTCTTTTCCTGGAGTTTTCTCACAAACATTCAGAATTCTCACACTACTCTATTTTTGGACTGTGTTCTGACACTGAAGATAGTTCACACTGGGCCTGGGGGATAGTTTAGTGGTGAAGTATAGATAGGATTATGTCTAGCGAGGCCCAGGGATCTCTGTCGGTGAGTCATGTCATGGCCTGGCTCCTGTTTTCCTCTCCTTACGCCTAACTATTCCTCATGGTCTTTTAAAACAAATCATTTCATTTTATTATTTTGTGTATATGGCTATTTTACCCAAATATACATGTATTACATGTGCGCAGTACCCATGAAGGCCAGAAGAGGGTGTCAGATCTTCTAGGACTGGAGTTACAGACAGTTGTCAGTTGCCATGTGGGTGGTGGGGGATCGAACCTGAGTCCTCTGGAGGAGTAGCCAGTGCTTTTAACAACTGACCTACTTCTTCAGCCCATCTTCCATGGTCTTATGTTCTTGCCACACAAGCCTGAGCTTCCGGTTTCTCTCAAACATGCTGCTTCCTATTCATTACTATATTTGGTTCCTTCACAATCTCTTCCACCACTTGAACATTTGCTATTTCCTTATTATTAAGTGATTTTCTGACCTCCACATCCACAACATTAGTCTTATTAGGTTAGATGACTTGTTAGTGTTAGTTCCTATACCTGCAGCACCCAGAATATGGCAACCATAAGATTTAGATATTTGTTATATAAGGTCGGTAGATAGCTCTATGGTAGAGCACTTTCCCAGCATGTAAGGACTCAGGTTCAATTCCAACCATGTAAAAACAAAACCACAACGAACCACAACCAGGTATTTCTTCTATAAATTGATATTACCTTCGAGTGTCTACTGAAAGTTATACACTTTAGTGTTTATAATTTAAGATAGTCTTTAAAGTATCTTAAATGGAAACATAGCTATTGCCATGTAACTATCCTTCTGGGCAGATGCACTTACCATTCATTAACAAATTCTTCTTTTATTTACTCTATAAACATTTATAAGTAAATACTAAAAGCAAACGATTTATAAGTTAGCAAATATTGTCTAAGGGTGCAATGAGGGATGATTGAAAACACAGGAGACAAAATAGTAACGACGGACGGTATTGCAAAGCTGATCTAGAGCAGAGGCAGGTCATTGTTCCCTGTGAGGCTGAGCAAGGAGTATGGAGGGAATGCAGGTGACTGTGGCTGAGCAAACAGAAATGTTAGAGCTCTCCTGCATGGCTTCTACTGCTGTTAAAGCAGGAGTCGGGGTCACACACTGAAGAGGAGAGAGGCACAAAGGAGTGAAGAATCACGTGGCATCTCGCTGTCTATCTACTCTTCTTAATGTAGGGCACAACTTCCGCCACATGTGAGCAGCTGCCAGGTTCACTCAAGCTTTCAACTGCAGATGTGGCATCAGCAAGGCAGGCAGTGAGGGACCCGGGAGGCCTTGTAGGCTGTGAATAAAGTATAAGTAGAATGGGAGCCAGGTGGGATCTGAGATAGGTGAGGAGTGAGTGCCAAGCTTCTTCACCCTTCATGCCCCTCTCCTCTTCAGCATAGATCCTGCCTTCTGATTTAGTGACAGTAGAAGCTATCCAGGAGAGCCCTGACTTCCATTTGCTCACCCTTAATGTCATCTGCACTCCCCTCCTCTCTCAGTCCCCCACACAGGATGAGGCATATGGGATAATAATGTTGTTACATTGTTGGCATGCATCATAGATGGCCTTCAACGACCATGATGGTAGCCATGATGGCTGTGTTTTGTGTGCTCTGCATCACGGCTGTTTTCTTCTTTTCTTCCTTTCCCAGTCTTCTTGTTCTCCCTCTCCCTTTCTCTCTTTTCTCTTCTCTCTTCTCTCTCCCTCCTCCTCTTTCTTGCCTTCCTTCTCCCCCTCTCTCCCTCATCCCTCTCTCACACAGGCATGCATATATGTGTGCACACATACATCTCTTCTGTGTTCAAATTGCATGATTTTAAAATTATTGTAAGCCCCAACATCCTCATTCCTGATGACAGAGGCAAGCTCTTGCTCTAGGTCTCACACTGACCAATCCAGTGACCATCATTATACAGTGAGCTCAACTCAACCCAGCTCAAAGTCTATTCTGAAGATTTTTGCAATTTTACAGCTGGCTTACAAAGTCATCCCTCACCTCCACACCAGAGGATGCCTAGAAGCTCTGTCTGTGAAGAAAGAAAAGTAGAAACAACAATAGTAAAAGACAGAAGATGAAAGAGGCAGAGAAAGACAGAAAAAATCTCAAGGATGTACAAGCCCCACCCTTGCCACAATCAAACTGTTCTTTTGTTGATGTTGTTGGTTCTGTATAGCCCTGGCTGTCTTGGAACTCAGTCTGTAGATCAGGTTACCCTCAAACTTAGAGATCTGCCTGTCTCTACCTCCTGAATGCAGGGATTAAAAGCATGCACCACGACTGGCCAGCTAGTTTACCTGTCCTTAACAACTTATTTATACTTATTTTAGTCTACATTTCTTTTCTTCTTCTTCCTCGCTTCTTTTGTCCATTTTGGTCATTACATAATGTTCCACTGGCTTGAAATGTCTTTTTTTGCTTAACCATTAGATTATTTACAAAATGCTAGACCCTGTGGTTAGAATGTGGCAGCACAGTGCTTGCCAGTTCAGTGAATGGTATTAAAAAGATGTGGAGGCGAGAAAGTACACACCATGTTTAAGGATTAACAAATAATCTTATTTGGCTGGAGCTGAGGAATAGCAGGAACAGAAATAACTACAAACCGAACCCATGGTGTTCTAATGGTAGGGCACATGAAACAAAAAACAGCATGTGGATTTGTATTGGACACATTGCTTTTTTAAAAAAAATTTTTTTAAAAAGGATGGCAATGGGAACCAAATCACGGAGCAGCTGCATGGCAACTCCAGTTTGCTGTCCTCAAAGTTCCACATTAGGTGCTTCAGAAAGAATGATCGCACCTCCAGCCATCTGCATGAGCAGCACAGAACTGAATGTGAAGGAACTGTGGAAAGCCACCTCAAGGAATACTTGAGGACGTGTATAGCTGGCCATAGACAGACTGAATTGTGTACAGTTGTTGGGTTTATGGATTTGGTTGTAGTACGTGTAGTGGGTGGAATGGGTGTTTCTTCCTTATTCCTTTGGCTTTTGGAGAAGAGATTTTCCTGGTTGGTGTCCCAGCTTTCACAAGAATATGATCTCTTAGCGGTCGCCATCTTGGTCCGGGACCCGCCGAACTTAGGAAATTAGTCTGAACAGGTGAGAGGGTGCGCCAGAGAACCTGACAGCTTCTGGAACAGGCAGAAGCACAGAGGCGCTGAGGCAGCACCCTTTGTGGGCCGGGGACAGCCAGCCACCGTCCGGACCGGAGGACAGGTGCCCGCCCGGCTGGGGAGGCGACCTAAGCCACAGCAGCAGCGGTCGCCATCTTGGTCCGGGACCCGCCGAACTTAGGGAATTAGTCTGAACAGGTGAGAGGGTGCGCCAGAGAACCTGACAGCTTCTGGAACAGGCAGAAGCACAGAGGCGCTGAGGCAGCACCCTGTGTGGGCCGGGGACAGCCGGCCACCTTCCGGACCGGAGGACAGGTGCCCACCCGGCAGGGGAGGCAGCCTAAGCCACAGCAGCAGCGGTCGCCATCTTGGTCCCGGGACTCCAAGGAACTTAGGAATTTAGTCTGCTTAGGTGAGAGTCTGTACCACCTGGGAACTGCCAAAGCAACACAGTGTCTGAGAAAGGTCCTGTTTTGGGCCTTCTTCTTCGGCCAGGAGGAGGTCCAAATACAAGATATCTGCGCACCTTCCCTGTAAGAGAGCTTGCCAGCAGAGAGTGCTCTGAGCACTGAAACTCAGAGGAGAGAATCTGTCTCCCAGGTCTGCTGATAGACGGTAACAGAATCACCAGAAGAACAATCTCTAAACAGAGTCAACTATAAATACTAACTCCAGAGATTACCAGATGGCGAAAGGTAAACGGAGGAATCTTACTAACAGGAACCAAGACCACTCACCATCACCAGAACCCAGC
This sequence comes from Mus musculus, assembly GCF_000001635.26. NCBI lineage: Eukaryota > Metazoa > Chordata > Mammalia > Rodentia > Muridae > Mus > Mus musculus. The sequence continues at coordinate 65,428,757 of NC_000069.6, read as the reverse complement.
ACACCCACTTCGCCCAGTCCAGGGAACCCCAACACACCTGAGAACCTAGACCTAGATTTAAAAGCATATCTCATGATGATGGTAGAGGACATCAAGAAGGACTTTAATAAATCACTTAAAGAAATACAGGAGAACACTGCTAAAGAGTTACAAGTCCTTAAAGAAAAACAGGAAAACACAATCAAACAGGTAGAAGTCCTTACAGAAAAAGAGGAAAAAACATACAAACAGGTGATGGAAATGAACAAAACCATACTAGACCTAAAAAGGGAAGTAGACACAATAAAGAAAACTCAAAGCGAGGCAACACTAGAGATAGAAACCCTAGGAAAGAAATCTGGAACCATAGATTTGAGCATCAGCAACAGAATACAAGAGATGGAAGAGAGAATCTCAGGTGCAGAAGATTCCATAGAGAACATCGGCACAACAATCAAAGAAAATGGAAAATGCAAAAAGATCCTAACTCAAAATATCCAGGAAATCCAGGACACAATAAGAAGACCAAACGTACGGATAATAGGAGTGGATGAGAATGAAGATTTTCAACTCAAAGGTCCAGCAAACATCTTCAACAAAATTATTGAAGAAAACTTCCCAAATCTAAAGAATGAGATGCATATGAACATACAAGAAGCCTACAGAACTCCAAATAGACTGGACCAGAAAAGAAATTCCTCCCGACACATAATAATCAGAACATCAAATGCACTAAATAAAGATAGAATACTAAAAGCAGTAAGGGAAAAAGGTCAAGTAACATATAAAGGCAAGCCTATCAGAATCACACCAGATTTTTCACCAGAGACTATGAAAGCCAGAAGAGCCTGGACAGATGTTATACAGACACTAAGAGAACACAAACTGCAGCCCAGGCTACTATACCCAGCCAAACTCTCAATTATCATAGAGGGAGAAACCAAAGTATTCCACGACAAAACCAAATTCACGCATTATCTCTCCACGAATCCAGCCCTTCAAAGGATAATAACAGAAAAAAACCAATACAAGAACGGGAACAACGCCCTAGAAAAAACAAGAAGGTAATCCCTCAACAAACCTAAAAGAAGACAGCCACAAGAACAGAATGCCACCTTTAACAACTAAAATAACAGGAAGCAACAATTACTTTTCCTTAATATCTCTTAACATCAATGGTCTCAACTCGCCAATAAAAAGACATAGACTAACAAACTGGCTACACAAACAAGACCCAACATTTTGCTGCTTACAGGAAACTCATCTCAGAGAAAAAGATAGACACTACCTCAGAATGAAAGGCTGGAAAACAATTTTCCAAGCAAATGGTATGAAGAAACAAGCAGGAGTAGCCATCCTAATATCTGATAAGATTGACTTCCAACCCAAAGTCATCAAAAAAGACAAGGAGGGACACTTCATTCTCATCAAAGGTAAAATCCTCCAAGAGGAACTCTCAATTCTGAATATCTATGCTCCAAATACAAGAGCAGCCACATTCACTAAAGAAACTTTAGTAAAGCTCAAAGCACACATTGCGCCTCACACAATAATAGTGGGAGACTTCAACACACCACTTTCACCAATGGACAGATCATGGAAACAGAAACTAAACAGAGACACACTGAAACTAACAGAAGTGATGAAACAAATGGATCTGACAGATATCTACAGAACATTTTACCCTAAAACAAAAGGATATACCTTCTTCTCAGCACCTCATGGTACCTTCTCCAAAATTGACCACATAATAGGTCACAAATCAGGCCTCAACAGATTCAAAAATATTGAAATTGTCCCATGTATCCTATCAGATCACCATGCACTAAGGCTGATCTTCAATAACAAAATAAATAACAGAAAGCCAACATTCACATGGAAACTGAACAACACTCTTCTCAATGATACCTTGGTCAAGGAAGGAATAAAGAAAGAAATTAAAGACTTTTTAGCATTTAATGAAAATGAAGCCACAACGTACCCAAACCTTTGGGACACAATGAAAGCATTTCTAAGAGGGAAACTCATAGCTATGAGTGCCTTCAAGAAAAAACGGGAGAGAGCACATACTAGCAGCTTGACAACACATCTAAAAGCTCTAGAAAAAAAGGAAGCAAATTCACCCAAGAGGAGTAGACGGCAGGAAATAATCAAACTCAGGGGTGAAATCAACCAAGTGGAAACAAGAAGAACTATTCAAAGAATTAACCAAACGAGGAGTTGGTTCTTTGAGAAAATCAACAAGATAGATAAACCCTTAGCTAGACTCACTAAAGGGCACAGGGACAAAATCCTAATTAACAAAATCAGAAATGAAAAGGGAGACATAACAACAGATCCTGAAGAAATCCAAAACACCATCAGATCCTTCTACAAAAGGCTATACTCAACAAAACTGGAAAACCTGGACGAAATGGACAAATTTCTGGACAGATACCAGGTACCAAAGTTGAATCAGGATCAAGTTGACCTTCTAAACAGTCCCATATCCCCTAAAGAAATAGAAGCAGTTATTAATAGTCTCCCAGCCAAAAAAAGCCCAGGACCAGACGGGTTTAGTGCAGAGTTCTATCAGACCTTCAAAGAAGATCTAACTCCAGTTCTGCACAAACTTTTTCACAAGATAGAAGTAGAAGGTATTCTACCCAACTCATTTTATGAAGCCACTATTACTCTGATACCTAAACCACAGAAAGATCCAACAAAGATAGAGAACTTCAGACCAATTTCTCTTATGAACATCGATGCAAAAATCCTTAATAAAATTCTCGCTAACCGAATCCAAGAACACATTAAAGCAATCATCCATCCTGACCAAGTAGGTTTTATTCCAGGGATGCAGGGATGGTTTAATATACGAAAATCCATCAATGTAATCCATTATATAAACAAACTCAAAGACAAAAACCACATGATCATCTCGTTAGATGCAGAAAAAGCATTTGACAAGATCCAACACCCATTCATGATAAAAGTTCTGGAAAGATCAGGAATTCAAGGCCAATACCTAAACATGATAAAAGCAATCTACAGCAAACCAGTAGCCAACATCAAAGTAAATGGAGAGAAGCTGGAAGCAATCCCACTAAAATCAGGGACTAGACAAGGCTGCCCACTTTCTCCCTACCTTTTCAACATAGTACTTGAAGTATTAGCCAGAGCAATTCGACAACAAAAGGAGATCAAGGGGATACAAATTGGAAAAGAGGAAGTCAAAATATCACTTTTTGCAGATGATATGATAGTATATATAAGTGACCCTAAAAATTCCAACAGAGAACTCCTAAACCTGATAAACAGCTTCGGTGAAGTAGCTGGATATAAAATTAACTCAAACAAGTCAATGGCCTTTCTCTACACAAAGAATAAACAGGCTGAGAAAGAAATTAGGGAAACAACACCCTTCTCAATAGCCACAAATAATATAAAATATCTCGGCGTGACTCTAACGAAGGAAGTGAAAGATCTGTATGATAAAAACTTCAAGTCCCTGAAGAAAGAAATTAAAGAAGATCTCAGAAGATGGAAAGATCTCCCATGCTCATGGATTGGCAGGACCAACATTGTAAAAATGGCTATCTTGCCAAAAGCAATCTACAGATTCAATGCAATCCCCATTAAAATTCCAACTCAATTCTTCAACGAATTAGAAGGAGCAATTTGCAAATTCATCTGGAATAACAAAAAACCGAGGATAGCAAAAACTCTTCTCAAGGATAAAAGAACCTCTGGTGGAATCACCATGCCTGACCTAAAGCTTTACTACAGAGCAATTGTGATAAAAACTGCATGGTACTGGTATAGAGACAGACAAGTGGACCAATGGAATAGAATTGAAGACCCAGAAATGAACCCACACACCTATGGTCACTTGATCTTCGACAAGGGAGCCAAAACCATCCAGTGGAAGAAAGACAGCATTTTCAACAATTGGTGCTGGCACAACTGGTTGTTATCATGTAGAAGAATGCGAATCGATCCATACTTATCTCCTTGTACTAAGGTCAAATCTAAGTGGATCAAGGAACTTCACATAAAACCAGAGACACTGAAACTTATAGAGGAGAAAGTGGGGAAAAGCCTTGAAGATATGGGCACAGGGGAAAAATTCCTGAACAGAACAGCAATGGCTTGTGCTGTAAGATCGAGAATTGACAAGTGGGACCTAATGAAACTCCAAAGTTTCTGCAAGGCAAAAGACACTGTCTATAAGACAAAAAGACCACCAACAGACTGGGAAAGGATCTTTACCTATCCTAAATCAGATAGGGGACTAATATCCAACATATATAAAGAACTCAAGAAGGTGGACCTCAGAAAATCAAATAACCCCCTTAAAAAATGGGGCTCAGAACTGAACAAAGAATTCTCACCTGAGGAATACCGAATGGCAGAGAAGCACCTGAAAAATGTTCAACATCCTTAATCATCAGGGAAATGCAAATCAAAACAACCCTGAGATTCCACCTCACACCAGTGAGAATGGCTAAGATCAAAAATTCAGGTGACAGCAGATGCTGGCGAGGATGTGGAGAAAGAGGAACACTCCTCCATTGTTGGTGGGATTGCAGGCTTGTACAACCACTCTGGAAATCAGTCTGGCGGTTCCTCAGAAAATTGGACATAGTACTACCGGAGGATCCAGCAATACCTCTCCTGGGCATATATCCAGAAGAAGCCCCAACTGGTAAGAAGGACACATGCTCCACTATGTTCATAGCAGCCTTATTTATAATAGCCAGAAACTGGAAAGAACCCAGATGCCCCTCAACAGAGGAATGGATACAGAAAATGTGGTACATCTACACAATGGAGTACTACTCAGCTATTAAAAAGAATGAATTTATGAAATTCCTAGCCAAATGGATGGACCTGGAGAGCATCATCCTGAGTGAGGTAACACAATCACAAAGGAACTCACACAATATGTACTCACTGATAAGTGGATACTAGCCCAAAACCTAGGATACCCACGATATAAGATACAATTTCCTAAATACATGAAACTCAAGAAAAATGAAGACTGAAGTGTGGACACTATGCCCCTCCTTAGAAGTGGGAACAAAACACCCATGGAAGGAGTTACAGAAACAAAGTTTGGAGCTGAGATGAAAGGATGGACCATGTAGAGACTGCCATATCCAGGGATCCACCCCATAATCAGCATCCAAACGCTGACACCATTGCATATACTAGCAAGATTTTATCGAAAGGACCCAGATGTAGCTGTCTCTTGTGAGACTATCCCGGGGCCTAGCAAACACAGAAGTGGATGCTCACAGTCAGCTAATGGATGGATCACAGGGCTCCCAATGGAGGAGCTAGAGAAAGTATCCAAGGAGCTAAAGGGATCTTCAACCCTATAGGTGGAAAAACATTATGAACTAACCAGTACCCCTGAGCTCTTGACTCTAGCTGCATATGTATCAAAAGATGGCCTAGTCGGCCATCACTGGAAAGAGAGGCCCATTGGACACGCAGACTTTGTGTGCCCCGGTACAGGGGAACGCCAGGGCCAAAGGGGGGGAGTGGGTGGGTAGGGGAGTGGGGGTGGGTGGGTAAGGGGGACTTTTGGTATAGCATTGGAAATGTAAATGAGCTAAATACCTAATAAAAAATGGAAAAAAAAAAAAAAAAGAATATGATCTCTTGTCAAGAAGGTACCACAGTTAATGAGGCAAAGCATCATTAAGTGATTGATGTGGGAGTGAGTGGCTTCGTGTTTAGGAAAGACTAGATCTGCATCTTTCAGTCAATACTTTGACCCCGATGACAAGGTACAAAACACCCTGCATCATAAAAGGCTAGAAGCAAATAGTGTGACTTTGTAACCAGGTCTCAGTGAAAGAGGCAGAGGGTGCTTTCTAAGCTTAAAGCTGTTGGAAGAAAAATTTAAAGGTAGAATGTACTTGTCCACAAAACCTACAAATTTCTCTAGATATCTTGTTGCCTGGATCGAATTTGAAATAAACTTAGAAAGAAAGAAAGAAAGAAAGAAAGAAAGAAAGGAAGAAAAAAAAAAACAAAACAAAAGACAAAACCCTGCACTAGTATGAAATGCAGCCAGTACTTATATAAGCAGCTTTTGGAAGAGAAATTAAATCGAAAAGATTAAAAAACATGGTAGAATAAAATTTCTGAGCAACTATGTTAGGTCAGCTTGTGTTGGATACCTTTCAGACAGACATTCAGTTAAAATAAAGACATTTACAAGGTGAACAGACTTCTGGTAGACCCAGGGGAAGCCGAGGGTTAGAAGTGTATGTAAGCTGAGTAACATCCCTCCCAGCACCACCTTGGTCAAAGTAGGCTCAGTTTCCTCTTCCGGCCACTTCCCCATTCTCTGCTGGCATTTGGATCAGGGGAATTGGATCCCTCTCAGGGCAGCAGGTGAGCCCCAAGTAGCGTGTAACATGCTCTCCATGTGGGATTCGTGGCGTGGTTGCAGTGATTGGTTAAGGATGCACACATGGTAAAGTCCAGTCACTGCAGTGAGGGAAAAATGATCTCAGGGGCTTTGGGGACATGGTGTATCCTGCTTAGAAACACACAGCGCCCTGTCCTTTCCTTTTTCTTGAGGCAAGATCTCAATATGTAGTGTAGGCTGGCTTTTAACTCATTGTGTTGCCCAGTCATGCTTTTGTCGTGGGATACCCAAAAGAGTGATAGACATCTCACAATTACATAGACTAGGTAGAACCAAGAGCCCTCACCAAAAAAAAAAAAAAAAAAAAGTGAAATAAATTCTCATTAAATATACCACTCCTGGCCAAATGGCTTTAAATAAGGGTTTCAGTTTTGGAGAGATCGTACCTTTTTTAGTACTTAGCCTTGTGAAGACTGAGCATTCTATGCTTACAAAAAAGCAGATGAAGACCTGAGATCTGATCCAACAAAGCATAAGTGAGATTAGTGGATTAACTCACATTTCCTGGGGAAAGGTTCAGTTCTGTTAGCAAGGAAAGATATGCATACTCATTGAGATTGAGGCTCCATTTATAAGAAACAGTACAGAAACAGAAAGCCTCTGCTCCCTCAGAATGAAAGCAAGCAAAGAGGAGATATTATGTTAAGTCCAGTTATAATTTTCTGGAATTTGAGAAAAAACTGTCATAACAACTTTTCTTCTTCTTCTTCTTCTTCTTCTTCTTCTTCTTCTTCTTCTTCTTCTTCTTCTTCTTCTTCTTCCTCTTCCTCTTCCTCTTCCTCTTCCTCTTCCTCTTCCTCTTCCTCTTCCTCTTCCTCTTCCTCTTCCTCTTCTCCTCTTCCTCCTCTTCTTCCTCCTCCTCCTCCTTCTCCTTCTTCTATCTGTTTATTTATTTATTTTATTGAGGGGGGTGGCGATCACAGCTTGTGCATAGAGTTCAGAAGACAACTGCAGGAGTCAGTTCTCTTCTTCCACTGTGTGGGTTCAGGCGACCAGTCTCAGGTCCTCAGGTTTGCCAACCTAAGCATTTTTAATTCCTGAGTTACATTGCTGGCCCTGCCATAGCCTTTACATTAAAATTTTTTTCTATTTTATATGTATGAATGTTTTGGCTGTGGGTATATATGTGCACTGCATGCATGCATGCCTGGTGGGTGAAGAAGCCAGAAAAAAAGTGTTGGATCTCCTAGAACTGGAGTTTCAGCTGGCCCTGAACCACCATGTGGGTGCTGGGAGTCAAACCCTGGTTCTCTGCGGGAGCAGCCAGTGTTCTTAAGCACTGAGCGATCTCTCTTGAGCCTTTTAAAATCTTTTAAACTATTTTATTATTTAAAAACATTATGTGTATGTGAGGTCTGGCATGTGTGTATGGGTGCCCTTGAAGCCAGAAGAGGGCCCTGGATTTCCAGGAGCTGGGGTTACAGGAGGTTGTAAGCTGTATGACGTAGGTGCTGGGAACTAATTCTAGTATTCTCCAAGGACAGCAGTTGTTCTTCACAGCTGAGCCACCTCTTCAGTCCTTATCATAGCCTTTAGAAAACAACAGCAGCGGCTATACTTTATCATTTTGGGAAGCTTACTACACATTGAGTACTAGACAAAGCAAGTAGAATGATTTAACTATAAACCTGAGAAAGTTATGTGATTATCTTCAGTTCAAAAAGAAAATTCGAAGAGCCCTGGTATACTGAGGTCTTCGGGGTACCTAGGGTGCATCTCTAGGACCTCCTTGCTGAGCACTGATAAAGCAGGAAGGCCTCCAAACAATTGAGATTTTTGTGGGTTTTCTTTTTTTTTTTCTGAAATTTGGAATTTAATATAAAAAGTATAAATCATTGGGAAATACCTAATCTTAGCCTCCATCGCAACTTATTTTCAGATGAGTATTGTACTTATTTTGTATTTATCTTGCAAGGGAGCAGGCAGCACCACAGATTCGTACCAGTGCTGGGAGCTTGCTTGCATCCAGCTGTGGAGTCAGGATTCAGCCCAGATAGATAGATGCCAAAGTCTGTCCTCTGAACAGACCGAGAGGACTCAGTATGGAAAGCCATTTTACCAATTAAAGCAGTAGCTTCAAAATGTTCATATTTCTTAGTCTTTTGAATGAAATATTTTGACACATTTGTAAAAAGCTTAAGAATAAGTAAATTAGGACCACAGTGAGAAATTAGAAACCAATACCTATATTTTACTATAGGGACCTTACTAGTTAGGTTATAAAATGCAACCATTGGACTAGTCTGTATGCCAACCCTGATAATGTGATGCAATGTCAAGTGGGAAAATTGACATATAAAACAATTTATAAAATAGTTGTGGGGGGCAGTATGTATAAAGTCCTAAAAGAAGCACACTTAAAAATACTGGGCATTGGGTCGGGGAAACAGTGCTTAGGGGAAAGGTGCCTGATACTAAACCTGGCCAAAGTCCGCTTCATGCTTGGTGGAAAGAACTGACCCCTGCAAAATGTCCTTTGGTCTCTACATACCTACCCTGGCATGAACTCATTTGCACAATCTGCATACCAATAAATAGGTAGGTAATGTAAAATCGTTTTATATACCAATGACTTGATGTTGATATACTGAGTGATTTTTTTTTCAGTTTATGGGTTTTTTTTTTTTTTTTTTGCATTTGTATAGTAAATTCACTAATGAGTAGTGCTTTTAGAGTAGAAATGAAATTTTAAAAAATGTACGAGTCTTGGGAGTCTTCATTTAGATAATAAAAAATTACTGGCAGATGGACAAGCAGACAGGATAAGTAATTCCTTCAGTGCTCAAAGCCAAACCTGGGAGACAGCCCCGCCCTGTCTGGCCTGGGCTGACAGTTTTCTAGCACTAACTGAGGGCAAATGTCTTGCCTCATGGCGAGTTCATGTGGTCAGTACTAGATGTAGGGGGCACAGGCATGAGAGTCTTACTCAAAACTCATACACTCATGAAGCTTCTGGGTGGCTTTGTGTGTTTCTGAATCATTAAATCCAGCGCAGAACTCTCTAAAACTCTCACGGCTAAAAAGCAAAAGAAAGCACCATCATGGAAAATATTAGAAAGCTCATTTTAATTCACTCTTTAGAGGGAATCTTTCTTGGTGTTTATAGTGCCTGATAGCTTTGCTTGGGTCTCTTCCAATCATCTATGGCTTTTATTTTTGTCTGCTCTAAGGTTCCTTTCCTTACAGGTCTCTGAGAGTATACACACTCAACCTGGTCTTTATATAGTCTCGGCTCTCTCTACAGCTGTGCATCCTTCGCTGCACAATCACAGTTATTCGATTAGGTTTAGCTGTCTGCTGCATAGGAGTCTCCTCTCTAAAAGCACCGAAAGATGACATAGAGGTAGGTCAATACAAAAGTCTTCAGCCACATCCCTAGTGTGGACTGGGTCCTGTGTTTGATCTTTAGCAAGGTGTAGACCAAAAGGCACATTTTGAGGCTGAGGATTTAGCTCAGTAGTAAGCATGGGGCCCTGGGTTGGTTGGGTAAAACCAAAAGTCTTACTAGCTTTTATTTCTGAGAAGCAGAGAGCCTGAGAAATGTTTATAAGGACCAAGCTTTTAAAATGGCACTTTGCCCTTTGCGTACCTTTTGCATCTGTGTGTCTGGAAGTCTTTGTTCTGTCTTCAAATCACACACTGTCTTACTTTGAAAGTGCTTCCTCTGAAGGCATTTCACCGTGATTTTAACAATTCATTAGTGCCATATGGAAAGCAGACAGTTGAAAAGTATAGTCACTCCATAGCATCCAAGCTGGCTCGACCTCACTGAGGGACCAAGAGTGACCCTAAGTAAAATGTTCCTTCCCAAGATGAATGTATAAATGAATAATGTGATAACCTCAAATTATCTTTCCTAAGCAAGCCTGCCTTTCCTGTAAATGCTCTGGGCCTCATCTGGTTCACATTACTTGGCACTGAGAATCAGCACGGTTTGTTGTGGTCTCATCAAGAGATCTGGGATGGAGCACGACAGCCACATCTTCCTCTTTTCCACGTTTAACAGTCACTCTTCCTCTTGAGCAATGTCCTCTCGAGGGCACAAACTTTGCTAAGTGTTGTCTTGTCTCCAAGCCCCTACCCTTGCTGTGTTTGTACAGATGTCAGACAATCAGTTTGGCCCAACAAACATTTTTGAGTATCAGCTATGTAAGTAAAGCTGTGCTGGGCACAGAGCAGTGCAAGATAAATAGAACAAGATCTCCAAGAGCAGTTCTGTCTCTTTCAGCTGGCTTCCAGGCCTGACCTGACCAGCCAACAGTGTCACCAGATATGCTTGGATGATTGCTTTGTGTGTGGAGCTCAGTGTCAGAAGCAACCAGGGCCAATTGTTGGTTAATTTGGTTTTTTAAAAAAACATTTTAAAGAGGTGTGTATGTGTGTGTGTGTGTGTGTGTGTGTGTGTGTGTATGTGTGAGGGAGGAAGAGAGAGAGAGAGAGAGAGAGAGAGAGAGAGAGAGAGAGAGAGAGAGAACAATACCTGAGTGCAGGTGCCCTCAGAGTCCAGAAGTGTCAGAGCCTATAGAGTTGGAGTTACAGCTGGTTGTGAGCCACCTGACATAGGTGCTAGGAACCAAACTTGGGTCCTCTGGAAGAATGGCAAGTGCCCTAAACTACTGAGCTACCTCTCCAGCATGTTGCTTAGGTAACAATAGTCATTCCACCCCCGACCCCCTGCTCAATTCAATATTGAATATCCCAGGTGCTCTCCAGCTATTGCATCCTATTTGAAATGTCCTTCCTTTTTAAACTAGAGAGCATTGGCCACTTTAAAAAACAAACAGACACACACTTCATTACAGTATTAAAGTGTGTGTGTGTGCATATGTTGAGGCCACATAAGAACTTGGCTAGAGTCAGTTTTCTTTCTCTACCTCATTGGGTCCAGTCCCAGGGGTCAGACTCAGGTCAAGAGTTTGGCATCAGGTTTCTTTAACCTGCTAAACCATCTTGTCTGCTCTGAAACGTCCTTATGTTAGGGAAAATGCTCTCTCCTCTTCTTCTCTCTATCTAGGAATCTCCTCTGGCAAAAGTATTGTTTAAATCCACATAAATCATTTTCTCTCCACTGTTAGTTTTCTGTGGAACTTAGGGAAAACAATTGCTACACCCCTAGAAATGTATCTAGCCTATTGCTAGTCTTCTCTGGTCCACAGCATCCATTAAATAATACTTGGGTGTTGTAGCTAGTAGTGGTGGCCCACGCCTTTAATTCCAGAACTTAGGAGGCAGAGGCAGGTGACTGAGTTTGAGGCCAGTCTGGTCTACAGAGCAAGTTCCAGGACTGCACAGAGAAATCCTGTTTTCAAAAACAAAACAAAAACAAACAAAACTTGGGTAGTATGCTAGTTCAAATAAGAATGGCCCCTAGAGGCTCATATAATTAAATGGTTAGCCATCAGGTAATGGCATTACATCTAAAGGGTTAGGAGGTGTGGCCTTGTTGAAATAGGTAAGGCTTGTTGGAGGAAGTGTGTCACTGGGGGTGGGTTTTGAGGTTTTAAAAGCCCAAGTCAGACCCAGTGTCTCTTCCTGCTCCTTGCAGATCCAGATATAGAATTCTCAGCTACTTCTCTAGCACCCTGACTGCCTGAATGCCACCATGCTTCCTGCCATGACCACAGTGGAGTAAACCTCTGAAAGTGTAAACTAGCCCTAGTGCTTTCTTTTATAATTGCTGTTGTGGTCATGGTGTCTACTCACAGCAATTGAACACTGACAAAGACAAGTGCTTTTCTTTCACAAATTTACTACTCAGTGCCACACAAATGCATTTAATTAATAGTAAATTCACAGACCCAACGCCACCTAGGGAGATTCAGAGCAGTAGGATTCATCAACTCCCCACCAGGCAGCTCCATCTTGTGATATTGGATGTCCTCCAGGTACTCAGCAACGCCTCCTCCAGGTTTTTATTGATCTGCCTTTGTGCTCATTCCATACACAAAGGAGGGCTGCATATGCAGATGGCCAACCAAGGAGCTTGATGATAGATGTCAAATGGTTAATGCTAGGATTTTTTAAAAGCCACAGTAGGGTGTTATGGACAAACGCTACCTCTTAGAACTGGTAACATAGACTTCGACTTCAGAAACTATGGGCTAGTAAAAGTGTCAGAAATCCAGCTTTTAGAATCTGGAATTAAAAAAAAAGTTCTCTTTGAAAATAAACATCTGAAAGTTCACAGAATTTTAATCAATTCAATCTTGTCTTTAAGGCATTCAGCGCATACGAACCAGTGTCCTTAGCTCATGTGTAAGAGAATTGCAGAATGGGCTTTCTTAACAAACAGCTGTTTCTTTTTTAGGAAGGGAAAGTAGGTAGAATTTGATAGGGGGCAGGTAGACTATAATACATTTTTAACTATTTAGTATGCTCATATTTATAAGTGCATCATGGATTTTAATTTTAGGTACCCTTTCTAAACCCAAGATAATTTTAGTCTAATTTACTTGAATTGAAATGTTAAACTCCAGGACATATTAGATTAGATCTAAGACCATCTAACTTTACAGCCAGACTTTCTCCCTTACCCCTCCTTCTTTCTCCCTTTCTTTCTGTGTTGAGTAGAGGGCCGAGGAGCCAGGTAGGAGGAGTGAGGATTGCTGGATCAGTGTTTCCTACAGACTACTTGAGGAGCTTTACCTTTTATTTTATTCTATTTTATTTGGACATCTGGGCTCCACCATGGCCATTTTCCCTTGACTCTTCTGAGGTACAGCCCAAGCGCGAGATGTTTCTTTAAAAACCATTCCCAGGTGATTATAAAGATCGGTCAGTTCTGAAAACATCTAGTAGAGAAAATTAACCCTGTTTCCTGTTTGTTATACCTCTTAATATATATCAGAAAATACATAATTAGTGCATCAAAACCATGGGTCCAATGACATAAATGCTTAGGATGAAACATAACAGGAAGCTAGACCTCATTTCACCTCAAGAGTAAATAGTCCCCGGAGGCGTTTCTGTTAGAAACAAGGACAGAAATACCCAATGATCTTTCCAGTTCTGCCTCTAGGAATAACACAATGTATCTTTCCATACAGAGACAAACTTTCACACAGGTGTAGCACTGCTCCATGTGGTACTCTGTAATCATAACTCTCAACAGCGTGGTTAAACAAACTGGTACAATTCCAAGTACTATCTGCGTTACACACAATATGTTCAGCGATTCCTTGTAAACCTGGGGATGAGTTGAGTGTGGCATGGTGCTGGGGAAATGAAGCCTGAGAGGAAGCAGCTGAAGCTACTCAGAGGTGTGGCCATGGTGACCGATGGCATTAGGCTCCTGGGATTGTGGTGACTATCTAGTCAGTCCAAGGAGCAGAAAAGCTTCAGACATCGAAGACTTTTACTAGGGAAAGATCAAGAGAAAATTAGGGCATGGTGACACAAGAGTAAGGGCTCTTTTGGCAAGAGCAGGAGGTAAGTGTCTTTGGCCGGTCCATCTATCAGAGAGCTCATGTGCTCTAACTAGGAGCAATACAAAATTGTAAACTTGCTTAAAGCAGTGTGTGTGTGTGTTCATAATTCCATTGCATGGTTGGTTTTCAGAAATGAACTTTGTAGATTAAATCACCATGTCACAATGTCAAAATGTTGTGCATGTGAGAACCTTATGTACTCTGAGAATGCACAGGAGACATAGGGCGGGAGATATGGAGGAGACTGGAGAGGACTTGTAAGGCCAACTATAGACCTAGCATTTTTTTCTTGCACTAGCAGTGTGTGACAATTTTCAGCAGGACAATAAAGAAGAGGAGCACTGGGCACACACCATTTATGACATGTCATTCAGCATTTGGAGGATTCAAAGAAAATTCAAGATCAAGGAAAGTTTTGTTGGGCAGTGATTACAAATTAACAAGTGAAATCCCTTGTGTAGATTCTAAGTCTAAAAAGAAAACAAACAAAGCCCATTACTGATGTAAAAATGTATATCTACAATAAAGAGAAACCTACTCCACATATTTTAGTGAATAAAAACACACCTTATGTTGTTACCACATTGACTTCCTAAAAACACAGCAGTATTTCTCTTCCCTGGGTTGCAGTGCCATGTTTACAGAGCCCTGTATGGATTGACTTCCCACACTTGCCACATATATTTGGTCTTGTTCAATTTCCACTTCCCTTCCTGTTTTTTTAATGGAGTAGCTGGTACTTGTGTAAATATATTCTGATTATTTTGAAGTTATAAAAAGTAAGTATATTTAAGTTAATCTATTGAGTATTTGATTTTTTTTTTTACAGGACCCCCTCCAGGGTGGTGAGGAGAGCAACCAACTAACAGTTTTGCAAAAACCTGAGCTTCCTCTCTGGGACTCAAGAATTTTGTGATTAGACTGACACAGTCCCAGAGAAAAAGAGTGGGGTTGGGGGAGGGTAGTTACTACTGTTTTCTCTCCTCCAGTAGTTCCTGACTCCTTTATTGGTGATAAAGTGATTGCTCCTATGTGGTTTGTGAGGCTGGCAGAAGGGATCATGTCTGTTCTATGTTCCAGGTTCATGGAGGGAAGAACATGGTGAGAAGACTTGTTTGAGGAAGACCATACAATTCTATTATCTCCTGCCTATTCCTTTGATGTTGTTTTAGAGTTTCTATTGCTGTGAAGAGATCCCATGACCAAGGCAACAGCTATAAAGGAAGGCATATAATTGGGGCTTGCTTACCAGTTCAGGAATTTAGTCCATTGTCATCATGGTGGGAAGCATGATGGTGGGCACATGGACATGGTGTTGGGGAGGCAGCTGAGAATTCTATGGCTGGATGAGAAGGCAGAAAGAAAAGAGAGAGGGAGACAGAAAGAGACAGAGAGAGTAGGTCTGGCTTGAACACTAGAAATCTCAAAGCCTACCCCCAGTGATAACACTTCTTTGAGAAAGGCCATGCCTACTCCAAATCTGCACCTCATAATTGTGCCACACCCTGTTATCCTCTGGGGGCCATTTTCATTCAAACCACCACAGATGTCTTACCTTCATATTTAGGTCATTCAGACTTGTTGATTTTCCAGCATCAAGTTTTCCTCATGCTTCTGTTTCTACGAGGAAGCTATTGGGGCATCTCTTGGCTTTGGGACACCTTTATTTTTCCTGAACCTGGTATCCTAAGGCCTCGTCTTTTCCTAAGCCATACATGTCTTTCCTAAGTCTCACATGTCTTTCTCCCTTTGATCCCAAGATAACATAAACTAAGTCAAGCACTTACTTCAATTTTCAGGCCAAAGAACTTCTTGGTTCAAGAACCTTGAACATCTACCTGTATAGAAAAGGCTTCTCCCCATTTCTTATGTGATATGTATATAAATGTGTGATGTATGTTTTCATCTGTGTGGGATCATGTATGCATGTTTTGTGTGTGTGTATATGTGTGTGTATGTATGTATGTTTGTATGTGGAGGACAGAGGCTGATGTCAGGAATTATTCTTATTGTGTCAAGGTCAATCAAATCTGAGTCTTACTGCTATGACTAGCCTTAATAGCTAGCTTGTGCTGGGGTTCCCACATGTGGTGGTTTGAATGAGAATGGCCCCCCATTGGCTCATATATGTAAATGCTTAGTCATCAGGGAGTGGCACTATTTGAGAAGGATTAGGAGATGTGGCCTTTTGGAGGAAATATGTCACTAGGGGTGGGCTTTGAGTTTTCAAAAGCCCAGACAAGGTCTACTGTCTCTCTCTCACCCTGCAGACCAGGATGTGCTCTCAGCTCCTGCTCCAGTACCATGTGTGCCACCACTTTCCTTGTCATGATGATAATGGACTAAGCCCCTGAAACTAAAAGCAAGCCATCACTTAAGTGCTTTCTGCCATAAGAGTTGCCTCGGAGCTTGCAGGGGTTGGATCAATATTTGTAGCAGATGTACAACTTGGTCTTTAGGTGGGACCACTGACAACTGGAGCAGGGCCTGCCTCTGACTTTGTTGCCTGCCTTGAATCCCCTTCCCCTAGCTGAGCTGCCTTGTTGTGCCTCAGTGGGAGGATACACTTAGTCCTGCTGTGATTTGATGTTCCAGGACAGGTTGGTACCAGTAGGGAAGGAAGGGGTAATGGAGAGAGGAGTTTGTGAGGGTGGGACTAGGAGGAGGGGCTGCGATTGGGATGTAAAGTGAATAAATTAACTAATGAAACAAAAAAAGAGTTGTGTTTGAAGTGGAAACTTTAGGGTTCTTTGAAAAGTCAGTTGAGTTGGATGGTGTTTTGCTGGAGCAAATGCATAAAGGAGTGTTTTCCTGAAGTGGGCACAGGTGAAAGGCTAAAGCAGACTCATGAAGGGACATTGCTCTGAAGCAAGGACATGAAAGGACACATGATAAAGGATTCTTTGCTCATGACACACATGCATTGGTCCACCTTATACTGCATAGTTGAGCTCCATTTATCGGGACTGCATAGAAAGAAACACAACAGAAAACTTCTGGTAGTGTGCTGCCGACTCTGGTTGCTTCCAAGGACTCGGGCTGATTGGCAGATGTTAGCTGAGACAGACTCGTGTGGAGTTTTGCTGAGTCAGACTCAAATGTTGAGGTGAGCCCCGTGGAGGACATATGATATTTAGAGGAACAATAAAAAGGACAGCAACAGGGGCTGAGCTAGGCTATGCAATGCTTGTTGGTCTCAAATTTTTGTGATCACTACTTTGAGAGAGGCACATCCTAGAACTTCTCCTGCTGTCCCTCTGGGTCCCTCCTGCTGACTAGTGCTGAGCCTGGGGGGCCTGGCTGTCTCTGCTAGGTAGTGCCACCACTGCTGATTGGTGTTTTCGATCCTGACTCTACCAAACTGGACTGCAGATATCTCCATGAAGTGTTTGCGAGTGGATGGAACTGCTGCTGCTGACCTGTGAGCTGAACTGCTGATTTCCATACAGCACAGACGGGAGTTACTCCAAAGAACCATTTCTAAAGAGATCCACCTCCCCCATATCCTTTCTTTTCCACTACCTCTGGTGGGTGGTGGTTGAAGGTGGTTAAAGGGAGGTTAAAGCATTTAAGAACCATCATTAAAAATAGGCATTGAAAAAATTAAAGTTCCATGCCTTGGTCATGGTGACTCTTCACAGCAATAGGGCAGTGACTATGACACCTCTTTAGGCTGGAATTACAGGCCGGGTGCTATGTCTATATGATATTTACCTGGGTTCCAGAGATCTGACCTCAAGTCCTCTTGCTTGTGCAGCAAGCACTTTAACCACTAAGCCCCCAAAGGGTGCTTTGTTGTTTAGACCCTTAGACAACAAGAGTTAGACTTTTACCTGAAAAAGTATGTCTATGCTTTCCTCTCAGCCCACATGATATGCTTTGCTTAGGGCCAGTTTTAAAAAATGCTCAACAGATGAAGTCACACTCCTTTGGGAGGATACAAAACATTCGAACAAGAGATGAATGAACTTAGAGTTTCAAGTTCATGTATTAAGTCCTGATATATGCTTGTTGATTTAATGAATAAAGACAAAGATATTTGAAATCTTTCTTCTAGTTATTGTTTTTCTGCATTCACTATAGTTTATTTTAACAAGTGCAGTAGATACTGCTAACTGGGTGCAAATCCCCGTAGGAAACCCAAGGAATGAACATGAGTAAGGAAAGCAGGTCCTTTATGTAACAACGGGCTGCAATCAACGGGCAGATGTCACAAGTGTATGTGACAGGGCAGAGTAAAGAGAAGGCCAAATTGGCCACTCAGTTATTAGGGAGAAGGTGCTTTGTGTGTGTGTGTGTGTGTGTGTGTGTGTGTGTGTGTGTGTGTGCGCGAGAGAGAGAGAGAGAGAGAGAGAGAGAGAGAGAGAGAGAGAGAGAGAGAGAGAGAAATATCCATAGGCATCTGGAAGAGTCCAGAAGTGGACTGGACATGGGCTGGGCTAGCAAAGCAGGACAGAGTAGTGGAGGGGCAAGAGAGCAAGAAGATAGCATGACAGAGAAGGGCAAGATGAAGAGGTAGCCAGAATAGAAAGTTGTAAGGAGGGTAGGCAGCTGTGGGGAGGGAAGGACCAGGAGGCTAGTGTGGTCTTTGAAATGTTTAACAGGCTCTGGTGAATAGAAACGGAAGGAGCCCCGAGGCCAGCATTGGCTTTGATAAGCAACCACAGGTCCATGTGAGTGGAGCCATGTGTCCCCTGTGCCAGAGGGATGAGAAATGACTCCCTTTGGGGATGGAAAACCTGTGTCACAAGTTCCTGAGGAATGCTGGATTTTATCTAACTACCAGAAGTCACTGTATATAGTCCAGCTTGAGCTCATTTCTGGATATAGGGACTTCCTGAGACCTACTAGTAAGCTGTGGAAGGAAACTTAGAGAGCAGAGATAAGACCAAAAAACACTTACAACACACTGCACTGATCCAATCTTAACATAGAAACTTGTTCTACTCTAAGGCTGGCTTATCAGAAAATGGTGATGTGAAATTCTTCAGGCCCTGAATCAATGTGAATTCTTCTTTCAAAGCAGACACGATGGGTTCAGGTTTTAGTTACGAAAATAAAATCAGGTTCTTTTTTCATATACTTGTGTGTGTGTGTCTGTGTGTCTGTGTGTGTGTGTGTGTGTGTGTGTGTGTGTGTGTGTGTTGGGGGGTTGTGGTAGTGGTGTGTATGTGTTTGTGCCGCATGTGCATGTAGAGGTTTTGACTTGTTGGGAGTAAGTTCTCAACTTTCATCATGTGGGTTATGGGGATCCAATTCAGGTTAGCAGGGTTAGCAGCAAGCCCCTTTACCCACTAACCCAGATTTACTCACAGACCCCAAATTTTAAAAACTGACTTCAGTGTACATGTGAGCCAGGCTCTGTACGATGTCACCTTTGCAAGAAACATAAACCTTCGTCCAAGGCTTTGAAGATTAGCACATATCTTTGCTCTTGGTGTCCTAAGGAGCCAGATCTGGCAACTCCCAGAGAGCATCCCAGATGTCTTCATTTGCACAAAGCTCTTTTCTTCTCTATTCACAGTGGCACCTAAGAAAATCTTCCCTGCTTCTCCTGATCTATGTAGTTACCCCTCTGTGCCCAGGCTACTTCTGCACTGCCAGCTCTCTCCCTGTTTGCCAGTTTTGGTTGCTGAAGAGCTCTTGGTGTAGGTTTGCTCCTGATCTTGCTCCTACAGAATGGGGTCTACAGAGGGCTATGGGAAGGACTTCTTTCCCTGGGGTGTAAGGTGAAAAGCACTACTCTTTTGAACATTGCTGATGAATCAATTTTTTTCAACTTTGTTCTATACACATTTCTAGGTGGAAAAAGTTCTTTCTGGGGACAGCTTGAGCAGTTGGGGACAACTGTAGGGCAGCCCCTGGACACTGTTCCAGGGGTGGGAAAGTGCAGTCTGAGGCTCAGGACTCCCTGAACTGGCTTGAGGGTTCCCAGGCCATCGAAGAAGCTGGGGCTGTAGGGTTCCCAGGTTCTTGGACATCCAGGCACTGCTGAAAGTCTCAGAAGACCTGAGAACAGAATCTGTGCCTGCAGGCTGGATCTAGCCAGGGGCCAGGGGGAAAAGGGAGGGGCTCCGGCTGGTCCCCCAAGGAGAGTCCTTGGCTGGACAGGTGGTGGCTTGAGCTTGGTGGGGGTCCTGGCTGGGAGCACTGAGAGGCTTTCTATGGGAGACTAGACAGCCACTCTATGGACACAGGTCTTGCCTTTTCCATGGCTCCCCGCAGCGGATCCCAATGAAAAGAGGCAGTCCATGGTTTTAAAGCATTTATTGTCATGGTGGAAAGTGTAATGTGTAAAACCATACCCCACTTCTCAGGGTGAGCCTGAGGTTAAATACCTTTTGCAGGGAAGAGTGTCTGGGAAGGAAAGCTTATTGGCTAAGCCCTCCAGGCCTTTAGGTACCTCATTAAAATGGAGATCTCCGTCTTGAGCCAACTTGACCACAGGTCACATGCTCTACATGTGGAGGGGCTTGGGGCACTGCCCTTACATGATTGATGGCTACGTATCTATTGGGGGCTGCAGCTAGTGACAGGGGACTAGTGCCCCAGGGAGGTGGGGGTTGGGAGAGAGGCAAAGCTTCTTCTGTCCCTTCAGGGTCTCCAGGACTTCTAGCCTTAGCTTAATCGGGGACCATGCTACAAATGGTCCTACAAATGATAACATATTAAACATCTGTTATTATCTGGATACTGAGGTGGTTTGAATAAGATGGCACTCAAAGGCTCATACATAGCTTTGAATACTTGGTCATCAGGAATTGGCACTATTTGAAATGATTGAGATGTGGTCTTGTGGGAGGAAGTGTGTCACTCATGGGTGAGCTTTGTATGGCTGTTTCCAACATCCCACATAAAGTCCACTGTCTCTCTTTTCCTGCTGCCAGCAGATTCAGACATAGAGCTCTCAGTTGCTTCTCCAGCACCACATCTGCCTGCCAGCTTGCTGCCATGCTCCCTGCCATGATAACAATAGCTTAACCTCTGAAACTAATAAGCCACAATTTAAAAAAAATGTTTTTATAAGAGTTGCTTTGATCATGGTGTCTCTTCATAGCAATAGAACAAACTAAGACAGATAGCAATATTTAATGATAAAATGCTTCTGTTTTAGTCTTAGAACCATGAATTGAAACTGCATTTTGTTAACTTTGTGTACATATACATATAACTGGGTATATATGTGCCAATACATTTATACACACGTCCATTTGGTCACCCTGGATTGCAGAAATACAGCTATTCATGTACTTTAAAAATTTTTTTATCTTGAATCTGCATTTATTTTACCATCAGAAATGAAGGAATATTGTAAAATATATGAAAAAGCAATGTTTTAAGACGGGGCACTGATAAGCAGGGCAGCTAGCCGCCATCAGCATGGTTCACAATAGGGGTCTGTGAAGTAAATTAAGGTGCACTCATAGGCTGGTTCCTACTGAGGACCACACTACCCAATGACTCCCCCATGGGGTCACTGCTCTTCCCTTCTCAGGATCCTGCTGCCTGTGGGGATATAACCTTTGACCTCTTATCTGTTTGGATGTGACTCTGTTATGATTTCTCTTTTCCTTTTCATGCCTGTCCTGAGAGGCAGTGCATCAAATCTACACCCAGCCAGGTCTGGTTCCCACATAGCAGATTTGCAGCTTTGGCTTCCAGAATCTTCCTTAGTGATTTTGTATAAGAGTCCCAGACAAACTACCAGGTTCACCTTTGGGATCAAGAACTACAACGATTATAAAAGCTGGACTGTCTTGTGACCAGCCTCCTTTCAGAAGTATATTCTTATGATTACTCGTACCAGAGAGAAAGATGCCAACATGATCAAAAGGAAGAAGTCTAGTATGAAGTCCTACAGGTTCATCCTGTGCCTCTGGACTCATCAGGGTTGGGGCTTCCTTAATTTACCTATGCTGGCACACCTCTTCACTTCCTCCTGGTTTTGTTTCTCCTATTCTCCATCCCTGTTTATTTGTTTGTTTTTATACCCTTAAGCTCCTTTGGGAAGGGCTTCTGTCATTTACTGAAAAAGTTCTGACCCCAAGGACTTACCTTTTCTTGGTTCCCATAGTCCACTGAAAAGAAACACTTGGCTTTTGTATGGTAAGCAAGTCTGGACTCTTGAAAGTTTCTATCCTTATAAGCTAGACACTTCTTTCCTCCTTACCAGTAAAGGCATTATATTAGACATATTTCATTTAATGCTTTACAGGCACTAAGAGTTATATTCCAAAAGCATTCTAAATGACAGACATGGGAAAGCCCCAGTAATATATGACCTCAATTATTTTCAGCATATAATAGCTAATCATAAAAAAACACCAAAAGGAAATCCATCAAAATATCATAGTAGTTATATCTGAATCATAAGATTATGGATGGTTTATGAATTATGGCTTCTAATTTTATAAATGGACATAATTACTTCATGATTAGAAAGTAATAAGAGTTATTAAGGTAAATGCATAAATTATGATGCATTCATCTAAAAGATAATTTTATAGTCATTGAAAATAGTGTTTTAGAAGCATTTTTAGTGACATTGAAAAATGTTCACATTGGAACAATTGGAAAGGTAATCAAAACAACATTTAACACTAGCTATGTATACACAGCTAGTATGTGGGAATGACTAAAGGGCTATTTCAGAGTGTTAATAGAAGTCACCTGTGTTGATAGCATGGCCTTTTTTTAAAAAAATTTTTTATGTGTGTTTTCTAGCACTGAGAAACAGGGTTCTTTTATAGTTATAGTTGTATTTGAATCTCCAGAGAAACATAACCAACAGGATATGCAGACATACGGATGAATTAATTGTGAAAATTCTTAATATGATCTAAAACTAGATCATATAATAATAAGACTGAGGGCTAAGAAGTCGCTCCATCTTCTGTCTGCCAGCTGGTTGCCCAGGAAAGCTGGTGGCAAAGCTTTGGTCCAAGTCCAAAGGCCTGACAACACGTGGTGCCTATGTCTGAAGGCTGCAAAAGATGGCTGTGCCAGTTCCCCCAAGATAATGCAGTTGCCCTTCCTCAGCCTTTTGCTCTATTTGGACCCTCACAAATTGGATGATGGCCTTCTGCACTGATGTGTGGACTTTTTATTCAACGTACTGATTATGAAGCAAATGTCTCCCCTTTTATCTCCCAGTTCTCTCTCTCTCTCTGTCTCTCTGTCTCTCTTTCACACACACACACACACACACACACACACACATATGAATAATTAAGGAAGAATTCCTCAGGAAGGGAGGGATTAAGCCTGGAAATGAGGTAAAGGGAAAATATTTACACAACATATTTTGAATTTAACCATATGTCTTGACAGCTGCTACATACACTTTTGTACTTAATCTTTCCCAAATTACCATGAAATAGGTACAGCCTTTTCCTCTGAGATAGACTAGAAAAATGAAATCTTGGTTGAAATAACTTCTCCAACTTCATGTAACAAAGAAGTGCTTTAAGTGAAATTTGAACTAGGGTGGTTTTACCGAAAGGCCTGTGCAGGTGACAAACTGTTGTAACAAACCCCTGGACTTTGTTTTGCTTGGTTGGAACTGGTGAAGCCATTGCAGAAGGTTTCATTTATGCTTACAGCACCTCAGGAACTCTGTATGGCAAGTGAGGCTTGGGAAGGCAAGTGGTTTGTCCATAACCACACAGCTATCATCGTGGCAGGCTAAATGGACAGTTCTTTCTGGTTCTAAAGATCTACAGGCCTTAAGTGTGGAAGAGATCAAGAAAACAGCCTATGTACTATAGAAAGGTCCAAGGGGAGGTGGCTAGAATTGTAATAAAAACTATAGGTTAATAAAACAGAGGAATTCATCTTGCTCACAGGCAAAGGAAGATTCCATCAGAAGATAGCTTGCATGAGGTTAACATTTAATGCTATTTATTTCTTGGATACAAATAGCTCAGGCCGCTGGCTAGGTGTCCAGCTTAGTTTCTGTAGCGTCCACAGGAGCATGAGGACCCAGTTAGTTTATCATTTAGAATTGCCTGGTTTGGGTTCACTCTTCCAAAATGTCATGGCATGGTTTGAAAACAGTGCACCGTGTCCCTTCACATTGGTAACACTCTGTGGACTGTTTCTTAATCCGAAATTCTCTATTGTGACTATGGATTTGGGATACTCTGAGCAAATCGCTATGCCAAGCGAAATAGGCTCTGAGATGAAATAAATCTCACTTGGGAATGTAATCTTACGATTTCTAGCCAACTGGTGGTGGTTCTTAGATAACATCAACTGTGGTGGCTGAGTAGAGCTTTAAGTGAGGACTCCTAAAAGACACTTTACAAATTATAACTGGCTTTTGTGTTATTGAAACGATTCCAGCTAAAGCCCATGACCTACTTTATCTAACATTTTGTTGCCATAGTGCTTGGGTTAAATATGTAACAAAAGAAAATTGATTTCCAGTATAAATCTTCTTAATTTTTATTGTGCCCCACAGTGCTACATGAATGATACACGCGTGATAAGCCTCACATTTAGAAGACTCCAGGGGGGATTTTGAGAGTTTAAATATGATAGCCTTACTCTGTGCTTATTACAATAATATATTTTCTGTTGATCTGGATCATTTTCTTAAAGGGTACAGGAGCTTTATGAACATCTGGAGGCAGACAGGAAACAATCTGTTCAGAAGACTCCAGATGAGGCTTCCACACCACCTGGGTCAGATCAATACTTCCTCAAAAGGAAATCAGTATCGATATGGGAAGCACAGACTTCAAATTCAAATTCAGAGACAAGGGCTCCCCCTCCAAATGCTTCCGTGCCTTGTTTGGCTTTTTTTTTTTAAATCAATTTCTCAGTAAATTGTGAGTTTAGAAGTCCCCAAACACCACCAACAAAGCAACAATACCAAAACCCGCTGGGTGTTGTGTAGGTGAATGGTTAGAGAACAGGGCCTGATAAAGATGAAGGACTAGCGTTTCCCAGCATGCCATAGCCACAATAAGACATGTTTCTTTGTGTTGTGCTTAGCTCTGCCATTACATCTTAGTTTCCCCCTACCTTTTAAAAGCCTCCTTCAGTCTCAGAGTTTCACGAGGCAGAAATAACCCCGACACTTGCAGTGTGTGGCCTGGAGAGGATGTCCTGTTCAGCCTAATGATTTATCCATTTAGTCTATTTACCTCCATTTGAATGCCTTTTGGAAGGGTGAGCTTTTTAGCTGTACTGATTGCATCACTGTTTCCTATTCTATACCTGGCATAAATAACTCCCTGAGGTTATGCATCTGGATCTTGTAGGTATTCCATCCTCTTACCTTATTTTTAGGGAGGCGATGTATACATTGAAAAACTTTGTTGGGCATAGTGTTCATTCATGTAGTCATCTGTATGTGGACACTCTTGAGATTATTCATGCTTCTATCTTTCCAATACAGCTTGTTTTCAGTTTTGATATGAGGGGTTTGATTCATTGCAAGGACAGGGTTCTCTTTTAGGCCTACAGAGAAAAATGAGGAAGCCCCAAGGGTTGAGAAGCCTTTACTTTCTCCTCTTCTAAGTTATGGATGCTGGAGAGTAATGGAGTTTATTTTACAGCTCTTTTCCGTTTGCTTCCCTGCTTCTCCGAATCTCTCTGAACTCTCTCTTTCAGGGGTATTACCTTCACATTTACTGAGACAGAGGATCAAGCATGGAAGAGTCCAGCCTGCTCGCCTATGTTTGCCTATGGGCTGGGCACAGGATTCTCCCAGTTTAAGGATGAATGTTCAGAGTTGCAGCGTGACTTGACTTTGCATGGTAATTAGGGTACAAGAAACTGTAAATGGCTGCTGGCTTAAAACTAGGCTCCTGGGGGTAGCTAGGCACTGGAAATCGGAGACCCCACTGATACAAAAGAGGCCCGAATTCATCTGTGGTTTAACACTATGTAAACTGGCGTCATGTTTACTGGTTTTGTGACGTGCTCTATCAATTACTTGCTGTGGGAGCTAAGGTGAGTAATTGTGCCAATCTATGCTCAGTGTCTTCATCTGGTGAATGGGGCTAACAACATATACTTTACAGGGCTACTGTTACCTTACAGCGAAGGAACTTGCATAGAGTTAAATGCTTAACAAGGACTTAATAGAGGTTGGCTGTTATAACCATCATGATTGTGATTGACAGTTGCTTATTTGCAGTACCTTTCATATTGTAGCTTCTCAATATTTGCTGAATGAATATATAAATGAATGGATTAATCATGCTTCAGCGCTTGAAAAATGTAATTTGGGTAAGTAAATAATTTTCCAGGTAATAAGTTAAAACAAAAATATCCCATCTCCTTTCAAAAATTTTCAATAATGATACTTACATTTCAAATGGTCTTTAAAACATAAGAAACTTTTTCCCCCTTCTCAAAGTAGCCCTGGATAGCTCATTTGTTATTCTTTATAAGACTCAGTATTAGATTCTCTACTGGCTAGGAATCTTGTAGGCTGTCTGCTTTAGCAAAATATATTAATTACTAACCTGACAGACTTTCTTATGGGAATTTATCAGTAATGGGGGAGAGAAATCCATTATTCCTATCCTCAAGAGTAACAAGTATTATTGCTTAAAATTTTTCATCAGTTTGATAAATGTAAAGTGATATGAGAGAAATATAAAACCTGAGACCCAGAGATTAGAGCTAGGTGGGTACATAATCAAGTCCACCTGGTTCCTTTATAAAGATGAGTTACACTGAAATAAAGTCTTTATCAGAGCTTCATTTGGCCAGAGTCAGTTGGCATTTTCTGTTGGTATATCACTTGTCCTGTTTGCCTATTGTGCCACAAACATATGTCATGTTTTTAGCTCATGACAATTTCAAAACAAAATAGATGATAATTCAGGTACCAGAAAGCATCACTCCAGCCCTCATGGGCAAGTACGTGGCATCTGTCACCTTCATTTTTACCATCAGAAGCTGTCTCTGCTGTGAGCATCAAATGTCTATCACATTTCTCTGAAAAAAAAAATAAACTAGTGACAATTTTGGAGTTTTGGTTTCTTTTGACAATACACGGAAGCATTATAAGAACCCCGGTGTGGGATATGGGGCTGTTTCAGGGCAGCTAGTTGTGGTTTGCCTTGTGCTCTAGCAGGGGCGTGATTTTACCGGCTGCAGATAGTTTCTGCGATTGTGTGACATTCAGAATTATGGGGACTTTTCACAGGGTATATAAATGCCAGGGCCCCAAGGGGTGTGGCGGGTTGTTGGTTAGTTGTTGTTGGGTTGTTGATGTTTGCAGTTTGTTAAGTAGTTGTGTGCAAAGAAGAAACAACAAGAAGAAATTAGATATCCTGACACAGAAGATCAAACTAGCCCCAAGGAACTCAACACCCCTAATCAGCAGGAAGTAGTCTAACTATGGCATCAATCGCCCCCTTTCTGACCCTTGGCTTTAGTCAATGACCTTCTCCTTTCCTCCTTAACCACTCCTCCCCCCTCCCCCATCTTGTGATCGGGGGCTGAAAGGGTAGAAGCAAAGGGGTGCAAGACCCACAAAATAGCCAAAGACAAGCTACAATAACCCCCTATATTTTCTCTCTTATTGAACATGATTGTTTCTCACATAATATATCCTGATTATGGTTTTTCCTCCCTGTATTCTTCTCAGTTCCTCCCACCGCCCTCCCACCTGGATTCACTCCCTTTCTGCCTCTTATGAGAAAACAAACAAGTTTCTAAGGGATAATTAAAATAAAATAAAATGAAATAAAATAAAATAACAAAAACTAACACACTGGGATAGGACAGAACAAACAGAAGGAAAAGAGCCCAAGATAAGGCACAGGAAACTGTTATAGACACAAAGACCCACATATTCACACATTCAGGACTCCCATAAAACACTAAACTGGAAGTCAAAATATATAACCAAAGGACCTGTGGGGTAAAAAAAGAGAAAAAATATGAACTCAAAAATAAAAATAAGATCAAAAAAAAAAAAAAAAAAAGCCCTGACCTGACATTATGACACAAGGAACCTCCAAAGATTCCACTGAGGTAGTTTTCTGCTTCCAGCTCTAGGACCCCATCTGGGGCAGACCTGTGCTGGCCTTGTGCATGCTCTCCCAGTCCCTGATTCATGTGTGTCTGCCCTGTTGATTTAAAGGACCATGTTTCCTTGGTGCCTTCTATCTATACTCTTGGCTCTTACATTTCTCCTGCCTCCTTTTCTGAAGGATTTCTTGAACCCTAAGGGTAGGGATTTGATGAAGACATTCCACTTAGGACTGAGTGTTCTGAGATCTCTCACTGTCTGTACATTGTCTGGCTGGCTGTAGCTCTCTGTATTTGTTCCCATCTGCTGCAGGAGGAAGCTTCTCTGATAATGGCTGAGAAGGCGTTGATCTATGAGCACAGCAGAATGTCATCAGGAGTCATTTCATTGCTATGTTCTTTTAGTAGAACAGTAGTATTTGATTTTATCGTAAGTTCCTGGGCTATTTAGTCTCAGGCTCTTGGTCACTCAAACAGTTCCAGTTATGGGTTCCATCCCATGGCATGGGTCTTCAGTCAAATCAGATATTGGTTGGTCACCCCCCCACAAGCTTTGTGCACCATTGCATTAACACATCTTTCAGGCAGGTCACCATTGCTGATCAATGGGTTTGTGGCTGGGTTGGTCACATCTCTCCTTTGGTAGTATACAGAGTACCTTCCTGTACCAAACATTCTAACACAGAAGGATTTATGTAAGTACCAGTTAAACTTGATGGTCAATATGTTATGTAGGTACTGTCTTTGGCAAGAGGAACTTGTTATCAGTTTTGTGGAGAGCAAACTACAGTCTTGGCCAGACCAAGTTTTTAGGGAGTACCACGGGACCCCTTAGACTGACAATTCAATTAGATGTAACCCATTCTCAGTACTGGAAGCTTTATTTAGAGACAATAAATGTCAAGTTGAAGCTTTGTCTTTCCTATTATTTGGCAACTTCATTTAGATTGTCTTCGTATAGGTGCATAGTTTATGAAGCTTCTACTGTATTAGGTTTCTATATGATCCCTCAAATGACCCTTAATTTTAGTTGTCCCTCCCCATATCCTTCCATTGTCCTTTTCTTTCTTCTCATTCCCTGTTTCATCCTCCTATTCCAGCCCACCCCCCTCATTCACCCTTTACTATCTATTCAATTTCCCTTTTCTAGGGAGATCTATCTGTTGCCCCCATTCCCTTACTCCCTTACTCTGTGGTTCTAGGAATTATAGCTTCCACATAGAAGCAAATACATACCATATTTGTCTTTCTGTGTCTGGGTGATACTTTTTTTTATACTTCTATCCATTAACCTGTGAGTTTATGATTTCACTCAACGGCTGAGTAATAATCCATTGCATAAATGTACCATTTCTTTATCCAGTCATTTGTTGAAGAACATCTAGGTTCTTTCCAACTTCTGACTATCATGAATAGAGCAGCAGTGAACATGACTGAGCAAGCATGTTTGTGGCGGGCTGAAGCATCCTTTGGGTCTATGCCCAAGAGTGGTATAGCTGGATCTTGAGGTAGATTGAGTCTCACCTTCCTCAGGTACCACCACACTAATTTCTACAGTGGGTGTACAAGTTTGCACTTACACCAGCAATGGATGAGTGGTCACCTTAGTCTACACTTTTGCCAGCATGAGCTGTCCCTTGTTTTATTGATCACAGACATTTTTGACAGGTATAAGATGGAATCTCAAAACAGTTTTGATTTGCATTTCCCTGATGGCTAAAGATGTTGAACATCTAAGCATTTCTCAGCTGATTGAGTTTCCTCTTATAAATTCTGTTTAGATCCATACCTCATTTTTAATTGGCTTGTTTTCTTGATATCTAACTTCTTGAAATATATATATATATATATATATATATATATATATACAGTAAAAATCTTCCCCATACTGTAGGGTGCTGCTTTGTCTGAATGACAGTGTCCTTTCTTTGCCTTACACAAACCTTTCAGTTTCACGAGGTCCCATTTATTACTTGTTGATCTTAGTGCACATGCGAATGGTGTTCTGTTCAGAAAGTCTTTTCCTGGGCCAATGAGTTCAAGGCTATTCCCCATTTTCCTTTTTATAAGGTTCAGTGTATCTTGTTTTATGTTGAAGTCCTTGATCAATTTGGAGTTGAATTTTGTGCAGGGTGATACATATGGATCTATTTTGATTCTTCTACATGCAGCTACCAATTTGACCAGAATTATTTTCTGAAGATGCTGTCTCCTCACCCCCGCCCAGTGTGTATTTCTGGCCTTTTTTTTTTTTTCATTTTTTCTTTAGGTTTATTTATTTATTTTATGTATGTGAGCACACTATTGCTCTCTTCAGAAGAGGGCATTGGATCCCATAGTTGTGAGCTACCATGTGGTTGCTGGGAATTGAACTCAGGACCTCTGGAAGAGCAGTCAGTGCTCTTAACCACTGAGCCATCTCTCCAGCCCCTCTGGCTTCTTCTTCATCATTATTATTATTAAAACAATCAGGTATTCATAGGTATATGGATTTTTTTATCTGCATCTTCAAGTCCATTGATTAATGTCTGTGTTTGTGCTAGTACTATGGTGTTTTTACTACTATAGCTCTGTAGTACTATTTGAAGTTGGGGATGGTGAGACCTCATGCAGTTTTTTGATTTAGGATTGTTTTAGCTATTCTGGTTTTTGTTTGTTTGTTTGTTTTGTTTTCCCATATGAAGCTGAAAATTGTCCTTTCAAGATCTGTGAAGAATTGTGTTGAAATTTTGACAAGGATTACATTGAGTCTGTTGATTGCTTTTGGTAGGATGGCAATTTTTCTATATTAATCCTACTGATCCATTATCATAACCCCTCCCCTAAATTTTAATGTTCTTACATATGTATATATTTATTTCCTTCCAGTGCTGGGCACTGAACCTAAGACCCTTTTTACATGGTAGACAAAACTCTACCATTGAGTTATACACTGGCCCTTTATATTTATTCTTTCCAGCTTTCTAGCATGTTTGTTTTTCTGAGCTAAGTCTTTTAAAATCACTTTAATTTTCAATATTAAAATTAAATATTTTTAATAATATATGTATGTGTATGCCTATGTGTGTGTGTGTTGGGGAGGGGGTGGTTATACACATATGTATATGTGCACTCCTGGAGGTGAAAGAGCTAGAGTTATAGGCAGTTGTCAGTCACGTGAATGGGTGCTGGGAACTGAACTCAGGTCCTTTGGAAGAGCAGTTCATACTCCTAAGAGATTTTGCACCGTCTCTTCAGCCCCGATTTTCAAACATTTTTATTTAGTTAGCATTTAAAGTTCTTTCTACTTTAAATATTTTCTTTCTTAGGTATAATTCTTTTTAGCCTCATCATTATTATTTCTGATTTTCTTCCTTTAAAAACTATTTGAATTAAAAGAGATCTTTTAATTTTCTGATTTTTAACTTTCATGTTCCTTTCATATCTTTGCTTTGTAGCCAGAAGGAGGAACAGTTACAAAGATATACTCCCAAAGTTCTGTTTTTGAGTTGCCTAGAGATGGAGAAAGGAACAAAAAAAGTGCTTACCAAACGTAGCCTTTTAACCAATTGGAAGGAATAAACTGGGTGTGGTTTGCTAAAGCAGAAAAACCTAGGAGCAAAGAATGTAGAAAAGTTCCCTTTTCTATCATTAGAGATTCTGAAGTGAGCAGAATCTTACTTGCAGTTTGCTTGAAAATTTGCTAGATGGTCCTTATTTATTTATTTATTTATTTAGTGGTCAAATTGAGGACCCTTGCTCTTGATAATAGATGGACTTATATTTCAGGAAAACTCACTGCAGAACCTGTGTGAGGGAGCCAATTAAAAAAAAAGACTGAAGATAAAAAGCTCAGTGAAGATTGTTGCTCTGCAGATCAACTGCCATTTAGATAAAGCAAAGGGCAAGAGGTATCTACAGACTGCTGAGAGGGAGGCTGGGGATTGAGGAAGTTTTGCTCTGTGCAGGGTAATGTTTGCAGCAGTGTAGTGGAGAGAAGCACGTCCAGGGAAGTGCTGTGGTTGTGTATGCTTTTAAAAGAAAAAGCGGTCAGATGGGCAGGTAAAATGGCATCTGTGCTAATATCTACGGTCTTTCTGCCCTTCAGAGGAGTCCTGCCAAAGGTTGTTTTCAGTCTCAGCTATAACACTGTTGGAAGCCATGCTACTCTAGAAAGGTTTAAGCTGAAATAAAAAGAAACAAAATCGTAGTAATTTGTAAAGGCATGAGGCAGGTATTGAATATTCTCATCATTTGAAGATCATTACTTCATCATGAAGAATTCATGGTTTTAGTGACTTCCTTATGTCTGTTTCTTGGGTGAATAGAGCTCAGGCCCAGGAGACTAGGGCCTGTCTGTCACCTTCAGGCTCACCCTCTGCAGTGGGCAACATAATATGCATATCCAAGGATTCTGAGTGTGATAGGGGCTAGGGATATATCTCACCTGCTAGAGCGCTTGCTTAACATGCAAGAAGTTCTGAGTTCCATTCCCAGGGCCTGCTATTAAACCAGGCACATGGGCAAAAGGACTTGGGCTACATGATGAGCGTGCACAAGTATTAGATATGGCTTTCTTCTCCAATGTTCAGGGTTAAATATATGTCCATATGGTCACTAAATGTATGTCCTGAATCCACAAGAGTTTTTTTTTTTTCCCCACGGATTTGTTTTGATTTATTTGCATGTGTCTATGTAAGCACATACCATGTGCTGGGGGGGGGGGGCAGGGGAGATGCACAGGGGGCACAGAGGCCAGAAGAGATCATCCATCGTCTGTAGGTGGACTTAAAGGTAGTTGTGAGCTGCCAAATGTGGGTGCTAGGAATCAAACTCAGATCTTCTGGGAGAGCAGTCAGTCCTCTTAACCACTGAGCCCCCTCTCCAGCACTCAAAACTGTTATTTCAACAACAAAACAATAATTATTGGGCCGGGAGTGCAGGCCAGGGAAGGGTGCTTATGTATTCGTGAGGGGCTTTAAGGTTCCCAGCCTTGGAAAACAAGCAAAACAGAACCCTCATTTCTGGACTGATCTGTGGCCACAATTTGAAAAATGATTAAATGAATAAATCATACAAAAACCAGGCGTGGTAGCACAAAAGACTGATCCAGCACCCCGGAGGCAGGGGCAATGAGATCTCTTTAAGTTCGAAACCAGCCTGATCTACCCTGTGCAACCAGGGGTACAGAGGACGATCCTGTCTCAAGGGAAAACAACAAAACAAACAAACAAAAAAAGCCAAACAAACAAAAACAAAACAAAAAACCAAAAAGAAAGAAAAAAATGAGGATGGCTTGGAATTTCAAGAGGACAGAGTGGGGCTTAGATTAAGTAACTAACGCACAGACAGCAAAGTGCTGGGAAATTAGGTCTGAGGGTGCTGGCTGCCCTCCTGTCTCTTCCCTTCTCCATCACACAAGAGCTACAGAGTGAGCACACCAGCCAGACACTGGCCAAACAGGGAAGTCTTTACACCAAGTCACAAAGATGACAAGGGGCCTGAGGAGGGCTCAGGACCCTCCTTTGTGTGGGAGGACTGAGTGGCTCTGGGAGGGCTGTGAGGCCCCTCCTTTGTGTGGGAGGGCTGAGGGGCTCTGGGAGGGCTGAGAGGACCCTCCTTTGTGTGGGAGGACTGAAGGGCTCTGGGGGAGGGGCCTCCTTTGTGTGGGAGGGCTGAGGAGCTCTGGGAGGACTGGGAGGACCCTCCTTTGTGTGGGAGGACTGAGGGGCTCTGGGAGGGCTGGGAGGACCCTCCTTTGCTTCACAGTTTTAGATGCTGTTCCATCTGCTCTCGGAGTTTGAATTTCTGGATCTTTCCTGAGATGGTGAGAGGATAGCCTTCAACAAACACGATGTATCGGGGAATCTTAAAGTGGGAAATCTTCCCTTTGCAGAAAGCTTTGATCTCCTCCGCCGTGGTGGTCTCTCCGCTCTTCAGCGGAATGCAAGCACAGATTTCCTCCCCCATCCGCTTGTCCTTCACCCCAACCACCTGCGCTTCCTGCACCTGTGGGTGCTTGAGGAAGAAGTCCTCCAGCTCTGCAGGGTAGATGTTCTCACCGCCACGGATGATCATATCCTTTGATCGGCCGACGATCTTGCAGAAGCCTTGTTCATCCATCGAAGCAATGTCTCCTGTCCGATACCACTTGTCTTGTCCGACCGTCTCGAAGGTCTTCTGTGGCTCACCCCAGTAGCCCTGCATGACGCAGTACCCTCGGATATACAGCTCCCCAGGCACGTTCAGGTTGGTCAGCTCACCCGTCTCCACATTCACAATCTGGGCCTTCGTGTGAGGCATAATTCTGCCCACACTTCCAGCCTTCTGCTCCAGGGTGTCCTCGGGAAAGTTCATGAAGGTCACGGGACTGTTCTCTGTGGTTCCATAAACAACCACCAGCTCCTTCATGTTCATCTTGTTGATGATGGCTCGAATCAATTCCGGGGGTGCTGGGGACCCAGCAATCACACCTCCACGAAT
The DNA here is from genome assembly GCF_000001635.26 of Mus musculus. NCBI lineage: Eukaryota > Metazoa > Chordata > Mammalia > Rodentia > Muridae > Mus > Mus musculus. The sequence continues at coordinate 65,394,464 of NC_000069.6, read as the reverse complement.
GCTTGTGAAATCATAACTGGAGAAGTCTGGCTGATTCAGAATATCCACAAACATCGTGGGTGTGCCATACAGGAGGGTGCCTTTCTCTCTGCTGATGGCTTCCAATGCCTTCTTGCCATTGAAGCTTGGAAAAGACAGGAGGAGAGTGGCACCATGCATCATAGACACCATTGTGCCCCCCACGGAGCCCAGGCAGTGGTACAGGGGACTGGGCAGGACCACGCGCAACTCCTCTGCAGTCTTTGTGGGCATCTTCAGACGCTGGCCTATCAGCATGGAGTTGTTTACGATGTTGTGGTGGGAAAGAGTGGCCCCCTTGGGGTTTCCAGTTGTCCCCGAGGTGAACTGGATGTTGATGGGGTCGTAGCAGGACAAGAACCGCTGGTTGTACCGCAGCTGGGCTAGGTTCTGTTCCTTGCCACCGGCTGCCACGATGTTATCCAGGAGCAGGGTCCCCGGCAGAGGGGCATCCACGGAGATGACTGTAGTCAGGTCTGGGAGTCTCTCACTCTTCAAGGCCCCTGGCTGAGCCTTTTCCAGCTCAGGACAGACCTGCTTCAGGATGTCGTAGTACTGCTGGGTCTTGAATTGTTTGGGAAACACAATACCTTTGCAGCCTACCTTTCTGAGGACATATTCCAGTTCTGAGGACTGGTAGGCTGGGTTCACAGACACCAGGATGATGCCTGCCTGGGCAGTAGCCAGCTGAATAAGTACCCAGGCATAGGAGTTGGGTCCCTGCATGCCCAGCCGGTCACCCTTGCGGAGGCCAATGCTCAGAAGACCAGAAGCAGCTTTGTCCACCTCCTCCTTGAGCTGCGCAAAGTTCAGCCTGATGTTTTCATGGAGGATAACCAAAGCCTCTCTGTCGGGGAACCTCTGCGCTGTGGCGTCAAGGCACTCGCCCACAGTTGTGTTCACAAGATGGGAGTCGGTGTGGCCCTGAATGTAGCTGAGGCCTCCAATGGGCAAGGGGTTGGTGCAGTTCACCATTCCAGAACTGAGAGCGCGGACACTCTGCAACTTCGAGTTCGGCCGAGGGCGAGTGAGCAGCGTCCGGGGGCCCCGCGCCCCCAGGCTCGCGATACACAGCCTCCCGAAGCGCAGCATCCCGTGATAGACAGCCATGGCTCGCTTCCGCCGCGGGTCTGGGCCAGGAGTAAAACTCCACAAGAGTTTTTTTATTTTCCAATTCTAAAGACTGTAATGAGAGAGTCTTTTAGAGGCTAAGAGGCTTTGTTGATTAAAATGATGTAATAGTAATAATAATAATAATAATAATAATAATAATAATAATAATAAATTAAACCATGCAGATGGCTCAGAGGGTAAAGACACAAACGTGACAATTTGGTTCAATCTCTGGGACCCAGAAAGTAAAAGTAGACAACTAACTTCCTCAAGTTGTGTTCTGACAACGTTGTGGCACGGCCCTCCAACCAATCAATCAATCAACTAATCATCAATCAACCAATGAGCCAATTGTTCAATCAATGTAATAAATTTAAAAAGAAATATAAAGTGCACATGTGGAATGAAATACCAATAACGTTAGTTAGTTCGTTAGCTAGCTGGTTAGTTAGTTAAAACAGTACTGCTTGTATGGTTGCTCATTTCGATTATCCAAGCCTGTCTCTGGAGACTGAGGCAGGCGAGTTAGAGAGCAGCTCTAAACTACACACTAAACTACAAATCCCTTCATTCTTTGTGGCATTGAGGCGCCACGTACCCTGAAGGATGCGGAAGTCTTGTTCGCATGCCCAATCGTACCTCGACGCTTGTGAAACGACGGCAAGATGGCCAATCCCGAAGCAGCGTACCCTGCGGAGTCCCGCCTCCGCGTTGCGCTGACGGGTCGCGGGCGGATACGCGGCCTTCTGAACCTTCCCTGCCTCCCTGCTCCCGGCCTCCAGTCTTCAGCTCGGCCATGGCTCCCAAAGGCGGCTCCAAGCAGCAGTCCGAGGAGGACCTGCTCCTTCAGGATTTCAGCCGCAACCTGTCGGCCAAATCGTCGGCGCTGTTCTTCGGGAACGCGTTCATCGTGTCTGCCATCCCCATCTGTGAGCTTCGGGCGGGCGGCGGTGGCGGCGGGGACGTGGCGGGCGCGGCGGGGAGGCCTAGTGTCCGGAGCAGCGTCCTCGGGAAGTCACTCGCGGCGTGCTTCTGAGCCGGGCGCGGGTTCTGGCCCGGAATCTCTTTTTGGTACACTGCCCTTCTCCTCACCACTGTTGGACACTAGGATGTCTTTAATGAACCGGGCGGGGGAGCCACTGATAAACCTTCACTGAATTAGCAGCGTGACCCGTGGCAAACCTCCCCTTACTCCCGAGCATCCTTTGGACGTGCAGAATGCCAAGTTAGGCCTTGCCCGAGGTCCGCGATCAGCCTTGTTTAGGATTTCAATAACTCCTAGAGAGCAGCTCGAGCCTTCTCGATTGAATGAGAAACTGCCCACTTGAAGGCCAAAACTGTCTCCAAGTCCAGGTTTTCCGAGTTTCCTGTCTCCTGACCCGCACTGCCGCAGTGCTGCAGGCCAATCATGTCCAAAAAAAGTTCTTTGTTATTTTGGCCTTGTAAAAAGCTCAGCTTGCAGTGAATGTGGTGTGGAGCCCCCTGGGTTCACTGGCCCGACAAAGCATTGTTTGGATTTCAGTGAGCAGCCACGTCAGCAAGTTAACCAAAGTTTTGGGACAGCGGTTGATTTAAAATGGCCCGTGTTTTAACTTCCTAGTATTCCATGAGTGAAATTGTTATTATTTGTAATCCCCACTCCCAGTTTGTTCTCAAGTTAGAAGATGAAATTTCTAGACTAGCAATATCCCCACAGCCTACCTTTCTGTACTGGGAAAGCCCTGAACTGGGACAAACCCAGTTTATTGTCTATCTCACCTCTAGTGAAGTTTTTCGGATACTGGGTGGGATTTACTGACTCTCATTTACCTGGCTTAGCTGTAGTCTGGCATGTGCAATGGGGCAGTGATGTTGTGTGTCCCTTGCTTTTGTCTTATCTCAGGGTTGTATTGGAGAATATGGCATATGGATCTCATCCAGTCTGCTGTGCTCTACAGTGTGATGACCTTAGTAAGCACTTACTTAGTAGCCTTCGCGTACAAGAATGTAAAATTTGTTCTGAAGCACAAGTAAGTACCCTAAACCCAACCCCAGTCTGCATATTTTATGTTAGGGGGTCTTAAACATGATTTATAAGCATTAGTTTGAAATGTGTATGTAGTTAATCGTGAACCATATGACACTTCTGTGGAAATAGGTTTTGAGGGTGGAGTTTGAATATTCATTCCCAGTCTTCAATTGATGGTTTGGTCAGAAAAACAAGTCTATTAAATCAATGAATGTTTCCGAAACTCAGTGGATTTCTTTCTAGAAATTATTTTAGGCTGCCCATTTACTAATTTTGGAAGCAAAAAATTAAAAATTCTCTGACATTTTCAATGCCAGTTACTTTTTTTTTTTTTTTTTTTAATCTTGTAAGTCTATTCACTGTAGAAGACAACCCTATTTCTTGAATTTCAAGATCACGTATAAGACGAATTATTTTACTAGCTTTAGGAGAAGAAAACCCAAGTTTTTTTTTTTTTTTACACAAAGTTCTTTCTTTTTAAAAAATTTTTATATGAGTATACTATAGCTGTTTTCAGACACACTAGAAGATAGCATTGGATCCCATTACATATATTCTATGAGCCACCATTTGGTGGCTGGGAATGGAACTCAGGACCTCTAGAAGAGCAGTTAGTGTTCTTTAACCACTAAGCCATATCTCCAGCCTGGAAAACCTAAGTTTTACCTCAGTAAATTTTTATGTTTTAAGCACTTGTGTACTCTGCTTTCCTAAAAATAAAACAGGAGGGTGTAGCAGGCTATTCCCTTATTTGTTCAATAGGGCCTTTTAGGTTTTTCTTTGAAGTATTATTATTTTTTTTAAAAATAATTAACTCTTTTACTTTTGAACTGCGCTTGTGTGTTTGTGTCTGTGGTTTGGTGTGTCTCTTGCCTGAGGGGCCAGAAGATAGTGATAGATTTCTGGAACTGGAATTGCACATAGTTCTGAGCCACCTGATAGAGGTGCTGGGAACTGAACTCAGCTCTTCTGCAAGAGCAATGTGTACTCTTAACTATTGAGCCTTCTCTTGAGCTTCTAAAGTAATTTTTTAAAGGCAGTAGGTATTCCGATCTTAAATTTGTCATCTATTTACTGTTTTAAAATTTCTCACAGTATCCACACTTGACTAGAAACTAGTTTTGTTTAGATTGATATAGCAGTCTGCATCTGGTCTCTTGAAACAAAATTTAGAGTGTACTCTGACACACATTGCTTAAAGCTATTTGATGATACTTTTCCTTGCATTGTTTATATTTTATGGGATAAAAAATCACACATGCTCGTGAGGGGCTGGAGTGGTGGCTCATTGGTTAAGCTACTCGATGCTCTTCCAGAGGACTCAGTTTCAATTCTCAGCACCCACATGGTAGCTCACAACTGTCTGTAACTCTAGTTTTAGGGGATCTTATGCCTCCTGGTCTTGGGTACCAGGCATGCCTGTAGTGTACAGATATACAAACAGGCAAAATACATCACCATCATCTTTTTTTTTTTTTTTCCAAGACAGGGTTTCTCTCTGTGTAGTCCTGGCTGTCCTGGAACTCACTTTGAACACCAGGCTGGCCTCGAACTCAGAAATCCGCCTGTCTGTACCTCCGGAGTGCTGGGATTAAAGGCGTGTGCCACCACCATCATCATTTTTAAAGATCACATATCTTAGCCAAATGTCTGAGAAGTAATATATTGCTCTTTATCTGTCATTTTTATTTTGCTAACTATCTCAATACATCATGTCCTTCTTTTTTCTAATACAGTAACACCAAAAATCCTTTCTGGTCCTTAGATTTAAAGTCATCTGCCTCCTTCCTGTGAGTTTAGCCTAAGCCTTCAGATTTAGACTTAGCCTTCTTGCTTTCTATTATATGTCTGTTATTTCAAGACCCAGTAAACTTTTGCAGAGACTTCCTGACTTTGCTCGTTCTTTGGTTATCTTTCTGGTTGGCTCTTATAATTGACAAGTACTTAGTAGTGTATTATGATTTCAGTTAGTAGGGTATTATTTAAGGGATGGGCCAGGAGTGGCCTCAGCTGCTTTCTTGCTGTCCTTCTGGGAGGCTTGGGCTTCATGACTGAAGTTCTGCTAGACCAGCAGACTCAGCAGGTCATCTTTGTCATCTTTTTGCTTGGCAGCTTCTTTCCTACCTGTTATTTCAAGATTCAGCTCATTTGGTCCTCTAGTATTCTGGACTGTGTTCTTATGGGACATGGCCGCCTATGGATAGAGACTCCATCAGAGTATAACCTTGTATGACTGTCCTTTATGATCCCGTGGCAGCTTAGCCACTGTCTGTGCTTACCTTGCATCTAGACTCTAGATTTTAGAGGCTCTTGTGGTTGAATCAAGACAGAAACCCACTGCCTCAAATGAATGATCTTAGGTGTTCTTTTGGAGTCCAACCTAGTTTCTCCAATTTTCCTGGGTATACTGACTAGTACTAAATACCGTCTGGTAGTGTGAGTCACTTGAACACAGTGACTAGGCTTTCTTCTGTTTCTGTGTTCTCTCCTGTTGGGATGTCATAGTGAATGCTCTTATAGTGGTAGTACCATGGGGCTGGTAGGTACTCTATAGAAGTTTGCATGTTGTTACTTTCTCTTCTATAGGGTAGCTCATATTTGTGAAAATATACTTTGTTGAATATAACTGTCTTAGTCTATGGGCTTTTTACATTTTATTTAAATTTATTTATTTATTTTTACTAATAACCCCTGTGATAAAATTGATTTGTAGGCTTTGTGTTGTTGTTGCTTTGATCTGTATACTTTTTCTGAGACAAGGTATCAGGTAGCAGAGGCTGGACTTGAATTCCTGACGCTTGTGCTTCCACTTCCCAAATGCTGGGATTCCAGGCATTCACTATCATGACCAGCTGATGAGTCTGCTTTTCACATACATCTCCTCCTCTCAGATCTGCAGATTCTGATCTGAGTTCTTGAGTTCTTATTCAAACCGTTTCTGTCTGACGTAGTGTTAACTCAAACCAGTGGCTAATTTAACTAAAAATGTTCTGGTCAGCTTCTGACCATGCTTTTACTATTTCTTTTAAATGAAATTGTCCTTTGGAATGGAGTTAAAAGCATCTTTTTAAGATAGTTTGTTATTTTTCTTCATGAATTAAATCAAATTGTCTATTCTGTAGTTTACTTGGAATTGAAATTGGATCATTCAGGTTGTGAACGTCAGGAAAATAAAATGTAGTTACAGTATTCCTAATTGAATTGTGCTAATAGCATTTGACTTTTATACCCATATTAAATACTTGAGCTTTGGAAAATGCTTCCTTTCAAGCAGAAATCAAATCCCATAACTAAGAAACCACATTTTGAGAAGTTCTTGAACTTCTCTTAGGTTGTGTAGTATAATAAACTCGGAACTTTTTGTTTAGTTGACTTTCTTGAAATATAAAGAGTCACTCAGTTGACAGTAGAAAACACGAGTGCAGAGTGTGTTTTGAGACTGACTTTCATCTCTAGAGCTTGTGGAGACCTTTTCCTTCCTGTGTTCTCTTTCAGAGTGGCACAGAAGAGGGAGGATGCTGTTTCCAAAGAAGTGACTCGAAAGCTTTCTGAAGCTGATAATAGGAAGATGTCCCGGAAGGAGAAAGACGAAAGGTTTGATTGTGTGTGTGTGTCTGTCTGTCTGTCTGTCTGTGTGTGTGTATACACATAAGTTTACACATTAGAGGCCAGAAGACGTGTCAGGTATCAGGTAGTAGTTCCTCTGTCACTTTCCACTGTGTTCTTTGAGGGTCTTGCTGAACCTGGAGCAGCCCACAAGGCTTGGTGGCCAGCACCTTGTCATCTTCTGTTTTCTCAGAGCTGGAATTACAGGACTGCATTCAGGGTGTAATACAGGATAACAGGTGGGGCCATGGCTACTGGGTTCTTAATCTGTCTCTCTACCCCCTTTGACTCCTTATTTAAAGTGGTAGTCAGAAACCTTGGTAGGAAGTCCGTTTTTAAATTCTCATTAAAGATGTTGGGATTGTGTAAATAGTAGCAGTGGTGATGGTAATGGCTGACTTTTGAATTGTTAACCACTAGAGTGTTTTCTTTGGTTTATTCCAAAGAGTACCTATATGTAAAGTATCTGCTACATAATTCCTGCATTTACAGCTCAGGAATCATTGCTGAAGAGGGAGCTCTCTATGAACCAAAGGAACAGGAAGTTTGCTGTGAGATTCTCATCCACTAAAAATGTCAGAGAAGTTACACTCATGAAATCTCATCAACACGGCTGACGTGAACAAGGAAGACACTGATAGTCTGATGTAGAAGGGGAACACCCATGAGGCCCCAGCCCTGACAAAGAGCTACAGGCCACTAGGAATGCTAAGAGCAGCAGAAATAGTCCGTCTTCACCAGGGGAGCTCACACCCATTGGTTATCCAGTACCAAATAGTCAGGTCTGCAAACGTAAACATAGTAACAGACAGACAGAACAGGTGGTATTTATATAGTTAGGAATAGGCATGACATATACCATCACCACCACCAGTTAAGGAAACGGCTGTGAATTTGAAAGGGAGCCCAGGGGCATTCATGGGAGGGGGTGTAGAGAAAAAGGGAAGGGAGACAGATGATATAATTATAATCACAGGCACAAAGACTGAGAGAGTAGGTGCTGTTGTGATCTCCATTTTACACCCAAGGAAAACAGGCATTAGAAGGCTTGGTGACTTGTTTGTTGATACATAGATCCATGGTAATAGACTGTCCAAGTTGGAAGCTTATGCCAGTAACTGTTTTACTGGAATTTAGGAAGCAACAGAGCTTGTATGTTGTTTAACCCAAATCTGTAGGGTACAGGGTATTATGTTAACATTTTTAGTAGTTTTGATATTGAAATTCCCCAGGGGTATCCATGCATGTATGAATACTTGATACACTGTCTGGGGGAAAGAAAGAACTGGGATTGTCCTTTGTTGATTGAGGTTGTGGTGGTATGTTTGTTAACTCTCTTCTCCCTCCCACCCCCACCTCGACACCCCCCCCCCAAACAAAACAAAACAAAACAAAAAAACCCTACATAGTATGAACTGCCTGAGTCCCAAATTGATGAAATAAATTGGTGCGAGGCAAGCAAATCTGTGAGTTTGAGGCCACCCTGTGTACCAGGTGTTTAATAGCAGCATGGTGCATAGTTTACTTTCATGGATCTTAAGCTTTAGCACTGTGCTTTGTGGGACTTTCACTGCATTTCCTCCAGGAAGACTTTGTGTGAGCCTTATGAAGTAATAGAATTTTATAAGACCAAGCAGCATTTAAAAGCAAGGAAAGCTGTTTAAATGAGGACTGTGGAATTACCTCTAGTGTTTGAGCACTGTACTTACTTGTGAGTCAGAGTGCTCAGGAAGCATGTGAGGTCATGCTGGTTTTACTCTGATGGAAAGCAGCAAGCAAGCCCTGCAGAAAGGAAGGCTTCCTGGCACTGGCCCTTGGAAGGACTTTATCAAGTGGATCCTAATTTAAGGAACACCAAGTAACTTAATGAACAATGCTTCTACAGTGGTTTGGAAAGGAACTGAACATTAACAAACTGATTATCTTCTTTGAATACTTTATAAAAATAAGGACTCGATATTAAAATGGCAAAAAAGGCCTGTTGTAGGGAGCAGTAATGAGGGTTGGCTGCATAGCTGGTTTTGCATAATTTTGAGTAGGAATAAAAGTTGGAGAATCTAACCCTAAAAGTGCCTTTGTTGAATTGTGTAGGACAATATTAAATTGGAGTACATATTATTTTTACCTAAATTTCAGAGTACTTGACACATAAATTAAGATTTTGGAGATGGTCATATTGGAAATGGCAAATAGGTCTCAGACTACACCAGTCTGCTGTGTGTATTGTTTTTTCTTCCTGGGATATGTCTCAGGATTTTTTTCAGTGTGGTGTTCAGGTGGTCATCACAAGTGAGTCCAAGCACTGGGAGTCCCAGTCCAAGAACTGGGAGTGAGACCTCTCTGTCATTTGTTAACTTAGCTTTTTCAAAGTTGTCAGGTTGATGTATAAAGTGCATATTATAAAATTTCTCTTGCCAACAACAGAAATGAGTGCTATTAGTATTTTCTTCAAAGATAGTTTTACCCAGGTCTAGACTCATGATTAATCTGGATAACAGATCAGAGACTCATTAAGATTTGATAAGTTGTTTCCAGAGGCTATGTTGCTTCCAAGAGATTTGATGTAAGAAAAGATGCAACAGTTTGTCTTCAAGCTCCATTGATAACTGTTTTGGCATGTTTGTATTTTGCCACTCAGGGACGGAAATAAGCAATGGCGAGTTAGAGATTCAAGCTCCGAAGTGGGACTCTTCTTGGTTTCCTGAAACTCTTTTGACAGTATTATCTGCTTGTAACAATTTCTGTTTAGTCTACTCTTTTCTCCTGTCATAGTTGGCTGTCCCTGAAGAATGATTGCTTGGGAAATACTCTCCTAAGCTAAATTTTCTACTAGTGAAGCTTTTGTAGAGGCATTGGTAATGAATACATTTGGAGTTTTTTTTTTTAAATTATTTCACAATAACCAGTATGTGGTAGACTAGAAATGCTTCAAAGACATTTGGATGGTTCTGGCTTATGTAGCCTAATGTAACATGGGAGCTGGGGTATCATCATGGATTGGATCGTCAGACTTCCATCCCAGTTGTTTTGGAGGTGATTCTGTTTCAGGTCATGGCACGAAGAGAGTTAGGGAGACCTGCTCAGATGTCACTGGGATGATTTAATCAGCAGAATAAAAGCATACCATAGCTCACTGGGTCTTATGCCAGAGTTAAAAATAGCTGTGTTGATTCTGAGTATTTTTTAGCATTCAGGTGCAGCTTACTGTGCCTGATTTCCTTGGAGCAGCGTAAGAGTGTCTTTCCTACAGTTTAGATTCATTTAGTCTTTGAAATCAGAATGTTGTTGGCTATACTTTAATGTGGCATTCTTCCTGTTTCCCAAAGAAGAATAAATTCATTAAGTAGGTGCCATTTATAAGATCAAAGATATAGAGCGTATATATGAGACTACAGATTTTATAGTGAAGATTGGTGATGCTATCTTTATTTTAGCTCCTGTAGCCAAGCTTCTTGAATTTGGATTAAAGCATGTGCTAAGGTAGAAATGTCAATTACTTGTGGTAGTGGGTGGGAGGGCTCTGTATCATCTGACTTCAGAGTAGAATATCTTCCTGGAAGGACAAAGCATCTAGAGTTGGGACTTTTAATCTTTTTGACGATGACTCCACAGTGAAGCAGCCAAGTATAATAATTTGTACATATATACAAATGCTTCTGGAAACGTAGCTGCTGTAATCTGTGTGGTGGATTCTCAACATTTTTTTTTTGTTGTTGTTAAAGAAGAAAAGTCTTAACCCAGTCAGTTAACCCAGATCAGTTTATTTGACTTCATACCCTACCAGTGGGGTATAATTAGTCTTTAAAAAATGATTTTGTAAAGTTAATTAGCCAAGTGGAATAAAATCTGCTTTAATCACAAACATTCAGAATATTATCTTGGCCTCTTGGATAAAAAGCAGATACATATGGGAGCATTTAAAACAGATTTAAAAGTAAGAATTTTATGGAAGTTAAAAACATCTTCCTTAAGATTATATAGATTCCTTGTTCAAATTCAGTAAAGACAACTAAAGATAGATTTGGTGAGTTTGTGACTGTATTCTTGGCATTATCTCTTTAGGGTGTAAAACTAAGAGCTTAAGCTATGCCTCTAGAGAAGATAAAGTCAAAGAAGTCTATGTCATATCAACCATTGAGACCAAGTTTTAAGTGCAGCTCTAACTAAGGGCATCAACCTTTTGATGTGTACGTGATATGACATCATCCATAAATAGGCTACATCTGTAGCAGCCCTGGGACACATATAGCTGGTCCACAGGCCTCAGGTTGGATAGTCCCTTTTCTGGGACTCTTAAACAAAGATGCCTGTTTTAGGAGCTTACAAAATGATGTCAGTTGCAGTTAGTATCAGTCCCCTCTACTGAAGCCTTGGCTGTTTGGAGAAATGGTAACACACCCAGTAACTGTTAATTTAGCATCAATAAGAAAAACAGAATTCAGTAGAAAAAAGGAGATAATTTGCTCTAAATTTAATAAATGAAAATGCATTTTCACCCTTGAACACAAAGAAAGGTTTGTTTTTTAGTGAATGAGAACCATTTGGTATGTCAAGGTTTTGGTCATGTTTATAAACTTACTTGACTTGTATCTCTAGAATCCTGTGGAAGAAGAATGAAGTTGCTGATTATGAAGCTACAACATTCTCCATCTTCTATAACAACACTCTGTTCCTGGTTCTGGTTATTGTTGCTTCCTTCTTTATACTGAAGAACTTCAACCCCACAGTGTATCCTTTAGAAAGTTTTCCTATAAACAGTAGTTTGTTGTGTTTTTAAGCTATCTGGTATGCTTGTGGAAACAGAAACTTACCAGACTCAGTTAAATAACATTAACTATATGTAGGTGTCTGTGGACTTAGAGCTTAAGAGTTTCTGGCTTGACTTAGTGTTTTTTAAATCTATAAATTGTAGTTTTATGGTAAATAGTGTGTTATAAAGCAATGTTACACTGTCTGACTTCGTCTACCTTCCTGTCTACAAGGAGTCAAAGTCAGAGTAAATGTGCTGTCTTCACTGGTTCTGTCATTTATGCTGGCTTTGGGGGTTAGGTGATAGTCAGGGTAGTTACAAATGCACAGTTTATAATATCTTCATAGTGTTCAAGATGCTTTTAAATTGAACTTTGGCCAAGAGTTATTTGTTTTTTTATTAAAGTAATTTTTTTTTATCAAAGGTATTATCCAGAAAAGCACAGCCAGACTTTTTAATAATCAGAGCTTATGGTGTAATGAAATATCAGACACTTTCCAACTCATCTTTTGGGAATACTGGTGGACCTTGCCAGAGTGCCCCCAACATGGTTTGCTCAGTCTCTAAGTAGCCAGGAACCTTCAGAACCTCCTTGCCTTATAGGCTGACTGGTAGCAGCACGCTGATTGACTAGAGGTTTCCCCTTTACTATTTTGCTTGTCTGCATGCTCTTTGACCAGTTCTTCCATGAGGGTTACATGGAACTAGGATGTGTTCTTTGTTATTATTTGTTTTAAGTTTGTCCCAAGTGTCTTTTCAGTATTGAAGCATATTGCTTGTAGGTATTTTGTCATGTTTATAGCCTCCCATGCTGTAGATTGTGTTTACTGACAGTCCAACTACATCTACATATTTGTGTCAATAAGGAAAAGTCTTATTGTTAAAAACCTAATTTAGGGGGTCTCATTTTTTTTCCTTAACATTAAATCTTACAGAAACTACATTTTGTCCATAAGTGCTTCATCTGGACTCATCGCCCTCTTGTCTACTGGCTCCAAATAGACCATGTAGCTTGGCCCTCTGCCTTTGTATCTCGGGGTGGCCTGTGGTATATGGGAAAGCATCAGGGTGGCCAGGTTGGGAGACACATAAGTTGTTTTTATAGTCTGGAGCTTCAGGGTTTAAAAATGCAGTAGAATGTAATTCAGTGTTTGTTTATTGGCTGTTTTTGACAGATTGCTGAAATTAAATGAATTGAAAGGGAAACTCAGAGTACCAGGGCATTTTATTAAAAGGCAAGGAGTCTTGCAATGTGCTGTAATCACGAGGAGAAAATAACTTGTTTCCTACATCTGTCAGAGGTCATGGTAACCTGGACTGAGCTGTTATTATTTATAATAGGAGGAAGAAGTTAATAACTGGTTCTCTGTGTTCCAAGCACAATATTACAACTTTTCGAACTGTAAATCTTAGAGTGAATCCTCTTCCTAAGGAATTAAACAGAAGCCTCATTTTCTTTTTAACAAGGCTTCAAATTTGTAATTTATAATAACTCAAAGTTAATTGTAAATTACAGGGCCTCTCCAATTTGAGGGAGGGAAACTTGCAGAATCTTTTTTTTTTTTTTTTTAAAAGAAAGGCAGCCAAGGTAGTTACCTAAAAATAGTACCCAGGCCTATGAGTGTTGGCCTGTGAGGCCAAAGCACACACTGTTCAGCTGTATGGCTTTGGCCCTGGGTGGCCGGGAGGTCAGCTTGACCCTGCCATGTTGGTTTGATGTGCGAAGTCACTGGGATCATTGTGTCTATGACCAGGCTTTCGCACCACAGGCAGAATATTAAGTGAGAGAGTATTTCTACTGTGATTATTGACACATGAGAGACCAAAAGAATTTTTGTGAACGTAACCCTGGAATTCTTTGGGCTCTCCAAAGAATTTACAGTGGTTTAAAATGGTTGTCAGCATTTTTCCATGAGGACTTTAATAAACTTAGCCCCGTTTGCTCAAGGTTCCTTTTAATTGTGAAGTGCTGATCACATACATTTTTGGGGGGGTCTAGCAAAGAGTAGCCTCATGTTGTGTGGTCATAACCCCCACCCCCCCATGTCTTTTCCCCACTCATTATGTACAGATTCTGATTTTGTATGCAATGACTTCACAGTTTGCAAAGTGCAGCACTATGATCACTGATTTCATATTCCTATTTGCCGTTCACCACACCCAAGAACTTTCTGTAAAGGGAAATATTACTAATATCTAGTTTCTGCTTGTAAACTTAAGAGGAACATATGACTCTATTTTTAACTTTAAAGATATTTACAAGGAGTAGAGCTGTTTCTGTGCTGGTAGATGTTTCTGTGGTCTGTGCTACTTAGGGAACTCAAGAGGAGTGCACTTGTATAGTCATGTTACTCCTTACTGTCTGCCTGGAGAATCATTTTATCTCCAAGTGTTCAGTTCTTTTCAGTGATACATTGTTACCTGAGTGTCATTTCCAGGTAATGTGGAATGAATGGGGAAATGAGAAGGGATTCAAAGCAAAGTACATTTCAGTAACACATATGAGGTAGGCTGTTTTGTTGTTTTATTTTAATCAGTATTTGGCTGGTAAAATGATAATTTGATAAACCATCATGTTACCAAAGCTAAACCAAACTCCTTCTAAGTGACTGCTGTGAACTTGCCACTAGGTGGCGGTGCCTGTGTAGCTGGGGAGAAAGTCACCACCTTTATCTTTATCTGACAGTATGGTCAGAAGCTCAAGAAATCGGGATGTCAGCCTCAAATTTTTAATTTTAAGTAGTAACCAAAAGTTTGTTGGGAGAGTGATTATGCAGTTTTCTTCTGTCTTGACTGTTTCCTGCGACTGTCTTTGTTTTTAACTCTGAACATGTTCTCTAACTCTGTGCTACCACATTTCTGTGTGTGAAGTCATGCAGCCAGTGTATCAGCCCTTTGTACTTAGAAGTGTGGCCCCTCCTCTCTAGCCTCTTCTCCACCATTGAACATTGCACATAGGATTACGAAGTGTTCAGTAAGACAGTGAAATCTGTGGCAGGCAGAGTTTGTACCATAAAAAGACCCCATACATCACACCAGTAAAATAGGACATTCAGAGTGCTCACATTCTTTCCTTTCTCATATGTGTGATAGGTAGACTCTTAGTGTTAAGAATTTTTATTTCACGATTTACTCATTTATAACTTAATAGAAGTCTTGGATTAAATATACAACTTGTACTGTTTGATATATTGTTTTAATTTGGAAAGGATAATTTGAAGTTAACTGAAATGATGGAAGTGGAATTTATACTCTGCATTTTAAAAAAAGTCTTGTTATTAATAAGTATGATTAAACTTTGTTTTTAAAAATGTGTTTTGTTTTTCTGTAATTCTTTATGTGAACCATAAGAGTATTTATTACACACTTTATATTAGACCTCTTTCCTACACGTGTAAGTGCCCTGTTGAAGTCTCTGGCCAGATGTCTGAGACAGTGACAGGCGTAGCACAGTTACAGGAAGGAACAGTCCGTCCCTGCCCTAGTGTGCTGCTGTGTGCCTGCTGGGCCTTCCTACCAGGCATTATGTTAGGAAGGATTTGTATGAATGTACACGTGTGCATGTATGAAGAATACCAGCATATCGTTTATTTCCCACCTATTTTGAAGTCTTAGGGTAGTTAATAGGAGATTGGGCGGGTCTTTCATTTTATTTAATTTTAATTTTATATTATTGTGCGGGTAGATACTCGGACACATGCACAATAGCTGAGGTAGAGAAAATTGGGGTAGCAGGGCAAGTGTGTCATCATGTATACATGAAGATCAGAGACTATTTCGTGGAGTAGGTTGTCTCTAAAAACAACAACAACAACAACAACAACAAAAAAACCCTCATATAATTGAGTGTAAAAACAGCCCTATAAAGAAAAAAGTCTTTAAAGAGCTGTGGGCTAGCATACAGGGACTATGGGTTGTAATGAACTAGCAGTTTGGGTCAGTTTCTTTATCTGTCCTGACCTGAGTTCCTTGTTATGCAAGTAGTGGCTTTGCCACTTAGGTTCCTTGAAGCAGTGCTGTTGCTGTGTGCTTGAATGATATTTGGCAGTCTATGATGTTTCTATCAGTTCCTGAAGTAGGAATCCAGGCCCAGAGTTTGTAGTTTGTATTTGTCTTGCTTGAGACCAGTATGACTAGTTTTTTGCCATGGAGTTTTGAAGAGGAAATTAGTAAATGAAGCTTTTCTTCATAAGGGTAAAACTGAAATGCATTACTCAGTTTACCTTGGTAGATATGTCCAAATTGGCTGCTTCCACAGCTAACTAGTGTTGCCCATGTTTGGTTTAAATTTGCAGCTGCTTTCAAGAGGGTTTGAGAACCTTCAACTTTAGTGTGCAGTTTTCCAAAATCCACTGAAAGGAAAGGAGTTTGCAAAACATTTTTTAGTTTTCTTGTAAGTGCAGTCCAAGCTGGCCACAAACTTAAAACCCATCCCCCCAGTTTCTCAAGTGCTATGATTACAGGTGTGTGCCAGCACGCAAAGCTTGCAGCACAAATCTCGGTCTTTTTTTCTTTTTTGTTGGGATGGTGGTGGTTGAGAGAGTGTCTAACATATCTGAACTCTGGATCCTGTGCATTCTGTTTCCTCAGAGACGGGAGTTCCTTGTTTCAGCCTGTTTTTAGTCACTGTGACTTCTCTTAAGCATTCAGTGTAGTATAGCTTTCAGTATAATTTATTTAGGGGATTATTGTTTATTTCATGGTGACATTTTATTTGTATTTTATAATGAAAGACCCAAAAGATGTATTATGAGATTGCAGATGCCTTTATTACTCTAAGCAAATAAATTGATTTTTATTTAGACAGCACTCCACTCATTTATACGTACAGTAGTTCAGTGGATTACATTTACAGTGAATAGATGGAAAGTTAGCTCATCTCTATCATTATTCAGATATTCACGGGTGAAACTCCCAAGTTGCCTGCTGGAGGCTAGCTAGGTAGTCACAATCATATTTCTTGGTATCTTTCACTGATAGTTTAAGATTTAGAACTTAACCATGTGGTACATATCCGAAAATGATTTTAAGTTCGTATATTTCTTGTGTAAATCTTAAAGTGATGGAGAACTTGCTAACTAGATGAAGTAGAATGTTGCCCATCTATAGTTAGACAAATAAGAGTTAGAAAATGACCCCACCTTTACAGAAAACAAAACAACAACAAAAACCCCTTGTGTCTTATCCGTATTTACAGATAGCCACACAGTATATATAGTTTTACAGTTTTTCTCAAGTGGGATACAGTGAGGGGAATTAGCCCGTAGAGGCAGAGCTAAGTGTATCTCAGATTCTGAGTGCAAAGCTAGGCCCCTTTATTCCATGCAAAGAGCTTTCATGCATATGGTGTAGGGTGTGATACAATTCGAACCAGGAGCTTCTTGAATATTTTGCTTTTTCTTTGGGCAAGTTAAGTCATCTAGCATGTGCCGAGGAATGAGAAAAAAAATGTTTTTTTGTCTTTTTCTTAACATCGCCTATGATTTGTTTTCATGTTAATAACTTCAGAAAATTCCAAGCATTATATGATAATGTCCCAATGGTAAATTGAACACTTGCCTTTCTGGGTATTTATAGGTTTAATTACAAAACTGAACATGTATGTATTTTTAAAGTCAAATATTTAGCCTCAACAGAAGTTGTGCCTACAAGCAATTGAAAGTAAATGTAGGCTTTAATAGAAAGTAAAAAATGAACACTTAACATTTTATTTAAAGCTGTTTCCATAACATTGTGACCTTTTTATAAATCAGCATTATGTATCTATTATGTATCTTGGGATAGTCATGCCTTTATAACTATGCAAATGGATATGTTAGAACCCTGAGAGACACCCCAGTTAAATTGTACAGGGCCAGGCAACAATATAACTTTAGAGATAGTGAAAGCAAATATCTAGAAATTTTATTTGAATATCAGGTGACATAAAACTTGCTAGTGTGAATATGAAATATGGGGGGAAAAATCTAGTTCAGTTTGTTCTCCCGAGCAAGACTAAAGAGTGAGGATATCCTGTTTCCTATGCAGGTCATATACTGTATCTTGTGAAATTTGTTCTTTTGAAAAAAATATATATGTACAGCCTTCTTCTGAAGATAATAGATTCCCCTACCCCAGCATTCTTTCCATTGCAAAAACATGAGGTACACAGACCAGTGCCAGGGTAGGGGACCAGTCCAAGATAAGAAAATAGAATGGATTTTCTGGCTTGTGAATTTTCAGATGTGTTCAGAATTCAGGGTGCACAGTGGTAGCAACAGCAGAAACCTCAGAGAATCCTGGGACACTAGAGGTTGAGCAGCAAACTGCTAAGTGATTGAAAAGAGTGGCTGGTAAGGCCGTTCTGCACTGCCTACCCATCATGACTTTACCCATGCAGCTTAAGTGGCTCATGCATTGCCTTATGATCTATAGTCCTTTTTGCTGTAGGGCTTGTTGCGCAGTATGTTATCAATCTCGTTCACCACGTGAGATGTCATCTTAGGGAGGACCTGAGGGTAGGGGAGAAGCACAGAGGGTTAGGGTTGCGCATTTGTCTTGTGGAGTCCACATTAAGCAGTCATTTATACTTGCGATATGTTTGCAAGCCATAGCTGAAATGAAGATCCACTACCCCATGCCCCACAATGGATAAGCTTCAAGTCAGGGATTGTGTTTGTTGACTAAAGAAATGAAGACATGGGGCTGGAGAGATGGCTCAGCGGTTAAGAGCACTGACTGTTCTTCCAAAGGTCTTGAGTTCAATTCCCAGCAACCGTGTGGTGGCTCACAACCATCTGTAATGGGATCTGATGACCTCTTCTGGTGTGTCTGAAGACAGCTATGATGTACTCATATAAATGAAATAAATCCTTTATAAAAACATATGTATTTAAAAAAAAAGGACTAAAGTCTCATGAATACAGAGTAGCTTAATCTGGTAGAATTTCAGTGTAAGCAATTTATGTTTTAATTTTTCTAGCAGGTAATAATGCTGTCTTTAAAATAATAGAATTAGTACATTTTATTACATTGTAGTCAGCCAACACATTTTTACTTAGTATCACTTTAATGTGAAAATTAGTATAGAAAATTAAGGTACTTTTGAGGGTAGTACTAAGTCCTTCAAGTCCTATGAATATACACTTAAGTACCACACTCGGGTGCACGCACACACACACACGCACACTCACGTTTGGAAGGGCCATCATTCGTGTATTCAGATAGTCGCATGTGGCTGGAAGCTGCGGCAGTGGTTAGCACTGCAGCAGTGGTTAGACTGGGAATGGACCTTCCAGCTGCTGCTTAGAACTGGTAAAGGATGTTTGCAGCTTAATAGGCCTCCCAGATAGATGGAACAGCACGCACATGAACAGTGAAGTGGATACCAAGGACAGACTAGTGGAGATGGTAGGGATAAGGGAACAGAAGCTGGAACGTGTAAGGGAGCTTGGGTGCCACTTTATAAGAATGAAAACACCATTCTCCAGGCTGTTGTGAAACCTAAGGCAGTGGTTCTCACCTTTCTAATGCTGTATCCCTTTGCTCTAATTCATGCTGTGACCCCCAACCATAACATTATTTTTTTTTTTACTACTTCAAAACTAATTTTGCTGTTCTGAATCATAATGTAAATATCTGATATATAGGGCATCTGATATGTCACCCCTTTGGGTGTCGTGACCCACAGGTTGAGAACTGCTGCTCCAAGGACTTGCTTTCCCCCATCAGATACCAGGGAAAAGTTGAAGGATGAGTTGGAGGAGCCTGAAAGGTATCTGATAGTCAAAGTCAAAGTCTGAGAGACAGTGAGGGAGACTTAGCAAGGCTAGTGATAGTGGAATGGGAAAGGGGAACTGGGGGTGGGATCAGTGTGAAGTAGGATGTGTTGTGTGCATGTGGAGCATTGTGTAGAGCTGACTTGGGTAGAATCTGCTGCTCATTCAGGGCTAGTGTTATACCATGAGACAAGGGACAAAGACCTGCTTTCTCTCTGGAATAGTCTGACCCTGTGTAGACAGACTGGTGAGATGCAATTAGGATGACCAGTTCTGAGGTTTGGGCCTCGCCCTTTGCTGCAGCCCTACTGGCCGAGGTGACCTTGTCTCCAGGGCTGCCCTTAGCAGCCTGTGGGTTTGGCAAAATAGTGCAGCTCCTGTGTCTGGGAAACTTGTGGTTCTGGTTATTGGTTTTTTTTTGTTTTTTTTCTACCTGAAGTCAAAGGAGGCGTTTTGTTTCCCATTAGCTCTGTAGTCTCAGGTTCTAAATAGCTAAAGTTACTTGGAGACTTCTGAGACTGGAGTTCAAAAACTGGGTTTGGTGGAAGAGAAATCCAGTGGACTAGCCATGTGAAATGAAAAAAGAGTCACTGTCAAAATACCTATCAGCTAGACACAGTGAAAACATAAAACTACTTGAGTAAAATATGAAATTGCAGTGTGTGTAGTATTAAAGGACCAGTGTCTTTTAAAGGAGCCATACTTTCAGAATTTTATGTGAAATCACTTCTAAAAAAACGCAGCAGGTACTTTACAATATTTTAAGCTGTTGTGCAGATTTAATGAGATTGTTCCAGTTGTACAACCTTATTGTATTGCCTACAGGACTTGGTGGTGTAAGGGGAGGTTTGGCTAGGAATGTTTTTCTGGGGCTGAGGGTCATCAGGGCCTCCAGGACTGAGTTCTTTGAGGATGATGGAGGATTTTTGCAAGTTGGGTGGTGATTACGGTGGTGATTACTGTAGAGATAGAACATGGACCACTGCTAATTTGCATGTGTGTGTGTGTGTGGGGTGGGGTGAGGGGGGGTTTGTCCTGAAGTATTCCTAGTGGCTAGAGATTAGAATCCTGATTGGGGGGAAGTGTGGGGGGAGGGGAGGGGAGGGAGGGAGAGAGAGAGAGAGAGACAAAGAGACAAAGACACAGAGACAGCGTACATGTGCATACAAGAATGTGTACACACCCGTGGCATAGGCATTTTTCATTGCTCATACTTCCACAGTCCTTGAGACCTTTCCGTTCTTTATGGTAGCCAGCATTCCACACTTTCTGTACATTTGCGGCCAATTCCAACAAGTGTTTGGCCTCTCTAGATACCTAGTGTACTTTTCACCACATCCAGGGCTTCTGTCACACCATGTCTAGACTGTTCTGTGCTGCTGCTTGGGGTGAAGGAGAAGGGAAGTTTGGTAAGGCCTTGTGCTAGCAGTGAGGCTGTCTGGGTAACAGCCCTGTCCTTTGTCTTCTGAGAATAGAAATTCCATCCTGCTGCCAGCCAGAGCCTTGCTAGGGAGGGACTGCTTTGGGAGTTAAAGTATCCTTTCCTCGCTGCCCAGGAGGCTCCTGCAGCTCTAACAGCTTAGACCCAGGGTGCTGCTTCATTTCTGCCCCTGGCATGACTTCCCCTGGGATTGAGGATCATAGTGCTAGCATGATAGGAATCCTGCATTTCTCTTCCTGCCAGGATTTTTATCTGTTCTTCCCAGATCTGCAGATCCATCCACTCTACCTCCATTGCCTAGGTGATGACTACACCTGCATCCTGCTTTCCTTGGGGCAGCCTTAGGAATTCCGGGACATTCAAATAGAAGCATGTCTGTCCTCTACATTTTGTAAAGGATTCCTCACCTATAAGGAGAAGGATAGTCTGGCATAAGCCATGTACCCTCTTGACGAGGTCCTTTGTACTGCTCTTTCTTGTTCCTAAAATGTACTTCAAGGTTTCTTTATGCTATGGCAAGGCATACAATCCAAACTCAGAATAAACATCTTATAGGGAGGGGGCTTTTGCAAAGTTATGTCAAGTAGACCCACCTTTCTCAGTTGCTCTCTAGTGTAACAATCTGTTTGCTTAATAACTCATGATCTGAAATTTTGTTCATTTTTATTAGTCCCCTAGTAGAATGTAAGCTTGTTAAAGACTGGACAGTATCTTGTGTCCTGTGGTGGTGTTGTCAGTATCTGGTACATCGTGAGCTTTCAGAGGCCAGCTTTTTTAAAGCATAGGTTTCTTAATTCACTCTTTCCACCAGCAGTTTTAGGACAGGATCTTGCTCATCACAGTAACCCAACTGTCTCCTTGGTGCCAGATGCAGGAAGTATTCCAAACACGAGTGAAATTGAAACTTTTATATTGAACTTAAGTTCTTCTGGGTACAAACTGTGTCCTTTCCCCATCCTCATTGTGTAATCTTGTTTTCCCAGTGCATAACAGAAAATGAATGAAGATGGTATGGTTCATTAGATGAGGCATTCCCTGTAAAGGTCCCACAGAATCCAGGAGGAACCATGGCCGGGCTGAATTTGGAAATAGCTGTGGAGTATTGCCCCACTGCCTGGTCCGGCGAAAGGTGGTGGCTAGGCAGGCAATCTGTACCATTTACATACCAGTGTATTCTGGTTTTTCTCACCCTCCCTGCCCTTTCTCTCTTTCTTTTGAGACAGGGCTTTTCTATGTAGTCCTGGCTGTCCTGAAACTCCCTCTGTGGACCATGCTAGTCTCAAACTGACAGAGATCTACATATCTCTGCTGGGATTAAAGGTGTGTACCACCATTCTGGTCTGTTTCTAAAAGGGGGTTTTAAATCTTCATGTCCACGTTCATCTGTCTGGTTTGAGGAGAGGTGACAGGGCTTGTTTTAGGAATAGATGGATAGCCAAGAAGCCATGAGTCTGTTCCCAGTGAGCAACAGGGAAACATGTTTGCTGGTTTTAGCAGGCTGTGGCTAAGCAGTGGGTGAACTCATCCTAGGACTCAGCGAAGCTGAGAGGAGCAGGCTCAGCACTGAGATGTGTTCAGTGCTGAAGAAAGGTGATCCCAACAGACCACCAGCGCCACTCCTTAGATGCCCCTGATCATCTTCAACATATTCCCCAGGTGCTGCTGCAACCACAGTCCAGCGCCTGGCCTTCAGACCATCACTTGGGGGACAGGATCTTGGTATGGAATAGGCCTCCTGGATTTTCTTTCTAGGGGATGTGATCCTGAAAGTTCCAAACAGGAATTTATTCTCCAGTTACTTCTGGAGTAATAACTAAGGGCCACGTAGTAGGAAGTGGGAAGTGAGTGGAGAAGAGAGCCACAGGTCTCTGACCTTTAGGCTCACAGTACAGCAGAGGGCACAGACAATTATCATGCATCTTACACTAAGTGGTATGATGAGTGGGATCACGGGATGCTGTTAGATGGTTAGGAGTATGGCATAGTATATTGGCAATAGTTTATGGAAGGAACAAATGAACACACAGTATGTATTGTCCTATAGCCATTACATCTCAAGCAGACAGTTAAACATGCT
The DNA here is from genome assembly GCF_000001635.26 of Mus musculus. Taxonomy (NCBI): domain Eukaryota; kingdom Metazoa; phylum Chordata; class Mammalia; order Rodentia; family Muridae; genus Mus; species Mus musculus. Next base: position 65,371,694 of record NC_000069.6, on the reverse strand, counting down.
TTTATGGTTAGACTTATCAGTTGCCAGGTGTGACACGGGAGTGCACCACCCCACACAGATGATCCGCTGGAATTTGAGACACTTGTTTCTTAAGTAAGCAGAGGACAGCCTGGGTTCTGTGTATAATGTAAATGTGTTGTTGCGTCTTACAACTTTGTGTTTCCTGCTACTTTGTCTAGTTCTCTGCTTGCAAACACACTGTAACATCCCCTGGAGTTTGCTAGAAGGAGAAGGGGCTGCAGTACTTGCCTGAATGGCACCAAGGTTTTCAATGAGTTGTTCCGGAGTGGATGATCCCAGGAGCACAGAACTCACACCCTCATTTCTCAGGCACCACGCTGAAAAGGGCAAAGCACTGGGGTCAGGATTATTGATACGCTTGTAGTTAACGTGTGTGTGTGTGTGTGTGTGTGTGTGTGTGTGTGTGTGTGTGTGTAGGTTAGAGGACACACTGTTTTCTGGGCTTAAATATTAGAACAGCACCCTTTTCCAGAAGTTTAATAGAATCCATACATTTGATAGTACGTTTGTGGCTTTCTGGCTTTCTTGTATTTTGCTCCAACTACCATGAAAATACCCAACATTGCTCACCTACTTATAATGTCTGGAATCTTGTTCCTGCCAGGCTCCCTCTGTCTTATACAGGGTATCATTTTTCCTCATCTGTCAGCCCTTTGCATTGATTATCTCAATTGCTTTTTTACTCTCAAAGCCCCAGTCCTTCCTCTGCTTTAGTAAATCCCATAAAAACCCAACCTGTGTTTTCTACTTGGGGCTAGTAGAGTAAACCAGAGATTACCATAGAATCTTATAGTCTGGCACCTCTTATGTCCCCTCTCCTTTGCTATCTTGCCATTGGGCCTTAACCAGGCTGACGAACCTCTCTTTGATCCTTGATCATCCTTTCCTCAAATGACATAAGGTCTGCCCTCCTTTGGAGCTGTTTGCTTTTTTATTTTTGTTTGTTTCATGGAACCGGGCTGATCTCCAACTTGCTATATAGCCTGAGATTTTCCTTCCTTTATCTCATGAGTGCTGGAATTCTAGGCATGAGCAACCATGTTGGCAGGATCTCTACCCTAAAGCCTTGTATTTACTCTCAGCAGGTGACCTTCCTCGAACTTTATCTAAAATATTAAATCCACCAAGGTGATGGTTTGTATATGCTCTGCCCAGGGAGTGGCACTATCAGAAAGTGTGGCCCTGTTGGAGTAGGTGTGTCACAGTGGGTGTGGGCTTTAAGACCTTCATCCTAGCTGCCTGGTAGCCAGTATTCTGCTAGCAGCCTTCGGGTGAAGATGTAGAACTCTCAGCTCCTCCTGCACCATTCCTGCCTGGATACTTCCATGTTCCCACCTTGATGATAATGGACTAAACCTTTGAACCTGTAAGCCAGCCCCAATTAAATGTTGTCCTTATAAGAGTTGCCTTGGTCATGGTGTCTGTTAACAGCAGTAAAACCCTAACTAAGACAACCAGGTAGAATATTCTTCATTTGTCTACCTACTTAGTACCCACAATGATACTGTCCAGTTGCAGACGATGCATGCTGTTTTGGCCTAAGGTCAAACTGCCCTGGATCCTTCTCCCCTTTTTTTTGGATTAATTAAACATTTATTTCTCTGCTCCCTGAAGGTTTTGTTTCCTGTTTTCCTTTGTCAGTAAAGAATGCTCCATTCATTTTCACTGTAAAGTAGTCTCTGACTTTGTACTTGCTTAGACACTTCTCTAACTCTGGAAGTTCTGAACGGCCAGTTTAGGCTCCTGGTCTGGCCTTCATCATAGTCCAGTCCCCTCTTACCCTGTTCTGGAAGCCAAGGCCCCAGCGACCTCTTGGTTACAGTGAATGTAACCAAGAGCGTGGGTCTGCATGTTTCTGCTGGACCTTCCCGCCTTGCTTTGCCAGTTCCATTTGGCTCAGCGTCAGCATCTTTGCCTCCCTACTAGAATTCTGGGACCTTTAGGAATTGTCCTTTTTTTCTGAGTCTCCCTTCCCTTTTAAATTCCAGGTCGAGTTGGTTATTCCTCGTGTTCCCCTAATCTATTGGTTCTTACCCTTTAGCATATGATGGGGAGTTATCTGGAGGGCCTCTGTAGCATCCTTTCTAGGCCTCAAGAGCTTTTACTTAGAAGATCTTGCCTTGAGATATGGGCTTCTACGTATTTAGTTGATAACATTTTTTTTTTTTTTTTTTTTTTTGTTCAAGCTGGCCTTGAACATTTTATGTAGCTCAAGGATGACCTTAAAGTTCTGACACTGCCTCTGCCTCCTGAGCCCTGGGATTAGAGGCATGTGCTACCATCCCAGGCTTATGAGATACTGAGGCAAGCATTTTACATTTGCAGCCTGGGAATTTAAACTGTCTTCTTAAGAGGAGGGAGAGGAACAAGCTTTATTGAACTGGAAATTACATATAAAAAAGAATTTAGCCTGTTTTTTTTTTCCCGAGACAGGGTTTCTCTGTATATCCCTGGCTTTCCTGGAACTCACTTTGTAGACCAGGCTGGCCTCGAACTCAGAAATCTACCTGTCTCTGCCTCCCGAGTGCTGGGATTAAAGGTGTGCGTCACCACGCCTGGCTTGACCTGTTTTTGAGTGTTCATTACCTTAAAAAAATAGTTTAGCAGCCCTAGCAATGTTAGTGTGCAGCCATTACCGTTTCAAATTCAGTTAGTGGAACAATCCCATACCTGAGAAAATACCTATGACAGGCCATAACTGATAACAAACTTCAGCCCTACATAATCACTATTTGTTTTTAGATCTGTCTTTCTGAACAGTTCATTTAAATAGAATAAAGTGCCCTCATCTTTTGTGTTTGATTTCTTTCAGTTTGCAGCACATGTTTCCTTGTTTCCTCTGTGGTGTAACAGTGTATCATTTCAGTGCTGCATAGTATTTGACGGTGTAGACACCTGGAGGGTCTCTGCTCTGACTCATCTCTCCCATGCCGCTGTACACAATCCATCCTCAGGAGCTCTGTCCAATCGCTGCTTTTCCTACCTTTTGCTTCAGCTGCCCCTCTGTTAATATAGATGCCCTAGGCCTAGCTGCAGCTTCTCTAAGTTTCATGATGCCACTTTCCTGACTTCAGCTTGTGCCTAACAAGATCCTTTTCCTTTAAGATGACATGTATTTCTTACTCTGGTAAATCTTATTGTCCATTCTGCCTCTCTGCCTTAATTTTTGTTCTTCAAGAAAACTAGTTTGTTGATCTCTCTATCCTGAAATATCATACTGGCTTCCCTTGCTGGGAATAGGGAGAGTCCTTTGCCTGGATGGCACTTTTTGCCCTCACTTTTTCTTTGTCCTGTTAATATCTCATCCTTTGAGGTTCCTAATGGTCTTCTGCCTTCTTCCTAAAGCCTATCCTAAATCACAGACCAACCAGTGTGCCCATAACCTGCACTGAAATCTGTTCATCTTCTGGATATGCCCATTAGGCTGTGGGATGTGGCTATCTTGAGTTGGATGCTCAGCAGCCTACCCCATCCTTGGCCCATGGGACACTGATTAAACGCTTGCCGGGAAGACAGGTCTGGATGATTGCTTCATCTCCTGCACATCTGCCTCCTTTTACTCAGGCCCCACTCTCTGTCAGCTGATCCTCTAAGCTGTTACCAGGGCTCCGAGGCAATCACTGAATCCTTCCAGGTGGTCATAGTCAGCACCCTCTCTTCCCCCTTGGCTTTCTTGCAGTTCACTTTGCACTTAAAACCCCGTTTGGAACCAGTGGGAGTTCCTGGTCAAAGCGAGGCCCTAAGCAGTTGCTGCTGTAGCAGCTAATTCCTCCAAGGGCTACAGGGCTAAGAGAACGCATTCTGTCTGCAGAGCTGGCCGATCCATGGATAGCCCCTGCCTGCAGCTGCTTCTTTACAATCAGCCTGTCTCCCTGGGTATCTATCACTAGCAAGCACACGCACAGTGCCTGTTAGCTGCCAGTGAGCTAGGAGTGCTGGCTTCTGGGCAGGTGTGTGCTGGGGAACAGCATGCAGACTCAAGTAGTCTGTCTTAGTGCCGGAAGGTTCCCTTCTCCAGGTCCCGCCTGCCCCTGGAGACCAAAGGCAGTGAGGCTGGGAATCATCCCTTTTTGGGGTCTGAAAATTCTGTGGATAGAAATTACTTGTTTGTAAAGAAAGAAGAAAACATGACAGGAAAGAAAACCATGTAGAGCAGTGGCTCTCAGCCTTCCTAGTGCTGCGGCCCTTTAGTACAGTTCCTCATGTGGTGAACCCCAGCCATGAAATCATTTTTGTTGTTACTTCATAACTGTAATTTTACTACTGTTATGAATTGTAATGTAAATAAAGATTTGATATGCAGGATTTCTGATATATATATATATATATATATATATAAAACCTCTGTGAAAGGATGATTTAGGCCCAAAAGGGTCATAACCCGCAGGTTGAGAACTGGTAATCTAGGGCATAGTTTAGAAAGGAATGGGAGGAAAAGCCAGCACGTGTCAGTGTAAACCTAAGCTCTGTGCAAAGGATGTGTCCTAAATATCTAACACCCAGTGAAAGTCTAAATTTTTAAAAAGTTTTCTCTCTAGGAAGATAATGTTCTGCCGCTTCTTGTAGAGTCTAATATAACCTTCTTGGTATTCGTGGAAGATCAGTTCTACCTTCTCCCCAAAGCAGGAGCACTCCACTCTGTTTTATAAAAATGTCTTGGCATTTGCATATATGTTCTCCTGTATTCTTAAAATCATCTCTATATTACTTATAATGCCCAGTACAATGTAAATTGTTGGTTGACTTCATGGTCATGGAAGTCTGAGTGCACTCAATTCATGTCACTACCTAAAATCTTATTTACAGTAGTAGAATCTATTTTCCTTGTGTGCTAAAACCTCAAGCCCAGAATGTCTAGTTCTACCCAATATATCCTTTGTCAGTATCACCATCCTTACCGCTTACTGAACTTACGTGTACCCAGTCTTTGCATGTACAATTTTGTTTCAGTTCAAGCTTATAAGGTATAAATTATATCCATTACCCATGAGAAAGTCAGGCCAGGTAACTTGTCTATGATCAGCCACTTTGCTGGTCTTGCTGAAGCTGCAGATACTGCCTTAAACCCACGCCTTAACTCTTCTAAAGAAAGCATTAAGGTGGCCCCTAAGGCCCCGTGGGCATATGATGAGCCACCTCCCTTCTTCACTCACTCAGTGTGAGGGTGTTCACGTGGTCATACAGCAGCCAGAGAGCAACTCTAGGAGTCCGATCAACCAGGTCATTAGCCTTGGTACTCCATCTCTCCAACTTTCATTTCCACTGTTCTAGAACTGTTTGCTGTAATTTTTTAACTTCTAACTTTAGCAGAGCCAAGCTATCGGCAAATATTCTATTACTATTTGCACAGACCTTACCACTGGCTGTTTATCTCTGTGTGTCAATGTATCTGTGTTTGGTTTTTGTTTGTTTGTTTTTGCTGTGTTTTGTAGTTATTTGTTGCTGTTTCTTATTAGGACCCTCTCCCCCCCCCCCCCCCCGAAGTTAACACCGATTTTATTGCCATGCCAGTTCTAGTAAATCATCTAGTGACATTTGCAAGACAAGGTTCCTCCTAGCATGCACCTCACAGGATTGTTCAAAGTCTAAGAGTCAAAGAAGGTACGACAATGAACATGAAGTGCATATAACACAGCGTGCCCCCCCATCACCCCCCCCATATCACCCGAAAGTTTGACTGTTCCTGTATACAGTGTGGGAGCCATTAATGTGTGAATGCTGAGCCCATGGTCAGGCTGAAGGTACTTCAGAAGTTAAACACACGCTGTTTTTTTTTTTTTTTTTTAAAAACAGGCTGAAAAACAGTATTTAAAAAAAACTAAGTAATTTTTTATATTACGTGTTGAGATGGTAATTTAGATAGATTGTATTAAATAAAGTGGATTATTAAAATGTCTGTGTTTTATTTTAAAGCTTTTAAAAAGTATTTGCTATGTGCATATTTGTGTATGTTTGCATGAATGTATGCCATATGTCTTCAGGTACCAGTGGAGGCCAGAAAAGGGTGTTGGGTTCCCTGGAATTGAAGTCACAGAAGGTTTCGAGTCACTGGATATGAGTGTTGGGAATCAAACTCTGGTTCTCTGGAAGAGCGGCGAACACTTCGGCTCCTGTTTTTCTTTCTTAATATGGCCATTGGCAAATTTGAAAAGAAATAAGTAGTTCCCATTATGTTCTAATGGACAGTGCCAGTGCATTTGTTTTTTGGGTTGGCCGTGACCTTTCACGGACTCCACAGCATGAGAAGAACAATTTTCATGGCTGTTGAAAAGTTTCCAGGAGAAGCTGCCCTTGTGGTGTCATCTTTCAGTGTGGCAGGAGCCAACGGCCTCTTTGTAGCTCTATTTCTCAATCTCTCACCAACCCTGTCTTAGTGTCAACAGGGGGAGGAACCTGAGCCAGAAGAAATGGATGTCATTGTGTAGTGACACAATTTACCTCAGACACTGGAGATGTGTATATATTTAAATTATTTTTTATATAATGTTTATCATTTGCCTCCTCCTGCAAGTCTTACCAGATCCTCTCTAGCTGTCTACCCACCCAACTTTGTTTCCTTTCTCCTTTCTTTCTCTTCTTTTCTCCCTCTTTCCCTCTTTTTCTCTCTTGTACTCTCATACTTGTGTTCTCTCTCTCTGTCTCTGTCTGTCTCTGTCTGTCTGTCTCTCTCTCTGTATTTTCACTGATATATTCTCATGCAGCTGTCTTATAAGGAAGAAAGGAAAGAAAAAGAATGTAGCATATAGAAAATTCTGGGAAACCTCGAATAATCCCCTTTCTCTGTTTTGTGTACCAGAATTTGATGCTTCTGAGGTTAGCCTGTCCCTATGGTAGACATTTTACCATGACAGGGTGTGGGTCAACCATAGAAAAGTATGCTTTTTTAGTCATATCAGTGAAAGTAACCCCCTAATGCAGAGCCTGGTCTGCCATCCCCTCGTAGTTTCTTACCCACAGCCAGCTGAGGTAGCGTGCACCCCAGGCGCTCAGCGATTGGAGAGAGGTCTTTCAGCTTGTTTTGCTGTTTTCTCCCTTCTTCACTTACGATTCTTTCCTTCAACCACTGGTAGCACTGGAAATTATGATAACACACATAAGTCTTATATGAATGGGATGTTAAATCAATAAAATATAAGAACTCAGGTGGGGCTGGAGAGATGGCTCTCACCAGTTAAGACTGTTTACTGCTCTTTCAGTGGACCTGAGTTTGAGTTCCAGCATGAACATCAGGCAGTTCACAACCTCCTGTAACTCTAGCTCCCGGAGGTCTAATGCCTTTTCTGGCCTCCAAGGGCACCTGCTCTCATGTGGCACACGTGTACACATGCATGAGTGCACACAGGTACACACAGACACACCCATGTATACACACATAGGTTCAGCTTTCTGTTCAGAGAGCTGGCTCCCCTGAAATATCATAGCTTTGCATTATTGTTGTAACTGTTCTCCCTGTTGCCTTATTTCACCCCAAATCTCATTGTTATTTAAAGATATTTTATATGTGTGTATGTGCATATATGTGTACGTGGCCTTGGAGACAATAAGAGGATGTTAGGGCTGTAAGAGCTGGAGTTACAGGCAGTTGAGAGTCGTCCACTATGGGTTCTGGGAACTGAAGAGAGGTTCTCTGCAAGAGTAGCACGTGTTCTTCATCACTGAGCCATCTCGCCAGCTCCTTAATACCATGATACGATAATTACAATATTTACAATAATAATATTATTATGGGGACTTTGTGTTGACTTCCTCTTGTGGTTTGTTTTAATGCCACAAATTAGAATCAATAGAGTATTTGTTTAAAGGGCAACCCAGGAAACTACTCTTTAAACATGGGAATGGATTGAGCATGACCCTGTAGCCCAGTGAATGAGTTTACTTCCCTCAGTATGAAAAGCCAGTCAGGGTTTTCCACTGCCCTTCTTTGCAGAAGGCTCTGCTCCTACAGAAGATGGAAATTACATCCCTGATGTACAAGGCTAGCACTGACTAGCAACAGCCACAGGGTAAGACTTCTTTTCCTTGCAACCATGGAGATGGACCTTCCCAGAGGGAGCAGGAAGCTCCAGAGTTGGCAGTGCGCCATAGGAACTCCTCCCACATGATTTCAATAGACTGCTGGCTTTTGTTTTATTAAGTATTTTTTCATCACCAAAGAAAAGGATAACCACATTATGTTTTATTGTGATTTTTGGAATAATTTTACAGATGTGAAAACCAAAGGGCAAGTTGCCCTAGTTCTGTCTGCTCTTAGATATCCAAGGCTTATAGGCTGGCCCCTCACTTGGGACTTTGCTTGGGAAAATGGCCAAGGCGTTCCCAGCTTCAGCCTTGAGAAGTCTCTGGTTTTTCCAGAGGAAAGGTGCCTGAAGTGACATCTCCAGAGATGACAGCTGGGGCCAATGGTGATGGGGTGGATGGCTGTGAACTACAAGCGTATGATCAGGTCCCAGGCAGCCTTCTTAAACCTGGGCACTACCTATGTCAGACATCCCTGAATGGCTACAGATGCTTTAAGTGGGAAAATATCATCAACCTTTACTTAAATTTCATGTTCTTTCAGGAAAGCTGCATCTCTGATTATGACTCAAACACAAAATGAGAAAGTAGTAGACCAATGCTTTTCAACACTTTTAAAAAGTAGAGTTTTTGAGATTTCAATATGTATCAGGCACATTAAGAATGTTTGATTTGAGCAGGGCGTGGTGCTGCACGACTTTAATCGAAGCACTTGGGAGGCAGAGGCAGGCAGATTTCTGAGTTCGAAATCTAGCCTAGTCTACAAAGTGAGTTCCAGGACAGCCAGGGCTACACAGAGAAACCCTGTCTCGAAAAGCCAAAAAAAAAAAAAAAAAAAAAAAAGTTTGATTTGTTTACTCTATTTTTGAAATATATGTAGTAAGTTCTTTTTCTTAAGATTGAAACACTGTGTGTGTGTGTGATATGCACTTAAATCAACCATATCGGAAGACTTCTAAAAATAAGGAGGACTGACCTGGAGACATGGCTCAGTAGGTACACTGCTTGCCTTACAAGACAGAAGACTGGAGTTTGGATCCGCTGCACCATGCAAAACTGGGGATGATAGTGTGTGCCTGTAACTGCAGCACTTCTGCAGTGAAAAGGGTGGCAGAGGCAGGTGAATTCCGGGAACCGTGGACCAGCCAGCCTGATGTGTGTAGCAGTGAGCAACAAAAAGAGACCCTTCCTTACACTATGGGAGGTGAAGACTGACACCAGAGGTTGTGTTCTGACCAGTACATGTGCACAGTGTATGTGTGTGCCCACACGTACATACATAAACATTTACTTATTGAATCCCTGTCTTATCACTCTCAATATTGTAAACTTCACTGTTGGCCTAATCAGTAGAATATATAGGGAGTTAGGGTTTTACAAAAGTGTTTACACATTCTTAATTCCAAAGGAAACAATGGTTTTGTTGTTGTTTTAAGAAACAGCTTCAATTTCTGTTCAAAGGGGAAAATGCTAACAGTGGGAGAGATGAAGTATAATTAAAATATTAATTAAATATGAAAGTGTTTTTAGGAAGGTTGGTGGCAAATACGGTTGCCATCTGGTTGGCACAGTGCTGCGGGTTCTGTTGCTCCATATGAGAATCATCCACAAGTCATTATTTAGGAACTTAAGTGTTTTGTAGCTGAGTGACCTTCCTGCTTCAGTGATTTTGTTACAAGCCATGCTCATAGCACCTTCATTTTATCTAACAAAGCCATATATGGCTGAGCTGATCAATGTTTTCTCTTTTGGCTACTGTTGTTGGTCTCACAGGTTGAACATTGCCTAACTGTGGTCATTGTTTTCTGGTTTGAAGAAAGAAAAACCATCTCTGACAGGTCTACTGAGCCCAGCTCCTCTCTATCCTCAAGGACTGTCATTGTGACAGTGCAGTTCTTAGGATGACATTGTTCACGTTGAGGTCTGTCACTGGCAGCCCGAGAACTTGAGGCCTGTGTAAGAAATGTTGATGGGATAAAGAGAGGGAAGCACTTACAACTCAGTAACTGTATCAAGCAAGAAGCTTTGTTCTTAAGACTAAGATGGAAGGACTACAGGAGAGTGAAAACACCCGGGGAAGCCAAGGAAAGAGTGCAGTGCATTTGGGTAGAAAGTCAAATGACATGGGGCTGTAAAGACAAGAACAGAAAAGTAGACTTGACTTAGATTCTAAGAGGATTCGGGATTTATCCTGTAAGCAGTAACTGAGAGGTCACGATCGCATTTTAAAATGGGTCCTTTAGAAGGACAGCTAACCACAAGGGTGAGTTGCTGAGAAGAAGGAGCAAATGAAAGCACCCAAGTTGAGTCCCGCAGTAAACCTGGGAAGGAAAGACCTACATTAGGACTGTGCGTGGGTGGACCCAAGGGGCAGGATATGGTCTGGAGGATTTAGATGGAGTCTTGCTAGGCAGAGTGAGGATGAAATCTGAGGTAGCAGTATGACATCTGGATGGCTAGGTCTTGGGCAGAGGCGTTGATGATATTAGGGTTTAAATTTGAGCAGAGGGTAGTGAGAGTAGATTCCATTAGGCTTGACAGATAGCCATGAGATATCTACTAGACTGGAAGCCGTGCTTTGCTTTCCATCAGAGCAGCGAGAGCTGATAGCGTTGTAAGAGGAATGGGGCCAGCCAGAAGAGGTTGCCCAGAAAATTCCCTGCCTAATCGTGCTTACTGTAAGAGCCCTGGAGAGCCACTAAAAGAAGAAAAAAAAAAAAAAAAAAGACTGACTTTTCAGTTGTAGTTCAATAAGCAGACACAAAATATTAGCATTTCAGTGATGTAATATCAGTCAGTGTTATGTGAGCCATTTTTAGGCTGTATTAGAAGTTGCCAGTGTATCTTTCTACTTGTCTTTAATTTTTCTGCTAGCACTAGAATGTAGTATGGAGGGTATCGTGCTATTTGTTTATTTCATTTTCACTTTTATTTTTCACTTTGGTAGTTCTGCTTAAGTAGCCTTCCCCAGAGCAGACGTGTTGCTCTGGAAACACTTCCTTGGTAGTGTAGAGCCTGGAGAATGTGTGGCTATCTGCAGCCCTTTGCTTGGACAGGTTCTAAATGGTCGCTGCTAATGCTCCCGTAGCACTCAATTTGATTGACTTCATGAAAGCCAATCAAACATTTACCCAGTTACTTTTGGGCTTAGCCACAGTCCAACATTTTGAATGTTCTCCCTACCCACTTTCTGCTTTTGTTAGTACATTTGTGGAAGTTTTCCGTCTGTGTGTGAGCTTTTTATCAAATACTGATAGAGGCATACCGACCAAATACAGCTCAGCTACATCTTCCCTTTAAGGACCTGAGTGTGAAAGGAAACAGATGTCTCGAGGGAAAGATAATTCACTGACATCAGGAGGCCTGGGTTCTCACGTCAGCTTTATCTGTTGGACTTTATGGTCTTAATGTTGCTTAATGTCCTTGGGCTTCAATTTCTGTATCTAGCAGAAGCCTGCCTCTTACAGGATTTCTCTGAGAACAAATAGCCCACATATGTGAAGTGCTTTGAATTTTTTGGAAAGCCCGTGAAAGTATATACAGATGGTCTTCCAGCTTATAATTGTTTGACTTAGGATTTTCTTACTGATATGCAAGAAGTGTATCCATACAATCTCTGTTTTTCACTTTCAGTCCAATATTCAACAGATTACATGAGATAGTCAGTGCTTTACTATAAAAAGAATTTGTTTTAGATGATTTGGCTGTCTTTTTATTTTTGTTTTGTTTTTTTTCAAGATAAGGTTAGGCTAAGCTACCATATTCATGAGGTTGCCATAAATGCATTTTTGACAGGGCATTTGGGTTTATAATGTGTTTATCTGGGCATTACCCCATCATAAGTAGAAGAATGTCTATATAGCAATTTCGTGTAGCCACAACTGATTGCAAGCCATCTGTGTCCATTTCTCATCGGGAGGATAAAAGGAAGTAAAGCATAACTCGGAGCTCACTGCTTGGCACATGGAAGATGCCAGGTAAAGACACAACTCTCACTATTTCCTTTTTCTTCATGCCCCCATTGCCTTCCTCTTTGTCACATCCCTGCCTTAGACGCCGTTTTCTTCATGGATTTGTTTAGAGTCTGTTCTGAATGACCTTCAGTTTTCAGGAGTAAGATCTCATTAAATATTCTGAGATAACTGTGCTTTGGGATAATTAAAAAATGAGAACACTGTCATGTCAGCATGCTTTGGGGGCTATTTATATCTTGTGATTTTAGAGAACAAACAAGCTAAAAGCTCAACAGAAAGGAGAGTGAAAACCTAAAGCTTTGAGAAGGTTCTAGCTAGGGAGGTGTTGGTGGTCAGCTTTCTCATCCCATCATGTCGGTGTCCTGTCACTCCCCTGCTCTTCCTCCGCTACACTGGTAAATGTCAGGGCTTGGCTTGGGTGGTTCTGCTGGTTCAGTGCTAATGGAGGCTGGAGCTTGGGATGGGCATACGCTTTTCTCTTAAGATGACTGGCTTGCCTGAATTTCTAAGATTCCTGTATTCTTTCTCCTTCGACACTACAGAGTAATTTGTGATTCTAATGTTGTTAAACATTCTCTCAGGCTTTTAAAACACAGGCATCTTGTGGTTAATAAGAAAAGATGTCTGTAGTGCTCCCCACTGAGTGAACCATCAGGAAGGGGTCTAAGATGGGACTGGACATTGAGGAGTGAATGTGTTCCAAGTATGTGACACAACTGAACAAAAATGCCACTAAGAAACCCATCATTTGTACAATACATGACTAAAAAAGTAAAATAAAAAGACCCACAGGGCAGAGTGGAGGCTGGTGATGACCAACATGTTCTGTATCTGTTTCCTGAGGCCCTCTTTTTTTTTTTTTTCCCTGTCCCCAAAGGCGTGTAAGCCTATCCCAAGCCATACCTAGCTATAGCTGTTTACTTCAAATGGATTAAGCCCTTATGGCTTAAGTATTGTTTACCAAAGAACAGGAAAATTAAATCCTCTTACATAGAAAAGGGATTTTAAATTCGGTCACTTCTAGACAAAGGGCAAAATACCCCCTTTAACAGAAGAATAAGTAAGAATGTAAGAATGTAGGGATTTGCATCTGCAAGTCAACTAGGTCATTGGACACGTTCTTCCAGTCCCCAGAGACAGATTCTCTGTGCAGGCAGATTATGAAGGGCTGACTGATGCCTGGCCAGCAGCAAAGACCTGGGCAGGGCTGAGGGGGGCCCTGCCAAGGTCATGGCTGGCCAAGGCCACAGTGTGCTCAAGCTGGGAAGCCCTGGGCTGCTGCTCTGCTCCTTCTAATTCATCTCCCCCCCCCCCTTCTTTTCTAAGAGTTGAGGGAAATACCTTCAGTGAAGCTCTAGAACTTTCTGGCACCCCATTTCCATATTTTCCTGAAATAATTCCACAAGCAAGTGGAGACCATGTCATTGCACCAACTCCTGTAGGGGGGAAAAAACCAACAAAAATACACAATCAGAACCTTGTTTATGCCAAGTAGGACCAAAAGTGAGGGCATGTTTAAACAGCCTTGTCAGTTCTAGAGGAAAATTGGCCAGATAAATGAGTTAATACCAGCATCCATCTTTCCATTACAACTTAGGACTTACAAATTGTGCCTCATTCTTTTAGAAACCAATTAAACGTGTACTGTCTGTTCCTGGGAGTGAGCCATATAAGTGAACCTGGAAATATGACTTATTTGTGATCTTTTCATGGCCACAGTTCACAGACCAAGAGATAAGAGCTTTTACTTGCAAAAAAGGCTAGTATTCCACTTATCCACTCTGTGCCTGGCAGTACCTGGTACCCGGAAGAAGCACAGCTTACCACACAGCAAATGCCTGGTACATGATCAAAGCAGCAGCAGCAGCAGCTATTGTTGAATTGGGGTTGTTTTTAATTCAGCATTTTCCTATTTATTTTTAGGAAAAAAAAAGTAATCTCTGAAAACTGCTTTAGTATATAAGCCTGAAAAAAATGTGGCTTATAAATGTGGCTTATTGATGTTTCTAATATCCCAAGTTCTTGTGTTTATATATCCTCACCCTCCAGGCACGACTTTCACACAAACAAATTGTACCTGACTTGCTGTTGTTGAATGTGTTCTGTCTTACCCAGCCTCGGGCACAGCACAAGAGACAGATGTGGATATCTATATGCTTGTGAATGCTTGCTCAGTCTACTCATGGATACATGTTTAGGCTAAAAGAAGCACACATGCAAACTGAGTTTATTCAGTGCATCCTGGTTGTGTGCACCTATGCAAGTCAAGTTTATCCACCTGATCCTCTTTGTGTGAACATTGTTTGAAGGCCTGTTGAGTGTATATATTACAGCCAATTTACAACTCTGCGGCTGTCAGCCCAGTACCTTGTAGACGATGGATCTACCTGATTCTGCCACCATCTCTGAGATGCATCGTTCTTGTCATCTCTTCATTGTATTAATTGGGGACCTTTGGGAAAGCATTTCCCTAGCATCCCGTGCCCCCAGTCACTGATCCTCACATTGTGAAGAATAAGCAGATGTGATAGTGGAGATTACCTATTTTATGGTAGAGCTCCGGCAGCTGGACCTCCACCTTCTCTCTCTGGAAAAGATGGTACTCAGCTTGCTCACAGACAGGCGGGATCATGTTGAACTGCCGTGCGACAGAGTAGGCTTCCTAGGGGCAGAGGAGAGTGCAGCTAAGTTTATTCTGATGGGCATTGGAGCTTCACCATGATTCATTTTCGTTGGGGATCTTCATTTCAGTGGGTTAAATAAGAAGGAAGGAGATAAGACAAATACATGCAAAGTTGTGACCATAAATATCACCAAGAGAAGTACCAAATGTGGGGAATCCTTGTTATTCAGGAAGGTTAGACTGAGTAAAGTCTGGGGCAAATTAGTTAAAGCTTGAATTATGGACTGTTGTCAAGGACATGTTGTTTGAATATGCTTAAGTTCTTAAAGAAAAAAAAAACCTCAGACTAAAAACTTAGACAAAAGTGGTCTATAAGTGGCATGGTATAAGCAGAATTGTAAGAAAGGTAGAATACTTTATACACATATCTCATTAGCTTTGAAATTCTCTCTGCCCTTTCCCCCCCCCCCCCAACACACACACAAAGGACATACTAAAACATGGTTCCTGTTTGCAGATTTGGCCCTTGTGTTTGTTCTGAACTTCTGGCTCCAGCCCTCACATCCACCCCCTTAATGACAGAACGGATGGTAGAATTCCAATGGCATGGTCTTGTAATAAAAGCCTGCAGAAGATGCTGCAACTTAAACATGGTATCTAAACAATAATGCCAAGGCGCCCAGCAGCCATTAACAACAGAGGCTAACTCACCATGATCTCCATCGCGCTCCACCTCGAGGTGCCCCAGTACATGGCCATGCCTTGGTTGATCACGTGCGTCATGGCTCGAACGATTTCTATGGAAGCCCAAAGAGTGTTCCGTGAGCTCACCTACTTTACAGCGCTGAGTTTTCCCCTCCTCTTTCCAGAGTTTGGAAACGCAATATGATTATTTGATTAGTATAATTACTCTCTCCCTGCTGACAACATAACATTTACCGTCAGTGGTCTGGAGGCTTGACCGTACTCTTAGGTAAACTGACAGACATTTTCAGTTTTCAGCAATATTAAACAGTATTGAAAATGTAATGACCACTGCAGGCTCTTCCTTTACTTGATGGTTCTTGTTCTGATAAATGAAGCTGAGGGTCTGGTACAAGGTGAGAAGGGAGGGGAGGCATTTGCTGTGACTGTAGAATGCAGGGCCGCAGAGGATGAACGGCCTGTTTCTCCCGCATGGTGGATTTGCAGAGCTGTTCCTTTCCCTCAATAGCCATTTAATAGAGATGACTCAATAACTGTGTCTAGCAGCAACATAAACATACAAAGTGCAGAACAAACAGCTGAGGCCACGGGGGCCCAAAGCCCGTTTTGACACACTGTGTCCTTGGCCACTCTGAACTGAACTGAACGAACGTTGTTCTAGGACATCCGTATAACTGATCTCACCAGGGCCTGCTGGTGGGACCACCCTGTTTACACATTTGCCTCTTTTCAGTTTAACATCACACTTCCTCTTCCCAGAGGGTGGAGCGAAGCTAATCCTCTTGGCACCAGCCAGATGAGATAGGAAGCATAAAGAGTTTCAAGTTTAAGTTAGCAAAATCCTCAGACAGCTTCCACAAAACAAGTCAACTGCACTCCTAGGATGCCAGATCACTGGACATATTTCAAGGGTCAAGGTCTTGGACTTCTTTGTGTCCCAGTAGTACCCTCAGATGAAGTGTCCTTCAGAATGAAATTCTTGCTCAATATAGAATTGGGGTAGATTTGTTCTTTTTTCTCTTTTCTCTCTTTTCCCTGCCTCCTCTCACCTCTTTCCCTTCTTCATTTTTGTTTTTTGAGTCAGAGTGTCATTGTATAGCCTTGCCTGGACTGGAATTCACCTATGTAGAACAGGCTGTATTTGAATTTACAGCAATCCTCCAGTCTCTGACTCCCAAGTGCTGTGATTACAACTGTATGCTGCTATTTCTGGCTTGGAGTAGATGTAGTCTTAATCGTATTTAAGTTGATACGGGGCAGGATTTGGATTGAGGGAGCCAAGGTTAGGGTCGTAGAATCGTTGTTTGGCTTACATGTGTTATTTAGAGGTTTCCTTGGTTGGTTTGTCTTGAAGATGGGGAATGTTTTTATTCACTACCCTCTAACAAATAATTTGGTTTATTAGCTAAACACCTTTTCTTGTGATCCTGTATCTCATCATAGCACCTAACTGTAAGGTTTATTTATCCTTTGTTAAATAAACGCGATAAAAATTGTAAGAAACCTTCCCCTCTTCTTTAAAGAGTGTACAAATGGGGATGATAAAGGTCTCTGGATACTGGGGCCATTTTTTGCATCTTCGCCTTAGATTAGCCACCTGCACCATTGCAAACAAGTCCCTTCCTGTTCATATCCTGTTTCTCCCAGAGCTGGGAGCTCATCCAGTCACCATGTTCTGCAGGTACCTGTTGTTCTGGGAGCTGGACTTGCCGAGGTGTGCCAAACTGAAGGGGTTCACAGAGAGCAAGCTGAATTGGAAGACTCCCCCATCTGTTCTCTACAGACAGGGTGAAGAAGACAGAGAGGCCTTGTGGCCAGGCTGTGTGAAGTTATCGAAGCCTGAACCAGAGCAGTTAAGGTGGAAATTGTGAGTCTTCCAAGACTCATTCATTTACTTGTTGGACACATTTGGTATAGAATTTCTAGACTTGGGGAGTTTAGGGTTGGATGGCAAGGGTGGAGAAATAAAGAAGTGATTTTAAAATATAGGACAGCCAGCGCTATACAGAGAAGCCCTGTATCGAAAAACCAAAAATAAAATAAAATAAAATAAAATAAAATAAAATATAGAGTGTTATAGAAAAATATAAGCAGTTCCAGATAGGAAATGAAATGGAAGCTCTATGGAGTCAGGGCTAGGATTGTGTCACTTCCCGTCATGTATTATGTTGAAGCATTGAAACAAGCTAACCGTACAAAGCATGGGAGAACAGCATCTTAGGATGATGGAACAGCATGGGGAGGCCCCGAAAGCAGGACCATGAATTCCAGTGATTGAAATGAAGTTAGGTAGCAGAAGCCCAGCAAGAAAAGACAGGATTGAGATAAAGTTGCCAGAGGACAACAAACCAAACTGTATGGGCTAAGAGGTAGATGGGGTTGTTGCCATTTTTAGGTGAGGGAGACATCCTGTCGTCGGAGTTTGTGTCTCAGAATGCCATCCCTGTCTATGTTGTGAAGAATCAGTGAAAGAGGAAGCCTCTGGGAGCAATCTGCCATGATGCAAGAGTGACCCGGAGGGGGGTTTTGGTAATTAAGACTGAGTGTGGTACAGAGTGGGCGGGAAGGAATCAAGGTCTCCTCCCAGATCCCTGACTGTCCACAGCGAGGAGGGCAGGGGTAGAAAACCTATTTTGGATGTGAGGAACTGGAGGGTATGTGGAGCTGGTGTGGGTGAATCCCTGGGTTAATGAATGGCCACGGTGGGACCCTGCTGTGTGAAGAAGTGCAGCTTACTCCCTGTGCTAAGTCAGAGAGAGCAGTGGAAGTCTGAAGAGAAAAAGAGAAGGGTTTTCATTGCCAGCATGCAGTCAGAGAGAGGACCCTGTGCGGTCAGTCAGCTGACTGACCAGGAGCCAGAGGGGAGGGACAATTTAGAGCCAAGAACAGAGGGTACTTCAAGAAGGAGGCCCACAGGATGGAACACAAGGAACAATCACGTCAGAGGCTGCAGAAGTGTCTGCCACACACACACACACACACACACACACACACACACACACACACACATCCTGCAGAGCATGACGAGAGCCATTTTAGTGTCACTGAAAGACCAAGGCCAAGGTGTCGTGAGGGAAGAATGGAGGGCAGGCAGGTTTGGAGACAACTTGCACAAATTCTTTCAGCAGGTTTTCAAAGGAAAGAAGCACAGAAAATAATAATCCAAGGAATGCCAGGAGAGTTCTTTTTATAGATGGAGAGGTGAGAGACTGTCTGGGTACCATTGAGGATGACCTAGCAGGAGGGTATCCCAGATGAGACCCACTGTGAGACTGGGAAGGGAGGAGAGAGAACACTGGGCTCAGAGGGAGGAGGCAGGTGCTTGGGGCTGGGGACCCCCACCAAGGACAGGGTCCAGCTGGGTTTGTGGAACTCAGTGGTAGACTTGTTTGATGCTATCTTCTCGATGGACTACAACACAGTGTAAAGGATGTGGGTGTGAGAGGTGAGTCAGAGGCACATGGCTTTACTTGCTGGCCACACCCTCTCTCTGTTGTATGTCGCTCTGAAGAAAGGGCAGGGAGAAAGGGGGGGGAGGTACCTGGAGTTCTTGTCTGTGGAGGAGGTTATTTTAAAAGAAAGTCACCTGAATTTAGCTAACAAACAGGAAATCACCTTATTGGTGACTTAGGTGGGATTTTTACATGGTTTTTACATAGTACTAACTTGTGGACACTAGAGGGCAGCATTGTTGAAAGAAAAAAAATCCCGCCACATTGTTTTACTTGTAAATTATGGAAATTCATTTTATTTATCTATTTTGACCTTGATAGAGAAATCTAAGTGTAAGATTTTAAAATAAAAGTGATCATATTATTTGCTTATGTATGTATGTATATATGTGTGTTTGTGCCTGTGCCATAGTAGCTGGTGAAGGTCATAGGTCAGTTCTCCCTTTCCACCACATATGAGTCCTATGGATGGAACTTGCAGTAAGAACCTTTATTTACTGAGCCATCTTGACAGCTCACAGAATGCAGTTAAAGGACAATAGAATGAATATTCAAGGTGCTACGTTCATACTCTGAGAAAGAACACTCAGAAATGTGGTAAAGTCTGCCTGTCCAGGACTGATCCTGGCTCTCCCTGTCAGGCTGGGGCGCTGGCATGAATATCTTAGAAACTTGGCCTAGTTGATTCTCATACACAGCCTGGGGTAAGAAGCCCTTTACTTGTAGCTCTGGTCCCTAAGTGCAGCGTCTAGGCAACAGCTGTGTAGCAGCCGGGGACTTACTACAAATGTACAGCCTGGAGTCCTGCCTTGAGACCTGCTTTGAGTCCTGCTTTGAGGGGACTGCAAGTCATGTGGCAGAGTCCACATGAACTCTGCCCCCTGAACTTTGAGGACCACTCACTGTGTGCTTCCCAAGCAGGCCATCTCAAGGGCGAAGTTCTCCATGCTCCTCTTCCACGGTCTTCTCCCCAATGCTTTATGTAACCTTCGCTTTAGCTATTTGCCTCAGTTCTTATGCAAGTGGAGAGTAAGGTGAACACACGTACACACCCATACACTGACATGCGTCAGATCGCCTGAAGAAGCTGCAGAAAGACCTAGTTCTGAATCTCAGCTTCCTTTAATGAGACTTTATGCCCCGTCTCTTCTTCCCATTTTCTTCTTTCCTCCCTTTTTATTTCCTCTTTTCTGTCTCCGAATAGAGTCTCTCTATGTAGCTCAGCCTTGGTCCAGTACTTGCCCGGGCTAGCTTCAAATTTGTAGTCCTCCTGGCTCAGTTTCCTGGGTGCTTAGATTAATACATATGCATCTGTAATTACAGGTATGCCTGGATTATCTATCTATCTATCTATCTATCTATCTATCTATCTATCTATCTATCTATCTATCATCTATCTATTTATCTATCATCTATCTATCTATCATCTATCTATCTATCTATCTATCTATCTATCTATCTATCTATCTATCTATCTATCATCTTCTATCTATCTATCAATCAATCATCTATCTATCATCTATCTATCTATCTATCTATCTATCTACCTATCTCTCTATCATCTATCTATCTATCTATCTATCTATCTATCTATCTATCTATCTATCATCTATCTAAGTGGTCACAAGATCTTGCTAGGCCTTCCCAACCTTTCTCAGGTTGAAATCATTCTTCTTTAAACCTGATGGTTCTCCCTGGGGCTCTGAAGCCTCATGGAGCTGACCTTAATAAATTCTTCAAGTCAGTTGTGCTCTCTTCGTGTCTTATTTCCACCTGTATCATTAAGGTGATGTCAGTCCTGTAGAATTCGTTGGCAGCTGGTGAAGATCATGCACATAGATGTTTTGAAGCACCAACATTTCCTGCATAGTCAGTAAGTGAGTGGCATGTGGCCTCCGTTCCTCCACAAAAGCCTAGCACCCACATTTTATTTAGTACATTCTTCTTTCAGTGATGTAGCTCATCTATGTTTAAAGCATTTCTTACCAAAGGAATTGATACAGATACTTGGAGTGAAAAACTTTGGATGATACATTTTTAATTTTGGAATCAGACCTCATATACAGATACACAGCTTGCAAACCCTGCCTTTGTTGCCTTCTGCTGAATAAGGAATGGCCTGCATACCTTAAGAGCTGAGCAGATAATAAGATCCTGTGGGCAATAAAGCATGAGGAATAAGGACATAAATGTATTGAAATTAGTGTTTAGATTAAATACCATTACTCAAATTTTTGTAATGGAAAAATACAACTCATCAACTAGGCTCTATTTAAATTCTACGCATTTAACTAAACGCTGCCTTTAGAGCTAGAAAGTGTTTGAACATTGGCAGTGTTATGTGGTTGATTTTTATGGTTTCAGAGCGCTTCTTTTTTAAAAAAGAACTTAAATTTTTTTTTTATCTATTTACGTTCCAGCTCTTGCCCCCCCCCCCCCATTCCCCATCCCCCGTCCCCCTTCCCACAGTTCCTCATCCCATTCCTCTCCCCCCTTGCCTCCCCTCCGAGGGGGTGCTCCATTCCCAAGCTTCCCACTTCTTCCCTGGGGCCTCAAGTCTCTCAGTGATTAGGCTCATCTTCTCCCACTGAGTCAGATCAGGCAGTCCTTGGCTATACATGTCCCGGGGGCCTCAGGCCAACCCCTGTGTGCTACCTGGTGGTTCAGTGTCTGTGTGTACCCTGGGGTCCAGGTTAGTTGAGACTACTGGTCTTCCTATGGGGTGGCCCTCCCCTTCAGCTTCTATAATCCTTCCCCTAATAGGGGTTACCCACTTCAGTCCAGTGTTGGGTATAAGGATATGTGTCTGTCTTAGCTGCTGGTAGGGCCTCTCAGAGGACAGCCATCCAGGCTCCTGTCTGTAAGCTCATCATAGGATCAGTAACAGTGGCAGGCTTTGGTGCCCCCCATGAGATGGATCCCAGGTTGGGCCAGTCATTGAACCGCCTTTCCTGCAGTCCCTTCTCGAGTTTCCTCCCTGCAGTTCTTTTAGACAGGGACAATTCTGGGTCAGAAATTTTGACTGTGGGTTGGTAACCCCATCCCCCCACTTGAGGCCCTCTCCCCACTGTTGGTCATTTTGGTTAAGGTCACCTCCATTGAGTCCTGAGAGTCTCTCAGCTCCCGGGTTTCTGGTACTTTCTAGAGGGTCCCCCCACAACCCATTCCTCGAGGTTGCATATCCCATTCATTCTCCTGGCCTTCTGAACTTCTTTCCTATCCCCCCCTCCCCCGCCCCATCTCCCACCCAGGCCCCTCTCTTCTTCTGTCAGAAGCACTTCTTTAAGAGGCAAGGGCTCAATTGTTTTTCTGAAATTTTCAACTTTTTCCCAGAGTTATACCTGATTATATATATGCGTGTATACATTATAGGCCAGGATCTGTGTCTGAGGGAGATTATGCGTCCAAGGGAGTTTAGGTCTAAAGTCTAAAAACCAAGAGAGGGTAATGGGTAAACGAGGAAAGAGAGAATACAGGCAGAAGAACGGGAGTCATGAAAGAGGGTAGAAAACTAATTTGTTTCTATTTTCAGCTGGTCTCAGGACTGCTGTTCTTTTCTTTTCTGCTGGATGTGTGAATGTAACCATTTTTATGTATAGAAGTAGCAAGAATCATTTTGCATTCTAACACAGTCCAGCATGAGTTAATCCTTTGGGGCAGTGGGTGTGGGAGTTGGGGCTTTCTTTTTAATTCCACAGATCATTAGTGGAGTAGGAAGGATACGTGTGTAGTCACTGGATATATCTGCTCTACTGACCCACTTAGAAAAATGATTTTTTAAAATAAGTGTTTTGGGAAGAGGGATTTATAGCCTTTATTTTCCCTTCCATTTAAAGCTACCTTAAGGGCGTGGCCAGGAGAGGGGCAATGAGCAGGATGGAAAGTGAAAAAGGAAAAGGTAAGTTTAAAAAAAATTTTAAAATTCACAATATAGACATAGTATTACCTTTAAAAATCCTGCAGTCTTTAAACTTAAATACCTTAAAATTTTACTTCTTTTAAAAATATACAAAATCTTGATGCTAGAGAAATGGTTCAGTGGTTAGAACCACTTGTTGTTTTTGTAGAGGACCCAGGTTCAGGTCCCAGTATCTATGTGGCAACGTCCAACTATTCTAACTCTAGTTCTAGAGAATCCAACATCCTCCTCCCATAGATAAAACATATTGAGAAATAAATCTACCTTAAATTATTATATAAAGTGTTAATGCAAATGTAAGTTGTATTGCTATAACTGAAATAAAGTAAGATTTTAAAGGAAAGAGGCAAGGCTTAGGGAGAGACTGGCCCTGCCAGAAATGGAAGAACTAGGTTTCATCAGAGATGTTGTTATGAATGTGGACAGAAAGTGTAAGTCTAGAACTGGACACAGTTTTTAAATTATTATTATTTCAAACCAGTTGTTTTATTTCTC
Source organism: Mus musculus (assembly GCF_000001635.26). Lineage (NCBI taxonomy): Eukaryota > Metazoa > Chordata > Mammalia > Rodentia > Muridae > Mus > Mus musculus. The sequence continues at coordinate 65,348,489 of NC_000069.6, read as the reverse complement.
TGTCTTTGGTTTTCTTTCTTTCTTTGTTTCTTTTTTGTTTGTTTGTTTGTTTGTTTTTTGCTTTGTTTTTAGAGACAGGGTTTCTCTTTGTAGCCTTTGCTGTCCTGGAACTCACTTTGTAGACCAGGCTGGCCTCGAACTCAGAAATCTGCCTGCCTCTGCCTCCCGAGTGCTGGGATTAAAGGCGTGCGCCACCACGCCCGGCTTTAGTTTTCTTGTTAAACTCCAGCAGCCAGTGCTTGTAGTTTCTTTGCAGCTTTGAGATGTCTCTTTGGATTTGTATGAGTTCATCATTTTCTGGACTGCAGAGCTCCTTCTGGCTCAGATCTCAGAGCTTGGAGCTAGAAGGCTGGCTTTTCTCATAGGTTTGGAGCCTGCTCAGAAGTAGAGCGAGGTGTGCCCAGCACTGGCCCCAACTACTAGCATAAGAGCTGTTGATTGAACTAGGAGAATCTGGTTTCCAGTTATAGGACACACACAGGATCCAGGAGACCTTGATAACCTTGGCTTTCTATCTAGACTTTGCTTCAGTGCAGAACAGATTGATAATAATTAAGCAGTGTGTAATCTTTGTAATGACTGTTTAAGTTAGTAATATTTCACCCTCATTTTATTTGATGCAGAACCAGGGATGTGGAAAAGCAAAGTCACTTTGGCAAGGTTCTAGTATGCAGCCTTGATGTTCTGGAGATATGTGTGTGTGTGTGTGTGTGTGTGTGTGTGTGTGTGTGTGTATGGCCTTGCCATGGGACCCAAGTCTAAATGCATAATTTATTTATGGCTCATATATGCCTCATATACATAGATAAAGGTAATTTCTTCTATCTATCTATCTATCTATCTATCTATCTATCTATCTATCTATCTATCTATCTATCGTGATAGGGTTTCTTTATGTAGTCCTGGATGTCCTGGAACTCCCTCTGTAAACCAGGCTGGCCCCAGATTCAGAGATCCACCTATCTCTGCCTCCTGTGTGCTGGAATTGAAAGTGTGCACCACCACTCCTGGTTTACTTTATATAAAACACTGTTAGCATTTGAAGTGTACCTATATTTTTACTGTGACCCAGTCCAGGAGGTCAGGTGTGGGATTTTCCTTTTATGGTGTTATGTCAGTGCTGAACATTTGGATTTTGAAACATTTCTGATTTTAAATGTTTGAATTAGGGATTTTTTTCCTTGTGTCTTTCTGGGACAGGGGTTCTCAGACACACCAGAGGAGGGCACCAGATCTCATTATGGATGGTTGTGAGCCACCATGTGGTTGCTGGGATTTGAACTCAGGACCTTCAGAAGAGCAGTCAGTGCTCTTAACCGCTGAGCCATCTCTCCAGCCCCTGGGACAAGGGTTCTCTATGAAGCCCTGGCTGTCCTGGAACTTGCTCTGTGCATCCCGCTCCCCAACTCTGGGATTAAAGGCATGTGCAGTCACTGCTGCCTACCGGATTAGGGGTGTGTAACCTACCTCCCGGTAGGACGTCCATGCTCTGTACTGATCACAGTTCAAACTTAGTGAATCCCATTTGTGAAACTTGCATCTAAGAAAAGCTCCTTGAAGAAAGGCTGACTATGCTGTGACTTCTCTGGACAGACACAGGTGTCCCTGGGAACTCTGCTCATTCCTGGCATACCTCACTACAGAAGGAGGCTCTGCAAAGCTGTGTGTTTTTAGTGTTTCTTCCTTCTTCAGACACCTGCTCTTTAATCCTAGCAAGACAGTGACTTCCCATTTTACCTATAGGGAACACTTAAGGTGAAGGCAGAGCTCACTAGCTTTCTTTTTTAAAATAAAGAATTAATTAATTAATTAATGCATTTTGTCTGCAAGTATGTGTATGCATCACATAAGTGCCTGGTACCCTGCAGGCCAGTAAAGAGCATCAGATCCCCTGGAACCAGAGTTACTGTGCCATATCTCCAGTCCCCAAACATATCTGTCTTGTCTCTGAATTCTCCTCTTCACTCCTTTTTCCCTGTAATAATGTTATGATCGCATCTGCTCTTTCTAACTTCTCACCTAGACTTCTTTTGTTTGCTGAGACTCTCCAAGGTGTAATTATGTAGGCTATGGATCAAAAGTTGCAATTTCCCCATCAATGCAACCTTGAACAGGAGCCAACAGTTTTCTAATCCAAACTGGTGATTTCAAGTTATTGGACTGTTTCCATGTTTGCTTAACACTAAGTGGTAGTAACTAAAGAGTCATGTCTTGTGCTAATAGAAGGGAGAGAGTATCCTTGATAAGTGTAGAGGGCAAAGCTGCTATCTAAGATGTCAAATTCTTTAGGATCAGTGGACAATGGAACAAATTCCAATGAATTAAAATTCGTTGGGAGCAAGGCGATGAATAAATAAAACTAAAGAGACAAGCCTAAGTGAACTTAAAGTCCTGGATTGTGAAGTTTTTCTAGATAAGTGATATTATCTTAATCTGTGGAGCCACAAATTCTCTGTTCTGTAGGTTAAGGGTGTTTCTCTACAGATCCTAGGAATTCCTTTGGCAGTGTTACTGAAGTCACCCTGAAATAAGAGAACGTTCCTAGTTTGAAGATGGCTGTGCTGGTTAGGGGTTTTTGTTGACCTGAGACAAGCCAGGGTCTTCTGGGAAGAGGGAACTTCGGTTGAAAAAAATGCCTGCCTCACATTGGCCTGTAGACAAATCTGTGGGTTTTCTTTTTTTAAATTAATGGTTGGTGTGGGAGGAACCAGCCTGCTGAGGCTAGCGCCCTTCCTGGGCAAATGGTCCTGAGATGTATGAGAAAGCAGCCTGAAGAAGCCAATAACCCATATCCCTCCACAGTCCCAGTTCCAGTTCCTGCCTCTAGGTTTCTGCCTTGAGTTCCTGCCTCGCCTTTCTTCAGTGATGGACAGTCACCCCTTTCCTCCCCAAGTTGCTTTTGGTCATGATGTAATCATAACAGTAGAAAGAAAACTAGGTCGACAGGCCTTCGCCTATTCCAGGGTGTCCCCCTGACAAAAGGAAAATATTGAAACATGAAAAGAGGTGGTTTTTTTTTCCTCTAAAAATGTAAAATTTTACACTTGTCATGTTTCTGACCTATAAGTTATTTTAGTGTATGGATGGTATAAAATAAAGACCTAGTTTCATTTATTTCTTCTTACCACAAAAATAATCATTTTCTCCTGGCTATATTTCCCTTCTTCTTTTCCCTTTCGTTGTTTCTTTGTTTCTTTTCAATTTGAGACAAGATAAGGGTGACCTGGGGAGAAAGCACTTCAGTTTTAAAAATGCCTCCATCAGATTGGCCTGTAGGCAAGTCTGTGGGGCAGGTTTTTGATTAACGATTGATATCAGAGGGCTCAGCCCATGGTCAGTTATTGTGTAGTATGATGGATGTCTAACCTTTTGACAGTGTGGAGTTTCCATCTACAAACATGTCATGGCTCTTCTGGGATAATGTGGCCTAGGGGCACAGGTTGGACAGGCCTAGTCCTTGTCCCATGTTTCCTTATTTATCTTCTATGCCATATTGCTATGGGTCAAGTTTTATTCTTGCTAATGTCTGTGTTTGGCATCTCCATGGGTTGAGTATCCCTCATTGGCATTTTACATCTCAGTGTTTCAAACTGCACATTTCTGAGTTTGGGGATTTGAATCCAGCATTCAGAAAGTTTTGGATTTTGTAGCAATGTGGATTTCAGATGTTCAGATGAGGGGAGAGGGATAGTCACCCTGCATTCTGTAGCTAGTTCCTCCTGTGAGGAGTTGTTATTGAGGCTTTAAGGTGAGTGTTGAGACCCGGCAGGGCCCCTGCAGTGCTTGCTTTTCTCAGTGCTGTGACAACAAATATAAGGCAGGAATGGCTTACTCAGCTCATGATCAGAGGGGACAGTCGCCATCACATGGGAGGCATGGTGTTGGGAGCAGCTCGTGGCTGTGGTAGAAAGAGCTTGCCTGTATCTAGGCAGATTAGAAAGCAGACAGGGGACGGGAGCCTCATGCCTGCCTCCTAGAGACCCAATTCCTCTAGGTAGGCCCCAACTTATACAGGTTCCATGACTTTCCACAAGAATGCCATCAGCGGGGGACCAGTTGTTGAAACACATGAGCCTGTGGGAGACCTCGACATCTAAAATGTAACATCAGATCCTTCTCTTCCACGTACTCATCTCCAGGAATTATTTAGACTCTTCTTAGACCTTTAGTTTCTTTATAAATGCTTAATTTGTTTATCATATTAATTTTCAAATGGCAGATTCAGCTGGAAAAGATCTAATTTAGTAGAGCTGGCTAGTTTAACCCTTAAGACTTCCCATTCATGGTCCTGGTATATATCTCCTGTCTATCTTCTATACATGGCACCATCTTTATATGATCAACTGCTCTGTCATTTCCCAAATAAGGCCACGGGGTCCTCTGGTTTTTCAGGCTCACTTCTTTACTTGGGTCTGTATCCCTCTATTCATTCTCTCTCTTTCTCTCTCCCTCTCTCCCTCTCCCTCTTCCTCTCCCTATCTCTATGCCTATCTCTCTGTCTCTTTCTCTATATTATGTGTCTATCTAATCTATATCTAATCATCTATATCTATATAGATATAAGCTGAAAGAGGAAAACAGCACTGAAAAGGGACATAGAAGTTTACCAGGGAGGCTCATGTATTAAAATTTGTTTCACTAACACCAGCATTCTCAGTTGAGAGAATTAGTCTGTGTATCTTAGAAGTCAAAAGACCACAGTGGAAGTAATTGCTTCAGGGTGTGTGTACTGGCTAGTTTTGTGTGTCAACTTGACACAGGCTGGAGTTATCACAGAGAAAGGAGCCTTCCTCTAGGAAATGCATCCATGAGATCCAGATGTAAGGCATTTTCTCAATTAGTGATCAAGGGTAGAGGGCCTATTGTGGGTGGTGGCATCCCTGGACTGGTAATCTTGGGTTCTATAAGAAAGCAAGCTGAAAAAGCCAGGGGAAACCAGTAAGTAACATCTCTCTATGGCCTCTGCATTGGCTCCTGCTTCCTGACCTGCTTGAGTTCCAGTCCTGACTTCCTTTGGTGATTAACAGCAATGTGGAAAGTGTAAGCTGAATAAACCCTTTTCTCCCCAACTTGCTTCTTGGTCATGATGTTTGTGCAGGAATAGAAACCCTGACTAAGACAGTGTGTGCGCCTGGATGGAAGATTATCATTTCTTCTGGGGCTTGAGATATTGTGGTTCATGCTAGTGTGTTGGTATATTGCTCCATTAATTACCTCAAATCTATCGTAATGGTCAAGATAATTTTTGACTTGAAAATTCTCAAAACTGATATTCTCAGTTGCTCTTCACTGTCATAGATAAATTCATTTGAATAACCTAATAATTTTCCAAAGGAACGAACCAGAATGAATAATCTACAAATGTATAAAGAAAGAAATGAGAAAGTTAAATAGCTATTTGTATTTATTTCATGGAACCAATCTATTATAATTTCAGAATAGCTAAATGTCTCTATCTCTCTATCTCTTGTATGTCTAGCTCTTGTACCTCCACTTCTTATATATCAGAAAAATATAAGGTCACTCTGGTGTTTCACAATAACCATAATCAACAACACGGGAAGATATAGAAGTTATTAATTCATATTTAACTATAATATTGAAAAGATCTCAAGATGATGTTAAGAATTACTAGGGTTTTTTTTTTTTTTATTCTAACGTTCTTGAGCTTTAAGTTGTAGCTTTTCTTACTAAGAAATAAGGATACATCTATCCTCTTGTTGTATTGATTAGGATTTTTATTCTATGTGTATGGAGGTTAGGCTATCAAAAACTTAGTTGAATGTTCTTAAAACGAAAGGCATTTATTTATTCATGCTTGTCACTGGATGGTTCATCTTTGAAGCTATTGAGGACTAACCTTTATCCCCAAACTCCCTGCTATCTTTAAGATGATTTCTCTTGTGGCATTAATATACTTCCTATAGCATCTGAGGATATTGCACATGAACATATTCAGCATGATCTTTTGGCTCATGATTTTAAGCAAAACTCTGAGATGCCTTCTCAGTGGGCTGCTTCAGTGGCACGAACCAACAATTTGGAAAAATGGGCATTGTCTTAGTCAGGGTTTCTATTCCTGCACAAATATCATGACCAAGAAGCAAGTTGGGGAGGAAAGGGTTTATTCAGCTTACACTTCCATACTGCTGTTCATCACCAAAGGAAGTCATGACTGGAACTCAAGCAGGTCAGAAAGCAGGAGCTGATGCAGAAGCCATGGAGGGATGTTCTTTACTGGCTTGCTTCCTCTGGCTTGCTCAGCTTGCTCTCTTATAGAACCAAGACTACCAGCCCAGAGATAGCACCACCCACAAGGGGCCTTTCCCCCTTGATCACTAATTGAGAAAATGCCTTACAGTTGGATCTCATGGAGGTATTTCCTCAACTGAAGCTCCTTTCTCTGTGATAACTCCAGCTGTGTCATGGTGACACAAAACTAGCCAGTACAGGTGTGGTGGGGAGATTGGCTTATAACTTACTCTGTAACTGAGGCCCAGCCAGGGAAGAGGAGGCTAGCCTTCCTGTGGGTTAGTCTCAGGGACAGGGAATACACTGAATGAAAACCTGTATACCAAGAAGGCAATGTAGACCAATGTAGGCAATGTACTGGGTAGATAACCAACAATTCCCACGAGTTTTGGATTAATATTACTGGACATTCCAGGCAGGTGGGTATCTAGGTTACAGGGCAACAGAGGAACACAGAGAGAGCTCACTTTACTGCTTGTCAGCTATCTGCTAGACTATGTGCTGGGAGTTTTTCCAACATTACTGCATTTATGTTTTTATTGTAGTTCTATGAGGTAATGTTTTGAAGATATTTGCTCTCAATTGAAATATTACCTCCAGGTGGAAGGGAGGAAACTCAGAAGCCTCTAGCAGCTAAGAACATTTATAAAGCTCAGGAAGTTCATGAAACTTACATGGCTTCGGAAGCCCCAGGAGTTACAATACTGGTGATACCCTGTACCAAGTTCATGTAAGTAGCAAATGGTTGCTGGGGAGAAGGAGACTCTTCAGCAGAGCTGCTTGCAAGTTGGAAGGAGAATTCCAGGAATTTAGCTTTCATGAGCTGTCACTTAATGATGGGACGGATGTACTTTTCTGTGATACAGCTGCTTTTGAGTTACCCATGCTCCTGTGAGCAAATCACTACCTGTTTCTGTTAGTAACCCAGTTAACTCATTGGTTCACCAAGCTAGACTTGAGTGGAATAATGTCTTTGTTCTGCTATCACTGTGCTAATCTGGGGTAAATAGATAGCTCTTCACGTTTCCCCAGGGACAGTCACACAGCAAGTGGTAGTGCCATAATGTTATATTGCATTTGAAGAAACCAAGGCCCAGAAAGATGAAGGCTCATTTCTGCTAGTTGAAAATTTCCCCTTTAACCTCCATGCTCAGAGAAATGAAGCTACACACCCCATCCATCTCTCTTCCCTCGTCTTCATGGTTCATGCCCACTGTTTTGATTATATTCTTTGAGACACAGAGTGGCAACAATATCCGAATCGACTGAAGAAATAAGCCTTTGGGCATGTCAGAAGGAAATATATTGGGCAAAATTCTTTTCCAAACATTCTTTGAGCTGCTGAAAATAAATTTAGCCAGATCCTCCAGTGCTGCATGTCACTTAGTTTTATAATTGGGAGCACCTGTCACTTCATTACAGCTAACTGGCTCAAGGCTTTAATATCCGATGTTTTAAGTTATGTGAATGCCATCCTCATTGGTCAGACAGATGGATATAGAATCTTGACACATAGTTTCTTGCTCTATTATCCTGTCTGAATCCTTTTATTCCATAACTGTCTGTGAATCTGCTTCTGGGGACAGGCTTTTAACTATATTTTAAAAGGCATGCTATCGTGTGGATCAACGAATAAAGCAAACAACTTGGCAGAGATTGATCAGAGTGGGAAAAATATCAACCCTAATGAGATTTTTCTACTGGCAAATCCAGTTTAATGATCCAAAGGAAGCAGTCTTTATTGCTCTTTTAATAGTCGAAGCTAGCTGTCTCTTTGGTCCTGTCATGGGAGATGTCTGGAAGGAGAAGCTATCTTAATCTTAATGACATTAAAAACCTTCTCCCCTTACATCCCAGGCTGCCCCTGGCTGCCTCTAGTCCATTTTGGCTCTCTCATACTTCTCTGTGCCTGCCAGGTATCTGGTAACCAAAAGGCGACTTTTAACCTTGCTGTGGTGGAGCAGAATAAGATTCTCAGCTTCTCATCACCTAAACTACCTGGTAATGAAGAGTTGCTGACCAACTAATGTTTTTAACAAAGCACTCACAGCTGCATCTGTATGCAGGATGGCTGGGCAACTTGCAGTTCTGAAGCTGTTATGAGAATGGCCTGTGGCTATCTATGGCTTCTGTATGAAGGGAACAAAGGTATCAATCAATGGCTTTGGTGTTTGACAGAGGCTGTGTTTAGAGGTGGGGCCTTTGGAAAGTGATTGAGTCAGGAGTGCTCTGCCTTCACCAACGGATTATTTCAATTATGGATTCAGATGTTGAATAGGTGGTAAGATGTGGAAGGTGAGCCTGGTTGGAGGAAGCAGCTCACCAGTCTTTGAGGGGTATAGAGTTTGGTTCTGGCCCTTCTTGTTTCTCTCACCTCTTCTTGGCTACCCATAAGGTAAACAGCTTTCTCCTTCCATGTCCTTCTGACATGATGGCCTAAAAGCTCTGAAACCAGGCACCCAAACCAACCTTTTCTTCTTTGAGATTGTTCAGGTATTCTATGATGAAAAAGCTGCCTACCAAAGCTGGTCTCTGTGGGGCTGGCCTGCCACGCCCTGTGCTTTATTGCTGGTCCTGTTCCACGTTCTGCTTGGATGAAGACTTTCTTTAGAGCTTCCCTTCCTGTTTGTGGGGGACTTCTCCACCTTTCACTCAACAGTTTCCCTCATGGACTCTCTCAGAGTCCTCTGCTAAAGGAGAGTGTAGGGAGGGTTTTAACGATAAAGCAGTGCTTCCTCCCCACAGTCCACGGAACAGCCATAAACACGCTGTTTAGACAGCTTGGGCTCTGTCACAACCACTTTTTTTTTTTTTTTTTTTTTTTTTTTTTCCGAGACAGGGTTTCTCTGTGTAGCCCTGGCTGTCCTGGAACTCACTCTGTAGACCAGGCTGGCCTCGAACTCGGAAATTCTCCTGCCTCTGCCTCCCAAGTGCTGGGATTAAAGGCATGCTCCACCACACCTGGCATATGCAAGCTTTTTATTTCGTACCATAATAAAGATTTAAAACGAATATATATACCTTGATTAAGGACTGGTGAGATGGCTCAGTGGTTAAGAGCACTGGACTCCTCTTCCAGAGGTCCTGAGTTCAAATCCCAGCAACCACATGGTGGCTCACAACCATCTGTAAAGGCATCCGATGCCCTCTTCTGGTGTGTCTGAAGACAGCTACAGTGTACTCACATATAATAAATACATCTTATAAAAAATTAAATCCTTGATTAAGATTGACACAGGAAAACTGTCTCCTGTTTACTTTGGTTTGTTCAGCCCCGCTCCCCACCTCCTCCCCACTCCTGCTCTTGCATTCACTGTCCTGTGATGCGCACAAATACTCCTTGCCCAGGAACCAGTTTGACTGAGTCTTCTACCTCCTGAATGCTCGCATATCTTCACTCCAGATTTTGTGACGCTGCTTGCATTAATGTTAGAGATCCTTTATCACCTAGGGTGTTAAAAATAATAGTTCACACTTACATAGCACTTATGGTGTTCCTGGCAATGTTCTAAACTCTTTGCATATATTAAAGAACCCATTTCTTTAGACAATTTTATCAAATAGGTGATTATTGTTGTTTTATACATGAGGTACACGAGGAAACCGGGGCACAAGGAAAATGAGTAAATTATTAAAAAGAAACAAAGGCAGGAGATGTATTGGGACTCCTGGGAAAAGTGGGAGGAGGAGTTTGGGGTGCATGAAAATGTCAAAGATTAAAAATTTTTTAAAAAAGTATGTTTTTTTAAATGTATTTTTTTAAAAAGAGAAATGAGGCCAAGCACTTTTCATCAGTACAATAGTAAATCAGCTAGTCCCTCCCCATCAAAGGCTTTGGGGTAAACTTTGAGAAGAGATAGTTACTAGGACATCCCACTTGCATGGGGTTGCCAAGGGAAGTGCTTTCCTGGGTTCAGTTGCCTAAGGATTCCGAAGCAACTGTAGCCGGGGTGCAAAGGGGACTGACTAGTGCCCAGGCTGTTTGCAGATCTTGATGTTGTGCGTGTGGTATTGGTTTTGCAGGTACACGGAACAGAACAGTTATGCTATCATGCGCCCTTAGACAGGTAACCTGGAGGAGAGCCTGTGAGGCCAGTGTGCAGCAGGGTTGGATTCCCCTTTCAGGGAGGCCCTGCTCGGGTAGCACATGAAGCTGTGAGAGTGAAACCTAAGTTTCAGTGGAGATCTCAGGAGTGGGGAGATGCCAGGAATGTGGAATATCTGCAGAGGGAAGCTGTAGGCAATAAATCGAGGCTGCCAAAACAGAGCACATGTGGTCTGCAAACGCCAAGCCATGGGAGTGGGGCTGCTGGAGCTCACGTCACACTACCACGTGTCCTGGATGCTGGACACAGATGCACAGGAGGTTTGTCCAAACTTTCTTTGGTATCCTCTTATTTATCCTTTTTTGGAATAGAAATGTTTAATCTTTGCCATTGTCTGTTAGAAAAGTAATGTTAATAATCAATTAGTTGATGTTAGAATTGATAATGTTCATTTTTTTTAGGAGTTCCTAGTTAAGAGACTACCTTGAATCTCAGTAGAGACTAACTTTGAATTTTAAAGTGTTAGTCTAAGACACTGAGAACTCTGGAAATGAACTAAGTCCTCATTGCATTATGAGACAGCTGTTAGCCATTTAGAGCCAGTGTGAAATATTCAGTTTGACTATGAAACGTTCCCCATGGTCCATGGGCTTGTGTTTTGAATATTTGTTCCCTAGCTGGTGGTAGCTGATCGTGGAATAAGGGGTAGGAAAATTAGGATGGCTCTCTGTTTCTAAACCCTAAGGCTGTGATTGGATTTTGACAGCCACAGTCATTTAATACTGGCCACTTACAGTCATGGATACTTTTATCCTATTTGTGTGTGAGTTGTTTCAGTCTTTTGTTTTTCCAAAGTTACATGTGCACATTGTTTAAAGAGCTAACATTTAAAACGATTGTAACAAAAAGCCTCAGTCCCCTTGCACTTGTATCCAAGAAATATCTGATATATGACATTTCTGATAGATACATGTTTCCTCTGGTGTTAATTTCTCTATTTCTCAGTCATTTTTGGACTTTTTTTTTTGAGACTTTGCTTGTTAGCTTTCCCTCATATACAGTTATACCTCTATTATTTTATGTATTGCTAGTTGCATTGACTCTGAAGGGATGGTAGGAACTTCACCTGCTCCCAGCAGTAGGCCCCTGTACCTGCAGCACTCCCACAGAGAGATTTGTGGCCACCAGTCACATAGGGGCAATACCCCAAGACCTTTCACATGTAGATGAGGCATCCCTGACATCTCAGACCAAGACAATAGGAAAAGAGAAGTGACCACAGGTCAACATAGGCCCAAAACAGAGTTCTCCATGCTATTGAGGTACATAGCGGCCTGAAGTTTATTAGCCAATAAACTTCCCTTCCTAGACATTCCTCCCTGTAAAAGGTATTTAATCTCAGGCCCATCCTGAGAAGTGGGGTATGGTTTTATGCATTCACTTTCAACTATGACAATAAATCGTTTAGAACCATTGGCTGTCTCTTTCCACCAAGATCTGCCATGGGGAGCTATGGAAAAGGCCTTGACCTACAGAGCCATAGCCTAATCCCTCATAGAAGGGCTCTCTGTACTGCCTAGCCACAATCAACACCAAGCCTGCCATCTTCAAGCCAAGGACAATCTCTCTGTTGGGAGCTCCCCTCTTCCTCCTCCCCTGCTCCAGGCTAGACTCTGTCCCCAGCCCTCTAGCACCGACTCTGGTCTCTCCTCTTCAGGGACTCCCAGCAGCACCTGGATGTCCAAGCGTCTGAGAACCCCATAGCCCCAGCCTTGTCGCAGGCCTTGGGACCCCAGAACAAACTCTGGTTTCCTACATCTTAGACTGTGCGTTCCCTGAATTCGTACCTCAGTGCTTCCTTATGGCCCAGCATTTGCCCTAGCATGGCTCAGTGTGGGATGAGCACAAACTTAGTGTGGAGCTGTGTGTACTGTAAGCGAGAGGTAGTATAGTTAGGATCTGTTAGCATGCCCTTTTAGTATCATCTTCACTGGCTAGGTCTTAGTAGACAGGACTGCAATTCTGGGTCTTCAGTGGACACTTTCAGTCTGGAGAATCATGATACTCTCAGATCCAGAAATGCTCATGACAAATTCTCAATTTTATTTTTTCCTCTCTAGATAGCCTTGCATTCAGCCGGTACTGGATCTCCTGGTCAGAAAGAACATTAATAGTCTTATGTTTTCACTTCTCTTCTATATGCTTTTCTTCTTCACATTTTCTAGAACATTTAAACTAAATATTTAACATCTTTATTAACTGAAAAGAATCTTAGCCATTATATTTTTAACTTCTAAGCACTTTTTCTAATTTTTTGGTATTCCTGTCACTCTTGCATTGTGTGTGTGTGTGTGTGTGTGTGTGTGTGTGTATGCGTATGTGCCCATGCAGGCCAGAAAAGCATGTTGGATGTACCATGTGGGTGCTGGGAGCTGAACTCTGTCCTCTGTAAGAGCAACGGTGTTCTTAGTGGCTGAACCATCTCTCCAACTCCAGGTGGAGATTGTCTTGAATGCCAAGTCTTCTGTTCTTGTTTAAGAACAAAAATTTTCAAATTGTGTTTGAACAATGCTTTTCAATTAGTGTAATTCACTGTAGGCATAATTTATCACACTTGAAATTCTTTTGTTAATTTTTTTTCTGTAGTGTTATTATCATTACAATTTTTCTTGGGATAATTTCTTCCAAGAAATATGGTAGTGTTTTTTTTTTTTTTTTTTTTACATGAGCATGGTATGTAAGACTTAGTTGTTGCTGATTTGGTTGTGAGTGATAGTAGGATAGATTTGGAAATTTAAATGTATATACATACAATTTCCAGTCAGTAGACCTGGCCTCATTCATTAACAGGGAAGGGCAGGACCTTGACTGTAGACGTGTCCTCTAAATCTATCTTTCCTTTAGTCTATGGCATCTTCTGAAGCATTGGTGCCCCTTAGCATCTTAAGCATTGTGTCATGCATACCATTTACATTCTCTTCTGTGGGCATGCCAACTAGCCAACCAAGCAGTCAGACAGTTAACCAACCAGTCAGCCAACCAAAACCAACCAACTAACCAACCAGCCAACCAACCAAAACCAACCAGCCAACCAACCAAAACCAAGCAACCAAGCAACCAGCCAACCAACCAAAACCAACCAGCCAACCAGCCAAAATCAACCAATCAGTCAACCAACTCCAACCAACTAGCTAACCAACCAAAACCAACCAAAATCAACCCAAAACCAACCAACCAACCCTAATCAGCCAGCCAACCAGCTAAAATCAACGAACCAGCCAACCAACTAGCCAACCAACTAAAACCAACCAACCAAAACCAACCAGCCAAAACCAACCAACCAAAATCAACCAACCAACCAACCAACCAAAACCCAACCAAAAACTGACCAACTAACCACCCACCCGCCTAAATGCATTCCTTTTCTCCTTTAATGTATATTGCTCCAGGTTTTCAGGTGTCTTCTATGATAACAAAGCTTCTGTTTCTGTTCATTGTCTTCTGCTGATTGGATCTTTATCTGATGACATGTAAACATATACTTTGGTATTCTAAATGCAGAAGTTTTCTCACTTTTGTGCAAATAAGAAAGCCATAAGTAAGGACTAAGTGGCTCTTGATTTCCAGTTTCACTTGCTATGTGAGTTAGAGATCTCCACCGTGCTGATGATGGTAGACAGTTCCTTACCCACCTCACCTGACCTTCAGCAGCATTCAATGTACTGGTATTTCTTCTTTCTTTGGGGTATTTTCTTTACCTCCTCCTTCAGTTACCACACTCTTCTCACCTTTCTCCAAACCAGCTAATATTGGAGAACTTTAGGGTTCAGTCCTTAGTTGTTTCTTTCTATGTCCATTTTCTATTTATTTTACTCTATATGTGATTTTATCTATTACATTCTTAAGATTTACAAACACCATTTACATGCAGACTGAGTGTCAGATTCAGTGTCCAACTTTAGCATCTCTCTTTGGCTGTCAAACATTTCAATCTCAGGATGATAAACCCAAACCTTCACTATCATTCTTGCTACACGTGGAATTTTCATATCTGTTTGGAGCAGCATTTCTCAAAATGTGGGTTTTGAGCTCTTTGGTGAACCATAACAGTAGCAAAATTACAGTTATGAAGTAGCAATGAAGTAATTTTATAGTTGGGGTCACCACAGCATGAGAAATTGAGTTAAAGGGTTGTAGCATTAGGAAGGTGAGAACTACCTAAAGTTTAGAGCATCTCCATCCTTCCAATGATTCAAGCCTAAACCTTGTAGTCATTTATGTTCTACTCTTTGTCATATCCATAAATAACCCATTTTACTCTTATGTGGTCCACATTGCTAACATCTTTATCTAACCATGGACATCTCACCGACATTGTGGTAGGCATTTCTTAAGATTGTTCCCTGCTGGTACATTTGCATCAACAATATAGTCACAATAATTCACAACACTAATTCAGGTGGAGGGAGGCTTTTGACATGCAACCTGCCTCATGGTCACTTTGTGATTGAAAATTCAGAGGGCTCAAGGGATGTGGCTCCATCATCTCACCTTTATCCCTACATTTTCACTTGTCATTCTGTTGCTGCCCCACTGATGTCCTCAAACAAGACAGGCAGCTCTCATCCCACGGCCCTTACATTGTTCCTCCGAAAGAGATCATCTACACCGCTCCCAGTTGATAGCATGGCCCCTTCCAGTCACAGGCATCCTCACCTCCCTGCGCTCACTGGCAGCTTTGTGAGTGTTTCTGTCTTCACAGCCTGCTGGTTTCCATTCTTTCAAAGCACTTCCCCTTTGTCTATGTATTTATTAAAGTTGTGAATGCTGTACTGTTCGTGTCTTACCTCCTCTCTTAGATTAAATTTGTCTCACAGAGATGTGACTTTCTCCTATTTTGAATAGCTTATTCGTGCTTGGTGTGTATGAACAAGTGAGGAGCCAGCTTTGGGCATGGGTATCGTACTCTCCCCTATGTTCTGGTTTGGGCTACGTCATATGGTGACGTTTAAACTGTATCCTGTCAATGTTTTGTGAAAAGCTCTTGACAATCTCATCTTTCTCAGAAAGGGAGTAGGGAAATGGAAGGGAGAAACAGAATTTCATCCTTCTTTCCCTAAGATATTCTTCGTTTTAGTATTTCCATTTTCCCTTCTGTTTTGTTTTCTGTGAATTCTTGTCATATTGTATTTTGTCTCATTATAGAAAACACTCCCTTTTAGTTGGAGATGGAGTTTGTTCTGTAACAATGCTTTTTCAGTTTCAAAGCCAATGATATAACATGTTCCATTTCCCCA
The DNA here is from genome assembly GCF_000001635.26 of Mus musculus. Lineage (NCBI taxonomy): Eukaryota > Metazoa > Chordata > Mammalia > Rodentia > Muridae > Mus > Mus musculus. Next base: position 65,332,894 of record NC_000069.6, on the reverse strand, counting down.
AGTAAATAACAATGTTGGTGACACTTTCTACTGCTCTGCACAAATCCCTTCCATTTGCTGGCCCTTAAAGCCCTCAACCTGGTTTTTATGTGTATGTAACATATGGTCATCTATGTTGGTGTTTTTAAACGTTCAAAAATCTTCTTGTTTACCTTTTATTATTTTTGTGTGATTGGGGGCAACTGAAGCCGGCTAGTCTCCCAGCTTTTCCTTTGTAAAAGTAAAACTTAGCACAGAGACACATCACAAAAGATGGGGATGTTTCAGATTGTTGAGCTTGTGGGTGTGTGGCATGCAATGTCCTCCAGGCCTTGAACGCTGACAATTACTCCCTAGAGCGGAAGAAACTCTTGCAAAGCCTTCAGATTCCTAATGAGGGTCTTTGGGATGTAATGAGAGGACACGAAGAATGCCTACCTGCAATGTATAGCTTGTGCAAAGGTAGTCAAATACCCAATTCTGTAATTTGTGGAAATTTGAATCTCAAGACACAGCACTTTTCTACACTCCAATTATATTGACTCTAATGGTATCTTATTTTGAAGTAAACACATTTTCTGGAACTAATGGAAGGTCATTTAAGTCAGATAGTTTTAAAACATGCAAAATATGTGGGCAAGCATGACTTCAGATGCAATCGCTTAGCTTATTTTTGCATTGCCTGTTGGTCCTTTATTCTATCAGCCTCAGTGAAATCTCACACTTGTCCCATAGCTTTTCTGCCCATAGTTAGGCATTTCAAAAATAATTTTAAGGACTAAACAGATCCTTTAGAGGTTTCAATCAATAGTTTAAGCTAGAACTCTTCTCTTTTTCCCCACCGGGAGCCTGAATAGCATAAAACAACAGGATAATTTAGAGTGTGGTGGCTTTCTCTATTTCTCTAGTCTTTGAACCCCTCTGCATCCCTGGCCCCAATTCTAGATCCCCTCAAAGAGGCTTTGACTAACACAGAACACTTTCACCTGGGTACTCTGCTGTCCTCAGGAGGGTGGCACTTAGCTAGCTGTGCTATCAAGGCAGATCGTCAGCCCAACACTCCACTTCTAGATTTTCCAGACAAAAGTAGGGTCCCAACTCACTGTGTTCCTCAGCCATGGACTGAGGGGGACCAGCTAGAAACCTAGGACAATGCAAATTTCCAGGCATCTATAAGGGTGACCCTAGCTAAGATTCCTAGCAATAGGGGATATGGAGTCTGAACTGGCCATCTCCTGTAACCAGGCCAGATTCCAATGGATGGATTGGGACACCAACCCAGCCATAAAACCTTAGGTGTGCAGTTTGTCCTGCCTACAAGATGTGCAGAGGTAAAACATGGAGGGAAAAGCCAACCAGTGATTGTCCCTGCTTGAGACCCATGCCAGGAGAGGGAGTCCACCCCTGACACTATTAATGATATGATGCTATTTTTGCAGACAGTAGCCTAGTATAACTGTCATCAGAGAGGCTTCACCCAGAAACTGATGGAAACTGATGCAGGGACCCACAGACAAACATTTAGTAGAGCTTGAGGAATCCTGTGGAAGAAGGGGTGGAAGGATTGAAGGAGGCAGAGGGGTCAAAGACACCACAAGAAAACCTACCGCATCAACGAACCTGGGTCATAGGTGCTCACAGAGTCTGAATTGTCAACCAAAGAGTATACATGGGATGGGTCTAGGCCCTCTGCACATGTAACAATGTTGTGCAGCTTGGTCTTTATGTGGGACCCCTAATAAGAGGAGCAGGGGCTGTCTCTGACTCTGTTGCCTGTCTTTGAATTCCTTTCCCCTAACTGGGCTGCCTTGTCTAGCCTCAATAGGAGATGCACTTAGTCTTACTGCAGCTTTATATGCTAAGTCTGGTTGATATTCCTGGGAGGTCTCCCCTTTTCTGAGGAGAAGGGGAGGGGGGTAAATGAGGGGAAGGTGAGGTGAGAGAGAGAGATTGAGTGAAGGGAAGGGGCACTTAATTAAGTTATGTAAATAACTTAATTAGAGAAGAGAAAGAAAGGAAGAAAGAAAGACAAGAAATGAAAGGAAACTCCAAGGGCCCTGAAAGTTTCCAGAAGAAAGTTTCCAGAAGAAAGAAACCCTCCCTGCTGGGGTGGATGGAGCTCAGCAGCCTTTTTCCTCCCTGCTGGGGTAGATGGAGCTCACCAGCTCTCCTTCTTCCCTGCTGGGGTAGATGGAGCTCATAGTACAGGTTTCTTTCTTTTACCTTTCTCAGCTGGGTCCCTTCTCTTTCTTGCTCTCTCAGGCTTCATATTCTTATGCTAGAGTGAGATCCAGATTGATGGAAATGAATGGAGAGGGGGCAAAAAGGGAAGCTCATTTTATAGAATAATTCCAGTCATAAGCGGAGTCAGGATTTCACCATCTCTCAGCTCCACTGCAACAGTCTGTGTGAGTGGTAAGGCACTCAGCTCTTCACAGCATTTAGAGTCACACTAAGGTTATTTTCTAAAAGTCAAAGATATGGCACCTGTGGAAGTGCCTGTCAGGCTTCACCCTGCAAGATTCACCTTAAACTGAACAATGGTGGGGCACAGTGGTCCTTCTCCATCCTTGGAGAGGCACTGAGGAAGACCCCGAAGTGCTTAACTTGATCTAACCACAAGACGAGATCAGATAGACTGATCAGGAGGGTTCTCCAAAACCAATTGCAGGGAGTTTGCCTGTTTGGCCAAGGTCACTAAAGAGAAAATGGGGTGGATAAGTCCTTTTAGATGAAAAGAGATTGACTAGCCACAACAGAACATCCTACACAACACTGTAGGAATCTCCTTTTCCTTTCTTTAGTGCCAGGGATTGGAGCCAGGGTCGAACGCATGCTAGTCCAGTACTCCACACCTAGCTGCATCCCTCAGGATCACTCACTGTGGGGTCTGTCTTTTCAGAGAAAAACAAAACAAGACATCCAAATCCATAAGGGCACTGGAGGGAACAGGGGCAGGCCTTGAGTGTTGCATTACGGGAATGTGCTGGACTGTCATGATCATATGAGGACTGCTTTGTAATCAGGAGATAATGGAGAAAGTATTCATGGGTGAACAAGAGCAGACAGAACTTATAGCAGCTTGAAACATGGAGACAAGGCATATCAAGTGTTCATTCTTCCGTTTTTCTGTGATTTTTAATTTTCTCAAAAAGCTGGAGGAAGAAAAGAAATCATGGAGCCAGCTTTGATTGTAGAAGTGCTTTGTCACCTCATTCTGATATTTCGATTGTGTTTTAGGACCTAAGTGAAACCCCATCTTCATCTTATTCATATAAAATCCTAAACGCATAAGCATATGCAACAACAATAAGCACCTTGAAATATTTATAAGATATTCCCACTTAAACAAACACAATTCTTGGTCTCAAGGTTGTTGGCAAGAGAATGTGTCTTTCCCATTCTTCCTGTTTTATAAATAAGAATCAGAGGAAGAGGTCTAACCAGCTCACCCTAGTCCGCACACTGGCACCCAAGTCCTCTCATTGTATCTTCTCAGCACACCTATAAATATCCAGGACTTTAACAAAACCACGCACTCCTCAACTCTTTTTGTAAAGAGTTAAGAAGGAGACTGTGAGGTACTTGCTCATCTCACTGTGAGAATTACTGATTAGCAACCCTACAGGTGGCTGTGCTCCCTCCATTCAACATGGGTGCGAGTGCTGTGACCCCTCAGAGAGACACTGCTAAGAACAGCTCTGTTCTGCAGCCCATCTGTGCAGGTAGACAGCTAGTATGGATATCTGTCTCCAGTTCCTATGCATGCCATCACAGACCTGCTGTGGAGCAAGGAGGAACCTATAGGAATGGATTCCCCTGAGAGTGAGTCAACATGTCCTTAGCATATTGAGTTAAATCATGTCACATCTCTAGATGTCTTTTAGAGAGCTGACAGCTCACGGAAGGGAGTGCATGTGAGTCACCGATAGAATACTAAGCGGCTCTGTCTTCACCTGACAGCTGGGGCGAGCAAAAGCATTCTCTCAGTCTCTTCTCTCTCTCTCTCTCTCTCTCTCTCTCTCTCTCTCTCTCTCTCTCTGTCTCCCACCAACTTCTCCCCTCCTTCCCACTTCTCTCTATATATATTTGTAATGGAAAACAGTTTAAAGAGAAAGATGGGGGGAAAACAAAAACATCCCCCAAGCCAACCAACCAAAAAACCATTTTAAACCTGGTGGGGTCCTCAACCTAGAGAGGACAAACAGCTCACCTTGTTTCTTTATGAGTCTACTAGTAGGGGCTGCATTTACAACTGAATGAAGATGGAGAGAAAAAAGAAAGTAGACAGGAGAGAGAAAACACAGGAAGTTGTACAGAATATATTCATGTCCTTTCCCAAGATCATCCATTCCTACCAGGATTTTATAGATTGGGTATTCAGTCTATAACTGAATTCTAACCAAAGCACTGTGTGACAAAAACTGGATTTTAGGAAGTGTTTTTCTTTACAGTCAACTCTTTACATATATCCTGCAGGGTAACATTTCAGTATCCTATAATTCTTCTGAAGTTTCTTTCTCAATCTGTGGTGAACACTGCTAACCAGGACCCTGTTTCTGACAGGTGCGACCCTAGTGATCTGTGTGCAGACCTTCTCGGGCCTCTCCTAACTCGGGGCCATTTTTCAGCAGGTCTTGAGGACTCCTTGTGAAGCAGTATGACAGCCACTAGCATGGGCACTCTGTCCCATGGACTCTGCTGCTTTACCTAAGATCATTCGTTTCTCTGCAGGAAGTGCGAGAAACAAACAAGGAAATAAACGGGAGAAAAGAAGCAGCTGGCGAGACATGGGCACAATTTACCAATCACGGTAGGATTAGAAACTACTGTGGAAGCAGCCAAGACAGAGAGAGGAAGGACTGGACACTTATGATATTCCTAACACATCTCTCTCTGTGTTTTAAATTTTAAAATTATTTTGTGTGTTTCATCTGCACATACGTATGTGCACCTAGTGTGTGTATAACTGGTACTCACAGAGACCAGGTCTCCTGGAACTGGAGTGACCAATGGTCGTAAGCCACCATGGGAACGCTGGGGACTGAACTGAGTCTTCTGTGAGAGCAGCACTCCTAACACCCTGAGCTGTCCCTCCAGTCTCCCACATGTGGTTTTGAAATATGTATGCAAATGAAACATGAAGACGTAATAAGATCTTCAATTAGCTGTCCACTGCTGGCCCCCATACTAGCCTTGAACATACACTGTATAAGACATGCACATAGTCCTTAGGTGTGCATCTGGTTAACTGTGCATTAGCTGGTGATCGGCAGCTAATGGCCAGCTGGACTTGTCCCTGGTTTGTTGTTGTTGTTTTGTGTTTATTTGTGTTTTTTTCAAACCCAAAGTGTATTACTGAGCCATGTACTTTCTGCTGAGTGATATTTTTCAAATCTCAGACCTGATCCCTATCACCACATCACGCTGGGGAAAGCCAAAGTGGCAGAGAGAGGACAGCTCCCAGGGCCTCTGTGTGCCCGGGGTTGGGAATTTGGGTCTTTCCGCACGTTTCAGTCCTAACTGCTTTAGCTGTCCCTAGCGCTCCTCCATTTCCTCTTGTGCTTTGTTTCAATTGATTTGATAAATCATGTGATTCATGCATTTTATTTATTTATTTATATTATTTATTTACATATGTGTGGAGTCTGGAAGTGTGCATACCCATGTGTGTGAACATATATGCAGAGGCCAGAGGAGGACATCTGGTGTCCTGTTCTGTCACTCTCCCTGTGTTGTTCCCTTGAGATAAGGTTTTTCACTGAACGTGAGCCTCCTCCATTTGATCAGGCTGCTCAGCTTCTGAGAACTGCCTGTCTCTTCTCCAAGAGTCTGTTGTTATAGGCACGCATGGCCATGCTTGGCAACCTTTATGTGATTGCTGGGGATTTGAATTCAGGTCTTTGTGCTTGTGTAGCATCTGCTCTTATCCACAGAGCCATCTCCCCAACCTCCAGCTTTCTTAGTTATTATCCATCTGCCCAGCAAGTAAAAATGTAACTTCTATAAGGGCAATATTTTTGTCAGACTTATTAACATCTAATTCTCCTGGGTACTCAGAAAAGTGCTTGGCACACGGTGGGTATTCAGCGAATATAATCTGAGAATGAGTTGATCTTTTTTGTGTTTGCTTGTTTGTTTGTTTTTGGTGTGGATACCTTTGAAAATAACTGCAGGCACAAGACCATCTTTTAGGCCGAGGCCTGGAAAAAAAAAATCTATGATTAAATTAATGCAGAGCAATATTCCAAGGAGAAAACAAATACCTTATAAGAAAATTATATTGCGCCCTCAGGCTTGATCCTTCATGACCCCACAGACCCTGTTTAGCCCTGTAGCTTGGCCTTCATTGGGGTTTCAGCATCTTATAATTTCAAGGCCTTGAGTGTCTCCCATAGTTACCCATGAGAAGAAAGGTGTATGTTCATTATCTGGTCCACTCCACAAATAAGGCTTAAGTGCTTAGCCTTGGCTCTGAGGGAGGTGGTGAACTCACACTGTTGGCTCATTCCCATGGTGCTTTGCCTTTTAGCTCTGTATTTGAGTGAGGAGCTGAGGTTGAGCAGGGACAGGAACCTGCCTGAATGCCGCTGTGGCCAAAGCCTGGATCTGAAGCTGTCTGCTCTGCCCTGTGCTCTTTGCTGAAGTCCTGCTCCAGTGAGGAGACCCGTCCCAGACTGTGGAGGGAAGCTGACTTCTCCCCAGGGCCGACTTCTCTTCTTTTGGCTTCAGTTACTACTGTTCTGTAAGACTGAATTCAAAAGTAAGCAACTAATTTGTTTGGAGAAGGAAATTTTAAGACAGAGTAACATTCGTGTTGCAGTGTGGCTCCTGCTGGCTGCCTTGAGTCAAGTTTACAGTGAGAGTCAAGAACAAAACCAGAGTAGAATGATGTAAACAAAATATTTAATTTGGCCCGAAAACATAGTTTGACATAGATGCATTCAAAGTTGAAGACAAATCAGGCATAGACAAAAGGGGCCATAACTGTTAAAGAAATTAGTGCCATTAAAAAAAAAAAAGCAAAAAAAAAAATTCCACGGGGGACATAGAAAGATGTCTTGTTGGCAAGATCTCACCCATTGAAGCCTTGGGGATATAACAAATGCACACTCATTTGGAAGACTTTCTTTTCAAAGGATGCCTGAAAAGAGAGAGTAGCCAGGGCTCCTTGCTGGAAATAGGCTGCTCAGGGAAGTGTCTTTTTTTTTTTTTTTTTTTCTCTTTTTTACATTCAGCTTCAAAGTACTATGAGGCTATTTCAACCATGGTCTAGAGGGGCCTGTTTACTTTGCAGACTCGAGAAGAACTTGAGATAATACACATGAAACTGGCTTTTCAGGCATCAGGAACACAAGAATTACAAGACTGCAAGATTTTAAAGAAAAGTCTAGGGAGTGGGCAGGCTGTGTGTGTGTGTGTGTGTGTGTGTGTGTGTGTGTGTGTTTAGGGAATAGACTTCCCATAGGGAGCCCCTGAGTAGGCTAGTCATGAAGTTGGAAGGGTAAAGTAAGTTGAATTACACAGCCCAGATGGGATGCATGCTTAGGAAACTTGTAGTAAGTTGAGTGGATCCGGCTCAGGAGGGAGAATGTGTGTGCTGCAGGCAGCACAGAGGTGGGCTGCTCAAGTGCACTGGAGCTCAGACGATGCCATATCCCTGGTTAACGTGTTGGACATTAGCTATAGGATTTAACACTTTCCTCTGGGATTTGGATTTTGATTTCATTCATTTTTTTTCCCCTGGCTTTTCTCCTGTCCCATCGTTTGTGGTGGGGATGTTTACTCTGGGCCATTGCACATTGTAAGTATGTAATTGGTTTTTATTTTCACAGGGCCTTACAGATTCCTATCTACGAGACTGCTTTAAGTCTCATTAGATACTTGGGAGTTTGGACTTTTAACAGAAGTGGGACAGTTACGACTTGGAGGATCCTTGAAGCTTGGCTAAAGGCTTTTGCATTGTAAGATGTGAACATCTTGGGAGATGAATAGAATCTAAAATATTTCCCATGGGCTTGTATTTTAAACACTTGTGGCCAATTGGTAGCAATACTTGAAGAGGATGTGGAACCTTTTAGAAACTGAGCCTGTCTGTCAGAAGTCACTAGGGGCTGGAAATCACTGGGCGCATGTCTTAGAAGCTTGCAGCCTGGCTCCCAGTTCTAACCTGTGTCTAGTTCCTGGGTTGTAGTATTGTGGAACTTCTGCTGCACGCTTCCGGTAATGTCTTCCCTGAAATGATGGGCTGGAATGTCTCTGAAGCTACTATGAGTGATGCTGCATATCATAGTCAGAGCAACACAGACACACAAGGCTAATACCCCATGCTGCTATCAGACTGGGAGGAGCTTTTACCTCTGGTTATACAGAATAGTTTTCCTGACACATAGGGCTTAGCATATGAAATGTGTAAGTCCAAATTATGGTATATACTGTGGATTTCAAATACTTAGTATGAAAAGAGTAAAACATACATTTCTAAAATTGTTACATGTTGAAATAGTATGAGTAGTTAAAATAATACTGTAACCAAACCTATCTGTTTCTTTTCTTCTTCTTTTTAGTATGGTTAATAAATAATTCAAATTGCATAAATGTCTTGTGTTATATCTTTCTGGCACAACATTGTCATATGGCTTGCAGAGGTTTTCTTCTTGCTTTTATTATGATTTTGGGGCCATGGTGGGGCACCTTTTAGAGGCATGAAATAATGAAATAATGCCTCTGAAATGAAAGAATAATGAAAGTTAGAGCCAGATGCACTGACCAGTTGTAGGTACATGATATATATATATATATATATCAGGTGTTTAAACTTTTGTTCTAAAACATTTACTTTGGAAAGTAAAGTACCCAGGTTCTGTATTTTCGAACCAATAAAAGATTGACAATCGAGGCTGTTTTCTGTGCTCTCTTGTTTTGTGAGTTGTCACGAATATCTTAGATTCCCAAGTCTTCAGATTCCTGTTTGCATAGTAGCAACAGTAAAAACCATGACCTATGAAAAATATTTACAGAATCTGCTCTTTGGTTAATATGGTGGGGATAAGTGAAGTGGACTTCGGTCTTATCACCGTTATTTGAAATAAAGACATCTGCGTTGCTTGATGGCTGTAGTGGCTATTCCTGGTTGTCAACTTGACTATATTTGGAATGAACTACAATCCAGAATTGGAAGGCTCACCAGTGACCCTTATCTTGAGGCTTGGAGATTCTTATCTGGATCTTGGTAAGGAGATCTTGAGCCACAGTGGCTATGGATTCCAGAAGATTAGATCTCTGAGTTTAAGGAACACACCTTTAATCTGGGCTACACCTTTTCATCTGGGATTAAGGGTGTGGTGGCACACACGTTTAATCTGGGCTACACCTTTTGCTGGAGACAATATAAGGACATTGGAAGAAGGGAGTCTAGCTCTTGCTCCTTCGCCTGCTTGCTGTGTGAGACTGAGTAACTGCTAGATCCTTGGACTTCCATTCACAGCTGCGACTGAATCATTGTTGGGAATTGGGCTGCCGACTGTAAGTCATCAATAAATTCCTTTACTATCTAGAGACTATCCATAAGTTCTGTGACTCTAGAGAACCCTGACTAATACAATGGCTATACAAGCCTCAAGAAAAGGAACATGAACAAGGTGAACAGTAATTAGTATAGACATCATACTTAATGATTCAGGAATTCTAGATGATTAGTTTTGGCAATGAGCTCTACATGAAAAAGACTTGATTTCAAGCATGTTTTAAAATCAAATTCTTACTAAAATGTAATTTAACTTGAAAAATCATCATCATATTTTGTCAATAAATCTTAAAAGTCTATATATTAAAGTGCCTCTTCTTTTTGCCATTAGTCACAAGTGGTCCACACTTTACATCTATCACCACTTCAATGATATAATGTGTTCAATGGCTTTCTCCCTGGAGAATTACCCTGCAATTGACAATAGCAGAAAAACAACTCCAAACCCGCATGGGACACAACGTCTCTGTCAATCCATGTGCAGAGTGACTGAAGTTGTCGTGAGCCTTCCCTTATTCTGAGCTCAAGGCAAGAATTTGAAATGGATACTGACGTATGAAAGTGAGAGAATTAACAAGGGACTCTCAGTGGTTCTAAGGAGAGATGTATCCTCATAGGAAGGAAGACATAGGATGTTGGGCTGATTTTTTCCCCTACGATTGGAAACCATGCCACTATTGGCAGATAGTATAGCAGAGACAGATGGCCCAGCAGCTGCTGTGAAAGAAAAATGCCTTACTACTAGGTGAACCATGAAAAATAATGAGAAGGACAGAGAGAAAAAAACGTACACGCGCGTGTGCTCCCCTCTACTGTCACATTTTCCTGTCAGCACAAAACCAAATTGTATTCTGTCAGGTGGCAGATCGCAAACGAAGTGCTTTGATTTCCTCCACTGACTGCACATTTGGAAACTACCACCATTCTCTTGATAGAACTTGCTTTTCGTCTTTTGATTTTTGGCAAGAATGGCAGGGATGGGTAGCAACGGCGCAAGGGATACACGATGCCCATATATGGTGAAGAAGGTGCAATGACTGATCTTTTTCTGGCTCAATTGGTTGAAATTTGATATGCAGAAGTTGGCCAAAACTCATCCTGGTTTATTTTAGATACACCCCCAATTAGCACTGATTCATGGCATTTTTAACAGCTTGAAATGGAAATGTGACTTTGAGCTACCCAAAGCGTGCACACAGATGATCTTGACACTCACAGAGTTGGTGGCTAGAAGCCACCCAGTGTTTCATGCTGGTTGCTTTATTCCTCTCCTTTGGGTAATCGGCAACAGTGAGGGGCTATTGATGCCTTGGCTGGGCTGCTTCATTGGAGAGCTGCTTCAGCCTCTCTAAAAGAATTAGCCTCTTCACCGATGAGAATTCTAATGTTTGGAATGAATGAGGATCTACAAATGCTGAGCTCTGGCGTATTGATACACATGCAATTAATATATGCTTGGTAATTACTGCTGTGTCACTAATTGCAAATAGAAATGGGTCCAACTAAGTTGTGATGTACTGAGATAATAAAAGCAGGTGAATGGTATTAGAGATTGTTTCTGCTATTATTTGAAGATATTGGCTGGGTGAATACCTGAAGATGTTTTTGTCATTTTGTCTGGAAGAGCCGAATAAGGGCTGTAGAGTTACACTGACTAGCGGTTACCGAAAGGTTCCAAGGGTAGTTCTGGTAATATTCAGCCTGTCTCCTAGGCATTTAGGAGCACTAGTCATCCTCCCAGGTAAACCGCAATGTGCCCGTATAACTTTGACTTATGTGCAGGCATGCAGGATTCACATTCATTGCCAGCCTGAATCTTAACACAGAGTCTAGAAACAACTCAGGTATATCCCCAATCCCTGCACTTTGAGGAAGTCATCTTGTCTCTGTACTTCACTTTTTTCTTTCGATATTCCAGCCCTTGCCTTGTTAGAGTAAAGCAGGAAAGACTGTACAATCTGTGCGTCCATAACCAGAATCGGACTCTGGTATTTCTATTTGATCTATAAATAAGTGATTATAAATTATAGGCAATTATGGAATATAACTTTATCAGAAAGCTAGAATAAGCTACACGGAAACCATTTGGGGTGAGTCTTCCTGAGAACAGCCTGGAGCGCCTGTTCACTAGACCCAAGGCAGAGGAAACTTCAGGGTTGGTAGTCTGCTGGGGGTGGTGTCTGGCTGGCAGCAGGGAGAGGTGGAGGGACTGCATTCCAGTACAAGGTGGTAATCTCTGCTAAGGGAGCTACAGAGGCCTATGCTTTGTGACTTACTCAGTAGGTGGGAAATACCCATTGTTTAACACTCTTCGTACAATGACTAAGTATGATATAGCTTCCCACTTTACCTTGTAGAACTTTATTTGAAAATCTTAGGGAAAAACGTAATTTTCTCCAATTTCAGGAGAGGTTAGATAATGCTACATTACAGACTCTATCAGGGAATAGCAGTCTGTTCTTTAAAAAAAAAATACTTGGAAATTTCTTAACTAAATTTCAACATACCATTGGTATTTATACAAGAGACACTTAACCTGTTAGCATCACATGGCTGGAGAATTTCCTTCTTTTACCCACATACTGTATCCTTTTCACTTGAGAGGCCCTTATAATATGGTTTTCTTTTTATAGCTATACTGCAGCTTATATTTCCTGATTGAGGGGCTACAATATATCCCTAAAATTAAAGGTAAAGTAGGATGCAGGATAGGTAGGAGGACAAACTCAGCTGTTGTCTATATGTACATGGTGTAACTGTAACAGACACCATTCCAAAGAGGAAAAGAGCCACCAGGTACTTAAAATGGAGAAACAATTAGCCTTTTAAAATCCAATATTTTATTTGGTAGTTTTGCTGACTAAATGGCTTTAGTGCTCTGTTTGAATGTATCTTTGTGAATTGTGTGACAGCATGCTATTATTGAAATAAGTATCTCTAATACTATTTATGATCTGCATATCAAACAGCCTTTGTTTTGACAGATACACACACACATATATATGATATGTAAACACAGATAATAATGTGTATATAAATATATGTATATACACATAGTTTCTCTGTATTTGGGAAAGATAAATGGCAATACAAATAGTCTCCATAACATATGTTTGAAATGAATGACGATCTACAAAATGCAACTTAGAAAATTCCTATGAACTTGAATCATTCATATTCTCCTTAATTTCCATAATCTAACAGTAAGAACAAATCTTCACAGAACAAATCTTATTTCTCAGTCATCCCAGGTAAGATTGACAAATGGATACAATTGAAAATGTGGCTTTTTGAGTATTCTAAAGGCTTTCACAGGGGACAAGCTGTGGTTTTCTGACAGGGGGGACAGGAGCACAGCTTGCAGAGAACCAAACCCAAACTGCAAAGAAGAGCCTTATTAAGTAGGTCTGCCTGTCCAATGCCTGCTCACTCACAGCATGTCTCAGCATTTATCAGGCAGGATTGCAAACTAATCAGACTTAGCATCATTATAGAAAAGGAAGCTCTGTAGAGGAGCCTCAGAAACAGTGGTTGGATTATCTGAGTAACGTAATCGTTTCAGTTGATGAAATCATAAAAGTGAAGTGAATCTGGAAGAAATGAGTATTTTGCAACCAAGAAAGGAAACTGAAAATAAAGGTAAAGAAGGAAGTTAGAAGGAGGAAGAGGAGGAGGAGTGGGGCGGGGAGGAAAATAAACCTACGTAGTAGTCTCTTGGCTTTTGGGGTCAATACAGAAGCTAAAGGACATTGGAAAGGTTTTATTTTTTTAAATTCTAGCTTAACAATCTGAACATACTTCATTACTTACTGTAGTAGAAACAGTCTTCAGGCTAGGTCCAGCAATTCTGTAGCCTCTTTTTCTTATTAGATTCTTTTACTCACCTTCCATGGGAGTGTTGCTGTCTGGGCGATTTGCAAAGACCACATCCACGTATTCCAGTTGCAGCCTCTGGAGGGAGCCTTTCAGTCCTAGCAGCAGAAGCAGAAAACAGAATATAACCAAAGGCCCAAGAAGTCCAAATAGGACCACACTTAGAAAGTGCTTGAGTTTGATTTCTTTCAAGAATTTACTTAAAAACAAACACTGAGTTAATTACAAGAGTCCTCTTGAACAGGGCACAGCAAGACGATAGCAGCAATTGCTTACCTTCAGAAACATCAGTTGGAGTTATTTCCATATGACTAACCTTCACAAGAGTTAAACCAGAAGAAAGATGATAGTGTCTGGGTTTTAGTATAATAATGGAAAATGATGTTTGAGCAAGCCGGAGGGAAACCCTCCAAATCCAAGAATCAAACAGCCTAGAGAACCACAGAGGCTCTCACCATTCCCAGTGCTCCTAATACAGTTCTTTATGCTATGGTGACCCACAACCATAAGATTATTTTTTCACTGTTATAAATTGTAACCTAAATATCTGTGTTTTCCGATGGCCTTAGGCGACCCCTGTAAAAGGGTCACTTGGATCAAAGGTTGAGAGCAAATGGCCTAGAGAGAGACACTTTTTGGGAGGGGAGGGAGACTTGAACCAACCTCTCACTAGGGTGAAATTCAGTACTGAGTAGACTCCTCCACCCTGCCCTTGCTCCCAGGCTAATCTTCACAGAGAGTCTCTGGATCCACCCCAGAGCTAGGCAAGCATCTCTGACATTGGTGAGCTGGACCCGGGTTCTCACTTACACAATTGCTAACTCAGCCAGTATACCAGTTCTAAAGGTTGTAGCATCAGGTATGACACTACTTAACACCAATCTTGTTAGCCAAGGGATTACCTCCACTATTCACCTTCAATCTCAGGCAGCAAGTTCAAAGACATTTTATTTGCAAGTAACGTATGATGGAAAGAGGTATAGAACTTTTACTTGAAACTCAGTGCTGGGGCTGTAGATTCTTCCCATGAACAACACCCATGCAGAAAAGCCTGGATGTCACATAAAATTCCAGTTTGCATTGCCTGTACCTGGCTGCAGTGGTGTCCAGCCAAAGGGACGACATCACCAGACAGGCCATGGAAACATAGTTACACTGGACTCAGGAACCTAAGGGCTCCAGAGAGGCACCCAAACCTGGCCTTTTGAGCTGCATCCCTTGTGGTAAGGCTCAGGGCTGCTTAGAACCCTGTTGTTCCTGACTGCAGGCTAGTGATTGTAGATGAGGTGTTCGGTCCTGAGATTGGATCACCTTATCTAGGCAGTCCCCTAATCTACCACATACAGCGGTACCAATTGCAACAAACCTAAGCTAGGGATAGCAGAATAGCAGCACTAGTTTTGAATTTACTGGGACTAGCGCCCTCTAGTGTTGCAACCGTGGGCAATAAATACAGGCTCCAGAACGACCTTCTTAGAATTCCCAGGCCAGGCACCATTAAAGCCAAGTAGTGACAGCTGGAATACACGCCGAATGCTTCAGTGCATGGATGCTGTCAGATACTAACAAGCATCGAGAGCTTCCAGGGAGCTGAGATGTCAAAAGCCGATGATGAGGTGGTGGATATGTTGGCCTCTTGGACAAGAATTCAAAACAGTTATTTGATGGAAAGTCGTGAACTTCAAGAAGATACAGAGAAGCTGAGCATGGTGACACATGGCTGTACTTCCAGCACTAAGTATGTTGAGGCAGGAGGATTGCAACTTAGAAGCTTGTCTGAGTTAATGAGATCCTGTTTTGTGTAATGGTCAAGCAAGAGTTGGAGAAATAGTCTTTCTCAAGAAAGAACACACCAATTGGTTATCTAATACCAAATGGACAGCCCTGAAAATGTACATAAAAGTAACATTATGTAGGTTGTATTTATGAATGTAAGACTATATATATGTGTATGTGCATGTGTCTGTGTGTTTGTGTATGTGTGTGTATGTATGCATGTATGTGTATGTGTGCGTGTGTGTCTGTGTCTGTATGTCTGTGTATGTGTTTGTGTATCTATGTCTGTGTATGTGTGTCTCTGTGTGTGTATATGTATATACATATATATGTGTGTATATGTATATATGTGTATGTTTGTGTGTGTCTGTATGTCTGTGTATATCCATGTATATATGTGTGTGTCCATGTGTATATGTATGCATGCATGTGTCTCTGTGTGTATGTGTGCATGTATGTATGTATGTGTGTATGTATATATTTGTGACAACAAATAATGAAAAATAGAAGCCATGCATTTGGAAGAAAGCAAGGAAAGATGTATAGGAGGGTTTGAAGGGAGGAAAGGGTAGGAGGAAGTGACATAATTATAATCTCAAAAAATATGTATATGTACATGTATATGTATATGTATGCCAGAACTGGTCCAGGGGTGGATAATACATTAGAAATAACCTACTGAAACATGATCCTTAAAAGCACAAGAGAATCTGGGTGGTGGTGGTGGGAGCACACCCTTTTTCCAGCACTTGAGATGTAGAAGCAGACAAATATCTAAGTTCAAGGCCAGCCTGGTCTACAGAGGGAGCTCCAGGACAGCCAGGGCTACACAGACAAACCCTGTCTTGAAAATGAGAAATAAAAGCAGACAACAACCATAACAACAACAAAATAAAATCTCTGGAGAAACAATTGAGTAATCACCAGGAAACCTTGCTACAGAAAGTAAAATCATTTTTAGAACCTGTAACAACTCCTGGAGCTGAAATGCAGAGCAGATGAAGAGGGAACTGACAGCATCCACAGAGAATCCACCTAACAGCAGGGGCAGTGAACTTGAAGTCAAGATATTTGAATATATCCAGGAGGAAGAAAGTGAAAAGGAATGAGGAAAGCTCGCAGGGTCTCAGAACATCATGAAAAGAAGAGATACTCAGGTTTGGGGTTTCAGTGAGGGTTTCGGAATCCTAGAGTTAAACATTTACTAAAAGTAACAAGGGGATGGAAAGATGGCTTCGGCAGCTAATAAGTCTTTTCTTCTCTACCAGGGACCCCAGTTCAATTCCTAGCAGAGTTGGGTGGCATCTATAGCCTGTAACTCTAGCTCCTTTCTGACCTTGACTCTTCTTCCCTGCACATGTGGCATCTACTCACACAGACACAAATACATATGCATAAATTTTAAGAGATAAAACTTATAAAAATATAATAACATGCTGAGAAAAAGTGACAGTCTAGTGCTCAGGCCTGAACAGGACATCTCTACCTCCTCTCTGATGCTCCAGGATCGTTATAGACAGAAGGGTCAGAAAGTATACAAGAGCCGGAAAGGCTGTGAAAGGCTAATTTCTGGGTATGCCACGATCAATGCAACTGTGATTTCCCAGCAGCTGAGGCTGTCTTGTATAACACTCGCCTTGACATCAGTTAAACATGGATAAGGGAGGGGCTCGTGGGCCCTACCCCTCCCTACTGAACTATTGGCTACTAGTGGACTCTGGGAGAGGCTCAGCCATTATATTTCATTGTATACCCATGTGTGACTCACACATTATCCCATGACTGCCTTAGTGAAACTCAGGGTGTCACAAAACAAAACAAAACAAAACAAAACAAAAGGACCAGAATTTGAGAAAGCGACTTGCAGCTAGAAGGGAGTTAGACAGAGGAAGAGGAAGATGGGAGAGGAGGAAGAGAGAGTAACCCGAATGTATTATGCAATGCATTCGTATAAAATGCGTTATCAAAGAACACATTTAATAAATAAAGTATATTAAAAACTGGTTTTATAGGAATAAGCATGATTCACACATAGGTTTGTATATACATAAAAATGTATGACGATATTAATGTATTTCCTAAAAAAGATAGTAACAAAAAGCTTTCCAAACCTAGAGAGAGAACCAAATACCCAGATGGAGGAAAGTCAAAGGTAACAGATGTGATTTAACCAAATCTACCCCAAGTTGACATGTTATAATCAGGTCTCAAAAGTTAAAAGAAGAGAATTGTGAAAATAGCAAGAGAAGAAGGAATGGAGGGAGGATGTGTAAGAGGAGGAAGTGGAAGGATAGGAAGGGCTGATATTGGGTTGTAAAGTGAATACATGATAATAGTAATAGTAATAACTAATAATTAATAATAATGGCTGGTGTACTCAGCAAAGCAAGCTTTCAGAGGAGGAGACAAAAGGATATTTCTAAATAGAAGCGAAGGGAATTCTTGCCACTTAGACTCAGTCTAGAATAAATCCTAAGGGGAATTCTTGCGAGCACAAGACATTGTTGAGTAAACAAAACACTGGAAGCGGGCAGTGAGTTTTCAGACAGATGTGGTGTCTTCTAATACTTTAACTATGGCACTCCAAATATCTTTAGTATGAGGATTAAAAATCAAAAAATTTGAAAATGACTACACTGCTATTTTAAGAAATAGGCAATAGAAAAAGATGAAATGAAACATTAGAAATTAAAATATATGACAGAATACAGTGCATGTATTGAGGTTTTCTTTATTTTTAATATTTATGATCAAAATTAAGTTGCCATATTTTCAAAATAACTTGTACTAAATAATCTTTTTGTATATTTAATATTAAGTACAAAGAGAAAACCTACGGTTACACCATAACAAAAAATAAAGAATCGCTGGGCGTGGTGGCGCACGCCTTTAATCCTAGCACTTGGGAGGCAGAGGCAGGCAGATTTCTGAGTTTGAGGCCAGCCTGGTCTACAGAGTGAGTTCAAGGACAGCCAGGACTACACAAGAGAAACCCTGTCCCGAAACAAACAGACAAACGAAACAACCAAAAAAAAAAAAAAAAAAAAAAAAAAGAACCAGACAACACTACTAGAAAAACTCACAACCAAAAACACTGAGAGAGGAAGAAATGAGGAGCTAAAACAATATAGAAAACAAGTAACATCATAAAAAACAATATAACACCCATCATGATGGGTGAGTCCTTTCCCATCAATAACTATTTTAAATATAACTGGATGGAATTCTGCAATACAGATATACATAATGAAGAAAAGTATTTGTCCAATATACATCTGACTAAGGACTGATATCAAGAACATTGAAGAGACTCAATAGCAAATCATTATCTACCACCACTGTAATCATCTTTGTCATGATTCAATTATGTAATGGTAAATAGGCTGAAATATATATTGCCTCAAATAAATGAAAAAAAATGTGATTATCTATCTATCTATCTGACTATCTATCTATCTATCTATCTATCTATCTATCTATCTATCTATCTTATAAGGTCATGCATATTATATTCAGCCACTAGAACATTATATCCTATCATTTATGACAACATAATATACGGAAAGCAAAACATTATTCTTTTTTAATTTTAATTTTTACTATTTTCTTTATTTACATTTCAAATGTTTTCCCCTTTCCTAGTTTCCCCTCTGAAAATCCCCTATCCCCTTCTCCCCTTCCCCTGCTCCCCAACCCACCCACTCCTGCTTCCTGTCCTAGTATTCTTATACTGGGGCATCAAGCCTTCACAGGACCATATGCAGACCATTCCTCTGCCACATATGCAGCTAGAGCCATGAGTCCCACCATGTGGCAAAACATTATTCTAAGTAAAATAAAACATATAAGAAAACAAATGCCAAGTGGTCTCACTTACATGCAGAGTTTAAAAATGTTATGCTGGGGGCCAGAGAGATGCTCAGTAGTAGGAGCAGAGGGTCCTCTCTAAGTTTGGTTACTAGTGATGTGTTTATAGAAAGGTAAAGAGCGAGGGGATATGTTTGGTGGAGGTGTAGTCAGGTATGGGGGAAGCATCCCTTCCCCCTGAGGGACCAGCCACATGATGGTATAGTATAGAATAGAGTTTATTCAGGGCATGGGGAGGGGAGTCAAGAGGGTAGGCGAGAGAGAGAGAGAGAGAGAGAGAGAGAGAGACAGAGAGAGAGACAGAGACAGAGAGACAGAGAGATAGAGAGAGAGGGACAGACAGACAGGACAGACAGAGACAGACAGAGAGAGTAGAGTAGTAGAGGCTGGCCATGAGTACATGAAGAGAGGGGGGAAGGGAACAGGGAGAGAGTAGGAGCAGGAAGGCAAGAGCAGGAGAGAGAGAGAGAGAGAGAGAGAGAGAGAGAGAGAGAGAGAGAGAGAGAGAGGGAGGAGGGGGCAGGCAGCCCCTTTTATAATGAGTCGGGCATACCTGGCTATTGCCAGGTAACTGTGGGGCAGAGATTAGACAAAATGCTAACACCTAGCACCCATATAGTTTGTGGCTGTCTGTAACTGGACTTCCAGGAGGATCTGATGATTCTGGTCTCCTTGGACATTACAGAAACCTGGTGCACACACATACATGCAGGCAAAACCCTCATGCACACAAAATAAAAATAAATTTAAAAAAGAGTAGAATAAATGGCCTTCAGATGCTGGATGTGGTAAGTACTGAGGAATGGGAGGTGGGGAAAGATTGGTTACAGATGTTAAGTTAAATATGTAGAGGGACTGCTGCTATACAGTAGGGTAATGATCAATAACAACAGTATACTGTATATTCCAAGAATGTTAGAATTTGAATGTTTCTAATAAAAGAAATGATAACGATAAAGTTGCTTATCTTGATTTGAATGTTATCTCATGTGCGCATGCACAAGATATCTCCCAAATATGTGCAATTTTTAATAAGCAGGGACTCTTATGGAAGAATAGGAGGAAGGACTGTAGGCTCTGGAGGGGACAGGAACTCCACAGTAAAACCGACGGTGTCAACTAACCTGGATTTTTGGGGCTGTCAGAGTCCGAACCATCAACCAAAGAACATACACAGGCCAGATCTACGCCTGTCTGCACATATGTAGCAGATGTGCAGGTTGACCTTTGTGTGGGTCCAGAACAACTGGAGTGGGGGCTATCTGAAAAGCTGTTGCCTGTACGTGGGATATGTTCTTCTAGCTGGGTTGTCTTTCTCTCTCAGTGGGAGAGGATGCACCTAGCCTCCAGACTTGAAGTGCCAGGGTGGGGAGACACCCAGGAGCCTCCCTGCTCAGAGGGGAAGGGGAGGAGGGATGGAGGCAAAGATGACCTGGAGGAGGGCAGTGAGTAGGATGTAAAGTGAACAAGTTTAAAAAAAAAAACAAGAATAAGGAAAATACATTGAATGCAATGATGTGTTGGTTGATCCCAGGAACCGTTAAATCATATCAAAGACTGACTTTACTTTGATGGAGGAAACCTCAGGCCTCTCACAAGATGACTAGCACCCTCAGCGGGAACTTGGGCAGCCCAGTAATGACCTTCCCTGGTGACACTGTGGCAATAGCTGGAAGCCAAGTTTAAAATAAAAAGGCAGCTTCTCTTCAAGGTTCTTTGTTCTTCTCTGTATAAGTTAGGGGCAAATAGGCTGCCTTCACTCCATTTAATAAAGGTATGCTTTAACAGTAATATAAATAGGAGAACAAATAAAGGCTGTACTCAACACTAAGTCTATCAAAGTTTAGAAAGCCCAAAAGATGTGCAGCCAAACTAAATCCTTTTTGAAGATCCTTCCTTTTTCCTTTTATGACACCGGGTCTTGAACCTAGGGCTCTGTGGTTGTTAGGCAAACAGTCTGCATCTAAGCTGCATCTCCAGGCATCTTTATACATTTCTTTTTTCTTTTTCATTATTAGACAAGATTCTCAGGCTGACCTTGGATTTGAAGTCCTCTTATGTTAGCCCCAGGGTTGCTGGGATTGCACGCCTGTACCAATGGGTCTGGCTTTGTTTTTCTTTTAAGGATGTAAGGTCTAGTATAATAGAAATAGTGAAACTCAGGAGATCTGAAAGCAATGGCTATGTTTCAGTCCTAAACATTGGTCAGGAAAATTTAATTAATTTCACTAATATCAATACTTCCCCCAAATAGACTGCATTATATATAGTATTATGCAACCAAAAGGAGGGCAGCTTCAGGGAACTGTTTCATCTCAGTCCCGGGAGGCACAGCAGGTCCTTATCTGCCTCTTTAATCCCTAGGAAGACTGGAGGTTTTCTCCTTTTATTATAAGCATAAAATTAATTGCCTGGTAAATGAGGCTCTTATAAATTTAAATTTGGCTCATTTAAATTTGATTTTAAAACTAGTTTATTGGATAGTCACAATTTTCTGACAGAAAAATGGAATGCTGGAATTGAGCCCAGGAAATATTTTCTGTTCAAGAAAGGATGGCCTGTAGTGGTTCTTGTTAAAAGCTTTGATGAGGAGATAAGGGTAGACAGGTGTTAGGCGGCCAAATAACTCTTCCTAAGCTGGGTGATGCTCATGGTTGGGATAGCACCAGCTTACTCAAGAAGTAAGTTCACCTTAGAAAGTACTATGATATGAACCACTCCAGGGGGAAATTGTATGTCGACAGGACATAGGACGCAGACAACCAGACAAATATTAAGGTTTGGAAGCATTCTTGGTGATTAAACAAAATACCTTTTGTGACTTAATTTTGCAACCTGCACTTGTGCTAACAAATTTGCCATCTTTAGAACTACTATGGCAGAGAACGTTGTCTAAGGTGTTGGACAAAAATATGATGTGTAATTACACAGTTGTAGTCATATCAGAGGAGAGAGGTAAAGACAAAATGCCCAAAATTCCCTTGGTTGAAGAGAAACAGAGGTATTTCTTTGGCCCATGCCTATGCTCATACCCAGCCCTGGAAACAAGTGTCCTCCTTTCTGAGAATGTCCCTCACCTACTAGGTCTCATTAGTGTAGGCAAAGAGGACTGTAGGAGGAGAAGTGTGAGTAATTTGGCACCACTGCAACTCATTTATCATTTCATGTGACAAATCTCAATTTGTCCCCAAAGTGTGCCAGATCCTAGGACCATAATGATATATAGATACAGTCTTCAATCTCAAGGATAAAACATGTACATTGAGGGCATCTAAAGGCCTGAGTTCTTTGTAAAGCCATAATGCTCATCTGTAACAATGGCGTGACAGGTCCATCTCACTGTATTTGGTGAATATTAGGTCATTCTTGGCCTCTCTATTATTCCTCTGGAAGCTCTGTGTTTGTGGCAACTTTTCAAAAGTCCACAGGATAAAAAAATTTGTATTTTCAAACGACTACAAGGAAACAGACCTAAGTCTATTTTTCCTTTTGATTTTGATATGAGGCCCCCAACACATACACAGCAGAGGACTTCTGAGTCTTGACTTAGTGAGAGAAGATGCACCTAGCCATCAAGAGACTTGAGGCCCCAGGGAGTGGGGAGGTCTGGTGGGGTGGGGGTGGGAGGTTTGGGGGGTGGTGACATCTTAGAGATAGCTGGGGGTGGGGGAGAGGAGGTATGGGATGTGGAACAGTCAGAGGAGAGACAAGGAAGGGATAAAGACTGGACTGTAAGAAAGGATTAAAGAATAAAAATAAATAGGTAAATAAATAAAAAAAAATAGATTCTGATATTGTTAAGATTTTCTTTCTTTTCTTTAAAAGATGTATTTGTTTATGAATTTGGATATTATGTTTGCATACCAGAAGAGGACTTCAGATTGCATGAGTCTAGAATTATAAAGCCGTTTTCTGAGTGCTGGGAATTGAACTCGGGAAGAGCACCCAGTGATTTTAACCATTGAGCCATTCTCTCTAGCCGTTTATTGTCTATTGTTTTTTTTGTTTTTGTTTTTGTTTTTTTTATATAGGGTTTTCCTGTGTAGCTCTGTCTGCCTTAGAACTTGCTTGGTAGACTAGATTAGCCTTGAACTCAGAGACATGCCTTCCTCTACCTCCCCAGTGCTAGGAACAAAGGTATGCACTACCTTGCCCAGCTTAGAACTAATATTTTTGCACAGCTTTCTAAAATAATAACTTTCCTGAAAACTTTGAACAGACAGGCATGGTTACATGGGCAGCACTTGTTCAGGGTTGTAGCTTTAACCATATATCAACTGATAATTAGTGTATTGAGTCTGCAAGAGCTCTATCTAACTACGCTGTTTGAATAAATTTACCTATTGTGTTCTTGCTTTTCTATGTAGCTTTGAAAAATATTGCTTTAAGTAATGTCTGTGATTTCCCTACATAGCTTCCAGTTTCTGTTCTGTAGTAGTTCTCTCAGTCACCCACTTCTTTTATCAAAGGCACCTAGTCTATTCAGTTTGCATGTAGCTTTATATTCCACTGTGAAACATGGTGGTCATGAGTGGACATAACTGCTCATGAACATGATGTATGGGAAAGGAACACTGTGATGATTCACTCTGCTTAGAATATTTATCCTTTCACTGAGAAATCACTGATGGTCATTCTTTTAAAGGAGGACTTTGATTTTTAATATTAGTCCCTAACTAAAAAGTTTCAAGCTGACATTTTGCCACCTATTTTCACTTCTGAGCTGACAGAAATGGCTTGTGACTGTAAAATCTTAAGAGAAATGTACTTATTCTGACAATGTGACTGTGGTGGTTTGAATAAGAATGCCCCCATAGGCTCATCTATTTTAATGTTCACCAGAGAATGGTCACCAGAGAGTGGCACTATTTGAAAGGATTAGGAGGTGTGGTCTTGATGGAGGAAGTGTGTCACTGGGGATGGGCTTTGAGTTTTCAAAATCCCACCCAGTCTCTCTCTCTCTCTCTCTCTCTCTCTCTCTCTCTCTCTCTCTCCCTACTGCCTGCAGATCTGGATGTAGAACTCTCAGCTATTTCTTTAGCACCATGTCTGCCTGCATGCTGGCATGCTTTCTGACATAATAATGGATGAAACCTCTCAAACTGTAAGCACGCCCCAATTAAAAGCTTATTTTATGTGCATAGGTGTTTTGCCTGCATATATGTCTATGTGAGAGTGCTGCATCCTCTAAGAACTGGAGTTAACAGACAGTTGTGAGCTGCCATGGGGATGCTGAGAATTGAACTCTGGTCCTCTGAAAGATCTCTTAACTGCTGAGTCATCTCTTCAGCCCCCAAATGCTTATTTTTATATGAGTGACCTTGGTCATGATGTCTCTTCACAGCAATAGAACATTGACTAAGACAGTGACTTATCAAACCATTCTAATTCCTTTATGTTAGGCACTCAATCTGTCAGATTCTTAAAGCACAGTTTGTATCTTGGTAAAATGGTTGTGGAATACCTCAATGAATATAGAGGATTGTAGAACCCCGAAGACCTTGGGACTCAAAAGGGATATAATAAACCTCTTAGCAAAATGTCTTCTTTCTTCTTGTAAAGATAAGGAGGAAATCATATTAACTGGGGCTATGTTGAAGACTTTAACTCATAGAGAAGGCTTTTCATACATTTAAAAAACCTATATTACACACAAGCCAAACTCATTTATACTCTGTAAAATAACTCAGGTGTCCAAGGTCAGCCAGCTTTATCTTATTTTCTAACGTTGCTCCTTGGATTTAATGTGCATATGAATCACCAATGTTTAATAAGGCCACCTTTCTCAAAAGGAATATACCAATGAAATCCAAGTATAATTATGTGTATACTTCTTCAAACTGTATTTTTGGCTTAAGAATCTCATGGCGCTCCTCCTCTGCAGAATTCATTTAATTCTCCAATTTCAGTTTGCATACAAATGTCCTATGGGGTTAACTCCTACTTATTAGCCCTTGTCTTTGGCTGAAACTACAAACTTCAAAGGAGCACCAATAATAACATAACAAGTGGTCTCAGTCTCCAAACTGAATGCTTGTGTTCAAGTCTGAATCTGGGTCAGCGTAGAGTTTTGTTGAACTTGTTACCATCCTAAGAGAATCCCTTAACTAAAAAAACAGAAATTTCAGGTGTTCCTATTCAGTTAAATGAGACCTAAAGAAAAGTTACCGAAAAAGAATTCTGAAATCAAACACACATACACTGTGAATCCTAAGACAATGGAGATTCAAAAAATGTTTCTCCATCTCTCTCTCTCTCTCTCTCTCTCTCTCTCTCTCTCTCTCTCTCTCTCTCTGCATTGATTTTGTGAACCATTTTCTGAATCTCTTCCTGACCAATTAGATTAAAAAGAAAACAAATTTTTGAGTACCACACTGCCCTGTTTGGCCAGCTGGACTTTCTGGGTTGTTGGGTAGATGGCACATGCACTGGTGATAGTAGAGAGGAAGGGTGGCTGCTAGGAGGGCAGACTGGACTTGACTTCAGCACCCAGTTGCATAGTAAATCTTAGCAGGACTTGTGTTTGGAGGAAAAAGCTGGAAGCTTTCCCTAGGGTAGGGGTGGCATTCATCATGGCAGCCTCATACGTCATGAGCTCCATAAAGCAGCTGTGCTCATAACACAAGATCATGACAAAATGACACTTGGTGTTCATTATGTGTTGGACATTATGCTGCACACAAATTATTGAATTCTTCGCCCCAGGTTGTAATCCTATAATGTAGGAATATTTGGAATCTATGTTATTCTCAAAACAAAACAAAACAAAACACCAAAAAAAAAAAAAACCCAAAACACCAGAGGTTTAAGTAACTTGTAGGTTATTTAGCTCATAAGTAATAAGTAGTAGGAATTTGAATGTTGGTCTCAAAGCTCATGTACACAGAAATAAACACCAAAAATTGAGAAATACAAACCTCAGATAAACACTTTTTAAACACTGAAATGATAAATAAACATTATGGTTAAAAGTATGTGTATATGTGAGGGAGGGGGAGAGAGAGAGAGAATTGCTTTCAGAAGCCTCCTTTTAAAATTAAAATTCAGTAATTGGGAGTTTGTGTGGTGTTAGCAGGTAAAGGCTCCTGCTGCCAAGACTAATAGTCCAAGTTTGCTTATTGGGATCACCGTCATGGAAGGATAGAACTCCTACAAATTGTACTGTGATTGTATTATGTACTCTACATTAGAGCCCTGGCACCCCACTCCTCCCTGTATCCAATAAAATAGAATAAAATGTAATAAAAATAGAAATTAATTAATTGAATATCAGAACTTTTTCTACCAGGAGTCCAATTGGGTGTTTCAGGATGAACTTCTCCACACCACCTGGGCTGCATAGAGAATAAAAAAGAGTATGCAGCAGTCTCCAAAGAGCTCCTGAAATTGAGACTACCAAACCAAACAACTATACACACACACACACACACACACACACACACACACACACAATGATGTATATTCTATAAAAACACAAAAGCTAATTCTCAGGGGGGAAAAAGCGTAAAATTACAAAAAGAAGTTTGGACTCACTAACAAATGAGTAAATAAATAAAACCACTTCATTTGACATGTCTTCTTATAAGAAAATAATTGTTGAAATGCACTTTATTCTTTGACTTAAAACTGCTCCTAGAGTCTACCCTATTTACAGAAAGATGATCACTTACATAATTCGTTCTTATAGTAAAATGTTGTGTGTAAAATATATTTTAGTTGAGGAAAAAAAGTCTAGGTTAATATCTACAATTTGATTCTACTATTTTATATTTTCATATTCATATATATATATATATATATATAAAATGTGTTTTAATCAAATCTCCCTTCCAATCTTTTCCCTCAATTCTTTCCCTTTCCCCTTTCAACTTCATGTGTTCTCTTTTAAAACCCATTAAATTCATTTAATGCCATCTGAATATGCTTGGGTCTACAATCATCTCTTGGAGCATGGGTAGCCTTTCCTTTAAAACTAACTCTTCTGACCCCTGCAGTCATCAATTGCAAAGCAGGTCTTGAGCAGATAGTCATAGCCACTGGGAGTTCATGTGTGCAAAGTGTGCAACTGGAACAGTGTAGTAGGAGTTAAAACCCCCCTCACAGTAAATGTCCAGCAGATATTTCACTGCAGATGATTACCACTTCTGGCTCTTAAAATCTTTCCACCCTCTCTTCCTCAGTGATCCCTGAGCCTTGGGAGGAGTGACTACGATATTGATGGCCCGCTTAGAGTTGAGCACACCACTGTCCCTTATTCTTTGCATGCTAACCAGGTATAGGTCTCTGTATTAATTACCATTGAAAACTGGTGAGTGTTGAGAGATATGCCCAACTACGTGGGTGTGCAGTCAGCCAGATGAGCAAGCTAGTGCAGGACACATACCAGATTGTTAAAATGGAGGAGGGAATGAAACGGAGTGTGCGGTGGTAGAGGTGGTGTCTTAGAGTTTTACTGCTGTGAATAGACACCATGACTGAGACAATGCTTATAAAAACATTTAGTTGGGGCTGGATTATAGGTTCAGAGATTCAGTCCAGTATCATCAAGGTGGGAGAATGACAGTGTTTAGGCAGGCATGGTGCAAGTAAAGCTGAGAGTCTTCATCTTCATCCGAAGGCTGCTATGAGGAGACTGACCTCCAAACAGCTAGGGTGAGGGTCCTATAGCCCACACCCATAAGGACACACCTACTCCAACAAGGCCACACCTACTCCAGTAGGGCCACACCTTCTAATAGTGCCACTCCCTGGGTCAAGCATATACAAACCATCACAGGTGGTGATGGCTTTATTTTTTAAATTTTGATAATGTTGAGATTTCATGAATGGAATTATTTACAAAGAAGGAGAAATTCTATGCCTTAATAATTAATCATAAATATAAAGATATAAAAACCTTGGAGACTTTCTCTCTCTCTCCCTCTCTCCCTCTCTCCCTCTCTCTCTCCCTCTCTCCCTCTCCCCCTCTCTCCCCCTCTCTCCCCCTCTCTCCCCCTCTCCCTCCCTCCTCCTTCCCTCCCTCCCTCCCTCCCTCCTCCCTCTCCCCCCTCCCCCTCTCCCCCCTCCCTCCCTCCCTCCCTCCCTTCCTTCCTCCCTTTCTCCCCCGTCCCCCTCCTCTGTGTGTGTGTGTGTGTGTGTGTGTGTGTGTGTGTTACTAGGATTGAACCCAAGCCTTGAACCTGCTAGGCATGCACCCTAACTCTGAACTACATGCCCATTCTTTCTTGTCCTTGTTGGGTGCTAATTCTTTGTGCATCTCTATGCTCCTTGAGCTCCACCCCAGGAAGAAAGTCGATTACTGGCTGCTTTTTTTCATAAATGACGTTTTCCTTCCCATATTTTATTTCTTCTCTCAAATATTATATCCTGACAGCAGTTTTCTCCCTCTCCCCTTCCTCCAGTCTCTTCCCCCCTTCCCCCCAGAAAAGAGAATCCCTCTTAGGGACATTAACCAAACACTGTATAACAAGCTACAATAAGACCAGGCACACACCATCACATCAAGACTGGACAAGGAGGAAAAAGGTCCTACCATAGGCAAAAGAGTCAGGGTCAGCCCTGGCTCCCACTATTAGGATTCCCATAAGAACATCAAGCTATTCATCCATAAATATATGCAGAGGACCTATGTGTTTTGAACCTATTTTACTAATACCTTGCTTGAAACAGGATCCTACAAACTGAAATAAAATGGAAACAGTAGCACTTACCTTCAATGATGTGCTTTCTTGACAGTCCCCTTTCTGTCTCAGCTCTGCAACAAAACAGAGCCAGGTGACTGACTCAGGAATACTGTTTTATTTTCTAAAAATTGTTTCAAAACACAGAATAATAACAATTCTTACTTCTTATACATTGCTAAGTTTTTACTATATTTTTTAGCAACTTCTGCACCACTGGCTGCAGAAGAGAGAAAGCTGGTGGGCAATACCCCACATGTAGATACCTAAGAGATGTGGCCAGCATATTGATATTATTCAGCTCTAGGCTTAGCTACCAACCAGCCATTGTATACACTTTCATTAGAGAACTCAATACACAGCTTAGTCTTCTAGCCTTGTCCCTAACCACTCTAGAGAAGAAAAACACTCCAGGCACAAGTTAATAGTGTACTCTATGGTGGCCACAACAGTGATAGTAAATTTTTGCATGAGGCAAATTTGAAGGCAACTTTTGATGTTGAAAATAATTTAACAATGATTACAAAGAAAAAGATGCAACAAAATTTTCTTAAACTAGCATCCAAGGAGACAGGACAAACCCTTGATGACAGAACTTCTATCACTCCAGAAAAAACCTTAAGTGTGGACAAATAGAAAGGATGTGATGGTTGAGTTATAAAGTATCAATGAAGCTTTCCTTCACTATGAGTCCTTTGGACAGCCTCTCCTATAAAAAATGTAAGCCACAATCCCCCCTTTAATATATCCATTCTGAGTCTTTTACAACTACCCCAGTCATATTGTATGTGGCTCTGTTGCATGGTGGCTCTTGTATCTGGTCTCATTTCTTAATTATTTGCACCCTCAAGGCAAGGTATCAGGTACCTTTGCAAACCGAGGAACCAAGGACACCATGAGTTAAATTACAGAAACCAGATGCCTGCATTTCTTATAGGTTCAATATTATCTAAAAAGAAGACAATATGACTAAAGATCTAAATTTTATCTTAGTTCTTCATATTATTAGCAAGCTCAAGGATCGTAGCAGTATGGGCACATGTGTATACACATGCATTGTGATGGGACTCTTCCTGAAGAACTAGCCTGGTCCTCCTATTTTAAAAGACAAACATATGGTAACAACAACAAAAAGAAATAGCGCAGACTAAATCAAACAAATATTCACAAACCCTTCACCAACACTATTTATTTCAGGGTGGTAAATGAGGTTTTGCATGTTCCTGGTTTGTTATTTTTGTTAAGATCCCAGTATCTCTGAGATTTCTTCAAGAAGCACTGAGCCAGCCATTGCTCTGGTATAAGGACTAGCTTGTTGTTTTCTTACGAGTTTGGTGATAACAGCCAGTTCCCTGCTTCTTGCTGAATAATGTAAACAACCAGTTCAAGCACGAACAGGCTGGTTCATAGAAGCCAGCTCAGCCTGTGGATTTGTTCTGCATCAAGCGACACACAGAGGCTGCTCTTTCATTGTCCTGCTGCTGAGTGACACGGGCATAGCTTCTGCTATTCCCCAATGAGATGGTCTTTTTGATCAGTTCTCTCAGAACCCTCTGCAGAAATGATCAGAGACTTGAACACCGAGGCAGACAAGGTATTTTTATCTTTGTGTTCTGTGGAAATCTTTGAGTTTTGGCAGATTTGAGGAGATTTTCTTTTGTGATGCTTTATTTTCTTTTCCTGAATTTTGAACTCGCTTTTGGAAATGGTTCTAAGTTAGAAACTGACAAATCTACACGAATCATTTAGTAACAAGGGGCCACCTGCCATGTACTAAATTTCTTTGGGAATACTCTACTAAAATGTAGCCCTAAGATAATTACTATTTCTTTAGCATTAGAAAAAAAAATAGGCCAATCAATTTTAATGAGTTAACTGTGAAGTAGTTGCTAAAAAAACAATCAATAAAACAAACAACAACAAAAACCAAAGGAAAAAAGCAGGAATTGCCAGTTATTTCCTATCTCACAGAAAATAAAAAATGAAAGGTATTTAACTTACTTTCCACCCCAGTAGAGTTTGGTTGTGATGACCAAGCTGGACCTCCTGTACATCAAATAGACACAGAAAAATAGTGAATAATTTGTGGGGTTTTGATGGACTGAATCATGTTATGATTATAGCACCAGAAGGATTTGTGACAGCACCTTACATTAACAAGAAGACAGAGATGGAGTTCTAAATTCACAGTACCAAAATGTAAGAACAAGGGAGACTGGAAAGTAGTGGCTTGAAGTCAGACACTAGAGAAGGCACTGAAGGAACTAAGTTTTGTAGGAGACCCTGAAGGAGGAGGGCTGCCCAGCCTGCTGGTAAATGGTGTTGCAGTGTGTACTGAGTGGGAGGTGATCTTGGAGGTCAGAAATGGTGCCTGCGAGAACATAGATGACTTACAGGATGAGTTGCTTTGGTAGCTCAAAAGAGCAGCCACTAATTAACACTTATTTAGAACCTGGCAGAATGTTGATCGCCTGTGAACCTTTCCTGGGAGGAAGCCTCTTCTCTGCCAAGGACCACGGGCCCAAGTGGCTCTGGGTTACACTCTTATGCAATCATCACATTCACAGGCAGTGAGAAGTGACTGACTGCATGGAAATGTGAATGATGAGATAAAGCCTCATAGTAAGTAAATGTTAAAATCCTCTACCAGAGGTCCTATCATGTTCCCTTAAAGGAATGGAATGTGGAAATCATGCCTGCAAACTTGTTATCCTCTCAAAAGCCCCACTCCAGGGCAGCAAGGGCAGAAAATGCAGCTTCTCCTGCTGTGATCATGAGGAGCCGTTCTTCGAGAACTACAGGAGTATAATTTAAACTTGTGAGGCAGAGAGAGCTCAGTACACTTCGATTTAGAATAAAATCTTTTGAGATTCAAAATTTAGGATTATTTGAAATACCAGGCATGTCTAACGATGTTGCCTGCAGAGGATGTGAGACCTCAAAGCTATAGGGGCATACACTAACTCTACAGGTGTAGTTAATGGTGACCTGTGGGGAATGATGGGTACAGTTCTGACAACTTGGTGGTCAAGCAAAAAGTTTATTGAAAATGTCAGCAACCCCACCCTACCAACTCCCTGAAAAGCAATTTGAGTTACAGATATGGAAGGCCCTGAACATCTCCAAAAGGGCTGTGTACTTTTCAGATTAGCACGTGAACCTTCTGCTAGCTATAGTGATAACAATCTGCAAAGGGGAGCCAGGTCTCCTTTAGCAAGCATTTTGTGCCTTCCAAAATATATCCAAAATAGCATAAAATATGAACTTGAACTCTTTTGGTTATCAGAGCAAATATTATTCTAAAGCTGTACATTCTATCCCAACATTGAAGTTAGACTCTATACAAAACTGTCTGCCCCAGAGGGTGTGCACATTAGCATCTATGTGCAAGTAGCAAGCAACTGTTCTGGGTGGGGACTGAAATGTGAATGTAACACAGTAAGACGAAGTCTCCCAGTGGCTTTGCTTTCCTCTCACTTGGTCAGCATGGCACCTCAGCAGCCATTTTACAGTTAGGGAAATCGAGGCTCAGGGAAGTGAAATTACATTCTCTGGACAATACAGTTAGCAAGTGACGGCTCGAGGACCAGAAACCAAGCCAGCTAGCTGAACCACTTTTATTAGCTCAATGCCAGGATTGCATGGTTTAATCTTCTCTTCTCACCAGTTTTCTCCTGGAGGCAATGTGAACCATATAAACTTTTCATAGCACAGTAGTAGCTTGAGCTGTTATTTGCTAGGCTGAAAGGTGGCTGGTGAAATATTCATAGTAGTCTGTCTCCCACAAGGTAGGTATGATGGGTTCTGTAATTAAGGAGGATGGGTCAATGCTTGCTAAGGGAAAACCACTGCTTCTCCTTACTCAGGCAAGGGACAGTCTTCATCTAGATGTGGATCTTACTCTGCTGTGTTGCATGACAGCCCCAAAATGCCACACAATCCTCAGGACCACTTGCTTTGGGTACAGAGTTGGTGGAAGGAATGGGTGAGCACATTCCTTGAGTTTTTTTTTCTGAACACTCAGAAGTCAGAGTGCCTAGCATTCAGGAAAGATGTTGTCAACTGTATCCAGATGAGAAAGCTCTAGGCAATTATGCCACGGGCTTTTTGTTTCATCTTTGTACAGAGAGTTGTTAATAAAATGAGTGGTGAACATAAATCTGTGTGTCTGGATAGTTTCCTGTAGCTTGCTTTCTTCACTAATTACAAGTACAGTTAAAACTATGAAAATGTCATGTCTGTTATGCACAAATAATCTCATGAACAGCTCCTTTTTCTCTACTCAACTACACCGTGATTCCCTGTAGTCAATGGCTATGTATATTTCGAAGTACAAATAATGACCTTTATGGCACTTATTTTCAAACTATTATAGATTATTTCTTTACCAAGTGTTGACTGTGTTTTGGACAGCCTTTTGTTCTAGTACCATGTGATTTAAATTTTATTTTATTTTATTTTATTTTATTTTATTTTATTTTATTTTATTTTGTTTTTGCTTTTCTGGTATAGATCAGTAAGACTTTAAAAGGCAAACTAGCAGTTATGGTAGATGTGGTACCTCCAGCCTTTCTTCTTGATGATGCTTCCCAGAATCACCTCAGCCCTGAAGGGGAAAATAGACAATGTCTTAGGATGCAGTGTCTCAGAAAAGCAAGAGTCAACCCAACACCAGAGCCATCCCATTTTTGAACTCTCAGTGCCTACAGATCCCCAAAATAGAAGCACGCTCAGCTGGTAGCACAGTCTCCACTGTTTCTGCTGGTGCCCGCAGAATCCTGCTCCCAGGCATCCCAGAAGCACCTGCCAAATGCTGGCACTGGCAGGAGACCTCCTGTGGTCCCGACATAAGAAACAGAGGAGTCATCTGGCAGCTTGGTCCCTCATAAAAATATCCCACTTGGTGGTGTTCAACGAGAGTCAGCACCACCTATTTCCATCTATTGTGCTGGAACAATTCAGTTGTGCCCAGAGGCTTCAGACTGTTTTAACAGAAAATACTAGTTTCCCAGTTGATCTTGGAAGAGAAGAAAGAATCTATATGTGTATTCAGATATCTCTAAGTTCAGTGTTGCAGTTATTGTGGTCCATAAGAGAATGTCCTAGGACTGAGTAATGTTTGTCATAGGACTAAGGTATAGGGAGACACTACAAAATATTTTTCCTGTTCCTAAGGCTGGGTTGTGGAATGGTGCACTGAAGACATCCTAAGAATATCCTCACTTCCACTTCCCCAGCAGACTCACCAAGATTGAGGAGACTAAAATGTTCTCCTATAACCCACCCAGTACGATGATCAGTGTAAGAAGCAGTTGGGCTGCCAGAGATTGGAGTAGGGAAGTCAATGCAGTTAGCATTTGGTTCATCAGTGAGCCAGATATGGACGCCATTGTTAGCTAGTATTTGATGTAAACCAAAGTTGTTTTATTTGCGTGCACAGCCTCCAAGGAATCATGATGCATGCTAGCTATGGCACATGCTCCAAATGAACAGACATGGGGTAGTACTGGAATCGTCTTCATTACTCCTTGTTTGTCTGTTGTTACGTGTGACCTTAAATATTGGGAGCCTATCTTAGTTACATAGTGGCCATCAATGAATAACGATTCAAATGGTTGTCCCTTACAGTAGGAGTTGCAATCACTATGTTCCTCTCCTCTGCTTTAGCCAATTCGGTATTGAGCAAGATACCTTGGACTGAGAAAATCTCCTGAGAAGAGGGCATGCAGAAAGGAGCAAGGCCGAACAACTTCGACTTTCCTTTCTTGGATTCATTACAAACAACATAGATGTGGATGCTCAAGTCCTCTGATGGTCCTTAAAAATAGGCAGGTCTTTGAAAAGGAATAACCAAAGTAAGAAGAAGCTCCAAGAATATTTGGAGCAATTACTATTGACTGGGTAAGCCTCAGCTCTACTGTAACTGGCCTGGGGGAGGCGGGCAGCTAGCTTGGTGTGTTCATATTCCATGTCTTCTGCCTTTGCTGGTGGAAGCTGGACACCCACGTTCATTCCAGGAGACCAGGGCTCCATATCGATTCTAAAATACACTAGTTATGTTATGTGACATGTGCTTGCTGATCCGGCCTAATAGAACATCAATTATGTGTTCTAACATAACAAGCCATGTTCAGACTGCCAAGTCGATGCTCAGGCCCAAAGGAAATCTCTAAAGTTACTCGTTACCTTCAGCAAGGTCTCTCTGTCGCTTACAGTCTTCAGAATAGGCTCTGAAGTGCCCTCTTAGAAAAGTTGTTAATTTCTTGGCATCATTAAGAAATCACAACTTTCATGAATATCAGTGTAGGGCGGAGGAAGAACATGCCTGCTGATATATGTACAAGAAGAGCAGTCCCTCCTTGCCAATGCCACAGCAATGTTTGAGCACACCCTCTTGCTTCCACCAATGATGCCATGTGAGAGCTAAAAACTTGTTCTGACTTACTTCCCAGCAGCATAGACCTCAGCTGTGTCGAAGAGATTAACTCCACTTTCGTAGGCAATTGTCATCAGCCGTTCAGCAACCTGCAAGAGGATGCAAGGGTCAGTCAGAAATGCCAGGCATTCTTCCTAGCTGGGAAGCAATGTTAAATCCTTTATCCACCGTTCACTCTGAGATCCTATGAACCACTTGTGTTTTTCTCAGCTGTAGTGAGTGACAAGAGAAAGAGAAGTATAAGGCAGGTGATTCTCCTACCCTCAGACACTGGGTAGGCTGTAATCTCACTCTTGGAGGGGTGTGTTTTGTTGCCCACGGAGCACTGAGGGGTTCAGATCTGTGTTTTCCACCCTGCTGGGAAGACCTTGTATGAGAACACCCTCCGTGACATCTAATCTTGCTGACAAAGAGGGTCATCTGTATCAAAGCTGACTCCAACCCTCAAGCCCTTTCTGCAAGTCAATAGCTTCTGGCAGTTGGATGACTCCTGACCTAAAAGCTTGTGACTTTGCTCAAGGCCTGGCCAACTGTGCTGATGAATCACAGGCCAGACAATCATGACTGTTGTTAAAGCTCCTGCCACCCACAGTTCAGTGGAACAATAAGCATCATCTTGGTGCTGCTGCTGAGTCAACACAGGGGAGGGAGCAAGCTCCTCTGGACTCAGGCCGGAATGGGTCAGGGCTCCGTGTTCCATCCTCCTTGCTGCTCAGGGCAAGTAAGAGCGTGCCAGGAGAGGAGAGGGCTACCTGCAACAATC
This sequence comes from Mus musculus, assembly GCF_000001635.26. Classification (NCBI taxonomy): domain Eukaryota; kingdom Metazoa; phylum Chordata; class Mammalia; order Rodentia; family Muridae; genus Mus; species Mus musculus. Next base: position 65,296,994 of record NC_000069.6, on the reverse strand, counting down.
AGCCTAAGGTGGAGCTGTAGGAGGATGCTGGAAAACGGCAGTGGAGGAATCTTTCTCCACTTTGCTGATTAATTTGCTAGATGTTTGAACATTTTTTTTCCACTTCTCACATAATAACAATTGATTTTCCATTATGTTCTTTGGTGGTGGACTAAAGTTGCTTCACCAGCGTTTCTAATATAGACTGTTTCTGGTGTTTTAAAAATTAGCCTCTCAAGACCATGGGTAGGCTAGTGTGCATATCCACTAGCATTACCCACAAGGAAGCAGTTACTGATTTTTAATTTGATAAGATTAAGACATTATTTTAAAGCAAAGTTGAAAAGTAAAGCAAATATAGGTTTCCTCATTCTGACTGTCCTGTTTTAGATGACGGCAAAAAATTATTGTGGTATGTCTTACAGCATATTGGTGGGTTATTTATTAGGAAATGTAACAATTACATCTTAGCTACAGAGAAGTTTTGAAATGGAGTACCTGAGAATAGACACCCTTCCCAGTCACAGGGTCTGAAGACCTTATGTGGAATAATGGGAAAAACATTGAAGTCTAAAGACTGGATTTAGGCCTTGATATAGTTTTAATCTGAAATGTCTTTCAAGTCCCCTGCATTTGGTCCCTGATCTATAGCATCTTTTGGAGATGGAAGACTCCTTAGGAGGTGTGGCCTAGTGGTAGAAAGCTAAGTCACTAGGCTCCTGCCTGTCTTTACTTCCTGGAGCTTGCAGTTCTCCAGCACGAAGAACATTATGGCCATTTTTACCTGCTTGGAGCTGAGAACTCCTGGAAGACCAAGAGAAAGCTGAAAGATCAGGGAAGTAAACTCATTGTTATTGGCTTACAGTTTTAGCCCCCAGAAAAGAGGTGAGATTGAGCCATTCAGTTGTGAGTGTGATTGGGTTTGGCTAGTCGTCCTTGTTCCTCCTTGTGGACAGCTCTGCAGGACCCTTCCCACAGCTGCTCTCCAGAAGGACTCTAGCTGTTGGATGTACGTCTGTGTTAGTGTCTCTGCAAATGTTCATGACAACTTTATTGTGCAATTTTGAGAGCTGGAATTTTGAAATGGCTCATCACAGAGGTCAGTCCTGCATGTCCAGACATGAGATCCCTACAGCAGAGGACAGACAGTATGAAGGGGAGATCAGAGACTTGTGGTGAGTAGGGGTGGAGACTAGATTTGCCCACAAGGCTAGCCACCATTGCCTTTTTCCTTCTACGCAGTGCACTAGGCACTGGCAGGTTGCATGCAGGCTGGAGACTCTGGCTGTGAACTTCCTTCCTTCCTATGTTGCTGCTTACTTCCAGCCTAACAGTGTCTGTGGCCTTTGCTGTACTCCCTGTGACTGTGCCTTTGTGTTACCCCCATACATCCCTACCTGATGCCAGTCATACGGTCTCTTGATGTGCACCTGGGTCCTCCTGTGGGGAGAAAGGACTTCTTCCTTCTTAGCTACTGGGAGTGTGGCTGTTGAAAGACTTTTTGCTGCCAGCCCCCTAAAACTCTGCTTGGCTGGAGTCACCCAAGATCTGCTAAGCTAGCCTTACCTAATGACTGGGCAGCACAGTTATACACACACACACACACACACACACACACACACACACCCAAGAAGAAAAAAAATGTTAGGAAGGAAAGACAATCCCTACTGCACATTGTCTTCATTAGAACTGTAGAAGCTAAAATCAGCTTACCTCATCTGAGATTTGACCTCCAAATGTCACCCATGTTCCTGGAAGAGAACAAATATTTGTGCATTATTTGTAGCCATTTTTCTAAGATTGTACATAATAAGAGCAGACTTTTGTATCAAGCAGATAGTTCGTAAATGTACTTAGATGAGGGCACATGCAGCCTGTTGTCTAGCCTCCCACCGTCCCCTGTCCACTTCCTAAATATTCCAGAAAGGGTCTATGAACCTTTGGGAGAAGAGTGCTTCTTCAAGCCACCATGGATGCTTGTGGCAGGCAGCCCTGGCCTACAATGAGACTTTGCTTCTGCTATGGGACCAAATACACAAGGAGCCAGTGCTATGTAGCTTACTTGGGCTATACACCTATTTTTCCTCTTCTGCAGTTAAAGGCTCATTCTGACATCGAGCACAAGCAAGGGTCCACAGCCTCAGTGAACCTGACCTTGACTTCTTGCCTTTGCCCTAACAAGACTTTTTTTTTTTTTTTTTGTATTTTCTGTTCCCTTTTAAGAGGACCTTCTCAGACATCTGCCAGACTCTGTTTACAAGACCTGGGTGGTGACAGTTCATGTACCTTCTCTGTATGATCTGCCCTGGGAAGTCTCTGTTGGCTTGGGGTGAAGATAGAGGCAGGAACCAAGGCAAAGACAAAGAAGGCAAAGGGAAGGAGACATAGCTAGCAGCCTGTGTAAAGCGAGACACTGAGCAGGCACGTTATGCTCATCTCCAGCAAGCCTCTTTAGTCAATTCCTTCCTCATCCATTTTTGGGTGTGGGGGCTTAAGTATATCAATGACATCACACTCATGTACTTAAGGTAGAGAGGTGATGTTACAGATTCCGTCTTCAACGAATAGTTAATAGTTTATCTTGATAAATGCTCAAACCAAGACAAACTCAAGGCAGACTGGCAGAGAGTACTTTACCTTACGTCTGGGAGTAAAGCATTCATGGAGGACTTTCTAGAAAAGGTGACACCTTGGTTGAGTCTTATAGGAGTAAAAGGAATGAAAAAGAAAGGGGTAGACATTTCAGATATAGACAAGCGCTTGGGAAAACAAGGCGGTGCAGCTGACTGTATATAGACCATCAGTCCGTGAAACAAGGGCAGAGAGGGAGACCTGAGCAAGTGTGGAAGCAGTGAGGGCATGGGCAAGGTTGGTGTTTATAGGGCGTGAATGAAACGCTGCTGGCAACTTATAGTCTTCATCCTACTGGAACAGTCTCAGCTACTACTATGACACACCTTCTAGATGCCACAAGGGAGTTCTCTTGAGCTGGGCGTGGTGGCGCACGCCTTTAATCCCAGCACTCGGGAGGCAGAGACAGGCGGATTTCTGAGTTTGAGGCCAGCCTGGTCTACAGAGTGAGTTCCAGGACAGCTAGGCCTATACAGAGAAACCCTGTCTCAAACAAACAAACAAACAACAAACAAAGAAAAAAAAAGGAATCATTTGACAGGCTCAAAAGGCAATTCTACTATCCATGTTTGCAGCTGAGCAATCTCACATTAGCCAACACCAAGTGAGATACCCAAGCTTTCACAGGCACGCTCGGCTTTGAGAAGGTTGTCCCTTTCAGTGTATCACGCTGGTGACTTAGACTATCAGTAAATGAGTGTGATACCCATAGACATATGTCGATGGAGTTACTCACTTTGCTTTTGTGCTCTGAGACTGAAACAGAGGGAGTGTATAATGATCTTCCGAGTGTGCTCTCTATCTGCAGAGGTTGCCAATGGGAAGCCCAGAGCTGACCTCAGCTTGCACGCTTGCTTACCTTTGCTAGGATGGAATTGACCAACTTGGTATTTTAATACATTTTGAATGAGTTACTGACATTTAAACACATGGGAATTTTTTTTTTTCTGAAAAGTTTTAGATTTTCAGCAGCATTGACAACAGGGTCAATATTCTTTCTAGGTAGGCACGGCCCAAACTGAGAAAGCAGAGGGTACCTTTATGAAAGACGATGCCAATTAATGGAAAGCTCCCCTCATGCTGCTGCCTGTACTTCCCCATGTATTCTGAACATTGAAGTAAAATGGCTACTGCTTTGTACCATATGCTTATTGCCATTTTTCTTACAGCAGAAATAAGTGGAGCACAAATTTGCACATAAAAAATTGAGTATTTTAAGAAAAAAATAGGCATAGACATTTTCTCCCCAAGATTATTCTAAACAAATGGAGAAAAATCCTATCCTGAGGCACCAAACTAAAACCAGCCATGACTGTACACAGAAAAGATGGTCTTTGAAAACCTTAATGGCCTGGGGAAATGGCAGTTTTTGGTTTTGAATGCGAATTAAGTAAGTGAGATGCTGGGAAATGCAGCTCTGTATTGAGCCGGAAAAAAATGCTCGGCGTCAAAACCTTCTCGCAGACTATACACATTTCTATGAGTCCCCTTGAATGCAGCAGAGACGGTGTGCCCAGAGAACAAACATTTGAGAAAGTTGGTGGAATTAGCTCAGCACGTGAGGTGTGGGGACGAGACATTCAGCACGTTGAGTTGCTGCAAATGAGAAATCGGGTATGGGTGAGAGCTCACTGTGGTGTGGTGAGCACTTTGAAGGGGTCGAAGAACTTTTGGATGGGGGCTCATGAAAAGAAAAACATGAGGGAAGGCTGCCTTGTGTGATGTGGGGAAGTCTCAGATTGTTTGGAAACCGAGTATATACTGGTCAAAGTCAGTGTTGCCAGAGGTGGGTGGTGCTGTCAAGCCAAGGACCAAAGATGGCACTACTTCATAGGAGCACTATACCTGAGCGTCTTAATTTTCTCACTCATCATAAATGGCTTTGGGGAAAGAACTAAAATGGCAGAAGCTATGGGTTCAGTAATGAATCCCACAAATTAGCTATTCTTCTATATCTTCAAGCAAAATTAGGTCAGTGCTTAATGAATTTGCTGGCTTGCTTGAACTGTGCAATAAAAGCATTTGTTTTTTGTTTGCTTGGTTTTTTAATTGTTCCTGTCATCAATGGGAATAGACCCATCTCTACTGAGTCCTGAAGATTTCCCCGAGCCTGAGATTCTTGCTGACCTTACAAATCATCTGTACTTGAACACTTTATACAGGGACATTCCTTAACTTACAAAGAGGTTATGGCCTGGTAAATCTATCACGTCTCACATTCCGCATGCACAGAATATTCTAGCTTAGCCAGCGGTCTATTGTATGATATCAGCTGTTTCCTCCATGGTAGGCGGGCTGACCAGAGGCTTACCCACCTGCCGCTGCCCAGCATCAGGACAGGATTTAATGCAAATTTTGTCCCAGGAAAGATCATAATTCACATTCAAAGTACAAAAGTTTGGGCTTTAGCTCAATTGCTGCAGTACTAGACTAGCACACACAAGACCCTAGATTTCATCCCTAACACCATAACAGAAATCAAAGTGTAGTTTCTACCAAATGTACATTGTTGCTGCACCATCATAGAATTATAAATTGCAAGTCAAGACATCGTGATATCAGAACCTATATTTGCATATATTATGATTTGTTCCCCTCAGACCTGACAAAGCTTGGGGAAGTACTTATGGAGGAATAACAATCCATCTCTAGATGAGAATTATAGCCTAAAATTCATCCTCTAAGACAACGTTGTTCAAAATGGGATCCTGAAAAGTTCTCTGATTTCAAGTTTTATGTAAATAAATTAGCATTGTTTAGCTCACTTTTATTAATTAGTTACTGATGGTATTGAAGACACAATGCAACTCTGAAAGCCAGAACTGTATGTACATTTCAGTGGAAGGGAAGGCCAGCCTACACCTATGCACTGGTGGTGATTCCAGTCATGATGTGATGGCACTAATATCAGGAGCAGTTCTATTTCAAAAGAATCAGAAAATCAAAACAAAACAACAAAACCCAACTCTTCAATGTTGCTTTTAAGAATGTGAGGTTACATATGTAGCAGATATACAACTTAGTCTTCATGGGAGTACCCCAACAAGTAGGGCGGGGCTTGTCCCTGACTCTGTTGCCTGCCTGTGGATTCTGTTCCTCTAACTGGGCCGCGCTGTCTGGCCTCAGTGGGAGAGGATGTTCCTGTTTCTGCAGTGACTTGATGTGCCAGGGTGGGTTGGTACCCAGGAGAGGCCTCCGTCTCCTGAGAGGAAGGGGGGGGGAGGAAGGGAGGGGCTGTCCGAGGTGGGGGGCTGTGAGGATGTGGGGACTGTGATTGGGATGTAAAGCGGATAAATAAATAAATGGAGGAAAAAAAAGAATGTAAGGCTGTCTACATCATAGTGAATGTCAGATAGCCTAAAGGACACTATCATACAGAATAAAGACATTAGGTCAAAGCAGCAATAAATTATGAAAAAATAGTGATGGTTAAACAATTTTCCTTTTCAAGTAGGTTAAAATTATCAATATATAGCAGTACATGCATCACATATGTCTATGTTATGGCTATGGTTTGACTATGGTTTGTGTGCCACCGATAGCTCATAGGTTGAGAGTCTGGCCTGGTGCTGTTGGGAAGTGGTGGGAATTTTAAGAGGTAGATCCTGTAGGGTAAGTAAGTCCTTGGCAGCTTTCATGAGGGAGATGTTATGAAAGGACCAAGTTTGGCCCTTCTGTCCTCTCTTCTTATTTGAGACCAGAGTCAATTTTTCATTCAGACATGTACTTCTGTCATGATGTGCTGCCACAAATTGACCTCATAGAGGCCAGGTCAAGCTCACTGCTCCCCTCTATCCCCCACCACTCTTTGTTCCCACTAATCTTGGACTTTGCACCTTTAAAACTCTAAGGTAAATACGTAATCAGTGTCAGATATATTATTATTATTACAGGGATGGCAGACTAATAAAGCTACATATATACACCATAACTAAAACAAAACAAAACAAAACAAAATAGTGTTTCTTATTTTGGAAGTTAGCTATTATTCCAATTGTGTTACCTTGTTAAAGGGGACTACCTCCCCAGATCCTTTCTTCACCACTACTCTCCAAATCCCTAGAATGAAAGTGGGGGCTTAGTAGATGGTTGGCCAATGTTGGTTAAGTTGAACTGAATTGCCTTTTGACTATAATTAGTCTTCAAAGCCCTGGGTCCATTTCCTACTAAGCATATTTACTTTGATTTATTGAAGAGTGATGAATAATGCCCATTAATAATTTATTAGTTTGTCTAGTTCATTAGTTTGTTAGTTTCTAAGTGGTTGATATGCTTCCTGCCATTCCTAGGTACAACAGCCATTTTCTTTCCTGGAGAAGGGCCTTATGGTACTCTTTCCACTTGCTGCAGGACTCCAGTGAGGGGGAGTGGCGACATTGCGGGAAGACGCACCAACTATCACTAGGGAAGGAGATGCCACAGTCCTTGCTGAAGGATACTAGAGCAACAGCTGTGTAGTCAGGCGTCTCTGATTCTAGGATCTCATGTTCTGCTACATTGTCTCCAGGAGAGCTAAGGTGGTTTTGCTATTTAATATGATTCTCTTCATGGCAGGATGGTGTGGGAAGAACTCTGTTCATTCATTAAGAGAAATACATTAGTTCAAGAGTAAACAAAATAACAAATTCAGAAATCTTAGGCCTATGGATATGGGCTGAGGAGAAGTTGCTAGTAGTGGGTCTGGGATGTCTAGACAGATGACTGAGGTAAGGTTGAGGAATTCACTTCTTGTATTTGTCATGTTACATCAACCTAAAGGTATAGAATGGAGACACCCGTTTCCTGAGGAAGCAATACATTCAATCAGGCCTGGGCTGGAGTCCTGAGTCTTCTCTACTCACTAGGAGGATAACAGCTGGTGGCAACAAACAAACAAACAAAATCAGCACAGGACTCTTAGGAAATACAAGGAAAGGTAACGGTCTACCTCAGTGACACCATTAGCTCCCCATCTTAGCTTAGCATTAGAATTTCCTAGAAGCCACTCTAATATTTTATTTGCATCTGAGCTGCATCCTGATTACCTATGCCTTTAATAAGCAACCAAGAGATCTGAACATGGCATGACATACCGAGACTCCCTACTGTGGCCACAGCAGAGATGCAGGCTTGTACTGCAGGACTGGGACACAGCTTAAGGCCACACCTCCTGTAAATGATGCAGGAACATCTCTCCTAACCCCTCCTCCTCATTTTGGCTTGCATCTGTCAGTATTTTACCCAGAGCCTGGCCTTTATTTTTGGATCCAAGCTGCAGACTTTTTTTTTTTCTGGCTTCTAGTATGTTGCTAATGAGCATCTGGCCAGAGTTAACAAATGTGTTATCAACTAAGCCTTTTCTTTTTATTTTGGATACCTTTTCTTACAAGAACCGACAATACCACCCAGGCTCTCAGGGGTGAGGATGGCATCCTCTCACACCTGCACTTTACAAAAGAGCCTGAAATAGCAATAAAACTAGACAAGGAAGTGGTGAAGGCCACGTGGAATTAAAGCGTGCCTCCAAGGTAGGTGAGGTGCAAGTAGTATTCCCATTTACAGCTAAAGAAAGTGTACTTACATACACACTCACGCACACTTTTAATGACTAAACACCATTTAAATCCTTTGTCTACCACTTGGAATGTGGTAAAATGAGAAACTACAGATGAGAAAGAAGTTCTCAGAATCTGCCATATGGATTCACTGTGTTTTTTCCCCCTAGATGAGTGGTTCTTAACCTGTGGGTCCCGACCTCTAACGGGACCTGAATGACTCTTTTACAGGGGTCACCTTAAGACGATCAGAAAACACAGATATTTACATTATGATTCATAGTAGCAACAAAATTACAGTTATAAAGTAGCAATGAAAATAATTTCTTTGGTTGGGAGGGGGGTGGTCACCACAGCAAGAGAAACTGCCATAAAGGGTTGCAGCATTAGGAAGGTTGAGAACCACTGGTCTAGACTCTTCTGTATGCATCTTCAGTTCTAATCCTTACCGGAAAACTCAACAGCATTTTTTTTGAAAAACCACTTATTCTGCATATGAGGAACTCCAGTGTTAGAGCAGTGACTTGCCAGGATTCTTTAGTGGTAGGCTGTTTAAGAGTCCCATGCTGATTTTGGGTCATGTACCTTGAGCCCTCTACCTACCCCATGCTCCATTCCAGCCAATTGTACATCTGTCTGTTTGCAACATCGTCCTGCTTCCAGCTCCATGTTGTTTTAAGAGTTATTTCAGGGTAAGTTTGCCTAGAACCATTTTGTTATATTTGTCCATTTGTCTGATCAGTACAAATTAAAGACAAGAGCGTGGCGTTGAAGATAGGACGGATGACAGGGATGTGCCATTTGGAAGTGGTCAACGTTAGAAGAGTTATAAAGCAGGGTCTGTTCTCCTTTAGTGGCTCAGGAGCTATTTAAGCATCAGTAGGACAGACATCTTGGTATACACTGTAAGCCTTCATCAGAAAGGACAACCTATGCTCTGAATTTTGATGCTAGATTAACTGTAACTACCCATTTAAACCTAAGTTCCTTTCCTGAAGTTTCTTTACAAAGACATGATTTCTGAACTGATTTGGTTTCTTGAGCCACTTAGGAAAATTCAAAATTAAAAAAGCTTACAATCTTTAAGGTGTTCTTCTCTGCTTTTATTTCTTTTGCCCATGTTACTGAATTATATCTTTGTACATTTTAAGCTTGAAGCAAAAGTTATTTAAAGATTACTTTCATTAAACAATCCATCTAATAAACAAGGGTTGCAGCAAATCACAATTCTCCCTACGAAAAAGGGACACTGAATGTGGTTCGTCATATTATATTCCAAATTTCTTGGTTATGGCTCCTAATCTTTTTCTTGTACCGATATTTATGTATTGGGGATTATTTACTCAAATGAAACTGGTAAGGCACAAAAACTCAGTATACAGTATCAACAAAAATTTCTCATGCTGCTCTTTGAGAAGTTCTTATAAGAAATATGTACAGTAGTTAACATAGGTGAAGTAAGCAGTGTTAGAGTAAAAGTAGACACTTAGCATAGAATATAAGAAATAAATATAATTTTTGATTCTTAAAATAAATTCAAATATTTTAAATGCCTTCTTCCAAAATGTGACCTACTGCTAGGATAGTCAAGGTTTTTACCCTGTGAGATCTTTGCACACTGGAATATAGTCTGTGCTCAAACACATATTTTTATTTCTTTTGGGGTCTTTCATGCTTTTACACAGCAAGTTACTATGGGTAAGAGTTCTGATGAATTACCAAGAATTTGAAAGCCAACGTGGGCTTCTGCACTATTTCTTTTATCCCTGAACATTCTTGTTGAATTGCTGTTGTCACTGATAGTTCAGAGAGGTGTTCTACCTCAAATAGGAATAATTTTGAAAAGTTAATATTTCTGAACACGAGAAAACACAGTGTGAATTCATGTGGATGCTAAGATCTGTTAAGAAACACATTTTAATTTCCTGAAAAGCAAAAAAAAAAAGTCTAGGTGAAAACAAGAAGATAATAATTGTAAAAAGGATGAAAAATGTTTTTGCAACAATCCTTTCAAGGTCTCCTTCCTGGGCCATGAATGACCAGATGTTCAGGATATTAAATATTATTAAAAGGCAAATTTTGTGTTCAGAGAGTAGGAATAGTGTGACATTCCTAATGAAGCAGGAATACAAATGTGCTTTTGACTAAGAAATCTTGAACTATAAAAGAATTAAAACAGAATATATATGTATATATACATACATATGTATACATATATACACATATACACATATACATATATGTGTGTGTGAGAGAGACAATTTGATAAAAACCTAAAATAATTCTCATTCTAAACCATAATGCAGTTAGATTCATTCAATTCCTATGTTCAGTTATAGATTCAATTTACATATAAACATTACCTTACTTCATTGGCGATTATAAATACATGCTGCTAATAATTTTACTTTAAAAAATAAAGAATAATCTTTTCTTAATAGAACATTTATAGCCATACCAAGTTAAGGGTATTTCTATATCACCCATAGAATGACACACACTCCTTTTATGCAGAATCTTCTATTTCTATCAAAATAATAGAAACCTTCATTTCTCAGTAATTATATGCAGAAGTTTAACACAACATCAAGAACAAAGTGGAAGAGTCCCATATCATAAAACCAGGGTAATCTATCTTTAATTTTAGGATTCAGTTTAATCTGGACTCTATGTAATGTCTGGTGGTTAACTTGATTATATGCTTCATTAGGTCAAGGGACACTTAGGAGATTAGTGAAGGGCATTTCAGGGTGTGTCTATGATGGGGTTTCTGGAGATATTTAGCATGTGCCGTAGTGAGTGTACTGATCCTGAGATGAATTTGTATGATGGTATTATTGAATGGTGGTGAAAGGTATGAGGTGGGGCTTACATGAAGGAAGCTCTGTGGGTGTGTTTTTTGAGGCCTATATCCTTCTCTAACTTCTAGTGTTTGCTTTTTCTCTGTTTTCTGGTCTCCATGACATGAATTGTTCTGTATGATTTTCCCTCCCAGCCACCATGGTTGACGCCTTTGAAACTGTGAACCAAAATGCAACCTCCCTCAAGTTGTTTCTATTTGGCTTTTGGTTTCAGTGACAAGAAGACTGATTAATGGAAATCCATTGTACTTCCAAATGATAGTCTATCTTGAAAAGTTAATCTATGTCCAAGAGAAGCACAGAACAACTCCTGGAAACCTGGTCTCTAGAGACAAGCTGCTGTTGTCAGCTCTAGCTTTCCCACCCAGGCTTCATCATAGAGACAATGATATTATAATAGCACAGTCATGATTACATGGTAGAACAGTGAAATTTCCTGGCATATGTTACGGACAGCAATCCAGGAATTTAGGTAAATAGAAACCAAAGAACATAAGCATTATAGTTTTATTTTAACAGCCTTTTGTTGATCTCAAACACAGAATGTAGGCCTTCTTGGGACATTCTTTAACAGACTCCCAAGTGAACTATTCAGCCCCAGAGACAGTATAAAACATGGCACCTGTCATGCTCTCCTGGGGTCTCTTATGAATGAAGCAAGAGTAGGAGAGAAGAGATGATCAATGACAGATACAATTCAACCAATTTTTTTATTACCTGCTCCTCTGTTTATCAATACATTGCTTGGAAATGAGTTCATCTGAATGAATACATCATTATTTTAGTTAGTGGTCACATGCCCAAGTGCACACCAGTAGAATGTTCTGAAGGGAGGCTAGGAGGTCATCATGGATCCAGGGAAATGTCAAGGTAGGATAACACTAACATATGCTATCTTAAAGCAGCATGGTGTCAGCTATTTCTTCTGATGGTCCCAGTGACTCTGACTGGGGAAGAAGGAGGTGTTCCCAGAGGGAGCACCAGGACAGAGAGCTACCTGATGATGCTCCATTTTTGGTAGTTTTGTGATAGGTCAAGAATCACAGGAACCACTCACTATGAGAACAGAAGGTTTTGTCAGACAACTATAATGATGGTTTCTTTTAAAGCACATTTTACTAGTTCTTTGAGAATGTTAAGCGGTGAATTTTGGTCATATTTACTCTAAGCTCTTCCCTATAACAATTCCCAGATTCACCCCATCTCCCTGTCTTGTCCTCTTTACTGTTATTATTTCGTGGTGTGTGTGTGTGTGTGTGTGTGTGTGTGTGTGTGTGTTTGTGTGTGTTGATTCTGATTTGTGCTGTTCCTATAATCCCAGGACTGGTTGACCTGTCCAGAGAGAGTTACAACTTTAAAGAAGACCAATACTGAAGTAGCTCCTCTGTTAGGAGTGAGGACTCATGAACCTCTTTCCACTCCATCTAGGATGTTGGCTGGCCTGATCTTGTACAGGTCTCGTGCAGTTGCTGTGATGAAGAATGGCTTTCAAAGGGTAGGAGAGGTACTACCAGTCCCTTCCTCAGGACAGGGGCTCTGTTTGTCTTTTTATTACTGTCTCCAACAATGTAATGGAATTCAGTTTTGCAAATTAAGTTTCTCCTCAGTTAGTAGGCAGCACATTATAAAATTGTTTTTTCTTATTTTACAACAACTCTAAAAGGCATATTTAAATTTTTTCTTTTGGATATACTTCAAATTATGCCCACAGACAATTCATTAATTCACTCTTGAGACTTAATTCATGCCTAAAATGGACAATGATACTTACTCACTGCATAGTTGTGAGAATGAAATAAGATGATGATTATGCCAACCGATATTTTAAGAACTTATAGTGAGTCAGTCACTGTGAATATATTCTATAGACACAATGTCCATCAATCATGACCTCTATGATCTGAGTTTGTTTGTTGGCAGGTGCTGCGGTTGGCTACAAAGCCTGGTCTGGGAGACTCTACAGCTCACACTGTTAGATGGCTTCAACCATATGCACAGCAGCACTCAGGCTATGACCAGGAGTCACTGACTGTTACTTCCCTTCTTATCTCCTAAGAGAAACTATTTGAAACAACAGAAGTTCTAGAGGAAGATACTACTTTAGAGACTGCAGTGAAAGGCCAACTCAGTAGAATATATCACTTCTAAAGGCAACCCCAATTGAAAAAAACTCTGGGAAAGTTGTTATTTGTTATGGATTTTGAGGTAGAACATTATGAATAGGAAAAATTAGAAAGATACTTCAATGTTCAAAGATTTTTTTTTTTAAAGCTGGAAGCAAAGGTAAATAAAAATGAATACCTAGTTCCCTATTTGCTTCTCACACTGGTGAGCAGAAGGACATATGCCCACTTTCTGGCTGGGCCTCTTGCATGCTGTGTGGGAAGCAAATTGCCTTCAGATGTGCCAGACTTCCTCATCTACCCAGCCAGTGATAAGCAAGTAACTCAGGCAAGTCAGGATTGCAACTCAGGGGAAAGCTGGGTTGGTGTCGCTTGTCCAGGTCAGTGAATGTCAACTCCAGCCCAGGAAGTAGAAGCACCTGGGGGAATGAGCCACTCCTGGTAGGGACGGATCATGGTTTAGTGAGTTGGAGAAAAGGTCCAGACATCTCTCTTTTTCTCTCTCTCCTCCTTCTTCCTCTTTCTTACCCCATATGTGTATGTTTAATAGAGCTTGCCACAGTCAACAACTGTTTTAAATGATGATTAGGACATCATGGGAATGTACTCAATCCATCCATGAGAGAACCACAGTATAGGAAAAGAAACCATAATAAAGGTGAAGAACCATTTAGCAGAGAGGGCAGAAAGTGGCTTTGACCCCAAGCTGGAGATTGTAATGCCTCGTATGGCCTTTAGCTTGACCAATAGTCTCATACCCTCAATTTGAATATTTAGTTCACAGTTAGTGGAACTGTTTGGGAAGGATTAGGGGGAGGAGGTGTGACCTTGTTAGAGGAGGTATATTACTGAGGGTGCACTTTGAAGTTTCAAAAGCCCATGCCATGCCCAGTGTGTCTCTCTCTGCCTGCTAAGTGCAGACCAGGATGGAGCTCTAAGCTACTTCTCCAGCATCATGCCTGCCTTCCTCCCACCATGCTTCCTGTCAGGATAATGGACTAACAAAAACCATAAGCAAGTCCTCAATTAATTGTTTTCTATAAATTGTCTTGGTCATAGTGTCTCATCACAGCAACAGAAAATAAGGCTAGACTACTCCTTTGCATTCTCTCTGGTTCTTTGACCTTCATTTTACTAGTGCAAAAGTCTCAGTGGCAGCAAATGACTACAGTAAAAATAGCTTAGTAGAAAAAAAGAAAGATGGGATTTAGAAAAAAAAAGCATCAGCACTCTTGTTTTCTGGGACAGGATCAAACAGGCTGCTAGTGGGTTTATGACTTAGAAATTTCTCTTGCTCAGTCCTCAGCTCCTTGGCTTTAGTGGTCATTCATGACACCTTCCTGGCAAAGCTCAAATGTGAATAGGTCAACTATCTGGCTCTTTGTTACCTATAACAAAGATACTGGATCTGTACTAGAAAATCATTCACAGGTTGTAGAGATGGACCCACGACCAGTCCTCCCTTTCTAGAAGTTGTTTGTCCTTAATCTTCTGGCCTTACCACACCTGTTTTCCAGCCTCCACAGATAGCAGACGCCGAGCTCTATAGGGAAAGAATGAAGCTGACAAACTATAAATGCTTTCTGCTTCTTACTACACAATCTACCAACTTCCTAGAGCAGAAAGGATTGCTATTCTGCTTAATTCTCCATGAGCTTCCAGATGCCCACAACTCTGCTGGTCAACAAAGGGCCAGCTCCTCACCTATGGCGTGCATCTATCTGCACTGGTTCCTTCATCCCCAGGGCCTATCTGATCCAGCTACATACTTGGCTGGCCTCCCTTCCTGCTCCACTTCTCCACTGATGAAAATAGCGACAACCCAACCATCTCTAAGAAAATTGCTTACCCTCAAATTCTTTTCTTAGAACCTGCTTCATACATACAAAACGAACATACAGCAAATAGTGCCACCCTCTGCTCCCTCTAGGGACTTTTCTCTCCCAGGCCCATATTACTTGCTTTCTTATGCTTTGAGTTCCTTTGCAGATACCACTCCAACAGTTATTAGTTATCTCCCATGTACTACTGTTGGTATCATCTGGGTGTCTTGAATGCTTCAGTGTTTGTTTATTTCATGATGAATCTTTAAAAAGTGTGTGTGTGTGTGTGTGTGTGTGTGTGTGCATCTCTGTATGCATGAGTGCACTTACCAGGCATGTGTGTGGAAGTCAGAGGACAATTTTTTTTGGAAGTTAGTCTCTTTTTCCACTATGTGGGTCTCAGGGATTAAAGCCAGCTTGACATACTTGCATGGCAAATGCTTTTGCCCACCCGAGCCATCTCAACCACCATTTTTATCATCATTTTCTCACTTTCTATTTCCTATTTTTATGGTATCTTATGCTTTTAAAGACATCTCAAGTGGTCAAGCTTAAACATAAATGCAAACTAAATGGACTCAGAAGGTTGTTCTTATATATACATATGTATAGGTACATAACTATAATAAAGAAGAAAAGGACTTCAGTTAGAGAGGGAGTGGAAAGGATAAAGAAGAGTAGAAAGGGAGAAGGAGGGGAAGAAATGCTGTATATATGGTGCTAATGTATGAAATTGTCAGGGCACTCTGGTGGAGTCAGCTTGTGAGGCAGAAATGCCAAAAAGCTGCTCATGAAAATGAATTTCTAGGACTCTCCTCCTGGATATTCTGGCGAAAGCCAACTCTCCAGTTTGGATCGGTTTGTCAGGCGAAAAGCCTGGAAGCTGTTTCACGAGGATAAGAGTCCAGGGAAATTTTCCTCCCAGAGTTATGGCATCTCTTTCCCTAACCCATTATATTCAAATTTCCACCACATTTATCTAGTGTATAGATTCACGTGCACTCTATATAGTATTACCTTATAGTAAATGCCTTTTAAGATTGTATTCTAACATAGCTAAAGCCTTTTTCCAGTGTTCTTAGATTCCAGATAGCAGCAAGGAGCTTAACCCATTCAGTAAACAATTAAGCACTTGCCATTTTACTCAGCTGTTTACAGATAGAGACTAAAAGTCTCACTGAGATAAAAATCTTTTACTACAGGCTACTTCCATGTCAAGTATAAGTTGATATACTACCCTGATAAGGGGAAACTCTCCAGACAAGATAAGTTTTATTAGACCTAAGAATTTAGAGCTCTGTGATAGCGCATTACTCTTAAGGCCTGTCAAGAGTTAACAACCCCCTGATGCTTTTAACCTTAAAGTGTGAAATTCTGCCTGGCATTAGGCTGATCCTAGGCAGGGCTTGTTATCCCTAATGTAAACATTTAATTAGTCCCTGTAAATTCCTTTCTGCTGTAACTGGTGAATTTCAGTGTATCTTGTCTTTTTGTGATTTGTATCCTCTGATAATTCGTTGTTATATAAGTCTGAAGCTCAACCAGAACAATACATTCAGATTCAACACATCTTTCGTGTATCTGTCTGTCATTTTCATCCGGAATCTTTGTCCATCTGCCTAAAAAATCCCGTTCTTCACAGACCAGGGACCCAGAGTGTCTGTGGCATGAAATTATCAAAAATACTTTAAACTAAAAACATGCTTCCTTTTTCCTTTCTCCTTCCCATTATTGATACTTTCATCGGGCCTTACTTCCCTCACACTCTGACCTGCATTTTATGCTTGTGTTCATACATGCTCATGGTGTAGAGAGCTAGGCTCACAGGGGCCACTTCACATGTCATCACATTTGAGTCTTCTACACAGCTACAAAACGGAGAGTGTTTGGCTCTGCAAGCTTCTCCGTATTGGCTTTTCCTGCCCTCTTTTCCTTGCTGTCTGCCGTTTGACTACCATGATTGGAATTAGCTTTGTAAAGCGTATCTGACCAAAGTGGAATTGAATCATCTTGGCTACGGGTCGCATAATAAAACCACAAGTTTCCTGGTATAGCGTCTGGGCATTCTGTATTTCCTGGTATAGCGTCTGGGCATTCTGTATTTCCTGGTATGGCTTCTGGGCATTCTGTGCTTAGGTTGTGTCTCATCATTTTCTCCCCCATGATAATTCCCTCTCTAGGCTTCTCTTACTGAAATTTATCACTTCACTTAGGAAATATTTATGAAGTCTTCTCAAGTCCCTCTAAATCTTGCCAGATGATAAAAATCAATGGCAAGCATTAATTATGGCCTCCATTTTCTGGAGGCATAAGTAGGAAAAGAAGACACATACTCAAAATATTCCAGTGTCTAGTCATGGCCCAAGGGCCATGTCGTTTAGAGAATTGGAACAGGACATACAAGAAACCTCTGATCAAGACTTTATGATCTGGAAATCATCAATGTAGCCTAGAAAAGAGTCAGGACTATGTAGAAAAATCAACCAAAATAAAATGCTGTGAGTTGGGACAAGGTGGCACAGCCTGTGTTTCTAGCACCTGTACCTAGTCATGGGGTTGTGAGTTACACTGAGCTACACAGTGGGCCCCTATTGTAAACACACAAATAACTCCACTCCTACACAAAACCAAAGTGCCACGCTGTGGTTTGAATAGGTATGGCCGCCATAGACTCCTGTGTGAATGCTTGGACAATAGTAAGGGGCACTATTAGAAGGTATGGCTTGTCACTGTGGGGTGGGCCTTGAGATCTCTTATTTGCTCAATTTGTGGCCATTGGGACACAGTCTTTTCCTGCTGCCTTTGGAACAAGATGTAGAACTCTCAGCCTCTTCTTCAGAACCATGTCTGCCTGTATGCTGTTCCTTATGTTCCTGTATGTTGAGCTTCCTGTCATGATAATATACTAAACTTCAGAAACTGTAAGCCAGCCACAATTAAATATTTTCCTTTATAAGTGTTGCTGTGGTCATGGTGTCTCGTTGCAGCAAGAAAACCCTGACTGAGGCACATCTTTATTTATCAGACTGACAGATTCTTATTTATCACACAAAATATGGCAGTTCCTAGCAGTGGCCAATTCCTCATGTGTTCCATGTCTGCATCCTGTACTCCTCTGTACTGTGACAGTGTGATTTTTAAAAAAAGATTTGTTTATTTTATATATGTGAATACACTGTTGCTGTCTTCAGACACCCAGAAGAAGGGTATCAGATCCCATTACAGATGGTTGTGAGCTACCATGCGGTTGCTGGGAATTGAACTTAGGACCTCTGAAAGAGTAGACAGTGATCTTAACTGCTGAGCCATCTCTCCAGCCCAACAGTGTGATTTTTAATTGCTCTTTTCTCTGTCTTTTCTTGTCCTGGCTGCTTCTGACTCCCCTTGCCTATAAGTCCTCTTCCTCCAGAGTCTTCTGTGACGTCCTTCACCCTTGCACAGGGAGCCCTTGAATCCATTCTTATATTTCCAAGGACCCCCATAGCTCTCGGAGCACTGATCATGATTATGTATTCTGTAAATAGGCATTCACTGAGCATCTCTTCTGTTCTAGACATGTGGACTGAACTGATGATCAAATAGCAAGCAAGTCAGATGGAAAAGCATCACCATCATTACACAGCATTTCAATATGCAGGGATGTTCCATGGGGGACAATATAGCTGAAAACCAGGCCTTTTCAGTATTGGCTGTGTAAGGACCTAGACCTGTGGCCTTTCATCCTATTATCCCAGCACAGAATCTGTTTATTGGCCATTCAGTCCACATGCACATGGAAGGACCTGCAGTGTCCTGGGTTCCCCGCTTGGCAGGATGCACTCAGCTCACCCAGCTTCTAGCCTCAGAAAGCTCACAAGAAAAGATACAGATAGCACTGGGAATCTCTTCTGAGTGAAGGCTGATAGGCATGGTGGAGCCTTCAGTGTGAATATGAATGGGAGGTGAGGTCGGAGACCAAGATGGAGAGTGAAGGCACGTCTGGAAAGTGCTTGGTAGAGTTCAGTGCGCCGGCCGGCCGGGTAAGTCAAACCTGTCATCCGTCCTCTCGCTCCTGCTCTACGCTGTGTGCAGCCCCATGGTTTGACTGTCAGCTCTAATTTAGCTTCTGCTCATTACCTCATCACCCACTTTCTATAATTACATGTTGGGCAGCTCTTTCTCTTCTCATTTTAATTAGTTGTCAAATATAAAATGAACATTAGCAGTATTTTCTGCCTCGCTCTCATGGATACCCTCCTTTGTATGTTTTCATTATCCAGGTGTTAGGATGAGTCTTTTATTTGTAAATGAGCCACTAATCTCACAGTACTTCAAGATTATGGGGAACATGTAGGAAAGACTGTACCAAAAACTTGGGGTGGTTAGACGGGCCAGCAAGAAAGGCACTTGCCCTTAAGTTTGATGACCTGAGTTTCATTCCTGGGTCATGCATGTTAGAAGGAGACAACTGCCTCTGCCAGCTGTCCTCAGACTCCATGAGCACACCTTCTCCAACAGCTGTAACTTCAAAGATTAAAAAATAATATATTAAAAATCCAAAACTGGGGCTGAAGAAGTGGCTCAAGCATTCCTGAGGACCCAGGTTTGATTCCTAGCATCCACATGGCCACTTGCAACTGTCTGTAACTCTAGTTCTCGGGGATCTAATGCCTTCTTCTGTTTCCATGGGCATTGCACATCCATGGTGCATAGAAATATATGCAGCCATTATCCATCACATAAAACAAAAGTAAAATAAGTACAATAAGAGAGCCAAGAAACTGTCTTCCAGGCAAACTGAGGCAGCAGAAGATGAATGTGGCCTGACTCACTAAACCCTGAGCAAGCCTCAGGTTGGAGCTTGGCTACTAACACCATAAGAAAGGCGCATAAGCTGAATAAGACTAGAAGGGTCTAACTCTTCTTGGTGGTTCTGTGTTTATGACTGCTTCATTTCTTTAGAAAAGAGTCCTTTATATTTCTTATTAGAATGCAGTTTCATGGCTTTAAATACTTCCTCCTGAGCTGGGCAGTGGTGGCACACACCTTTAATCCCAGCACTTGGGAGGCAGAGGCAGGTGGATTTCTGAGTTCGAGGCCAGCCTGGTGTACAGAGTAAGTTCCAGGACAGCCAGGGCTACACAGAGAAACCCTGTCTTGAAAAAAACCAAAACCAACCAACCAACCAACCAACCAACCAATCAACCAACCAACCAAACCCCCAAACTTCTTCCAGTTCTGTTTTTTTTAGGATTCATTTTATTTTTTTTAGATATGTATGGCTGTGTTTGAGTGTGTTCACGTGAGTGTAGGTGCCCATAAAGACAGAGGCATCAAATCTGCCTAGAAGGGCAGTTATAAGCAGTGGTAAGCTGCCATGTGGGTTCTGGGAACTGATTTGTGTACCCTTCTTTTTTTTCAGGATATTTGTCATTTATATAGAAAAACAGGACAAGAGGATATGTTAATTGTTTGCAATGACCTTTAACATAGTAACCTGGCCCAGAATTAACAGCAATGAAGTCCAGTCCATAAAAAAGTATTAGTCCTCTTCTTTCTTTTTTCCTTTTATCTTTTTTTTTTTTTAAAAATTAGATTTTTCTTTATTTACATTTCAAATGTTATCCCCTTTCCTAGTTTCCCCTCTGAAAACCCTCTATCCTTTCCCCCACTTCCCCTGCTCACCAACCCACCCACTCCCTTTTCCTGGCCCTGGCAGTCCCCTATACTGGGCATATAACCTTCACAGGACCAAGGGCCTCTCCTCCCATTGATGACCAACTAGGCCATCCTCTGTTACACATGCAGCTGGAGCCATGAGTCCCACCATGTGTTTTCTTTGTTTGGTGGTCTAGTACCAGGAAGCTCTGGAGATACTGGTTGGTTCATATTATTGTTCCTTCTATGGGGTTGCAAACCCCTTCAGCTCCTTGGGTGATTTGTGTACTCTTTTTTTTTTTTTTTTTTCGAGACAGGGTTTCTCTGTATAGCCCTGGCTAGCCCTGAACTCAGGAATCCGCCTGC
This sequence comes from Mus musculus, assembly GCF_000001635.26. Taxonomy (NCBI): domain Eukaryota; kingdom Metazoa; phylum Chordata; class Mammalia; order Rodentia; family Muridae; genus Mus; species Mus musculus. The sequence continues at coordinate 65,276,040 of NC_000069.6, read as the reverse complement.
CTCTGCCTCCCAAGGATTAAAGGTGTGCACCACCACTGCCCGGCATTTGTGTGCTCTTAACCACTGTCCATCTCTATAGATCTGGTTATGGGGTACTGAGAATTGACCCAGTGTCTGATTCATGCTAGGGAACACTCTATCAAAAAACTGTATCCCTAGGTATAGTAGGTCTTGGCTGTCTGAAATCCTTTAGGAACTGGTTCATGGAAGGATACCACAGGCAATGATATATGAGGCTTGGGGCTATGGTAGCCAATTTTCACGCTGAGGTCAGCCTAAAAATGGAACTATCTTGCAGAACTCATAGTTTGACTTCTTGAAAGTAACATACAAGTCTATATACACCTGGAGATTCTAGTATCTGGCTTAGAAATTTCAATGTTTTTGGAAGCTGTTTTGCATTGTTTGGATCCAGGATTTTGTTCAAGTTTTTTGGAAACCATTTGATTAATTCATACCCAGTAGGCTTAGAAAGATCTGGCACTTTATTTCTATCTTGTGCTGGGCCCCCTACAGTATAGGAACACTGACTCACAATGGGACAGCTCAGGCATTTATGCTGCCCTTCCAGAGATATCTGTTCCTGTCATTCTTTGAGCATCCTAGAGACACAGCTCTCACTTTGAAGTGAAGATGACACTCCAAATGATCTCCTCAGTGTTTTTCCTTCACTGTTAAAGGAACGCAAGTGTATTGCTGATCAAGATGATTGACCGGAATTTGAGTTCTGTGCTGTGAAAGGTTTTAAAGAAGAATCTCTACATAAATTTAGAAGGAACACTGATTTGACCTGTATCTCTCTCTCTCTCTCTCTCTCTCTCTCTCATCTCACATACTGTGATCATGATGTTGCACAATCAGTAGAGGAGCTATGGTATAGTATCTTGTAGGCAGTGTATTAACAAGGAGGCAGAGGGACATCATTCAAGGCATCTACAAAACCAAAACATCTTTGCTGGGTAACATTCTGACTTCGAAGTCTCACCGTGAAAGTATACCTCATCCTGGGTAGAAACTGATCATGGCTCTGGTTATGTCCAAGGAGCTCTGAAGATTGTTGCTCACTCCAGTGCTGGACAGGGATTCCAAGACTCATTTTATGTTCTAACAGTTTCTAGATGGAAGCCAGCTTGTGTCAGAAATCATACTGAATCTGCCTATCACCCACAAGACCTCTCATGTCTGATGCAACTGTGCCTTGGTTTCTTTTCTGTTGGTACAATAGCAATGAAGGGAAGATGGGTTTATTTCAGCTCATAGTTCATGGTACAATACATCATAGCTGGGAAGTCAAGGCAGCAGGAGCCTGAGGCAATTAGTCATGGAGTCTGTAATCAGGAAGTAGAGAGCTGTGATTACTCCTCTCCTCTCCTCTCCTCTCCTCTCCTCTCCTCTCCTCTCCTCTCCTCTCCTCTCCTCTCCTCTCCTCTCCTCTCCTCTCCTCTCAAGATCTTTAGAGAACATTCTTAGAGGCTAACAATGTACATAATTCCTACAATCTGTACAGGTGTGTACAGAGATTTGCCTTCTAGAGGATTCTAGATCCTTTTGACTTGACATTAACACTAACCATCAAAAGGTGCTGGCTCGGAGAAAGCAGAAGTGCAGGATATAGAGACAAGACAGTGGGTGTTGATGGTGGCTGTGTGTACCTGCCAGTTGCATGTGAATGAAGCTGTTGCTGAGGGAGAATGATGGCTGAGGTAGACTGGATTGAGAGATGCCTGGGGCATTAGTAAAGAACAACTCTGAGTGTAGAGGAGCAGGTGTCTCCAGAGATGATTGTGTCTTGAGGGATGTAGGCTATTGCACAATTTGATCTTAATGATTGATGTTAACTGGTTGATGAGTTAAGAAGCAGACCAATGGGAGGTGGTCGCATTGTGGAAGGTGGAGCCTGGGAGGGGGGTCAGGTCTTCTGAGTCATGCTTTTGGGGCTGCATCTTGCCCTGGCCCTCTTCTGATGTGATTCCCCTCTATTTCCTATCTACCATGAGGTGAGCAGTCTCTTCCTTCCTGCTGTTGTTGCTGTTCAGACTCACCATGAGCCCAGAAACAATGGAGCCAATAATAATGGAGCCAGTGGCAGTGGGCTGAACCTTTGCAAAGACAGTGAAGTAACTATTTCTCTGTTAAATTGTCAGATGATTTTTCCTGTACCTGTCTCCTTCTTTTGAAAGGAACTGGTCTTTTCATAATGGCAAGCCATTTCTTTTCAGGAAGGCCATGTTTATAAATTGTTTCTGGTTCTGCTAATTACCCAAGTGTGGGTTCTGATTTTTTCTTCTTGCGTTCTCTTCTAATTGTGGTGTGGAATGTCAGGCTATTTCTGTCCCTCAATTGTGTCTTTGGTCCTAATGGACTCTTTCAAGCAAAGGCATGTAGCCAGAAGCAATGCTTATTCAGATGCATCAGGTTGTGAGCAATTCTTAAAAGTATTTTATCTATGAACTATTCACTTGGGTATGGGGCTGGGCAGTTAGCTCAGTGAATAAAGTGTTTGCTGTGTAAATCCAAGGACCAGAGTTCAACCTCCAGAACCTGTAAAAGGGCTGGGGGCAGGGCCTGTGTGTTTATTATTCCAGCACTGGGGAGTGGAGCTGGGTAGATTCCTGGGGGCTCACTGGCCACTGGTGTAACCTACTTGTCAAACACCAAGTCAATGAGAGACACAAGGTGGATGGCTCCTGAAGAAAGACACCAGAGACGGACTTCTGGCCTCCACACAAGGCATTCACATGCACAAGTCCCTGTGCACACAAGTGCACCAACACCTACACATACAGGTCTTATTCTGTAAAAATTAAATGCCTACTAATTTTCCTCCAAATATATCGTAGCTTTGTTAGAATTTTCCACGAAGAGTGACAAGCCTACAACTCGCTCGTGGATTTAATATTCATGTGTCACTTAGATTCTGTGGCTATTTCAGTCTTCTGATACTTCTTTTTGTTTGCACTGTACAGAAAAATTGTTAAAATCTTTGTGGAAGGAAATTGTGCTTTTAAACGGTCTCGCAAGGATCTGGAGGAACTTTATGAATGCCTATGACCATTGTCATAATACTTGGTGAGCTACTGTGGCCTTTGCAATAGGAGTGGGAACCATGAAGGAAGTCATAAAAATAACTCTAGCTATGTGAAGTGTTTAATGCCATGTTCTCCTGGAACCACCATATTTAAGCACACATGAGCATCTCAAAGGCAGAGGGAGGTGAGCCAGCAGTACATTCTGCACGTGTGCAGTGTACTAAAAAGAAGCCAATGCTGCCTGCCTGTGATACAGACGGACTGCTTATGCACTAGAAGTAGGCTGTGGTTAGGCAGAGTAGGGCCCATTGGGAAGAGCTGAATGGCAGGGCATCAGCTCACTAACTTACCCTAGGAGCTTCCTCAAGCTCTGGGTGCTGCAGAAGCCCCGAGGTCATTCAACACTGTATTTACTCATTTTCTATCACTTTTTTTTGACATTATTAGGTCACGATGGCTGGGGGCAGTGTGTCCATACACTGTCCCAGCTACTGCAATGCCTGAGTGGGATTCGTCTCGTCTGTTTCTTAGTTACATCATCACTCCATTCTGCCCTTCTCTGTATGTTCTTCATCTACCACAATAAAGCCTGGCAGGCAAGAGGCTTCCAGCCACTCCTCCCATAGAGAAGGTCAATACTGTCACCTTTAATTATGACCTTTAATGCATCCCAACAGAAAGTCATTTGAGGTCTTTTGATTGCCAGAAGTCTCAATGCCTAATTTCCAAAGTTTCAGTTGAACATGGGCCGTGACTGAGCTGACATCCAAGCCTTGATCAGAAAACCCAACTTCACCTGGTCTGACAGCAGGGATGTGTGGGTATGTGGATGTGTGGATGTGTGGGTGGTATGAGGGGGGTGTGAGGGGTGCTGGGGCTGTGGAGCCTCATGAATACCTAGGGCTGCTACTTCACCCCTTTTGTGATTCTCTTTTGTCTTTCCTGCTTTACAGAGGCAGCACAAAAGCGTCATGCAGGAGCATCTCCTCACCAGGGCGTTCACCTTGTTTTGACTGACTCCAGACCACCTAGAGGGCTGCCTTGCTTTCTCCTCTTTCTCACAGCATCTTATTCCCTGTGTCCAGGCTCGAAAATCTTGATCTATTGCTCTTAAATCATACCCATTTCAAGGCTCACTTAAAGGCATATGGTTTACATAGGTTGAATCCAATCAATCAAGCAAACAAAAACAAACAAGCAGACAAACAGAAATGCACTGCCATCTGCTCATATTTAACATTTGGGGGCTGTTACGTTTGTTACAGCCTTTTGTTTGAATTTCTTTACATTTTTTATTTTTTCTTTAAAAAGTTAAAAAGTTATTTACCTATTTGTGTGCATGTATATGCACATTGTGTGTGCAAACACACATGTGTGTATGTATACATGCACATATGTATGTATGTATGTATGTATGTGTACATATGTATACATGTATGTCAACACCTATGGAGCTTGTGGGAGTTGGTTCACCTTCCACCGTGTGGGTTCCAAGAATAAAAATTAGGTTGTCAGGCTCTGTGCCCGGTGCCTTTACTCACTGAGCTATCTTGCTACCCTCCTCCTTTTTCTTTTCTTTTGAGACAGGGTCTCATGTAGCCCAGTCTGGCTCTAAAATTTCTAAGTAGCAGAGGATGACCTTGAACATTTGGCCTTCCTGCCTCTACTTCCCAAGTGCTAGGATTACAAGCATCTGCCACTATCACCAGATCTTGTTGACTTACCTATGTGCTTAATGACCAAACTATTTTCTCCATAGATACCAACTCCAAGATAATTGGTCAGAATTTTTTTATATCATTGTTCTAAATATACATATAAGTGGTATGCGTGCGTTTCCTTTCTTCATCCTCCTTTCCTGTCCTGTTGCCAAAGTGGTCCTTCAGTCTCATGTTAAGATATATTTTCTTTTCATGAGTGTATGTATGTGCTTGTGGTATGCGGGCATGTTTGCATGTGTGCAGGTGTATTTCCCTTTGCAGGCTCCCATATTTGTGTGTGTATGTCAAGGTTGGAGGTTGATGTTAAACGTCATCCCCAGTTGCTCTCTACCTTGTGTATTGCAGCAGGATCTCCTAATTAATCTCAGCGCTTGACATTTTGGCTAGTCTGTCTAGCCAACTTACTTCAGGGATTTCTTGTCTCCAGTCCCTGAAGCTGGGATTGCAGGCAGGCTCCTGTGCCCACAGGGCTTTTACATTGGTTCTGGGACTATGGATTCTGATCCTCACTCCTTTGTCACAAACATTGTACCTGCTGAGCCATCTTCACAGCGGACATTTTCTTAAGTTACTATATTTTAAATCTTGCACTACTAAGTAGTTCCTTTCATTAGTATATAATGATTTATCATAAGCACATTCTCAAAAAAACAAAATCCCTAGGGATGGATGGTTAATTAATCCTTATTGGCAGATGCTAAAATCACCTAGGAGATACCTCTGGAGTACGTGTCTGCAAGGGCATTTCCAATCAGATGTAACAGAAGAAAGAGAACCACTCTTCATATGGGTGGTATCCTTCCATGGTCTGAGATCTCAGAATGGAAGGCACACAAACTCTCTCATCACCCCAGGTTGTTTTACCACAGCCACAGAAAGCAAACTTGCACAGCTCCAGTCCTCAATCTTCCTGTGCCATAATGGGTTGTTTCCTTCAAAGTGTGAACCAAAGTCAACCTTTTCTACATGTAAGTTTCTTCTTGTCAGATATTTGGCTGCATCAGGGATAAAAGTAACCAATACAGGTGATCAGACTGAAAGGTTAGGGAGTTGGTATATGAACACTGACCATTTGGTTACAGGCCTTCAGAACTAGTTTAAAGGAAGAATGTTGAAGAATTTGAAGCTGTAAGCTACAGAAGTACTAGAGGTCTATTAGCAAAGAATAATGAACTATTCTGGGGGAGGGGTGCTATGTTAGTGTGGGCAGCAAACAATAGGCATGTAAAGGTTCAGAAAACAACAGGACTGTACTGAGGGCTGAAGTGGAACCCATCTCTGTTAGTTATATTCTGGCAAAAAATAAAGCAAAGCAAAACAAAACGACAAACAAACAAACAAAACCTGATTATATTCTTCTAGTCTTCCAGAACCTTGAGTAAGGCTGAATTAAAAAGTTATAGACTAGACATGTGTAGTGGCACATGCATGCCTTTAATCTCAGCACATGGGAGGCAGGAGCAGGTAGATCTCTGAATCTGAGACCTGCCTGGTCTATATAGTGAGTTCTAGGACAGCCAGAACTATGTAGTTGTTCCATGTTTTGAGAAAAGGAAAAGGAGAAGGAGAAGGAGAAGGAGAAGGAGAAGGAGAAGGAGAAGGAGAAGGAGAAGGAGAAGGAGAAGGAGAAGGAAAAGGAAAAGGAAAAGAAAATGAAAATTATGGACTAAACTGGTGGGGGAAATTTCATGACATCATTACATCTAGGCTGTAACAAGGTTATTACTCAGTATTTTTAGTCATATCTACAGTGACAGAGAACAGAAAAAAACGTGAAAAATGTGCAGTTTAGCAAGGAAATGAATGTGAATGAATCTAAAGTCACAGGCAAGGGCAGGGAAAGCAGGCCACGATAATGGCTCCAGAGATCAGCACTATTAACAAACCTTGAGCTCTTCCCCAGGACTAGAACTCAGAGTATCCTGTGAAGGTTCCATCACAGGAAAAGACAAATTGGTTTGAAAAGAGAGAGCCTGAGATGAGAGCTCTACTGAAGGGATTTACTCCCCTAAACCACTAACTCCCTAGGAAAGTGTTTTTCCTGGTGCAGCTACTATGACACCCAGTGGCTATTGGCCGTGTTAGACAAGGGTAAGACTGCATCTCTAACCAGCACAGAACTTGGCAGCACCTTCTAGATGCTGCTGGATTTTGCAGACATGCAATATAGGAGATAGGATCATGGGGGCCTGCAACAGACTTCCAGAAAGCCTCTTAGATCAAGCATCACGTAGCAGGCTCAGAGATCAAGCATCACGTAGCAGGCGAAGATTCCCTCCCAGGAGAACCTTGGAGGCTTCCGAATAAAAGTTTCAAAGTTAGAACCTGGGATGTTGGTGGAACCAGGACAGGGGGCATTTGCTGAGAAAGGCTTCAGGCTGGTGCGTGAGATGCCACTCATGTGCTACAGGTGGCAGCACTAGAATGGCAGGGCTGCCCAAGGCCACTGAGGTCCAGATGATTCCATCATCCATTCCAGGTGCCAGCTACGCATTCGCATGTGCGAGATTCCATGCCGCAGACCCTCTGGGTCCAGACCAGACTTCACAGACTACAGTAGCAGAAGCAGCCCTTCCTCTGTCTGGCAGGAATTCTGTTGAGTCTGTGCATCTCTAGTTAACACCTCTAGATGTCAGGATTTCTCATGGGGGGAAACGAGTTCATGTAAAGGGGGCATTAGTGGGCACACATCCTGCTCTCTGCCAGCTTTCATGCCTCTTGCCTGGGAATCAGATAGCCTGGTTCCTGCTGGGAATCACTCCTTTCCTCAGTGAGCTATAGACAGAGATGCTCATTCCTGCTATGCCGCTTGTCTCTGGTTTTGGCACCTCAGCCTCCTCAGAGACCCAACCATGGGCTGCTGTCCACCTGCTTGTCCAGGCATTAATAACGCTGAAAACTCCTTGCTCCTAACAACCCATCTCAATGTCCCTCTTGAACTTACATCTGAGACTTTCACTATGGAGATGCAGGATTTAATGTTTTCCATGGTGACTTTTAGTCTCGCTTTGGCCCACCTTTTCCTTGCTCTGACACCATCTCTCTCTTCTAGAACAAAATCTTTATTCCGTGCTAAGGTATATTAGAAGTATTAACTTTCTTTTTTTCTTTCTTTTTCTTATGAGGGATCACAGTTACATGACTACCTTGAATCTTACCAGGGACTTTGAACTTTTGAACAATGGTGGAATTGTTAAGATCAGGGGAGTCTTGCAGCTCAACTCACTTTGCAATGTGGAATGGCCTCGGAGGAGTAGACATTCAGGAGGAGGGTGGAAGGTATAGGTAAAATTGATGTTTGGGGGTGTCAGATTGACAGCCTTCAATGTCAACTTGACTAGATTGAGAGTCACGTGAGGCACCATCTGGTGTGTTTGCGATAACATTTCTAGAGAGGTTTAATTGAGAAGCGAACACCCACCCTGAATGTGTGTGAAGAGAGGAGACTGAACTGAGCCCTGGTGGGAGGGAGTCTGGGGGTGGGGTGAGTGATAGGGGGAGTCATGGGGGTAGGAGACAGGGAGGGGGGGACAGGGCTAGGGATGGGGGAAGGGGGATGAGACAACAATGAGGGTGGTGCAGAGGTTCCTCCATTTGTATTTTTTTTTTGCTGAGGCCGTTTCAGGTTAAACTAGAATCTGATCTCCTTGGTGGAGAATCCCATGGAAAATTACCCAACTCTATCCTAGGAGCCAAACGTCAGGATGTTCTAGCTGACTTATCTTAGCTTTTGTTAAAGCTGCTTGTTTGGATCCTCCTCCAGCTCATGGTTGATCTTAGCTGCCTGCTTGTGTGGAAATCCCCTCCAGCTGAGTAGCTGATTATCTTAACTTCTGTTCAAACTGCTTACTGTGTGAAGTCTCCCCTCTTCTCCTCTCCCCCACAGCTGATGAGGTGGTCTCTGCCCTTAAAAAACAGTGTTCTGGATACTTGGGACCACACCTAGGTCCCTGAACCCTTGGATATAGTCTCAGCCTGCTGGGATACTTTTAACTGGCCATTCACTGGGTCTGAATGGGCATCTCTGGTAACATGAGCGTTACATCTCTCTCCTCTTCCTGACTTCAGTCACAGTGTGACAGGCTGTGTCACAGTACCATACCATGACAGGGAATAAACATCTCCATCCCCCAAAGCATTCCCAATCTCCATTTGTTCATTCCAGATCCTGCTGCCATGGAATAGTTGCATCCACAATTAAGATGAGTCTTCCCATATCAACTAGCATAATCAACATAATGCCTCAGAGAAATGTCTAGAGGATCATCTCCCAAAGTATGATTCCTTCCATTGAAAACATTTTGTGTGTGCATTATTTCAGTCTGCTATCAAGAATTTGAAGCAGGTTTTAAAAAAGCAAATAAAATAATAGCAATATCAGAAAATAAGTGAAGAAATTAGTCAAAGGGAAAATTAGGATAGACAAATTTCAGGTAAACCAAAGGCAAGGTGAGGCGAGCATATAAGTGTATATTTATATCTTGCACACCAAATAAGTAGGAGAGGTACATGGTCCTTGTACTCTAAGATGGCTTCCCACTTGAGGTAGAAGATCCCATGAATATGATGAATCCTTGGGCCTAGACAGGTTGATGAGCATGCTGGACAAGGAAAGCCTTCCTCAGGGGGAAAATGGGGGCAAAGCTGGACCATGTCCTCCTGAGACAGGGCCCTGACGTACATCACACCACTTTCTGGTATCTCCTCAGTCTCATGCCTTCCCCCTCACTGTCCCCATAACACCCTGAGTACTTACCAAGACCCAAGCATGAAACTCTGAGTCCTGATTTCCCAAGATTCCTAGAACAAAAAAGAAAGCAATATATTATCACCATTTGTGCATGTGAAGCAGCACACAACCCTGAACGCTACCTTTCTTGACAAGAGCTGAGGCAGGGGAATGCCCACCAGTGCCTTTGGAATTTCTTTCACCACTATTCTGTTTTTCATTGCTATTTCACTTTGAAATTGAGAAACTCAAAATCTCAGGCTTAGCCTAGGAACAAAACATACCCCACAAAATGAAGCTTTTCAATTTTAAATTGTCTTTATCAATTTGATTCTACATTTACTGTCATGCTCTTTTCTTTTAGAATGTGAGTTTTTTCCACAGCAACAGAATTTACCCTTTTCACTAGCCAACTGTCAATCATTCATCACAGACATGACACAGAGTAAGCACTTCATAAATGTTGACTTATTGACCGACTTCTAAAATAGAATATTACTTCCATATGAAGAACACACACAAAACTGTGTCTACTATAACACACTTTTATACCTGGTTGCATAAAATTATCGCAGGAAGCTCAGATAACCCTTTAGAGAAAGAGTCTTATTTTCTTCCTCTCTATTTTTTTTCTGCTTTCATCGCTCAAAGTTCATCAAGTAAAATGTACGTAGGTTTATATTTTGTGTAGTGTTGGAACCAGGAGCTCATTCATTTACCTACAGTCTGGCTGGAAATCCAGAATCAACCCATTTCTGTCCTCTCACTAATGCTTCTCAGAGAAGACACAGAGTTCTCAGTGGGCAACGGTATCATGGGGGTGGGAATTATCTCCTATTCTGGCCACGTGCTGTACACTCCCCTCCCCACTTTTGCTAGAGTGACACACTGACTGCTTTACCAGTTTGCTCTCCTCACTGTGTCTGCTTTGGTTTCTCTAGAGTTCATAATCAGGACTTTTACTTTTGCACTGTGACTTTTTTCTTCTTCTTCTTTTTTGTCTATAAAATGTCACCTAAGTGACACATGTAACTTTATAGCTAGTCAAGTACTTATCATAATGTGGAACTGAAAGACTCACTGTCTCCTTAGTGAAACCTTAGAGTGACCTTAGGAAGACGCTGTCTGGGGTTTGATTTATTCATTAGTGAGTAGGGATGTTGGTATCTGTGGCATTCATTTAGTATCATTGCTATGTGGATGGAATCTGAGTAACTATGATAGTGTTTTATGGAAAGCCAATACAGGGAGTTTGGTGAGTCCTACCTCCTGACCTCTAACAGATATGGTGCTGAGTCTTCCCACATTAACTAGATAGTTGCAACTGGAAAGCAACTTGCAGACAAATATACTTGAAACATGTTTTGAACTACTAGATAGGAAAAAAAGTAATTGGGCATCTTTCAGGAAAAAATTATCCTAAGATGTTGTTCTTTTGAGTTTTCAGAAATCATCAGGTGTATAATGTAAGATCTTTCTTTGTAGTCAGAAAGTCTGCTTCTTTACAAAGATGGGAATCTAGAGCAAAAATAGTTTAACAGGGAGAATAAAAACCACACCATCCAAGGTGAAACAAAACAAGTAAAATGTAAGTGAATACCTTAGTCTCCCAGGTAAGCCATCCAACGCTGATGAATAAGTAACTAGTGAGAGATCACTATGTTCCAGACAAGCTTTGGGACATAAAGGGGGAACAAAGCACAGCTCTCTACTTTGAAAGAACCCAGATTCCCAAGGAGGAAGGAGGTAGAGCCTAACATGCCAGCACAGATCAGTGGAGTGTGACCTGTCACAACAATTTTTGGGAACACGGGGTGGGCATTCTGATCTTGTCTTGAGAAAACTGATCTAAACAAGGCTTCCTGTGGAACTTTGACACCATTTAGTGATATTGAGAATAATATGGAGGAGTAATAGTACAGAACAAAGCATCAACAACCAACAATGCAAAGCAAAACAAAGCAGCTTTAAGGCTAAGCCTGTATAGACCAGAGTTCCTGCCCAATTAAAAAAAACCCAACAAGTTGGTGTGACTAGATGCTTTCTAAGCAAGAGATGTCCTATTTTCCCTATGACGTGAGATGATGAATGATCAGTAAGGATGGAAGACTACACTGAGGGAATCGTCAGCACAAACAAAGTGCTGAATAGCCACTTATTCACTTACCATTGCTACTTATAGAGAGGGCAGCCGTCCTGAAAATCAATGTCTTAGAAAAATGTGGAGGGTTGGGTGGGTGGGTATGGGGGACTTTTGGTATAGCATTGGAAATGTAAATGAGCTAAATACCTAATAAAAAATTAAAAAGAAAAAGAAAAATGTGGAATGAAAGGAAAGTTCAATTCCAGACAAATGCTGGCCCTACCAGAACCTCAGTGCTTTTGTTTCTTTTAACTCTTTAGTTCTATTACATTCTTCAAGTGTTTTATTTTTTCTATAGAGAATGCTTACTAAACTTACATGGTCATTTTAAAGTGAAAGACATTTTCTATATTTCAGAGGTTTCTGAATTATTCAACTTATTGCCCTTCCATCTTTTCAAGATGTGTACCACATAAATGAATCACTCTTGATACATGACTATGCTTCTCACTTTGCAGATGGAGAAGATGGAAGAAATTGCCTTTCATTCAGGGCATGGAATCTCAACACTACAGCAGTTATACCAAGTGGCCCAGCATCATCTTCCTGACCCCTCCCATCGATGTGAGTCAGAAAAATGGTAGTGGCCAGCTACTTGGACCCATTTAAACTCTCCTAGCTGACAGAAGCTCAAATACTTGGCCCGTATGAGAGTTGCCCATGAGCCTTGAACATACCATTTAATTCTTCATGCATATGTCTACATCATTATATAACTAAGTACATTTCTCACATTGAACTGTAACAAATCACCCGGATCCATTCTGTCACCTAGGGAGAATTTTCATAAGCACATCATAATCTTTTGTGACATTATGTATAAGGTTTCATTTTATTTCTTAATTCCTCAGAAGTCTTGGGCGAGGGGACAGAGGGTGTCTGAAAGGTCGTTGGATTTCCAACTACCTTGAATCCCTTTCTCATTTGATCCAAAATAGTCTTGCGGCACAGGCTTCCCTATTTTATCTGTGTCAGATACGCCAGAAGGAAGTCTCACCATGTTCATTTTTAGTATCTGTTCTTGTTCGACTCAAAAATAAAAGCTCCTCTTTCCCAGGTGAACCCGGAATGCTCCGCTGCTAATATTAGAAACAAATGACATCAATATGGGGCATGGGGCAGATCTGTCAGTCAAATTTTTGGAAATCCTGAGTCTTAAAGCTTCATCGAAGTGATCTGGAGGAAGGCTCTAGCTTGTGGAAAACTAACTGCAGTTTGGTTTCTGCTTTCTTCTGGGAGGGAGCTGTCCACTCAGTGAACACCCAGTCAGGCTATTCTCACGCAGTGGTTAATGCCCAGCATTGTTTTATGAGGCACCAGGCGCCTTTTGCTCTGAAGGTGATAATAGAATACCGTGAACTGAAATGAAGTATCATCTCAGTGCTGTACGCCACACTTCTGCTCCCAGTTCCTTTGCACATGGAAGATGCTAAAAGCAGAAGATTAGCAGTCCAAACGTGTTGTTTTAAATTGCCTGCTTCTGGATGAGTATATCTTAGATATTGTTCACAGTTTAAAACTGCTAGGCAGAGAGGAGTAGCTAGCTAAAATATGCATCTTGCATTTGACCAAGAAAGAAGCATATTACGCTTGACAAAAATCTCCCAATTTAAAGGATGTCACAGCAGGAATGGACCAAAAGCATATGTAAGAGGCTCCAGTTGCTGTGTAGGTGGAGGACACAGGCAGGCTGGGTCTGACCTGGTTTCCATGTGGCTGGAACACTACATCGATGATGACATCATTTGCTATATCTAGCACACCCTCTTTCTGACCCCACCACACTACACAATGTGCCAGGTCTTACCTGAAAATTGCTAAGCAGTCTGTCTTTTAACGAGGTACATTTAAGTTTCTTAAAACACATAAACATACAAACCAAAACAACCAACCAACTGAACAAATCCCCCCTAAAACCCGAACCAACAAAAATCTCAAAACAAAACCAAAATAACCCCCAAACTCTAGAATCCAAACTATATTCATTTGTTAAGCCAGATGGTAATGAGGCTCATATGGCACATTTCTATACTGTGAATATGACTACAGCTAGTGAATAGGAGATTACTTTGTGAGTGAATGGTAACTCTTCGGGGAACCACAAGCCACTGGAAGGATTTGGCCATGGATGCTAATGACAGAAAGTAATGAATAACATAGGACAGTGGCTCATGGTTATCTGTAGGTAGCAACAAAGTAAATGAGGTTGTTTTTCAGATTCTATAAAGATTAAGTCACTGTCAGCTCTAAATTCCAGCTAGATTGTTTTCTTGGGATGCACAAAATTCATCCATTTACCTGTATTATTCTGAAAAATTCTAGAGGAGTATAGGAAAGGAGACTTTTCTATAATTAATAAGTTTAAAATAGATGTATGGTGGCCTGTGTCATGAATCTCAGCACCCAGGAAGCAGAGGCAGGTGGGTCTCCGTGAGTGCAAACAAGCTAAGTATATGGAGTGAGAACTTGTCTTAAAAAATAAAAATGAATAAGAAGATGTACCACATTTTATGTAATACCAGGTAGGAATGGAGCTTAGCTGAATCTGAGGTAAAGGAAAATGTCGCTGTACCTTGAAAGCTGTGTCTCCTGACAGTTAGAAGGCACCCTTGTCGTTAAATATTCCTGAAGCCGTAAACAGATCCTCTCCATCCTATCAGAAACGAAGGTTCCAGGGCATGTCTTCATTATTACCCATTAGCATGGGCATAACATTTTAAATGGCCTTGACTTTTTAGAATACTATTTGCATCATGGTATGTTATTTACCCTTCTGTCCTTTTGTGGTTCTTTCTTGAAGATAATGGGAAGTGATACTCTAGTGAGGAGATTAGGTTCTCCCTAAGGTAGAAGGGAAAAGTGGCTACTTTACTCTATGACTATGCCATCCTCTTGAAACATTCACAAGGCTCTTTAAAAATCCACAACACAGAACTCTCTGCATTGCTCCTGGCTCCTTCAGGACAGCATATCCCATTTCTCTCCAGATTACTTGTTTTTCCTTGTTAAATAAACTTCCCCTTAAACCATCTTGAGCAAATCCTTTCTTCTGAGAAGACAAGATTGGAAGAGAAACCTTCACTTGGTATTAACCTTGAGCCATGTTCAAGGGAAGCCAAGTAGCATGTAGTTGCTGATCCATGGTACTTAAAGGGAGAGACATAATACATTGAATTGATAATTTGATTATGTTATACTAAAATAGCTTTGGCCTGAAGATGTCTCCATATTTTAGCCCTTGCATAATGATCCTGCAGCTAAGTTGTATATAAACTCACTAAAAGAGTAACTTAAATCCAGGTGGTGGTAGCACAAACCTTTAATCCTAGCGCTGGGGGAGGCAGAGGCAGAGGCAGAGGCAGAGGCAGAGGCAGAGGCAGAGGCAGAGGCAGAGGCAGAGGCAGAGGCAGAGGCAGAGGCAGAGGCAGAGGCAGAGGCAGAGGCAGAGGCAGAGGCAGAGGCAGAGGCAGAGGCAGAGGCAGAGGCAGAGGCAGAGGCAGAGGCAGAGGCAGAGGCAGAGGCAGAGGCAGAGGCGAGATCTTTGTGAGTTCAAGGTCTACAGAGCTAGTGCTAGGATAGCCAAGGCTGCACAAAGAAACCCTGTCTCAAAAATCCAAAAAAGAGTAACTAACTTAAGAATATAGTTTTGTGACAAATATCTGAGTCATGGGCAATCACAAACTGCCAAAGTGCTAGGCTGTGCTTAGATAAAGAAAACAGACAGTCTTGATGTTAGCAGTGTGCCAACACATTGTCCCTGGAACACATTATCTTCGTTCTCAGTGATGTGTGCCCACATTGCAGCGTAGAATTCTCTGAACTCTTCAGGGTTTGAGGACTGTTGGATTCATGACTCGTTTTCACCTAAACTCTGTAAAATATTTCTAAAGTTCTTAACAATCACAATAGTACATTTAAAAAAGGCATTGTGGTCTAAATATAAGACTGTGGGGTAGAGCCTCTGAGGCCTAAACCCTACACAAAAATTATATGCAACTGGGAAGTGCTGAGAGAGGGAGAAATAATCCCCCCCCCCCGGGAAGAACACACTGATTGTTATTCAATATCAAGTGGTCAGCCTGGAAAACATACATACAAGTAACATACAGACTGAAGATGCTGTGTGTGTGTGTGTGTGTGTGTGTGTGTGTGTGTGTGTGTGAGTGTGTGTTACATGAATGTAACAACAGTTAATGAAAATAGAGATTGTGAATTTGAAAGAGAATGGGGTGGGGGTTGGAAAGAGGAAAGTGAGAAATGATGTAATCTCAAACACAAACAAACAAATGACTATAAGTGGTAGAAGACTGGTCAGTTGGGGCAGTCAGGAAGAACTGTTTTAGGAAAGTGACATTTAAATTTAGAGCCAAAGGAGTCAGAACAGGGAAGCGCTCCACCTGCCCTCAGAATCTTCCAACTCCCTCAGTTAGGTGGCCAAAGACCTCTTCCTCCCTCTCCTTCCCCTGACCACCCCCATCCCCACTGCCATGCCCCCACCCCTACCTCAAGCAGATATCTGCTGCTTAGGTGCAGACCACATCATCCAGAACAGGAAAGAACCACGCCTGCCCTCTGAACCTGCCCACTCCCTTGCTTCAAAGCCCACAGAACCCAAGCCACTGACATCCCCACCAAGCACAGCACTTCTACAGGGGAAGATACCTACTGCTCAAGGTCAGGACACTCCTGTCAGAAGAACACATATCCACTGCTGAGCCAAAGGCTATGCTAGGTACCAGAAGTCAAGCCCCCAACAATGAAGGAGACTCCTGCTGGACCAGAGGTTAAGCCAGCCACTCAGAATACAGAACACAAAGACCAGAAAGACCAAAGAAGAAACAGAAACAAAGGAACAAAATACCTACCCAACAAAACAAACTCAGAAATCAGCTCCTATACATATACTCATCCTAAACCCAGGTGCCTAGATACCAGTTTAAGAGCACAATCAACAGCCAGGGTAATATGGCACCACCAGAGCCCAGCTATCCTACGAAAGCATCCCCTGAATATTCCAACACAACCGAAGCATGAAAATGACCTTAAAGCCAATTTTAATGAAGATGATAGAGCTTCTTCTTAAAGAGGAAGTGAAAAAAAATCCCTTAGAGAAAAGACAAACAAATAATGAGAGAAACTGAGTAAATCCTTTAAAGGAAACAAACAAAACCCAAAACAAAATAAAAAATCAAAACAAAAACTAAATAGATAAAGGAAATGAATGAAACTGTTCAAGACCTGAAAACGGAAATAGAAGCAAGAAAGGAAACACAAACTGAGGGAGCCCTGGATATGGAAGGTCTAGGTAAGTGAACAGGGACCTCATATGCAAGAATCACCAACAGAATACAAGAGATGAAAGAGAATCTCAGGTGTAGAGATATGACAGGGTAAATGGATGTATCTGTCAAAAAATGTTAATTCTTAAATCTACTGACACAAAACATCCAGGAAATCTGGGAAACGATAAAAAGACCAAACCTAAGAATAATAAGAATAGAAGAAGGATAAGATTTCCCAGCTCAAAGGCTGGGAAAAATATTTTCAACAAAATAGAAGAAAACCTAATGTAAGGAGATGCCTATAAAAGTCTAAGAAGCTTACAGAATACCAAGTAGATTGGACCAGAAACAAAAGTCTCCCTACTACATTATACTCAAAACACTAAGCATATAGAACATATAAAACAAAGAACGATTGCAAACAAAGTTGCAAGGGGAAAAAGCCAAGCAGCACACTAAGGCAGACCTGTTAGAATTACACCTGCCTCTATAACAAAGATTCTAAAAGCAAGAAGGACCTGGACAGATGTCTGATAAACTCTAAGAGACCATAGATACCAGCCAAGACTACTATATGCAGCAAAATTTTAACTACCATAGATGGAGAAAACAGTATATCCCATGACAAAGTCAAATTTAAATAATACCTACCCACAAATCCAGTCCTATAGAAAGTACCAGAAGCAAAATTCCAATACAAAGAGGTTATCAGCACCCACAGGAAATAATCTCACACCAGCAAAACCAAAAGAGGGGAAGAGCAGAAGTATGAGTGCGTGCACACATACACCACCAACACTACCAATGTGACAGGAATGAACAACCATTGGTCATGAATATCTCTCAATATCAATGGAATCAATTCTCCAATAAAAAGACATAGCTAACAGAATGAATGCACAATGAATCAATCTGCATACAAGAAATATACTTCAACATAAAAAGACAGAGTAAAGGGTTAGATAAGGATTTCCCAAGCAAATGAATCAGAGACGCACGCTGATGTACCTATTCTAATATCTACCAAAATAGATTTCCAACCAAACTTAGTCAGGAGACAGAGAAGGAAACTTCATATTTATGAAAAGAAAAAAATCCACCAAGATGATGTCCCATATCTGAATATCTATATTGCAAACACAAGGGTGCCCACATTTGTAAAAGAAATATTACTAAAGCTTTAAACACACCTAGAACTCTACACATAGTGGGAGACTTCAATATCTTACTCTTGCCAGTAGACAGGCCACTCAGACAAAAGCTAAACAGATAAATAATGGAGCTAACAGATGTTATGACTCCAATGGATCTAACAGATATCTATAGATCATTTTACTCAAATACAAAAGAAGTTATCTTCTTCCCAGCACCACATGAAACTTTCTCCAAATCTGACCACATACTGAGTCACAAAACAAGTCTTAACAGATAAAACAAAATTGAAATAACACCTTTTGTTCTACCAGATGACTACTGATTAAAGCTGGACTTCAACAACAATAGAAAGCCTACAAACCCATGGAAACTGAAAAACTCTTTACTGAATGGCCACTGTATTAAGGCAGAAATAAAGAAACAAATTAACAATTTTCTAGAATTCAATGAAAATGAATGCACAACACACCAAACCTATCGGACACAATGAAAGCAGTGTTAAGAAGAAAGTTCATAGCACTAAGTGCCTTCATAAAGAAACTGGAGATATTTTATATTAGCAACTTAACTGTATACCTGAAAGTCCTAGAACAGAAAGAAGCAAGCACACTCAAGAGGAGTAGATGGCAAGAAATATTTAAACTGAGGGCTAAAATCAATAAAATAGAAACAATGAGAACAATATAAAAAATCAATGAAACAAAGAGTTGGCTCTTTGAGAAAATCAACAAGAAGACAAACACTTATCCAAACTAACTAAAAGTCAGAGAGAGAATATCCACGCTAACAAAATCAGAAATGGAAAGTGGGGCATAGTAACAGACACTGAGGAAAGCCAAAGAATTATTAGGTCATACATAACAATTGTGTACTCCACAAAATTGGAAAACCTAAAAGAAATGGACAATTTTTCTGATAGATATCACTTGCCAAAGTGAAATAAAGATGATATAAGCAATTTAAATAGACCTACAACTCTGAAGAAAATATAGTCAGTCATTAAAAGTCTCTAATCTAAAAAGAGCAGAGGCCCAGATAGTTTTAGGACAAAATTCTACAAGACTTTCAAAGAAGAGCTAATACTACTATTCCTCAAATTATTGCACTAAATAGAAACAGAAGGAACACTGCCAAATTCATTTTATGAGGCTACAAGCACCCTGATACCCAACCCACACAAAGATTCAGCAAGAAAAGAGAATTACAGGCCAATTTCTCCCATAAACATTGATGTAAAAACACTCAATAAAACACTCACAGACTGTAGCCACATCAAAAAGACCATCCACCACTGCCAAATAGGCTTCATCCCAGAGATTCAGGGATGGTTCTACCCATAAAAATCTGTCAATGTAATATACCATATAAACAAACTTAAAGAAAAAACAAAACAAAAACCAAACCCATGGTCATCTCACTAGATACTGAAAAAGCCTTTGACAAAATCCAACACCCCTTCATGATAAAAATCTTAGATCAGGATACAAAGCACATACCTAAACATAATAAAGACAATTTGCAACAAGGCTATAGCCAACATTAAATTAAATGGAGAGAAACTTAAAGCAATTTCACTAAAACCCAGAATAAGACAAAACTTTCCACTCTCTCCAATTCTACTTAATATAGTACTTGAAGTTCTAGCTAGAGCAATAAAACAACTAAAGGCAATCAAGGATATATAAATTAGAATGGAAGAAGTGAGAGTATCATTATTTGCAGATGATATGATACATGAACAACCCCATAAATTCTACCAGGAAACTCCTAAATACTTCAGTGAAGTGGCTACATACAAGATTAACTCAAAGAACAGTAGTAGGCTTCCTACATATAAAGGACAAAGCACAGAGAACGAAATCAGGAAATAACACCCAGGACAATAGCCACAAATAATTTAAAATATCTTCTAGGAACTCTAACTGAGGAAGTAAAAGACCTCTAAGATAAGAATTTCAAGTCTTTGAAAAAAAAATCAAGAAGGTATCAGAAGATAGAAAGATCCCATGCTCATGGATGGCTTAACATAGTGAAAATGGCCATCTTACCAAAATCAATTTATAGATTCAACACAATTGCCATCAAAACCCCAACACAATTCTTTAAAGACCTTGAAAACCAATACTCAATTTCATATAGAAAAACAAAAAACCCAGGATAAGCTAAAACAATCCTGTCCAATAAAAGAACTTATGGAGGTATCACTATCCCTGATTTCAAGCTCTACTACAGAGCTGTAGTAATAAAAACCTCATGGTAATGGCATAAAAAAAGATTCATCAATAGAATAAAATTGAAGACCCAGATGTAAATCAAAGACCTATAGCCATCTTATTTTTGATAAAGAAGCCAGAATTATACAATGTGGCGGGGAGTTGAGGGGGGCTGGGGAAGAAAGCATCTTCAAAAACAGATGCTGGTCTAACTGGATGTCTGCATGTAGAAGAATGCAAATAGATCCATATTTATCAACCTGCATAAAACTCATCTAAGTAGATCAAAGATCTCAATATAAATCCAGACACACTGAACCTAATAGAAGAGAAAGTGAGGAATATATTTGACTGCATTGGTATAGGAGACAACTTCTGAACAGAACACCATTAACTGAGGCACTAGGATTAATAGCCAACAAATGGCACTTCATGAAAATGAAAAATCTTCTGTAAGGCAATGGACATCATCAAAAGGATATACAAGCAGCCCACAGATTGGAAAAATATCTTCACCAATCCTACATCCAACAGAAGTCTGGTATCCAAAATATATAAAGAACTCAAGAAACTAGACATTATCAAGCCAAATAACCCAATTTAGAAATGAGGTATAAATCTAAACAGATAATTCTCAATAGAGTAACCTCAAATGGCAGAGAAGCACTTAAAAAGGTTTAACATTCTTAGTTATTAAAGACATGCAAATGAAAAAGACTCTAAGATTCCATTTTGGCTAAGATCAAAAAATTCAAGTGACAGCTCATGTTAGCCAGAGTGTGGAGTAAGGGGCACACTCCTCCATTACTGGTGGGAGTACAAACTTGCACAGTCATGTTAGAAATCAGTTTCTCAGAAAATAGGTCTCTCTTTGGAAATCGGTTTCTTAGAACATTGGGTATAAATTTTTCTTAAGACCCAGCTATATCACTCCTGGGTGTATACCCAGAGGATGCTCTACCATACCACAAGGACACTTGCTCAACTATGTTCATAACAGCTTTATTCATAATAGCCAGGAACTGGAAACAACCTAAAAGTTTCTCAATTGAAGACTAGGTAAAGAAAATGTGGTATATTTACACATGGAGTATTAATCAGCTATTAAAAACAATGCCAGCATGAAATCTTCAGGCAAATGGATAGAACTAGAAAATATCATCCTGAGCTAGGTAACCCAGACCATGAAAGACAAACATGCTATGTGCCTACTTATAAGTAGATGTTAGTTGTAAAGTAAAAGACAACCATGCTATAATCTACAGACTTAGAGAGACTAAGTAACAAGGAGTGCTAGGGTGTTGGGTGGGGTTGTAGTATATTTCCATGGGAAGGGTAAATATAATAGATATCACTGGGGACTGGAGGGATTGGGAACATGAGGGATCAGGTTGGAGGAGGAGGAAAAGGAGGAAGAGGAGGAAGAGGAGGAGGAGGAGAGAGAGAGAAAGGGAGGGAGGAAAAGAGGGAGGGGAGAGGGAGAGAGAGATATTTGGGAGAAACAATTGGAATCAGGGGGTATCTCTGAGACAAACTAGAAACAGTAAAAATGGAAATTCCCAGGAACCTATGAGTGTAATCTACTTAAGATTCCTAGTGATGGTAGATATAGAGCCTGAACTAGCCATCACCTTACCAGGCTAGATTTCCAATGGAGAAATTGGGACACCAACCCAAACATAAAATCTCTGACATATAATATGCCCTGCCTATAAGATGCACTATGGTAAAGGTGGCACAGAACTTGTGGGAGTGGCCAACCAATGACTGGTCTACCTTAAGACTCATGACATGATAGTGAGCCAACCCCTGACACTGCCTGGAGTGCCAGGAACCAGAGGTTGTATATCTTAAGACCTAGAATAGAACCAAACAAAACTGGCAAAACCAAAAACAAACAAACAAAAACCAAAACCAAACAAACAAACCAAAAGTCAATGAAATGAGTCCTAATGATAGTCTGCTATACAGGTAGTCTCTATCATTAGAGAGACTTCATCTAGCAATTGATGGAGACAGATATAGAGACTCACAGTCAAACATTAGACAGAACTTGGGGAAGCCTGAAAAAAGAGGGAGGAAGGAATGTAGGAAATAGAGGGGTCAAGGGCACCACAATCCCCCCCCCCCGGGCTAACCAACTAACCTGGGCTCCTAGTGGCTCACAGAGACTGAACTGACAATCAGGGAGCCTGACCTAGGTCCTCTGCATATTTGTTATGGATGTGTAGCTTGGTGTTCTTGTGAGATTCCTAATAGTGGGAACAGGGACTGTCTCTGACTCTTTTGCCTGCTTTTGAGACCCTTTTTCTCCTGCTGGATTTCCTTGTCCAGTCTTAATGAGGGAACGTGCCCAGCCTTATTGTGACTTCATATCCTGTTTGGTTGATATCCCTGGGAGGCCTGCCCTATTCTGAAGGGAAACAGAGGCAGAGTAATGGAGGGTGAGGAGAGGGACCAGGAAGAGAGGAAGAGGGAGGAAAAACTACACTCAGGATAGAATATATGTGAGAAGAATAAAAACAGAGTCAAAGGGGCTTAAAGGATAAAGCAGGGACTTGTACCCTATGCAGAAAGAAGAGCAAGTGCAGAGGCTTAGACTGGAAGAGGCATTAAAGGAGTAGTCGTCTAGGGCAGTAGAAGGAAGTAGACGAAAGGGTGACTCCAGATGAGTGTGGAGAATAGGAGTCAGATGTAGCAGAGCTCTACAGATTAGGGTGTGGGTTTTGGGTTTATATGTACAAGCAATTCTTGAAAATCATAAGCAGAGGAATGAGGTCAGGGCTAGGAATCTGTCTGCTTAGGTGGCCCTGATGAGGAGTGATGATGTCAGGCATGCTTGTAGTGATCGAACACAGGAACGTACAGGTGTTTGCAGGTGTTGTAGGACTAACTGTTTGACTGAGTGTAATGGTGAAGAAGGAGTAATGGGCCACTCTCAGGCTTACAACCTGGACAGCTGCGTAAAGAGGAGTGCTTTTCACTGGAGTAGGTGCTTTTCACTTTACTGGTCTTTGTTGGAGAAACAGAATAGCTTTAATCTCCCTTAGGACACATGGGGATTAGAACACCTATGAGACATCCATGTTACTTGGCTGGAGCCCAGAATTGGGAGGAGGCTTTTTTGGAATTAGGAAAATCAGCACCATGAGCAGAGACAACGTTAAGGGAAACCATGTCCATGAAAGGGATGGATGGAGGCTTTCAGGCTCTCCAGTTCTGTGGACAGTGGAAAGAAAGGTATATTAGCAAAGGCAAGGGTGGTGGAGGACAGGGAGAGGGTCTGTGCAGGAGGCCACGAGGAGACTGCCTCAATGTGATAAGTTGGCAGCTGTGTTTTAGGCTACCAAGAGATCAAGAGAGAGGGTAAAGAAACATCCTTCAGTTTGAAATAACATGGTGCCTGCTACTCCTTTTTCCAGGAGAGCCCTTTTTTCTGGGCTCTAGCTGATAGGTGTTTCAATCATCTTGTGTCCTAAGGTGGTTAAAGGTGAGTATGGTACTGAATCTGGCAGAAGGCTTGCTTCTATTTCTTCCATGATTCACTTCTTCAACCCACTGATCTTAAGAGTATTCTGGCCTGGATGGACATTTGCATAGGTATTCCAAATGCCACAAATAAATTATATGCTGATTTAAGTTATCTGTTTAGAATCATCAGGCAAGGTTGAAAATAGGACAAGGGAGGGAAAAGAAAAACAGTTTTGAAAAATAATGTGGGGCTGAAAAATTTAGCACTATGTTTCCATGGCCACCAGGAAGGGAGATTGGAGATGAGACATACAATTGTGTGGATATCAACATACGAGCTCCAATGCTATGTGAAGTAGGGCTTGAGAAATGTCTATTCCGGTTTACTGAGCACTTGCATAAAACCTAAATAGTGTCTTATTTTGTTTTGTTTTTATACCAGAAACACCCAAATCTTCAGGAAAACTGGAAATCAATAACTTAATCTTAAATGAGACTCTAGAGCTTCCATCTTGAAGGCACATAATTTTGGGGGTCAATAAACTTGAATGGAAATGAATACATTTTTTTTTTTTGCCAAGTTTTAACTAACAGCCTTTCCTTCAATAATGAATATAGCTAAGAAACCAGAGTAGTACACATATGACCTGTGGCTTTGCTACCCATGGAAACTATAGGTAATCCTATATCATATGGCTGTTGCTTCAGGTCTCAGAGATTCACATTCACCATTTATTCTCAGAACCACTTAGAAATCCTGACATTCAATCTGCCCCAGAACTCGTCAGGTAATATGCCAATAAACAGGAACATGTATTACTAGGTCACAAATTTCATTTTAAAATATTTTAAAATTTAATTGGAATTCTATATATCTGATATTAGGTGTTTAAAAGTTCCTTTTCTGAGGTCTGTAGGTTTCACCAGGATTGTGGGGATATTTCTGTGTTAAGAGTTTCATATACAGTTGCTATCAAATCACTTGTGGTATGTCCATTCATCTGTTGCAAAGTATATGAACTTAGGGCTGGAGAGATGGCTCAATGGTTAAGAGCACTGACTGCTTTTCCAGAAGTCCTGAGTTCAATTCTCAGCACCCATTTGATGTCTCAGAACTTTCTGTAATGGGATCCAATGCCCTCTTCTAGTGTGTCCAAAGGCAGCTAGTGTACACAAACACACATACAAAGCATATGAACCTACAGGCATCATTGTATGTATGTGCTCTTGTGTGCACAGGTACATGTATGTGTGTGCATGTGTGCACCAATGTATGTGCGTGCATTACTCTTCTAATGTTCACCTGGCTCATTCATACAACCCTGTCATAGTATCCTTGCTTCTATAGTTTTTTTTTAAATATAAAATATTTCCTTCCCTAAATCTTCTAGCACATTTGTTGTCTCTGAGCTGGGCTATTCTGGCATTCTTGAATACCCTCTGTTTCTCTGCTATGTCAGTTGGATGGACTTGGCTATCAATACTTGCTATGAAAGAGTTTTTTTATTACATCAACTGGGAGGGATGCAAAGTTGGAACAAAATAATAAAAACTTAAAACCTGGGCATCTGAGGCAGATGGAAGAGGTGTTTACACAATAAGAAATTAGTGATTGGGTCTGTCTGTCTGTTACCTTCTACATAGCTCTAGGGAATTCAGAAGTCAGAACTGTCTTTGTGTATGCCAAGGAGAGGACTAGTGGGTGAAGGTCCTGGAGAGCCTCAGGAAAGGATACCAACCGTGTGACCAGGCACGTTGAATGTACTGACTGTGCTGTGTTGGAGACGGGGAGCCCGTGGTCATGTTTTCCTCACAGCTCATGCTGAGTTGATTTATTTCACAGTAAATGGGTTATAGTAAGCAGAACACATTTCTGGGTTCTGTAAACCACTCTAACCAATCTGATCACAAGAAAGGGCTTGGGGATCTCTTACTTGTAGCCAAGGTGAACATAGGCTGTGAGTAACCTGGACAGCACAGTTGTGATGGATATCTCCTTGGGGCTGCCTTATGGGACTGGCCCTTGACATGGGTGGGGTCTGCACTAAAGAGTTCAGTGCTTGAAATGAGCTGAATTGCAGGCATTCAGCCAGTGTTGGGGGAACTGGGCAGAGCAGAGCAAAGAAAATACTACATCTGTCCATGGGTAAGTATATGCTTAGACTATAGTAGGAGAAAATAGTTCCTAATACCCTACTATGTGAGGGAGTCACAGTCATGGGTCTCCTGAAAGGGGGAATATATATTTCCCTTTTAAATTTGTCTAGAATATACTTTTCTAAGTAAACATCACCCACGTATGCCATTTTTGGAGCTTGGAGAGGCTCTAAAGACTTCCACGTTTTTATCTAGTAGTGATGCTGTATTTCAAAAATGAAATTCCAAAGATGAAGTTAAAGCCTTCCCTGGTGTTGTCTTTACGATGAAAACTGTGGCTGGCTTCTCTGTAATAAGCTGCAGGGCTCTCAGAGGTCACACAACTCAAAGAACCTCTGAGCTTGAGTCCCAGGTCCTATGTGTTTCTAAGTCTGCTTTCCCCGGGGGCAAATCTGCCTTCTCAGTAGAAAAGGCTAAATAGGATGACAGACAAGGAAGGCTAAGGGAGAAGGGTGGGGATGGTCCCTCAATATGCACTTAAAGGTAAATGTCGACAGCCAGAGTGTTTTGTTTCCCTGGTTTGTTTTCCCTGGTCCTTGACATCAGCATAGAAAACAATGTGCTCACTCATATTCTTTCTCTCTACAGTCAGAAGGCCATGGAGATGCCTAGTGTACCTACTTATAAAGGTCATTTCCCCTTCTAGACTACAATCTAAAGCAGTGGCTGTGTCTGGATCATCTGTACCATCATCTACAGCACACACAGTGCTGGGGGTATAGTGATGCCTAGAGATCCCCTCCTTCCCTTTGCCACAGGTAAAGGCAATATTGTTACTCACTATGACTCCTTTGCTATCCAAGGAGGCCTTCATTCATCATAAAATACTGAGCAATTGAGTACACGTTCCCCACCCCCAGAGAAACCTTGGTCAGAGAACCTCTGGTGCCCCATCTGTTCCCTGACGATAATAATAGATGCTCTCAGAGGATGGTGGTGAAGGTTCAATATGAAGACAGCACCTGGCACGTGGGAGATGCTTGCCAAATGCAAGCTGTTACTAGACAAACGTGGATTTGATTTCAAGTTCTGCCCATTTGCTTTGAGCCTCACCGTTTGTGTGAAGTATCTCTCCTTTGTAAAGCAAGTCTCTCTTCCCACGTTAGATGATCACAAGAGACATTTAAGCCTTTAATTATTCTTTCAAGCCTGGAGGGCTAGGACTCCTTTCAGTTTTAGAGGCCTGAGCCCGGCTAGGTGCATTTTCTCCCCACTCACACTCTTCTCCTTGTCCCTTGCCCCTCTCCCCTCCCCCAGTTATTGTTACAGATATTCCATCAGAGGAGACATGTCCTTCCTGATGCTCAAGGATTCAGTTTCAGAGACTAAAATGCAGATAAAGGGGAACAATGGCTAAGGTCTGCTGCCATGTTTAGCTTTGATCTTAGTCTGGTTTATCCACTCAATATTTTAAGGTCATAGGTCAATGAGTGCCTCAGAATTCAGAATGTCAAGCTATGCATCTGAAAAAAGAGCCAGAGCCAGACCCCAGAGCTCTCTCCTGTTTTTTTAAATTTTTAATTTTTTATTAGATATTTTCTTCATTTGCATTTCAAGTGCTATCCCCTTTCCAAGTTTCCTCTCCAAAAGTCCCCTATACCCTCCCTCTCCCCCCTGCCCTGCTCTCCAACCCACCCACTCCCACTTCTTGGCCCTGGCATTCCCCTGTACTGGGGCATATAATCTTCGCAAGACCAAGGGCCTCTCCTCCCATTGATGGCCAACTAGGCCATCCTCTGCTACATATGCAACTAGAGACACAGTTCTGTGGGGTACTGGTTAATTCATATTGTTGTTCCTCCCATAAGGTTTCTGACCCCTTCAGCAACTTGGGTACTTTCTCTAGCTCCTTCTTTAGGGGCCCCTGTGTTCCATCCAATAAATGACTGTGAGCATCCACTTCTGTATTTGCCAGGCACTGGCATAGCCTCACAAGAGATAGCTATATCAGGGTCCTGTCAGCAAAATCTTGCTGGTATATGCAATAGTGTCTGGGTTTAGTGGATCCCTGGGTGTGGCAGTCTCTGGATGGTCCTTCCTTTCATCTCAGCTCCAACCTTTGTCCCCAGAGCTCTCTTTGTCTCTTTCCTCTTGGTTTCTACTAGCTAACTTCGCTAACTAGCAAATTCCAAAGAACTATTTGCTGTGCCATCTCTCACTTCTGTCCTGGCTTCATGGCCACTTCCTGGTCAGATTCTGACTCTTTTTTTTTAAATTGGATATTTTCTTTATTTACATTTTAAATGTTATCCCCTTTCCTGGTTTCCTTCCCTCCCGGAAACACCCTGTCACATTCTCCTTCCCCCTGCTTCTATGAGAGTGTTCCTCCACCCACCCACCAACTCCCACCTCTGTGCCCTTGATTCCCCTATACTAACATCTATCGAGCCTTCATAGGATCAAGAACCTCTCCACCCATTGATGCATGGCAAGGCCATCCTCTGCTACATATGCAGCTGGAGCCATGTGTACTCCTTTGTTGATGGCTTAGTCACTGGGAGTTCTGGGGGTGGGGTGGGTTTGGTTGGTTGATATTGTTGTTCTTCCTATGGGGTTGCAAACCCCTTCAACTCCTTCAAACCTTTCTCTAACTCCTCTATTGGGGACCCTGAGCTCAGTCCAGTGGTTGGCTGCAAACAACCGCCTCTGTATTTGTAAGGCTCTGGTAGGGCCTCTCAGGAGACAGCCATATCAGGCTCTTTTCAGCAAGCATTTCTTGGCATCCTCAATAGTGTCTAGGTTTGGTAACTGTATATGGGATGAATCTCCAGGGGGGACAGTCTCTGGGTGGCCTTTCCTTCGGTTTCTGCTCAACACTTTATCTCCATATTTGCTCCTGTGAGTATTTTGTTCTCTTTCTAAGAAGGACTGAAGCAACCACACTTTGGTCTTCCTTCTTATTGAGCTTCATGTGGTCTGTGAATTGTATCCTGGTTATTTGGAGCTTTTGGGCTAATATCTTCTTATCAGTGAGTGCATACCATGTGTTTTCTTTTGCGATTGGGTTACCTCACTCAGGATGATATTTTCTAGTTCTATCCATTTGCCTACCTGAGGACCCAGCTATACCACTCCTGGGCATATACCCAGAAGATGCTCCAACATGCAATAAGGACATATGCTCTACTATGTTCATAGCAGCCTTATTTGTAATAGCCAGGAACTGGAAAGAACCCAGATTTCCTTCAACAGAGGAATGGTTACAGAAAATGTGGTACATTTACACAATGGTATACTACTCAGCTATTGAAAAAACAATGAATTCATGAAATTCTTAGATTCTGACTTTTATTGGCTCTAGATTCTCTTTTGTTCTTTCTGAATTTCTCTCTGATTGTGGTGCTGATCATCTTGTTTTTGTCTGAAATAATTATTGTTCATGTCTTATCTTTTGCCATTTACCAAGAACTTCTGTGTAGGCACCAAGACTGACTTCCCTGGATCTTTTCCATAATGTGTAGCCATGGAAGCACAAGGAAATAGTTCACTGAATGATCAATCAGCGGGTTGAGATGTCTTTCTCACTTCTGTGATGCAAACTACCACAGTTAGTTATTTCAGTCTTGACACTTTGGTGTTTAGATTATTAAAACTATTAAACGTTATAGTGCAACAAAAAGAAATAAAAAGCATAAAGATTAAAAAGGAATAAATAAAACCATCTCTCATGCAAACAACATAATTAGCTTTGTGGAGAAATTCTCAAATAATCTCCTAAATTCTTCTAGAACTATCAAGTGAATTTTGCAAAATTGAAGGGTCTAGTGTTAGCATATAAAAGTCAATTGTAGATTGGTTAGATGGCTCCATGGATAAAGGCATTTGTTGTGAAGCCTGAAGACCTGAATTTGACCTCTGGAGTCCACAGTTCTCTGGGTAGAACTATAGCCAACAACTTGTTCTCTTATCTCCACCTGTGCAGTAATACATGTGCTCACATAAATAATTATTAAAAAGTTAAAAATCAATTAAATATTAAATAACGAATGACTGGAACTTGAAATTTAAAAGAAAAATGCTACTTACAATAGCTTTTCCCAAACAAGATATAAACCTATCAAAATGTAATTAGGACCTATAAGCAAAAGACTGAAGAGAGAAGTAAAAGACCACAGGTATGATTAGCAAGATTCAATCATGTTAAGATGTCACTCCCTCTTACTTTGATCTGTGAAGTAAACCCAATCCCAATTTAAGTTCTAACAAAGTATCTCATAAATATTAATGAGGTAGTTCTAAAATTGCCTTGGCAAGGTGAAGGAACTGAAGCAGCCAGGACAATTTGAAAATGAAGAACAAATTTGGGAGGTTCTTAGTATATGACTTCTAGGTGCAATAGAGCATTTAATAATCTAGGCAGTGTGGCACTGTCAAAAGGAATGAGTATATACATTAAATAGAACGGAGAGGGCAATAGCTAACTGACTTTTGACAAAGGCACAAAGCAATTCAATAAAAATATAACTTCAGTAAATGGTGCTGGAGCAGATGGAACAATTGTCTTTATGCTAAAAAATGATACACTCCTCACATTCTACACAAAAATTAACTTAAAATGGGTTATAGGCCTAAATGCAAAATGCAAAGCTGTAAACCTTCTAGAAGCAATGGCAGAGGATATCTTGGGATTTTGGATTTAACAGAGTTCAGGAGTATGTGAACAAAAGGAAAGAGTATACTTAATAAAACATTTAAAATTTTATTCTCTTAAAAAGATGTCCCAACCGGTAAGAAGGACACATATTCCACTATGTTCATAGCAGCCTTATTTATAATAGCCAGAAGCTGGAAAGAACCTAGATGCCCCTCAACAGAGGAATGGATACAGAAAATGTGGTACATTTACACAATGGAGTACTACTCAGCTATTAAAAAGAATGAATTTATGAAATTCCTAGGCAAAAGGATGGACCTGAAGGGCATCATCCTGAGTGAGGTAACCCAATCACAAAGGAACTCACACAATATGTGCTCACTGATAAGTGGATAGAATTGGGAACAAAACACCTATGGAAGGAGTTACAGAGACAAAGTTTGGAGCTGTGACGAAAGGATGGACCATCTAGAGACTGCCATATCCGGGGATCCATCACATAATCAGCTTCCAAAAGCTTACACCATTGCACACACTAGCAAGATTTTGCTGAAAGAACCCAGATATGGCTGTCTCTTGTGAGACTATGCCGGGGCCTAGAAAACACAGAAGTGGATGCTCACAGTCAGCTAATGGATGGATCACAGGGCTCCCAATGGAGGAGCTAGAGAAAGTAGCCAAGGAGCTAAAGGGATCTGCAACCCTATAGGTGGAACAACATTATGAACTAACCAGTACCCGGGAGTTCTTGACTCTAGCTGCATATGTATCAAAAGATGGCCTAGTCGGCCATCACTGCAAAGAGAGGCCCATTGGACTTGCAAACTTTATATGCCCCAGTACAGGGGAACAGCAGGGCCAAAAAGGGGGAGTGGGTGGGGTAGGGGAGTCGGGGGGAGGGTATGGGGGACTTTTGGGATAGCATTGGAAATGTAAATGAGGAAAATACCTAATAAAAATATAAAAAAATACCATTAAAAGGTTGGAAAGACAAGCTGCATCCTGGAAGAAAATAATCTGCTAAAGTGTAATAAATAAAATGATTTGGGTGTTGAATGGGCTCTGGAGAAGATGTTTGGTGACAGATAAACTTTTAGGGAGAAAATCAGTTCAGTGTTACTAAATAAATACTAGGAAAAACCATTTAAAACCATCATGAGATGCATTAATATACTTATTAAAATATGTAAGATAAAAATTAAAATAGCAAACACACACACTTATTACTAAGAGGTGGCAAAGCTGCAGAGCAAATTCCTGGCCAGGAAGAGTATAAAATAGAATAGCCCATTTGAAAGGCAGCTTAGTGGCTTCTTAGAAAGTCAAACATACTCATACCAACCAAGTGATTCAGCAAGTCTATTCCTAGGTACTTACTGGAGTAAATTGAATACTTCTGTTCACACGCACAAAACTGTACTCAAATATTTATAGCAGTTTTACTCATAATCACCCCAAATTGGAAACTACCCAGATGTCCATCAACTAATGAATGGATAAACACACTAGACTTTCACACAATGAAATACCATTCGGCAGAAAAATGAGAGGAACAATTGATTAGTGATTCACAGAATAATATGGTTGTATCTGAAATGCAGTTTGCTAAGTGATAGAAGCCAGACTCAAAGGGTTACACATTGTATGATTCTGTTTATATATCATTCTAGCAAAGATGAAATTAGGGGGAGAGTAGTTAATGTTTGGAGGTGAAAAGAAAGGTTGAATATAAAGAAGGAATTAGGGTACTTATGCAACTATTCTGTATGGTTTTGGGTTGATCAAAACCTATACAATTGTAAAACACAATCAATGCCTGGACTACTCAGCTAAATGAAACACACTCTTTCTCCTAGACTGAGGGATCATCTCAGAAAGTGTGTGTGTGTGTGTGTGTGTGTGTGTGTGTGTGTGTGTGTGTGCGCGCGCGCGCTTGTGCGTGTGCACACATGCATGCGCATGTTGTAAGATTGTAAGAGCCAGAGGCTGGGGAAAGACTGGGGTTGAGCAGTCTCTTCTGGACAGGATGGGGTTTTGTACTCATGTATTCACAACAGCTGTGGTTTTCTGTACAAGACTTGCACAAGATCAAGCCAGTCAATAGTTCAGTAATGGATGACCAAAGAACACATAACTGAGGAACTACTGATAGTTGATCTCCTCTTGGGGGAGGGAGAGTCAGTTTTATTTAGGGGTGTGGCACTTGTAAGGGTGACTATGCCCCAGAGGATTGCCCACATCTATGTATGTCTGTGTAGTAATAATTAGCCTTGGTGGCTTTGAAGAAAGAAAGAAAGAAAGAAAGAGAGAGAGAGAGAGAGAGAGAGAGAGAGAGAGGGAGGGAGAGGGAGAAGGAGAGGGAGGAAGGAAGGAAGGAAGGAAGGAAGGAAGGAAGAAAGAAAGAAAGGAGGCACAAAGTTGGGGGAGGATGATGAAGGAATCAAGGAGAGATTGGAGGGGAGTGTAGGTGAGTGTGATGGAAATACATTGTAACCATGTATACACTCTTAATGAATAAAGAAAACCATTGTATCAAAACCACACAAACCATAACCTCATCCTATGAAGAGTTTTAAAGTCTTTCAGGACCCAAGTGTCCTTGCGATGAAATACAGACTGTTAGAAATTAACCTACTTTATTATTGATGAAAACTAAAGTACACAGCACGAGGTGGGA
Source organism: Mus musculus (assembly GCF_000001635.26). NCBI lineage: Eukaryota > Metazoa > Chordata > Mammalia > Rodentia > Muridae > Mus > Mus musculus. Next base: position 65,242,869 of record NC_000069.6, on the reverse strand, counting down.
CCCACAGAGCTGACTCTGAGCGGAAACAGGACAAAAAGAACCACACCCAAGCACTGCACAGGATAAGTTTCTTTCCCACAGGACAGTAAGTTAGTAACTCTGAAACTAGGGTTGACTAAGAAATGTAACCAAGAAAACTTTGAACACCAGGTTGGGAAACTAAATAAAGTAGAAGAAAATTGAGGATCTCTTAAAGCTAACATCCTTTCTTTCCATTTTGTTTCATTTGTAACCACTCTCATGAGGCTTGAGCATTTTTATTTCCAAACTCAGCATGCTGCTATTTATACATTAGCTCCTGAGCTGTGCTATGAACCGACTTTAGGATGATAGGTGATCATCATTTCTGCAAAAATAAGAAAACCTGACCTGGCCACTAGTGGGAATTGAGTACAGATGGCCATGATGGCACTTTGAGCCTTGGCAGTGGCTAGTGATTGGCCAGGCTGGACTGCCTGCCTTAGGTTACACCCATCTTTCCTCCTCTGCTCGGGCCTTTCCATTCTTCTTGGATGTGTTTATTAAAGCAGCTTCTTACTGTTCATCCTGTGATGACCAGAAGCAGAGTGGTGTCTGACCCAAGGGGCAGGAAATAGTGGTGACTAGTAAGAACGGCTCTTCTGGATGGCTCTAGGTGCAGAGGTACCGGTGCTAATCCCGACTTAGCTGAATTAAAGGAACAATTCTGTTATAGGTACCTGAATGGAGGAAGGGAGGCAAGCAGCCTACACTGCAGCTCCAGAAAAATGTGATGCTTACAAGCTGCAGATTAAACTTCACTGAAATCCCCTCTCAAACAGAAGCAAAGCTACCTTCCCATGGGCCAGATGTACAGATATGGTTTAAACGCCAACTTCAGGCATTTTAAGTTAATTACTATAGGGCAACCTTAAAATCTCATGAAACAATTTTGCCTTCTTATTAATGAATAATGCACTGCAGGGAATTAAAGTAATAGATTTCAAGTGGTTAAAAATCATTGTCTGCCTCTCTTCAAGCTGAGACCTTAATTGATTCTAAGTAAGATTTGGATGATAGGATCCCAGTATTGATGGGTAAGTAGCTGTGGATTTGAGGATTCCTTGGTGTGGCTTCAAAGCCATTGATATCCTACTCTGGTGTCATCATAGAATAAGGAAAAATCACTGTTAAAAAGTAGGCACAGTCTACAGTGTGGCAGTTGAACATTTTGTTACTATAGTAAAAACTTCAATTATTTGGACTACTGTATGGGAAACTAGACAATATAATAAAGCTTTGAATCCCACAAGCCTTTGGCTTTTAAAGACGGAAAAGCACAGCCAGTCAGAATGTATGTTTGGTTTCATCTTCACTTAATTACTCAGTATGTTTAAACCCAACTTCTTAATAACAGCAATGCACAGGACACTTGCTGTGTACAGCTTTAGTCTGTATATGTTTTTATCCAAGGCGCATATGTAAGTACAAACAGTTTTACTAAGCAGGCACAGTGTATCCATTTTATACACAGGGAGGAGAGCTGGACGTGGAGAGTCCAACATCCCTGTTTCATGGCCAGCCTGCCTGAGAATGAACTATTAACTCTTTTGCTGCTTCACATTCTCTGACCACTTAAACTGACCAAGGCATGAGCTTTTGGCTAAAATACCCGCAGTTCAGAAGGACTCAATAACCGGGGGTTTGGTTCCTGCTTAATTTGGCCAGTTCTGGCAGCCTAAAGAAGAGGGAAAACAGACTTTGCTGCAGCCAGGCTAGTGGTGCATACGCTTTCCTGCACCTGCCCCGTGTTCTGCTCTACCTCTGCTTGTAGCTCACCACCTTCTCTTTATGATTGATGCCACCAGAGTGGTGGGAGTTACTGAACTGCCAATCATCTTGTTCTTTTCCTGATCAGCCCTCACCCAGAAACAATTGGGGGGGGGGATGGCAGAAGGAAATTTACAACTTGAAATGATTCAGAATTCATCAGAACTGATGGCATCCTGTTTTTTATACATGTGCTTTTGGAAGAAGAAATTAAGTGAAGCTGTTTTGTATTCTGCTGATCAGAGATAGGAAGCAGGGCTGGAGGAGGTCATGTTTACAACCTGTGGCACGTGGGCTCATAGTTCAGGGAAGGGGAATAGAAAGGGAACCTTGAAAGATGTGAAAGCTAGCTCAGTAATGGTTTTCAGTGCAATTCAAGTCAATGAATGTCTCATGGCTGCCAGTAACATAAAGTTTAGGACCCACAGTAAATTCAATAAAGTGTATCTGAAAGATAGATATTCGTTCCTTCACCCTATCCGTATTTATTAAGGTCCTGCTAAAAGATAGACACCACATAGGCCAGGTTTCTGGACCCACAAGGCTTGCCCCATAGTTGGGGAAGTCCATAGCAAATGAGTAAACATACAAATAGCTTTCATGAATAATAGATGTTCTGAGAATATAAAAGTAGCTCAGTGGCAAAGATAAGAGCTGACCCCCACATAAGGACACTTCTAGAGGAGATGACATCAAAGTAGTGACTTGAAGGATAGGAAGGACCAACATTGCAGAGCTCTTAAGTGTTGGGCAGAGGTGGCTCCCAGCTTTAATCCCAGCACTTGGGAGGCAGAGGCAGGCGGATTTCTGAGTTCGAGGCCAGCCTGGTCTACAGAGTGAGTTCCAGGACAGCCAGGGCTATACAGAGAAACCCTGTCTAAAAGAAGAAGAAGAAGAAGAAGAAGAAGAAGAAGAAGAGGAGGAGGAGGAGGAGGAGGAGGAGGAGGAGGAGGAGGAGGAGGAGGAGGAGGAGGAGGAAGAACCGGAGCTCTAGGCAAAGACCTAAGAAGGCCTAAAGGTAGGGACAGGCTTCAGAAGAAAAAAGGTAGGCCTAGTGAAGTTCAACGTGTGACTGGAGAGCCAGACCATATGGTACTAGAGAGGCAATCAGGATCCTGAACTTACAAGGCTGCTGGAAACTTGCTTAAGTAAGTCCTTCTACCAGAGTGGATGAGAATGGTCCAAACTGCTGCAGAGTATAGGATAAGAGCAAATCAAACAAATCTGCAAAATCAGAGGTAATGACTCTTCTATAGAACTTCTAGAAAGCTCAAAGGAGTGGGCTGGGTATATGTCTCAGCCATGAGCACTTGCCTGGTATGTGCAAGGTCCCGAGTTTGATCCCCATCACTGTAATAAGCAAAAGGGTAAAGGCTCTGTGGTTGTTTGAGGCTAGACCACACATTCCTATACTCAGGAGAGTTTTCATGGTTTAGAACTAGGGTTTCCTTGTTTCACAACAGTGTGCATTCTATTCAATGTGTGTTACCTTCTCCAAATGCACAGCTCAGCTGTTTGTTATATCTTTTTTTTTTTTTTTTTGAGGCAGCATCTTTCCTTGTAGTCCAGGATGGCTTTGAACTTGTGATCTTCCAGACTCAGCCTCTTGAGTGTTGAAATCATAGACCTGACCCATCATGCTCTACACCCCTTTCTTTCTTTCCTTTCTTTGTATTGAATATTTTTATTTACATTTTCTTTTTTTATTAGATATTTTCTTTATTTACATTTCAAATATTATACCCTTTCCTGGTTTCCCCTCTGAAAACCTCCTATCCCCACCTCCCTTTCCCTGCTCACCAACCCACCCACTCCTGCTTCCTGGCCCTGGCATTCCCGTACACTGGTGAACCAAGCCTTCACAGGACCAAGGGCCTCCTCCCTCTCCTCCCATTGATGACTGACAAGGCCATCCTCTGCTACACATGTGGCTGGAGCCATGGTGGTTTAGTCCCTGGGAGCTCTGGGGGTACTGGTTGGTTCATATTGTTGTTCTTCCTATGGGGCTACAAACTCCTTCATTTCCTTGGGTCCTTTCTCTAGCTCCACCATTGGGGACCCTGTCCTTAGTCCAATGGGTGGCTGAGAGCATCCACCTTTGTATTTGTCAGGCACTGGCAGAGCCTCTCAGGAGACAGCTATATCAGGTTCCTGTCAGCAAGCACTCTTGGCATCCACAATAGTGTCTAGGTTTGGTGACTGTATATGGGATGGATCCCCAGGTGGGCCGGTCTCTGGATGGCATTTCCTTCGGTTTCTGCTCTACACTGTATCTCCTCCCATGGGTATTTTGTTCCCCTTTCTAAGAAGGACTGAAGTATCAATACTTTGGTCTTCTTTCTTCTTGAGCTTCATGTGGTCTGTGAATTGTATCTTGGGTATTCCAAACTTCTGGGCTAATACCACTTATCCGTGAGTTCATACCATGTGTGTTCTTTTATAATTGGGTTACCTCACTCAGGATGATATTTTCTAGTTCCACCCATTTACCTAAGAATTTTATAAATTAATTGTTTTTAATAGCTGAGTAGTACTCCATTGTGTAAATATTCTGTATTCATTCCTCTGTTGAGGGACATCTGGGTTCTTTCCAGCTTCTGGCTATTATCAGTAAGGCTGCTATGAACATAGTGGAGCATATTTCCTTATTACATGTTGGAGCATCTTCTGGGTATGTGTCCAGGAGTGGTATTACTGGGTCCTCAGGTAGTACTATGTTCAATTTTCTGAGGAATTGCCAAATTGATTTTCAGAGTGGTTGTACCAGCTTGCAATCCCACCAACAAGGAAGGCGTGTTCCTCTTTCTCCACATCCTTGCCAGCATTTGCTGTCACCTGAATTTTTTATCTTAGATATTGTGACAGGTGTGAGGTAGAATCTCAGGGTTGTTTTGATTTGCATTTCTCTGATGACTAAAGATGTTGAATATTTCTTTAGGTGCATCTCAGCCATTTGGTATTCCTCAGTTGAGAATTCTTTGTTTAGATCTGTACCCCATTTTTAATAGGGTTATTTGTTTCTCTGGAGTCTAACTTCTTGAGTTCTTTGTATATATTAGATATTAGCCCTCTATTGGATGTAGGGTTGGTAAAGATCTTTTCCCACTCTGTTGGTTGCCTTTTTGTCTTATAGATAGTGTCCTTTGCCTTACAGAAGCTTTGCAATTTTATGAGGTCCCATTTGTCACTTGATCTTTGACAAAGAAGCTAAAACCACCCAGTGGGAAAAAGACTGCATTTTCAACAAATGGTGCTGGTTCAACTGGCGGTTAGCATGTAGAAAAATGGAAATTGATCCATTCTTATCTCCCTGTACAAAGCTCAAGTCCAAGTGGATTAAGAACCTCCACATAAAACCAGACACACTGAAACTAATAGAAAAGTAAGTGGGGGAAGAGTCTCAAGCACATGGACACAGGGGAGCATTTCCTGAACAGAACACCAATGGCTTATGCCCTAAAATCAAGAATCTACACCCCTTTCTTTCTCCGGCTTTTGGTCTCCAGAAAGTGCAAGCCCTAGCCTCTGTCTATTTTACCTTGATCAAATCTTGCTCGGAGGAAAGTTAGAACAACTCATTTCTGCCAAAGTAAAAATGACCAGCATGAAAAAAATAAAGCTGACTGAGATTTTGGAAGGGAAGAAAAGATTTGGATTACATGTCTACGGCTCTCTGGAATACGGAAGAGTACTTCTTTGCATTTATATGCTGCTCAAGGAAGGCTTCCTCTAGGGGAGAGCTTTCTACCCTGCTTGTGCCTCTCAACTATGCTCTTCTGGTGCTGGTGAACACTGCCTGGGAATCTGTCTCTACAAGTTAGTGTACTTCTAGCAGCTAGGCAGATATTCTTTCTCATTTATCAGTTTTCTGGGTCAGAGCACAATGCCAGCCTCTGTCTTCTCAATGACTGCAGTACTGGTAGGGATCATAAGAACCTCTTGTTTGACCACCAGGGGCTGATGAATCCACACTTATAGAAGCACTTCTCTTTGCATCATCCTGTATTACCTTTAGTTTTATTTAAATTGATAATGAGAAACTCATGAAGCTTTATCAATATGATAAATTATTATGTAACTATTTTAAAGATACTAAAGAGTATTTTACTTATGTTGATAAAAATGCTTTTATTGCTAGGTTAAATGAAAAAAGAAAGCTATGAAATTTGTTACAATGTTATTATAGTCTCTTGCCCAAAACAATTTTAAAACATCTACAGTGTGCCAGGACTGACAAAGCAAAAGGAAAGATGGACATTGTCATCACCCTTGTGGTCTTTGAAAGCTTTGCTGAAATGACAGCAAATGATTACCTTACATTGTGCTGTGTGTTACAAAGAAGTGTAGGGAATGATGAGCACGTTTGGCTTGCCAAATTGTCAATGCATGTGAAGGATGCAGCAATGAAACTAACAACATGGCTACTCTATGATTAAGGAGGTAAGGTTTTACCGTGAATAATAGAGAGAAAATATCCAGAGGCATCTGGAAGACTGTAGAACAGAGAGAAAAAGAAACATAGTGGGAATGAGCAGGAGACTGGACATGGCCAGGGCTCTCTGAGAGAAGGGAGAACAGTGGAGAAATAATAGACACAGTGCTAGTGAAACAGGGGCCAAATCCTTGCCATTATATAGAGAACAAAGGAGCATCTCAGAGAAGGGAGCCTGAGGATGTGAGAAGAGCCAGTAGGATAGCATGGGGCTTTGAAATGTATAATAAGTAATGTGAATAAGGACAGAGGGAACTTGGAGGCTAACAGGACTTTGATATTCTGATAGATGCCACAGGTATCTGTCAGTCTGCCTTTTGGTTTCATTGGCTTCTTAGGAATGCTGGTTTTTATCTAATCACCAGAAATCCTTCTGTATTCCAGCTTTAATTGAGCCTCAACTGTTCATTTTTGGATGTATGAACTGCCTTTTAGAGTTTGGGGAAATGGACCTGACATTGAATTTCATATCACAACCCAGATACTCCTCACGATGAAGCCCCCTAAGAAGTGGGCTAATGTAATAAGAACAGTGAATATCCCTTAACACTTGAAGGAATTAAACAGTGGCCACCTGTTTAAGCCTTCATTAGGCCTTCTTCTCCACATCTATAAAACACATACCTTAGTTTTTAAAAATAAAGTTACCAACTTAAAAATTGTTCCTGTCGAGAAAGCTTACTTCAAGAAAGCTTAATGCCTGTTATGCAGTAAACATTTAAAGATAGGTATTATTATGTATTATCTAACAGGTATTAACTTCTATAACTTTCAAGATGTTTTCTGAAGGCATTGAGACAATTTTGTAGCCCATAAGATTATTATGCATCATGCTTGGCTCCAGGTTTGGCTGTTATCTTTTTTTTTTAACTATAATAATGCATGATATGGATAAATCATGGATAGATAAACAAATTGTGACAGGGCAAGACAGTGCAGAAATTTCTCTGTCTTGTATTCTTGCTGAGGCCATTTCAGATTTAACTAGAATTTGATCTCTTTGATGAAGAATCCTGTGGAAAATTAACCAACTCTATTCTACGAACCCAAGGTCAAGATGCCCTAGCTAATTGCTTATCTTAGCCTCTGTTAAACTGCTTGCTTGCACAAAACCCCCTTTTGTAGCTGCTGAGTGAGATAAAGGCATGTGGTTTTTACCTTTAAGAAACCCTTACCCTAAATACTTGGTGCTACACTTGTATCCTGACTACCACAATGTGGCCCCAACCAGCTGGAATAAGACCTTCTATTGGCTATAAACTTTGACTCATCATCTCTGATGGCCTTACCATAACAAAATGATATGTCTCTCAATTAAGTTAAGACATCATACTTCTATCTGGGCAAACAGTGCTCAGAAGTCAGATATTTCCTCTATAATTTCATAGACCAATCTGAGGTTTCCACACATACTAATGCATTTCTTGACTTCAATATGTATCCAGACATGAATGGATATACTGTTTCCCTGCGTCAATACTGAAAGAACATACCAACTATGGAGAACAAAATCCATTATCAAAAGCACCAAAAACCCAACCCAACAGGTGATTTTTAGAAAATACATTACAAATCAAATCTCCTGCTAAGGCTTTTGCCTTGTGTCTTTCTGTGGATACAGTATAAAAGTAGCTCAATACTGCTATCAGCCAATGTTTACTAATATTACTAAATTCTTAGATCTATTTTCTCTCTCGCTCTCTTTCTTTCTCTCTTTCTCTCTTACACACACACATACACACAGAGAGACACAGAGACACACAGATACATAGACACAGACAGACAGACAGACAGACAGACAGACACACACACACACACACACACACACACACACACACACACACGTGTCCTTGTTTTGTTGGGCCTGGTGGTACAGGTACTTATAATTCCAGGTACTTAGAAGGCTGATTCAAAAGATTTTTTATTGCAAGTTTAGGTCCAGTCAGGACAACTTAGTAAGATCCTATTTCAAAAATAAAGCATAATAAAAGGGTTGAGCACATAGGTTCCATAGCAAGTGGAACATTTGCCTAGGAACATACAAAGCCCTAGACTCAATCTCTAAAAACAAACTCAAGCATACACAGAGGTTTATGGGTGATGTTTTGTTCCAAAAGATGGGCAATGATATTAAGTAAGAGTCACTATAATAAGCACTGGACAAGGAACCTGAAATCTGAAAGTGGGATTCATAGGTTTAGGCCCCACCTTACTTAGAAACTGTGTCTCAGGGTTGACTCATATCAGTGTTGAAGTCTATCTTGCCTTTTACACACTAAAGTGTTCCATATTAGATACTAGATTATGAGATCATCCTACTTCAATTCATTAAATAGCTATGTGTCTACAAGTGTTCAATTGGAAAGAAAACATTTCCCTTCTGAAGAAGGTAGGAAGAGAGAAAAGAAGCCAAGAATCTCTGGGGTACCTCTTTTCTGACTATCCCTGACCTGCCCAGTCTGGCTCTAGCTCTAGAAGGGATTGGGAGAATGAGAAATTATCAGATAGATGTGTGGGAACCTCAGAGTGAGAGCTTATTTTTTGGTCCCCAGGATTCCCAAGAGAGCTTTACACTGACAGGGCTTGGCCAGCAGGGCAGCACCATAGATGATCCTGATCCTTTTTCAGATTGAGAGATCGTTATACTTTCTTCCACTCCCTGATGCCATTTTTGTAAGAAAAACAGCCGAGATATATCCCAGATGAATAACTTGACTGTTTAAAATCAAATGAGATAGAATTAGCATTGAATGGGATATTTTAAAAAGACTCCTCATCTGCCATCAGCAAGAAAGGACATTTTAGGGAAATATATGATCAGTTGTAAGGGAAAAAGCCTTTCCCATCCCTTCAGACTTATATTCTCAGGGCCAGAACAAGGTGAATCTGTAACAAATTGTTCGATAGTCATAAACAGATGACAAACCATATTCTAGTATTATCCCATAGAAATATTAAATTACTTCCTAAAATAATATTTCTAGTTATGCTATCATAATAGAGAAGCTGAAAAACAAAGAGAAAAGAATTATTTTTATTGTCATCTGGGCCGTGGTTTGTCCCTCTGTGGCATACTATAAGCTGGTCCCTAATATTATATGAAATTAGCTTTTCTTTAGGACATTTCCACAGCTATTGCCAAAGGCAAGCTAATAGACTACAGTCTACTGATTTTACTCAATAAGGAAATCCCAGAGTTCCAATATTTACTAGTTAAGCAAAGCCACATTTTGAATAATTACATATCAGATCTTCATCAGATCTGCAAAGAGATTAAAAATATAACTGGAATCCATTATTAAAATATCAGGTGTTTATTTATATGGCTCTGGGAAGTTTGATGACAATTATATTAAAGTTTTCTAACATAAATATTTTCAATGAAAATGTGGTTGGCTAAATGTAGGTTTATGAAGAGAGGTTTTATAAAGTTTGGAAAGAGATCTAGTTCTTTTCTCTACATGGATAGAAGAATATAATCTGTGACAAAAATGTACTATGTGTCTATTTAGAGGTACTGGATGCCTTAGTATTTAATATTAGTCTCAAGGGTCATGAAACATTGTGATTATTGCCCTTCTTGCATGTTCCCACCTACAGTACATTTTTTTTGTATTTTTTCCTTAAAAAAATACACAATTTGCTTTTCTAAACATGTTCCTAACTAGTGTAGACAATAAAATTGAAAGTCTTTGGAGAGTCCTTGCTTTTTTTTTCTGTTAATGAAATCTGAAAAAGGAGTTATTTCTTCCCTCCCCACCTTCATTGTTTTGTTTTCTTTTTTAAACAAATGTAGAGAGAACATGATTTTTAAATTGAATTTGGTTCATTTGGAGAAAGCTCCTTTGTGCCTGTGTTGGCTTTCTGTAAAAGAAGTTCAAATTCCACTGGATGGTGAAAGCCTCTGAGTGGCAAAGTATTATTTGTAGGGAATGTAAATTCTAATCATCAGATACACGGAGTGGAAATCCAGACTCAGACCCACAAGGTGGCTTCCTGAGGACTAAATGAACTTGGTCACTGTTGATGGACCAAAGCAGCCTCATTTTGACACAGATAAGTTTCTATTCTCTAATGAATCCTTAACTTGAGTTTCATTGCCTCTCTACAGAAAATAGGAGGAAAATAATCAAAACTCAATTCAGCAATTCATTAAGTACATTTTCAATGTCAAAGGCTAGAGCAAGCATGGAACCTCAGTTGTAGTCTCTAATGAGTCTGCAGCCTGCTCACCCAGGACTCATGGTTTTCTAGTACAATATGCTTAAGACACAACAAATATCCAGAGATACCAAAGCGATAGGCACACTAGGAAAGGAAAGGTAGCAACAGGAGGTTATTTCTGAATTACATTTGTCTATTTACTGAAAGCACTATGATGTGATTTAAGATGTTTATAGCGAAATGATAGCTGAGTGGAGGTCTTTCCATCTGGAAACTTGCGATTGGATTACCTGTAAATAAGAATGACCCTTGTTGGGGCACTGTGTAGGGTACTGGGTGTGTCTCTGTGCAGTCCTCAGAGAGTATGTACTGAATAGCTTACGGGAATCACTAGTTGGTTGCTGGGGGTAATGGAGGAAATAAAGGAAGACAAGGTTCGCTCTGTGACAGGTGAAGGAGATACAGCTAAGGAGGAGAGGTAGGAGCAGAGTCGTGGGTGGGGAGCTCTTACGATGCTGAATAGAGTCTTCTCAGAAGGATGGTTTTGAGCTGAGAGATTCACCAGGGGAAGAAGTGGGGGATGGTAAGAGGCATAACTGAACAGGAAGGCACAGATGGTCAGTGGGTCTGAGGACAGCTCCGGATCCTGGAGAAGAGCTGGAAAGATGGAATGGGGCTGGAGAGAGACAGCTTGAATATCGCGTTTAATTTGAAATGTAACCTGTGGGTGATATAGAGCTATCAGACTATTAAAGCAGGATGAAATGTCATCCAATTTGCATTTTAGAAAGATACTGACAGCAGTGTGGAGGATGGAGAGGAGGAGGCTGCTATTGGAAGGAGAGAGTTCAATTAGGAGGTAATTGCAGTAGCTGCAATAAGAAAGTATCTGAGTCTAAAGTACTGCCTTCGATTGACAGGGGTTTTCTATGGGACCTCGATATAGAGGCTGTTATCTCTACAGACTGCAGCGCTTCACCGGGCTCCCAAAACACTGCCTGTATGCTTGGTCAATAAAGGAATTCCTCAGGAGTTCAGACATTTTTAGCACTGATGTCCAGCCTCTGTAATCCTTCTTTCCCTTTGAATTATCACTGACAGATAGTTCATCTTCTTCCCCTGGAGGCATTAAAAGCAAATGAGCAGCTCTCATTTGGGAACCATGAAAAAATTAATTATGGATTCACCACAACTCTGAGGTGTTTAAAAACCATGACTAACACAGAGTCCCTAATGAGGAGGGTGGCCAAGGAGCATCTGCTGCCCTTGAGGGGTCTGGTGGACAGTATAGCGATGGTGCAGGAGACAGACCTGGAGGAAGGGGGTGTGTTAGGAAGGCAGTGCAGTCATTTGACAGAGTTTCTGTCATGGTAGATTGCAGATGGCTTCTTCTTCTTCTTCTTCTTCTTCTTCTTCTTCTTCTTCTTCTTCTTCTTCTTCTTCTTCTTCTTCTTCTTCTTCTTCTTCTCCTCCTCCTCCTCCTCCTCCTCCTCCTCCTCCTCCTCCCCCCCCCTCTCTCTCTCGTGATGGAAATTGTACCAGAGGGAAAACCTGTTAAGTTTTACTTTGTGTTCTGCCTGTACAAGGCAGATCTGATTCAAACAGCTTCTGGCAACATTGGAAGGCTGTTTTGGGGGTCTTGTTCACTATGAGCTTCCACTTCTTAAACAAGTTGGGCCTTTCACCTCAGCTGTTCTGTTCTCAGGGGCTTGTTGGCAGGCTTGGGCAAACTACATTGTAACTGTTTTTTTTTTTTTTTTTTTTGCTACTTTGTGAGTTCTTCTTTCTTTTACCCTCCTCCATCCTGTTTTGTCTACCCTTCCAACCCCATAATACTAGATAAGAGAAAAGGATAGAGAGGAAAGGAAAGAGATCCCTGAATAAAGTCAGGAGGTGGAAAGGAGGCGATGTTATTGTTAGACTACTTCCTGCTGATTAGAAACATCAAGTATCTTGGGGCAAGTTTAATGTTCACTGTCAGGATATCTAATTTCTTTTTCTTGTTATTTCTTGTTTTCTCATGACTACTCAACAAACTGCCACCAACAATAACCAACAACAACCAATCAATAATCAACAACCAACAACCAACCAACAACCCACCAACAACCCACCATGCCTCTCAGGTACCTAACATTTATATCCCTCTGAAAAGTTCCCAGAATTCCAAACACCATACAATCACAGAAACTCTCCGCAGCAGGCAAAATCACATGCCTGCCAGAGCATGAGTCTCATAGTCAGCTGCTGTGGGCCATCTGAAGCAGCCTCATACCCCACACCTGGGATTAAAATGAAAACGTCCTTACAATATTTCTGTGTTTTAAAAAGAACTCAAAATTCCAAAATTGTCACTACACCACAGAAATCTTCTTTGAAGAGATTTTGCCATTTCCTGTCAATGACAGATGTTTGCAGATGTCTGCATTGCCATTTCATTTCTGTAGTCTATATTTTGTCTTTATGGGACGAACGGAAACTCTCTGAAGAAAATGTCCTCTCTTAGGAGAACCCCCACACGAAGTAGACTCTTCAGTCACACACACTCCAGCTGTGTCAAACACCTCTTCCTCACACTGTCATCTGTACCCAGAAACAAAAGATGGAATTGTTTCTGCAAAGAATTTTCTCTATGTTTTCCTGGGGAGGGGAATGTAACCATTGCAGATGGTCAAGGGTGACCAAATCCAATACTGACTGCAGAGTCATTGGCAACAAACAAATAACTTTGGGGTGCTGCATGTATTTATTAGTAAAAGGGAGAAATTAAGGCTGCTAAAATTTTTACATTAGGAAAATAATCCTGTAAAGCATTAGTCCAAGCTAAGTAAAAATCTACTCAGCTACCAACCCCCCTAGGTGCCTATAGAGATGATGTTAGTGAAGGAAGAGTCATTAAAGAGGAAACATGGGAGAAGGAGGCTGAAAGGGGATCCAGGGAGGCAATGGAAAGACTCTACCTGAGTCCTGAAGCAGTACTCAGTCTTGAAACAGTACTCTGCTCAGTTCTAGAGTATAGTTGCCAAAATATGCCCATAGTATTGCAAGAAGAAAATGGCTGAAGCACATACATTTGTATTTTAAATCTTTTTCAAAATATTTCTACCTTTGAGGTTTTTAAAATTAATAAAATATGAGCATAGTAGACATGAATTTTTAAAAAAATGGTTCTCAAAACGTGTTTTGTTTTTCTAATTAAGATACAAAGTAAAAAAACACTTTGACATGATCTACTGAACAAAAAAACAAACCATACGCCAACATTCTTTTTCCCCCCCAAAGGGTTTCTCGTGAAAAGGCTGAAAACACACACATTACAAGCACTCATTGATCTGTCTCCTGCCATCTGCCTCCTGCTCAGGCCCTTATTTAAAAGTGCAGTAATGATACTCAAGGATGGGGACGGATACAAGAAAAGCATAAACAGAAGGGAGAAGAATAAAGAGTCTCCATTGCACATTGTAGGAGAAGGTCTTTGGGAATTGTAAGCATTATTCTTAAGTAGGCAAGGTTATTAATGCACCAGAGCAAAGGGTGTTTTAATGTCTTCCCAGAGGAAAAATGAGGACATCAGGCATCTTTGTGTCAGCTGTCAAGAGTCATCCTGTTTTAGCTCCATTGGAGGCAGAGAGTATGCTAACAGCATGTGAAGGTAATTCCATTTCTTCAGAAAGGTAACCTTCCCTTCATTAGCATAGGTTGAATATATAGAATGCTCAGATTTTTGCAACAGAAGCAGACTCAGGTCTGCATGCTAAGTATTTAGGTTGTCATGGGTACAGCCTTTACAGAGTTGGTGGGTCAAGTTCTTTACATCCACCACCTCACTTACTCCTGATAAATAACAACTATGCGTTGATAGCTTCTTTGCCTTAGTAGAGGTAAATATTGAGACAGTTTTAGTGATGGATTTGAGTTTCATAGCTAGCAAGTGTCAGTGTGGATTCTACCCACTCTACTCTGAAAAACACATTGTTCTTGACTACCTTGTGAAAGGACACCTCTCTCCCATCTACAAACACCAAACCCCAACACTATTGCTGATGCCAAGAAGTGCTTGCTGACAGGAGCCTAGCCCTCTGAGAGGCTCTGTCAGATGCAGATACAGTTAACACTGGACTGAGCCTGGGGACCCCAATGGAAGAGTTAGGGGAAGGACTGAAGGAGCTGAAGGGGATTGCAACCCCATAGGAAGAACAACAATATTAACTAGCTAGACACCGCCCCCCCCCCCCCCCCCCAGCTCCTAGGGACCAAACCACCAACCAAACAGTATACATGGATGGGTCCATGGCTCCAGCTACAAGTATAGCAGAGAATTGCCTTTTCTGGCATCAATGGAAGGGGAGGCATTTGGTCTTGTGCAGGCTTGACGCCTCAGTGTAGGGGTATGCTAGAGGGTTGAGGTGGGAGTGGGTGGGTGGGAGGAGGAGCACCCTCTTAGGTGCAAAGGGGAGGGGGGATTTGATAGGGGGTTTGTGGAGGGGAGACCGGGAAGGGGGACAACTTTTGAAATGTAAATTAACTAAAAAAAGGAAGAAAGAAAGGAAGGAAGGAAGGAAGGAAGGAAGGAAGGAAGGAAGGAAGGAAGGAAGGATACGTCTCTTTAATTACACAGTGCTGGTTCCGGGGGCCAGGGTATATTAGTTCTCTTCCCTTGAGGTACAGTGGTGATTACTACTTCTCATGTACATGTCAATATATTCTAGTAAATATAATCAAATAGGAATCAGCAGCCAAACCGTCCCAAATGTGTTAGGAGTCTCACCATATGTGTTTAGTTGTGTTATTACGGTGCCTGTCCTAATTAAGATGATAGAAATCTGAGCTGAAGTAGCTGACTGTTTAGATGCCAGAGCTAAGGTAGCATCCACCATCACCCCGAGCCCTTCTCGGCTCAATGTTGCTTGCTATTTGCTGTCCAACTCCATTTTAAAAATAATTGTCACTAGAAATGTTAAAAGAAAAAGATTATTTCTGTCAAATATATACCGAAACAGATAAAGCTAACCCAGAAAACTTGAAGTAGTAGGGGCTGTATACTTTATTAAATTGTAAATTTGCCAGAAAAGAGTTTTCTAGCATGATCTTGGTCTTATCAAATGAATGGAGGATACAGTCATGGCAAAAATGAATAGGTTGAAATAGTCAATAGTTTATCTGACTAGTAATGGTAAGTTATGATTGGATATTGTGTTGGTGAGTTTCTGTCATCTTGAAACACTAATTGTCATCTGGAACAGGAAACTTCAATAGAGGGGTTGCCATCACTAGACTAGCCTGGCATATCTGTGTGGGGCATCTTCTTGATTAATGATTGGTGTTGGAGGGTCTAGGCCAGCGTTCATGATACAACTTCTGGGCTCTTAATGATATAAGATAGCATGATAAACAAATTATGGAGAACAAGCCAGTAATCAGTGCTGAGGGCTTGGCTGATCCAAGCCTTTCTCTGAGGTCCTGATATACAAAGATGGAACCAGGATCATGACTGGCAGAGCCAGGCCATAGTCTTAGGAGCTCTTCCCTGAGACCCTGTGTGTGGGGAAGGTACAGAGTTCCTTCTCTAAAACCAAGAATAAGCTTGGCAGAGTCAGAAATGTCCTGGGGCCAGGGCCTTAGCAGAGCTGTGGTGGACCCTAAGAACCTAACTCCTCTTTGCACAGGCTATGGTTATCAGTCCCAAGGCCACCATATGCTGGTCTCTGAGATCCTTGAGATATCCTGTGTTTCTCCTGCACAACACTGTATAATTAGCTTCTTACTCACTTTGTCCCATTGTATAATAGTTTCTACTGACTTCATCCCTTTTCTAGCCTGGAAATAGTAATCTAAGATGCTGTACTTAATGAACTTGCTTGGCATAAGACATACCTTGTGCATGACCACCTGATCTCGGCTTTTATCTTCTATTTTTCTCATCCCCTGGTCTACTTTATCAGGAATCTGACACTAAAATGACCCATCAATCCAGGTCAATCAGTGCTCCTTCATGATCTCTGCTTTGGTTACTGCCTCTAGATTCCTGCCTTGAGATTCTGCCCTGGATTCCCACAAAGATTTCTTAAATAAAATAAACACTTTACTCACCAAGATGGTTTGGGTCAATATTTTAGCCCAGCAACAGAAAACACAAACAAACAAACAAACAAACAAACAAACAACCAGAATAAGCTTGGCGAGAAATGTTTGCCTTCTTCTGGTTGATAAGATGAACTTAAGAATGAAAGGATGAGCATCATCAGGGGATGGATTTGATGTTTCTAAAATGGCACGCTATTCTCTACCTTGTGCTTGTAGTTGACATAGGCTCTCAGCTCCCCTGCCATGGACAGACTCTTATCCCTATGGAACCATAACATCTTGTAAGTTGCCTTGGTTACAACATCAGAATGCCTACATACATTTATGTCCATAGACTGACACTACTCTCAGCCTTAATCAGAGATGCTTTCCTTGCCAGTGAACAGCGGTGAATGTAGAGACTCATGATAGCGAGTAAACAATGATGGCTTAGCCCTAAACAAGACATTTATATCACTGAACACTAAGGGAAAGGGGGCAGAAAGAATGCAAAAGTTAGACCAGAGAAGTTCTGAGAGAAACATTGTTTTCTGAGTAAGAAGACAGGGATATAATATCTTAGTCATAGATAAATCAAAATAACTCTGGATTGCCTGCATTGGGTCTGCACTGGAATGGGCCTATCAAGAGTCAAGCATAGATGGAGGAAGGGCTTGGAGGACTCTAGATAGATTCAGGGAGGGAAACTATTGCCTTCAGGTATGTACCCATGGCTGACTCCCCTAGGCTCCAATGGGTAGCTCCCACCAAATGGTCGCACTGATGGCCCTGGTTAAGGCAAGTAGATCACAAACCAACCCAAAAGTCCTGAAAAAGTCTGGAAAGATATTAACAGAGAGGATGAGGGCTATTGATAAGGATCAGGGTGGGGGGTGATAAGAGAGGACAGGAGAGGGCAATCAAAATGCATGATATATGGATATAAAACTGTCAATGAACACACTTAGTAAATTAGAAATATCTTTAAACAAGATAGTTCGTATCTTTGGAATTCCTACAGTCAGTGGGTTTTGTTTTATTATTTTTTACTTACATGCTTTAGAACAACTTTTATATTTTAAGTTAACATGTATATGGCAAGACACAGACAAGAAGCAAGGGACAGAAATATATCCATGGTCACAAGCACTTCAGTTGGATGTGTCCTTCCAGGTCTTGTATTCCATATGTGTTGAAACAGCTCTGATTACCTAGAGTTAGCAAGAGTAGTGCTGGCTAAGAACTAGCAATCATCTAGGCTCAGCCAAGTCATGGCTTCAAAGAAGAAAAATAAACAAGGCTCAGTGAGTGAGAATACCTTTTACCTTTCAAAGGCAGCCAAAGCAAGGTTTATGCAGCAATGTGGTTTGAAAGAACCCACTGGATTACTATAATGCTTAGCACCCATCCTTAGTACTGACACTACATTTCTTTGAAGTAGTAACAGTGCACTCTCCATGGACTATTGGTTGAAGCACCATCCCTGGATAGGACTGAGTGGGAACTTTTGAATATGGTTGCATATATGAAGCATGAAGGAGGGGCTGCCTTTCCTTCTTTCCTGAGTGTTTGAGGCAATGATTTCCCTGCAGTCACATGCCAGCCAATTTATGCTCATGTGTACATTCTGCATACATTTTCAGAATTCATGTTCACAACTGGGAAAGTAACCTTTCTAATATGAAACATACTGCTTTGACACTGTATTGTAAATCTAGAACCTACTATTTCTTTTTAAACAAGGAAACACACACACACACACACACACACACACACACACACAAACCAGAAATTGCAATGCCCACGTCAAGAATAATTCATTCACACTACTAGTCTTCCCAAATAATAGAGAATGATTTTGTTGGCACTGCAAGTTCCAGTGTGGATGAAAATTCATTAAATATATAGAAGGAGAAACAAGATATGTCCTGATAAATGAACAGTGGCCTGTGTTTATTGAGCATTTACAATCACAATACACATGGGATTAAAGCATGCAAGTCCATTAGTCCAACACTGTGAACAAAGAAGTTTCCATAAATGAATTTAGGAAAGTTCCATTTGGTATCTGAATGTTATATGAAACATAATGGCAAGGAACTAATGAGAAATTGCTTTTAAAACAGCCCACAAATCACTGTCCTTGGCTATTTAGGAATATTTCCATATCTTCAGTGAGCTACTTTCAATAATGGTGGATGACTGGAATGCAATTACTACCTTCATGTATATCCTGAGCCACTGCCACGTTTTATTGAGCACTGTAGCAGGAACTCTCACTGCATTCTTTCTTGGATGTGAGAGCAGAGTAAAGCTGGTTACCAGAAACAGGCACAGACTTCAGAATAGTTGGTAGAGGGTAAGTGCAATGCTTGGGAGGCAACATGGAACTGAATGGATTAATGCCATCCATAGAAGACAATGTGCCCTTTCCATGTGCTTTGGTAGAAGACATCCTTTTATTCTCTCCTTCAGTCCCACAGGCTGTCTTCTGCATGTTCAGTTGAGTAGGAAGTCAACACATGGCTGTGGAGGCAGATGCTGCCGTTGCATATGCCATCTGAGAAGAAGGTCTCTATTCACCTCTCCTCCCCTGCAGAAGCAACCTGGTGTGATTATCGTCCAGCTGATACTGGTCCAAGGCTTTTTGTTCTTATCTTTGCTCAACTTCCTCTGCCAGTTCTGGAACCTACCTTTGAAAATAGACTGCACCCTTAGGGGCATATTTTAGTACATGGCAAAAACAACATGTCTTATTCTAGTTTCTTCAGTGACATTTAGCTTTCTTCTAGAAGATTCTTGGAGAGGTAGTAAAGCTAATAAAAATAGAGTGTTTATTTCTAGTTTGTTTCTTCCTTAGTGTAAGCCAAATTCAATCTCTTAAAAATTGTATATTTGTATAGTACTGTCTCCTTAAAACCTACCATATTCATTACTTCTGTTTGAAGTGGGCAGGGTGGGTTGATTCATGAGCATCTAACTAATGATTCCAAGGCCTATTGACTTTGCAGAATAGAGACTGAGGAGTCTAGAGTCAGTCTTTCACTTTGGCCATTTGATTTATAGGTAGGTATTTTCACCCTAAGCAATAGAGCCTCTTCAGCTGTGGAGAAGAGGGGTTAAGAATAAGAAAATGCCTCTGGCTTCAATGTCTTCCAGGTGCTGCTGTGGCAACCATTTTTAATTTGTGCAGATGAACACTTAATCACAAGTTTCTTAACCATATCTTGCTATTTATTTTGAAAACTGTCCTCAATCCTCCCTGGTAAGAAAATAAGGGCAATAGATAAGACCTTAGCACTGTTACTAGTGGCCATTACAGTCTAGTCACAGACATTCATTGAGATGGAACATGTCCTCTGCTCTACCATCGAGGGATATGCATGTTAAGAAAAACTATCTCATGGATTGAAAAATAGAATAGGCTGAAATAACAGCTAGAAAGTATTGAGCTGGGGGGGAACAAAATGCTAAAGGGTGCAGAGAAGAGACTAGGGCTGGGCTAGTAGAATGTCCCACGTCCCACAGGAGAATGAAGAGCTGGAGAAGAGGGAGCAGCCATCAAGGAAGACAGAGAGAAGATGAGACTAGCAAAGGGTGGCAGGAAATAGAGGCATTGGATGGACTTAAGGGATAAAACCTTCAGGACAACTAGAAAGTAATGTCTTATTATGTAATAATTGAACCTTGGCCTCTGGGTGACTGTTGCTGCCTTTCATGAAGTCTCCTTGGAGGTCTCTATAGAGACTTCAAAATCCCATGTGGTGTGGCTTAGTTTGGAGACCCTCATCTCTTTTCTTTCTTTCCAATTCTGATTAGGCCTAGTAGTTTCTTTTTAAGAACATATTTTAATGTAAACAGCTAAAACAAACATGAACAAAATGTGTGCTCCTTCCCCTTTACCACCCCCTTTACCTGTATCATGAGGTCCGTCTTTTTATTTATTTATGGCTTTCATGTACAGTCCGTCTTTTTATTTATTTATGGCTTTCATGTACAGGTGTTGTCTTATTCACATAGTATGCAACATCTCCTTTAACTAAGATGTCTTTAGAGGTAGAAAATATTACCACTATTTCACATGAAATGGCAGAAGCTTAGAAAGCTGAGTCACTTGACAAATGGAGTGCCTGGAGCCTTGTCTCCTGTCACATGACTGTCTGCCTCACTGGCTTCACCACTCTCACCATATCTGCGTTCCTTTTTTGTTCTTGCTGTTCTCTTTGTTGAAATAATCATTCCTTCCCTTTGCCACGGAACTTCTGCTCCTCCGTCAGAGTCCAGACTGAAATACGACCCATTAACCTTGCTCGTAGACATAATCTGCACTGCCTCTTTCTGTGCGCAGAATCTGGCTTCCATCTCTGCCGTACGGATTGTGTTTTGCTGTGAGTTACTACTGTCTGGTGATGGTGTCTGAGCAATCCAACAAGGTTTAGAACGTGGAGATGATAAAAGTGCCTTGGCTTGAAGGCTTGAGAAGGGCAACTGCTCAGTGAAGCATCAAAATCAATCTGGGAGAGGCTGGAAATCAGAGCAGAGAGCTTAGTCTTGGAATGCTTATCGATCAGTGAGGCAAAGGGTGGTTCTGATGCTCAAAGGATAAGCAATGAGTTGAATCGTGTGTTTGACATCCCTTGCAGGCTAATGGCATAAAACCTGAGTTTGGGATGGTGGCCATAGCCTGTATAAACTCCCTACAACTGGTATGGGACTCTGGGTAGCTGAATTTCAGAAGTGAGAGCAAACTGAATGTATAGTCAGCCCTGACAGGACTTCAGACAAGATATATAAATTCTCTGAAGTTTCCAAATCAACTCAGTATGGCTTGTGGCTTCTCCCAGTTCTCACAGAAGCACAGGAGAAACCTGGGCTTAGTTGGGTTCAGCAGTGAATTCTATCAAGTGCTAGAGGGAGAACTCACACATGGCTGGTGCAAACCTCCAGAATACAGAAAACAGAAGCATTCTCAGCGCCCCCCCCCCAACAACAGCGAGGTAATTATATTAGACAAGGACACCGTGAGAAAAGAAATTTGCTGCCAATGTCATTTACGAAAACAGATGTCAAGGTAAAGAGCAACGTATTAACAAATAAGGTCTAACAAAAAATGAAAAGGCTAATGTATCAGATTTCTGTCAGGAGCGTGGGGATGCTTTTATATTTGATAACAAGGGGGAACATCCTATGCCTGTATTAACTGCTGAAGCCGTTGCTCAAACATACATTTTTTAAAGTTAGCAATTTAGGAATATCTTCTCTTTTTAAAAATTGCATTTATTGAGTGTGTATGTATGTGCATGTATGTCTGCATACATATACAGAGAACAGCTCTCTGCCATATGGGACCTAGGATCAAACTCATATTATCAGATTTGGCAGCAAGGGCTTTTAACCTCCCTGGCCCCTGTCTAGGAATACAGGAACTTCCCTAATGAGATAATGACACCTCCAAATTAATATCAGTACACTGCTGAAAATGTTCCTTTAGAGAATAGGGGCAAGAAAAGGAAGCCTATGGTTGTGACTATATCCACAGATGGACTGATTGAGCCTGTATAGTAAAGCTATATAGGGAAGGTATATCAATCAGAAATGAGCCAATTAAACCATAAAATTAAATGCAGAAGTCTTTCTAAAATAAGCGACTTCCCAAATCAGTTTGGGTTGAAACACTTGTTTCACAATAGGACACAAATTATTTTATCTATCTATCTATCTATCTATCTATCTATCTATCTATCTATCTATCTATCTATTTTGATGTTTTGAGAGAAAGTCTCATTATGTGGTCTTAGCTGGCCTAGAAGTCTCTATACAGAGCAGACTGTATAGAGATGGGCTGTATTGAGCCCACAGAGATCTGTCCTGCCTGTCTTTCCAAGTGCAGCCATTAGAGGCATGCTTCTCCATGCCTGGTATATAAGAGAATACATATTATATGCAGGATTTTAAAAACTCTTCTGGGGAGATTTTTGTCAAGTTATGTAACAAATAACTATAAGTTTGCTTCTCAAATGCTGCTCTAGCCTCTGAAGACAGCAATGACAAGAACAAAAAAGAAGACATTTTCATTTTGGTTAGAGAAACCAACAATAAGCAAGAAATCAAAGCATACCCTGTACAGACATGCAGTATGATAGTTAGACATGCCATTTGATAGTACAGACATGCAGTATGATAGTTAGACATGCCATTTGATAGCATTTTGGTCAACGGTGGACCATATACACAATGTTGGTACCGTAAAGTATAGAACATCGTGACATCATAGCTAGTTTGGTTTGTATAAAAACTCTGTGATGCTCACACAATGATAAACATACTGAACAATGTATTTCTTTTTTTTCCATTTTTATTAGGTATTTAGCTCATTTACATTTCCAATGCTATACCAAAAGTCCCCCATAGCCACCCACCCCCACTCCCCGAACAATGTATTTCTAAGGAAATGTCCTGACTGTTACGTAGCACATGACTGTCATTTCAAGTGACAAAACAGAATGGGGCTGGAGAGTATTGAGAGAGAAAGATGACTTTAGAAGATGGAAAGGAGATCTTTTCTGAGGAGGAGTATATGAGTGAGCCATGTCTGAAGAATTCAGGTTATATGCCAAGACCATAGCCCTTTCTTTCGTTAAACTAATTGACCTACTTCTTTGAAAATAGTGGGCCCATCCCTCAATCATAAAGCACTTCAATAATGTGGTTTTATATCCAGTGATCATAAGAATTCTTTAAAAAATTGGAATAATTTTAATGACTTGTAAGTAATTGGGGATTTACAAACCATAAAATGATCCTTTGATGCTTGCTCTCATCTCCCATGTCCTATCATCTCATGGAGGGGTGAATGCTGTTTGGGCGACTTTGCTCTCAAGAAATTCTAGAGGAAAAAATAACTTTCCCAGTCAGTGTCTGCAGCCAGTCTGGACTCCCATCCTGTTAGAATCATCTTTAAACGTAGGTTTCCTTCCCTTGTGGACAGGACATGAAATCCCCTGCGGTAAGGTCTCCTGTCACATTTTATAGAAATATTCAGCTTAGGAAGAAGCAGTTGTGATGACAGTTACTCAGCAGTGATGAGTAAATGAAACACTTCCTTGAATTGGGGGAGACTCTTTAAGCATCTCAACTTTCCCTCCAAGAGAGCCTCCCTTTTCTGAGTTCTGCTAAGTTTTCTGAAGCCACAGAACAGAAGAATCTGAAAACACGGAAGGGAATGTACAAACTTCAGCCAAGGGACAGTTGAAGATGACGTTGGACCGAGAACCCTAGCCTATATTAGGAATTTACTGATTAGATGTTGGCAACTCTGATTTTGGCGACTCTGATCTGGATACCATGTACCTTACTGCACAGGTGAGGAAGCCAGTCCTGAGGGGCTGAGCCTCAAAAACTTGCACTCATACTCTCCTAGAGAGAATAACAGAGGTAGATTTCTATCTGGACATGCCAGAGGCTATACTATAGCCCCCCTTTGATAGCTAGCACTTGCTCTCAGAGGAGTGAGCCCCGTTTTCTGTATTTCTTAAGAAAGGGGGAAATATACTATGTTCAAGGTGAAAAAGACCCCTGGTGAGTGTCAGACACTGAAGCAGGTGTCTGATCTACACGGCTTCTGATATTTAGGTTGCTCTTCCTATAGAAAGGCTCAAGCTGGGAAAGAAGAAGAAGGCATATTCAGTCACGTCAGGGAGAGGTAGCAATGAAAAATGGAATTTCTTGGCTGCTAAGTTCAAACATTCTCCTTTGGGTCTAACCCAATCAAACGCACCATTGATCCAAAACCCTTTCATTTGGAAAACGTGTTGATCTAGGAGAGTCATGAGTACCTTACAAATTAATCTGCTCCCCTCCCTGCAGACACTATGTCTCAAAACAACAAATGCATGACTACTGAAAACCAGCCCTATTTGCTGTCAGCTGTCAGCTCAGCGTTCCTGCCTCTTCATGCCTAGGCACCTGGGATTCCTGCCACCTGTCTGGCCCTCAGACCTGAACTGGCTCAGAGAACATGGCTACATCAGCCATTGCCAGCTACCACTGATACCAGCTTGCAGGCATGGAGAACTAGGTGCCTGCATATTTTCTTTATGGAAAGAAGAGGTGATCATAACGATTACTTTTTGGGCCAGAAAAGTGTTCCGAGTTCCCCACTGGGTCATTATGATGATCTTCCTTAAATCTATTTGCAAGGTATCACCTGACTTATCACAGTTAAGGCATTCTTATACAGAGTAGTTAACTTATCCCAGAACCTTTTCTAGCCAGATTTCCAGTTTTGTAGGACATATGGTTACTGTGGAAACTGTTCAAATCTGTTATATGTTGCAAGAAATCAGCCATAGATATGTAAATTACTAGGTGTGGCTGTGTTCCAATAAAACTTTACTTACAAAATCAGATAGATGGTGGG
The DNA here is from genome assembly GCF_000001635.26 of Mus musculus. Taxonomy (NCBI): domain Eukaryota; kingdom Metazoa; phylum Chordata; class Mammalia; order Rodentia; family Muridae; genus Mus; species Mus musculus. The sequence goes on along the minus strand of NC_000069.6, from coordinate 65,217,943 downwards.
CCATTTTTTGGATTACTGCCTGCATGCAGCTTTCCAACTCCTGGTATAGAATAATTATTTCTCACCACAAGCAACCCAGATCAAACACATCAGTATCGCCTAGGCAACTATTAGCAGTGTTAATAATTAGACCTTGGAAATGATCAGAATCAGTTGGCAGGCTTGGTGAACGCAGAATTCTAGGCCCTAAGTGAGACTTTCTGATTCAAGGCCTACGGGTCTAGGTTGGGGCTTGGGATTTTGTCTTTTTCACAGGTTCCCAGATAACTGAATACTGCAAACCAGGGCATGCTTTGAGAATCATAGCAGTGAATAACGCTCTTCCTGTACATGGGATCTGAGAAGGCGTCTTGTGGTCTGAAGAGCACAAAACAGAGGCAGGGGTGTGTGAGTGGGGAGTCCTGCTTGTTTCTCTAGTTGAATCCTGCTGACAGCAGGACAGTCAACGCAGCAAAAGGAGCCAAGGCTGTGGCCTGGTGAGAATTTCTGGAGCTGGTGTGAGCAGAAAGCTCTGCAGTGAGGAAGACTTCCAGAGGACCGACTGTCCCCATTCTCTGTGGCTGCATTTGACCAACATTGGCCAGCATTTAGGCAATGGAAAGACAAAGAGCACCTTTGAGCCATGTAAGTTGGGAGTATTTACAAAGGAGAATTTACAAAGATTGAATGAGCCATAAGAGACTGAAGGGTGTCTTAGTCCCAGCTTTCCTGCAATCTCGAGAATCATGTCCCTTCAGGATTAGCTTACTATACAGGTAGTTACAGACCTGCTAGGCTTCCGTGGAGTGGATAGGGAAGCTATTAGAACGTTTCCAGGAGACAAGCCTTGGTTTTCTCACCTGCAAATGCTTCTAACTCCATAGGGCTAGGAGAGTTGGATTCTTTAGTCATTACATGCCCTGATATGAAAAGGCAGACTTGACAAAGCCACAGGCTGATGTATAAATAGTGTAGAAGCCTTCCACTCCTGAGTGCTTGCCATAGGAATTGTCAGCAGCTGCTGAGCAGAGGCTGCTGGTGGTGGGGGCGGGGAGAGGGTCGTCTTTTGAACAATGAATGAGCTGCCAGAGGATGTGAAGCAGGTGGTATGTGCTCTGGGGGGTTTTCTATACGGAAGAGTGGAGACGGGCATCATTATTTTCATGGCTCTTTGCTCAAACAGTGTTCCAAACTTCACCTTGATTTTCTCTTTCCTTACCACATGTAACCCTTACTTGCAACACAGAGGTACAGCCTTCAGAAGGGCCAGGTTAGAATTTTCCAAGAAAGCAAACTGAAGAGAGTCAGTGCAAGGTTGCAGAAGGCTGGGATGCATGGCCTTGGAGCTTCATTAATGTCTCTAAATGATACTTGGAGATGAAGGGTGGTCTTGGTAATATGTTCTTTGCCCTCACTATGGTGATCTTAGCTCTTTCCCTGCTCTGATCTTTTCCTGCTCACCCAGAAACCTTGACTCCAATTCTACTCTTGGTTACTCTTAAAGAATATGTGGGAGCTGGAGAGATGGTTCAGCGGTTAAGAGCACTGACTGTACTTCTAGAGGTCCTGAGTTCTACTCCCAGCAACCACACGGTGGCTCAGAACCATATGTAATGGGATCTGATGCTATCTTCTGGTGTGTCTGAAGACAGCTATGGTACTCATATACATAAAATAAAAAAATTAAAAAACTTAAAAAAAAAGAACACACGCAAATCCTATATGAGAAGCAATTTATGCCAAGAAAGGATTAAATCCTGATAGAAGGCCTCACTTTTTGTGCTCTCCCCCCCCCCCACCCCCTCCTGGCATGGCTGTGTTCTACTATTGGCCCTGGGATGTGTCAGCCAACATTCACATTCCTCTTTTCAGGACCTCAGCCTCATGCCAATCATCTCTAGCCACACCTGTCTGGTTCAGCCAACATCCTACAACACATAGAACCATTAACTTTGTAGTTCCATGGAGTTTACCAGAACTCCTATAAAATCAAAGTTTAATTCAAATTCTCCAAGGTCAACAATGACTAAGACTTGTCACAGAAGAGGAGTTGGGCCTTTCATTCTCAAACATTCTTCCTTCCCTTGGGACATCTTCCATTTGCTTCAAGATGGAAAAGAGCTGCCATTACCTGGTGATAGGGTCCAAGAGGATCTGGCCTCATTTGGTAAATGATTTGGCAGATTTACTGAGGAGTGAAGTGACTCCACCCAGTGTCCTATGTCTAATGCATAAATTAGCTCTAATTTGATATCAGATGGGCAAACTCTTTGGGTTATCCCTTGATTGAAAGCAGCAAGTCTGGGAATCTTTTTTAAAGGGGTCTAAAGATTTAATTCACTATTTTTAAGGCAGAAAGCTACATGGAGAACATGAACATTCAATTTGCAAAATAAAGCGAATACATAAAAGTAAGACTGCTCCTTTAATTTTACTAACATATTGGATTAGTCATAGAGGAATCAAGGATTATCAGAATGAGAAACAGAAGGGATCTAACTTCTCCAAACCTTTAGTTTTAAAAGTATATGTTGCTACTGATATTTAATAATATTCGGTTTCATCTAAGTATTTTTCTATAACATTTATTTTTATTGTGGTTTGTTGCCATCTTTATTTCCCCCACATGAGGTGCCAGGTCTGACTTTTCAGTCTAATTTTGAATCAAGCATTTTAGAGAACTGGGCAGGAATGTAGGGCGGTCAGTGGCCTGGAGTGGATCGCTAGAATTCGACAGCATCACAAGAGGCACATTTACTGTCTTTTTTTTTTCTTTTTTCTTTTCTTTCTTTTTTTTAATCGCTGAACTTCCACAAGCCACATAGCTCAAAACTGGTGCTTGTCTCAAAGCCCAAGGTGTAGCAAGCCCTGAAGGCCATTAGCTGTTGGTTGGCCTTGGCAGAAAAAGCCAGATTCTTGTAAAAATTAGCACCATTACCAGAGATCATCTTGCATACAACTTACTAAGACTAAATTATGGAGGAGCCTGCTTATGAGGTGGAAGGCTTGCTTAAGCCTCTTTAGGCATTCCCCTTTCTTTCATTTTCCCCTGTGAGGTGAGGAAAACTGGAAGTAAGGCAACATTCCTTTCCAGTCTCCTGAGGGTTGGGGATTGGGTCACTCCTCCCTCAGGTGCCAAGCTCTCCTGCCAAGAGGATAAATCCTGCTTGGGGTAACATCTGCTATCCCCTTCTCAGGCAGTGTTCATATAGAAGAAGTTTTCTGAGGACTCAACTTTATTCTAAATAAAGGAAAAGAAAGAATTTCTCGTGCTATGGTCGCTGTGCCAAAGTAAATAGGTAAAACAAGAAACCTGACATTTTCCATTCTGTATTCCTGGCACCCAGGCCGCTGCCTCCAGATTTGCCTTCATCTCCCTCTCCTCTCCATCGCCACTCCCTTCCACTGATTTTATAGGACACCACACTCTTTTGTTTCCTCCCCAAACTATCTTACTGAAGGTAAAGATTTAAAACTTTTGCACTCTGTTTTTCCTTTGTGCATTGCTTCAAGAGCTAATTGTTTCTAGAACACCTGTAGCCTGAGACCTAGAACATTTGAAGACCTGAAGGGAGGTTGCGGGGTAGAAAGTCTGAAGATCTTCTTTGTCAATAGGCTGTAGCAAAAAGGACATGGAGGCAGGGAGCTCACCCCAAAGATGTCTTCTTTTTAGCTACATGGTAATACCTTGTATTAGCCAGGGGCAAAGCAAATTCAGGGTTTCTACCATCTTCCCCAAAAGATGCCATTAAGTTCTTCATTAGCCACCTTCAGCTAAAGGTCAGGACAAAAAGGGTCTAACTTGACAACCCTGTAAGCAGACTCTTCCCATAGGATACAGAGCCATCTCTAACATGTAATGTTTCCTGAAGCAAATTTGCTCTGGGACTTGTCTATCCTGATAGCAAACCACCCAAGTATTAAACACCCTTCAGAAGACATCTTGTCTAGTTGTCAGAACAGAGAAATTCAAAGCAGCCCCCCGGGGGTGACAGACTGTGGCTTTGCTGCCAGTGCCTGGAAACTTGGATGCCTTCAAGTGGCAGAGCTGAGAGGTTCAAAACCAGCTCAGGGGTGGCACAACTCTGCTGGAACTCCCGTCTCTATTGATGCCTATCAAGCTGGCAACAGAATTGAGCTGAGAATAGATTTTTTTTTTTGGCTAGCATGTTGAAATCAGTAAACTGCTTTCTGCAGCATAGAAGCTGTTGGGGGCCTATTTGTTCTTATTTGAGCCAGAGCATAGAGAAAGAGCTGGAATCTAGCTTTGCCAAGGACATATCAGGGTTGAGTGTGGGGAGGTTAGATTCATAGTGACATTATTGAGAAGAAATAAGGTTTGCAGGGTGACTGTCCAAATTGTCCCAAGACTGAGGATTTTAACAATGTGGAATGCTTAGTGCCAAACTGCAATAGTTTGAGACCAGGCAGAATGTCTATTTATCCTTGGAGTAGACTGACATGGGCCAACTTATAGTGCTGAACAGCTCTGGTTTCACACAGAAGTTAAATTTTCCCTGCCTATAGCTGCTTTCTCTGTGAGTGTATCCGTACTTCAGCTTTCAACTATGCACCCAACAGAAGAGTCTGAGAAGGTATCAACTAAAAGAGTAGCTCTTTACATGTTCTCGCTGGCAGCTAAACATCTGCCTAGAGAAACAAGCCAGTTCATATTTGGAAGGCACCAGAAAGATCATATAGGGACGCCCTCTGCCCCCCCCCCCCCCAGATACCTAATTTATGCCGATTCAAGTGTACAAAGCCACAGAGGATAGATATCTGCCTGTCAAGGCTAGGTGCTGCTCCCTCAAACATACTCCCACCTCAGGGCCTTGGAACCACTAAGGTTTTTGCTTCTGTGTTTGCCTGTTTCCCTCAGGCTTTGAGTCCATCATAGGCAGGCTGTACTGCTCCTCTTGGTCATTCAGGGAAATCAGGTGTGGATAACCACAGGCCAAGATTGGAAAGTGGAAACTCAATGCTGGTTGTAGACTGTCCAACAATTTAGTGCCCAAGTCAAGAGACTATCAAGACCTTGTCTTATGATTCATTGTTCAGAATCATTCATTCATGGGACCACATCAAGCATAAATGGCAACAGTGGGAGAGCAGGCATACTTGTCACCAAGAATCAGATGAGGCAGGGGCTAATTGGTGAAGGGTACTAACCAGTTCCACAAGACAAGTAGAAATTTCAGGTTAAAAGCGAAATCTAACAAACACAAAAGAAACAAAAATAAAACTCAGGCTGAGGGCACAGCACACCAGTAAAGCACTTGATTAGCATCTTCAAGGCTGTGAATTCCATCCCCAGTCAGGAAAAAAAGAAAATGCAGGCTCTAGCCTTTGTACTAAGTCTAGACCCTGATTCTGTGGATCTGGAGGAAGCTTGTACAGAGTTGGAATGCCAGGTTGTGAAAATGGGCAGGGGGTGGGACCCTCACAAGCAAAGCTAGCTTGTATGTAAGGCCATGCAGCTACTGGAAGATGAGATTCAAAATGCCTATGGGTCTTGTCTTTTCTAGTGGTCCGAGGCCCTTTCAGCCTGGCTGAGCTGCATTCTGCTTCTCTTCTGTCGGAGTCATGTTTCTATTGTTGTGACAGAATACCAAGATCAAGGCAACCTATAAATGAACATGCTTAGTTTGGGCTTATGTTCCAGAGGGTTAGTGTCTTTAGTGGTGGAGGAAAACACAACAGCAGGAATAAGCTGAGGAGAGTTTCACCCGTGAATTAGGCAGAGAAGGGACACACCTGAAAATTGCAGAAGTCTTTTGGAACCTTGAAGCCCACTCTCAGTGATGTATCTCCTTCAACTTATTAAGGACATCTTTTCTAATCCTTCTAAAACAGTTCCACCAACTGGGGATCAAGTATTCAAACATATGAGCCTATAGGTGCTATTCTCTTTCAAGCTGTCCCACCCAGGTTGAGGAGGTAGATCTTTAATGGGACATTAAAGAATTGCAGAAAGCTAGTTGCCAGTGCTTCAAATCTTGAGACCTTATTGAGGTCAAATGGATGGATGAATCTTAGCATTACTCAGGGTTCAGGACCTCCAGTAAGCAGGATGGAACCAGAGATGGGCTAGTGAGACCCACATCCTGCATTCCCTGCTATCTGAACCCTCTCCATATTCCTGACTAGATCCTTTTCTCCCTGAGTTTTCTGTGCCTGTGTTGAGGGGCTCATGGTCTCCTCTTGGAAAACATCCTTTAAGAACCCCAGCTGGTGATAAACACTGGCCCATCTTTGGGGGTGGAGGTGAGGGTGGGGGTGGGAGTGGAGGTAGGGATGGGCAATAATCTCAGTGCTGTTAGATTTCCTTCATGCCATTGCTTAGCTCACTTTCCAATTCTGCTAAAATCCCCCCAGTTTGCTCACTGAGCCCCTTCTTAACAACACCATGTACTTTGGTAACTAATTTTGTCTTATCATCGAAGAAGAAAAAACTTCTTCCTTTGCTGAAATTTCTATCCTATAATCAACCAGGGCAGATGCCACCACTTGCCTGAAAAATTTCCCAGCATCAGACTCAACATTAGACTCCTTTCTCCCCATACTCTGACAGCTGCATTTGTGGCTCTCTGCCCCCTTAACTTTAACTTTACTGAAGGGCAATGTCTCCCTTAGAGGATTATGTCATTCAAGTGTAGTATGTAAAACACTTAGCATTGTCTAACATAGTGGATAGCTTCCTTATCTTATTGTTTGTTCTCTCTCAGCTAAAGTACAAGCCACATAAGACAGGGCTTTTTGTCAGATTTGTTTATTGCTGTATGCCCAGCACAGAGGAGAGCTTGCGGATCTAATCAGAGGCCAATGAATATTTGTTGAGTGTAAATGAACAAGAGCTCTGAAGGGACAAGAACATGACTATTCTCAGCAGGCTTGCCACCTGTCTTCCTAACCTGGCCATGAAGGTGCTCACACATTCCGTCCTGATGGGCCCAAATGCATCACAAACCATCCGCTCACACTGTTTCTAGGTGTGTGTGGGCTATGCATCCCACAGGAAGCAGGCCATTTTAGACAGGAGCTTCAAAGCTCTCGAAAGTTTCCCTGAGCAGAAACTACCATAGGCAGCTTTAGACTCTGCAGTATGTCCTATAGAAACCATGGAGCCGTGGGGATTGTGGTGGTTTGAATATGCTTGGCCTAGGGAGTGGCACTATTAGGAGGTGTGGCATTGTTGAAGGAAGTGTGTCACTATGGGAGTGGGCAGAGAGAGCTTCCTCTTAGCACCCTGAGAATGCCAGTCTTCCTTTTGCCTTCAGAACAAGATGTAGAACTCCAATGCTGTGTCTACCTGAATGCTGCCACGCTTCCCACCATGATGATAATGGACTGAACCTCTGAACCTACAAGCCAGCCCCAATTAAATATTGTCCTTTAGAAGAGTTGTCTTGGTCACAGCAATGGAAACCATAGCTAAGACATGAATTTTTTTTTTTTTTTTTGTCCTAGACACACCTCTTCCTCCCATGCCCAGTCCCTATCCTCTGCTTCTGGCTTCTGTTTAGTCAACATGGTTCTCTATCGTCCTTGATCCTGAGCCAGGGGCCACCGTAAAGGGAAGTTGCAAGCAAGGAACACTTTCTGAGCCTCTATAGTAAGTCAGGCTCTGTGCTGGGTAGGACTGGCATAAATCAAGGACTCTAGGACTCTATTGGCCCTATGTGGGAGAGCAGGCAATTGCACACAGAAAGGAACACTGTGAATCAGGACTCAAGTGTTCAACGAAAAGCACACTAATTGAATCTTAGAGAGGTCTTCCTCCAAAGCCTGTGCTCAAGGCACCTATACTTTTTCTGGTGTCCTGGAAGGCTCAGAGCAGCTCTTCACAGAAGCACTCCTTCCTTCTCTTCCAACTCTTGCTCTGGGATCCTGGAAGTGGCCTAGTTTACAGACCCAAACAGGAGGAACTCAGATGCTGAGCTCCACAGCACTAGGGCTGCAAAGAACTGAGTTTGTGGTATTTGTATTATGTCTCTACACAGATCTGATTTTTTCAACCAGTTTATAATAAATATTCTCCTTTATAATAGCACCCATGTGTTTCTGTTCTGAAATGTATTCTGGAGGTGCATGTCCATATGTCCAGCCATTACCCACAATCCCAGGGCTAATCCAGGGCTTCTGGCATCTTCTAGAGCACAACCCTGGAGACCTTCTCATGAATACCACCACTGACAGGCTTTTCCGTGCAGCACTACTGTGACCAACCATTCCTTTCTGAGGGAAGAAGACTTGAGGTAAGCTATAAAAATAGGGAGACTGAGAATAGACCAGTCATCCTCAGCACTTTCTGCAAGCTTAGCTTATTCTTCTGGAAACTTCACTGTACATTTCTTTTCATAGCTTTAAAACTTGAAAAGCCATTTCCCCCTGACTGGCATGACTTATGTTTTCCTTGCTACCTCTCACTGCAGGTAATTCCCCCTGTATGGGGGCTATTGCCACCTTACGAACAGCATTTCTTTTCTTTGGTGTTCTCCATCTTGTCAGTCTTCCTTCTTCTTCATTTTCAAGGGAATGGAAAAAATTGTCAATGGATACAGGTAGAAAGACTGGGGTCTAGGTACTGGAGATATTGCTCAGGGTCCCACATAAAACAGGCCACCAGCCTAAATTATCTCTCCTCCATTGTAGTCTTATCTTCTAGTCACAAGTGGTAGTGGACAACTATTTATTGATTTGCTTTTCTGATCCGGCATTCTTCTCTACCTCTCAGCCACTAGCAACCTCTTCTTGTTGTTGTTTTCAAACTGAGCATCAAGGTTAAAACCGAGCTGGGCATGCAACCACATCTGTCCCAGTGAGACTGAAGTCCACACCATTTTTCTCCACACTTAAGCCTTTCTATAGAGGGGAAAGAAAAGACAGCTTAGAGTCTGCCTACTCAGCCATATAGGCTGATGTTTCTGGTAAGTGCTACCTGAACTTTTTCAACATTTTTGACAATGAAGCATTTGCTTCATGCAAAGTTTCAGGAACAAATGAAGCTTCCCAAGCAAACAAAACAAAACAAAACAAAAAATGAAAACAAACAAACAAACAAACAAACCAAAAACCAAAAACCAAAAACCAAAAAACACCCCAGAAAACAAAAATCTCAAGTCTGGGTTCCAATGAAGTATCAAGTATCTTGGAAAGTTGTGGCAAAATGAATAAGGAGAGGCAACAAAGCCAGTCCCAGATCACATCTAGCCCTCTGCCTCTTACAACACAATGTCACAGCAGAGCAACAGAATCAGAGCTTAGGCATCTTCTCAGAGATACATTCTCCTAGCAGTTTTTCTTAAGACATTGAGACCCAAGAAATATGCTTCCTAAGACCACCCGGCTGACATGCATGAGGTAACTCTTGGATAGGTGACATTTAAGATCCATCTTATAGAAATTTATCTAAATTTAGCAAAGGCAAGTCTCAACAGATACAAGAAAATTGAAATAACCCTTTGTATCCCGTCAGACCACCACAGATTAAAGCTGGATTACAACAGGAACAGAAACAATAAAAAGACATTAAAGGCTTCCTAGAATTCAATGAAATGAAGGCACAACATACCTAAAACTTAGGGGACACAATGAAAGCAGTGCTAAGAGGAAAGGTCACAGCACTATCTGTCTTGTTAGACCATACTAGCAACTTAACAGCACAACTAAAGGCTCTAGAGCAAAAAGAAGCAAATATATCCAAGAGGAATAGATTACAGGAAAAAATAAAAATAAAGATGTAAATCAATAAAATAGAAACAAAAAGAACAATAGAAAGAATCAATAAAATGAATGAAACAAAGAGTTAGGTCTTTGAGAAAATCAACAAGATAGACAAACCCTATCCAAACTAATAAAAGACAGAGATTGGATATTCACATTAACAAAATCAGAAACAGAAAGGGGGACATAACAACAGACACTGAAGAAATCCAAAAAATTATTGGGTCATACTTCAAAAACTTGTACTCCACAAAATTGGAAAAATCTAAAAGAAATGGATAATTTTCTCAATAGATATCACTTACCAGAGTTAAATAAAGATCAGAAAAACAATTTAAGTAGACCTATAACCCCAAAGGAGATAGAAAGAGTCATTAAAAGCCTCACTACCAAAGAGAGGCCAGGCCTGGATCATTTTAGCATAGAATTCTACCAGACTTTCAAAGAAGAGTTAATACTAATATTTCTTAAATTATTCTACAAAATAGAAACAGAAGGAACATTGCCAAATTCATTTTATACTCAAGCCAGACAAAGACCCAACAAAGAAAGAATTGCAGAACAACTTACCTCACAAATATCAATGCAAAAATACTCAATAGTTGTAAATTGAATACAAGAACATATCAAGAAGATCACCCACCATGATCAAGTAGACTTTATCCCAGAGATGGAGGGATGGTTCAACAGTAAAAACTCTGTCAATGTAATCCACACATATAAACAAACTGAAAGAAAAAAAATCCCATGATCCTCTCATTAGATGCTGAAAAAGCCTTTGACAAAATGCAACACTGCTTCATGATAAAAGTCTTGAGTGATTAGGGATACAAGGGACATACCTTAAAATATTTGAGTAGACGCATCCTTCCATAAGCCAAAGGTTATTGAACAAAAATTCCAGTACTAGATGTGGCATATTTTCCTATGAGTTGTTGGTCAGGGAGGCCCTGAAGATTATCGACCACTGTCAATGACCTTGTTGGTCAGAACCAGATGTTAAGATCCTTTTGCTGAAGACACTATGCTCTCTGTGTACCTCATACTGGATTGGAACTGGAATGAAACATCTGCGGTGCTGGATAGCTTTCATAGGTACTATGCACATTGCTGTGGAAGAACATCTAGAGTTCTTCCTAGTTGTAGACTCCATGAGCTACAATGATGACCTTCTTATCAAGGTATGTCCATTGGTGCAATAGTGGTATGAGCAAGATGGGACTAAGCAGCTGCTTTCAGATTAGATTTGAGGTCTGTTCTGCAGAAGGGAATTCATGCCTGGTTAAGGGAATGTATGTGACTGGGAAGGTTACAGGCCCTAAATAAAAACCAATTACTGTTGTTTTGCTATGGTCTCAAACTCCCTTCTAAAATATGTTTATACTTATAGATTCATACAGGTCTCATGTCTTCATAATTTGTTTTTTCTTTTTTGCAGTAGGTGACAGTTAAGCCAGAGACTCATAACTGGTCAAAGTGTGGTGAATAAAAATCCATGCTGTGCTTGGTCATAAAAGAAACAGTTATATCGTACATACTCAGGGTTCAAGACTAAAAATATATCTACAGCACTCACCATCAGGCTAATCCATAAAAGGGGGGGGGTAGGTAGAAAAATTTAAGAGCCAAGGTTAGGGACGAGTATTGTCAAACAGTGTTTTCTGGACATGACATGGACATTACATCTACAACATGTTACATTTACAAGCTTGGTTACTTATCTGCATAAGAATCAAACCTGTCATATTTTTATCAAGCAATGGGTGGGAGTTCGTGAAGCACGTATCTCACTAAGAGACTATGGGCAGGTAATGGTTGCCTAGAAGAGCGGGTGATTTTTCCTCAGTGGTATAACCCCTGATAAGTTGCCCACGTTCTAGTAGATAACCTCCCACCCACGCTCATCTGTAAGCCAACAGTGAGCACAAACAATTAAGCACACCCCAGACACCCCTACAGGAGGAGAGGGCTTCTTGAGAAGAAGGGCTTCTGCAGGAGAAAGGTGGATGGGAGAGTGTAGTGGGTGCATTTGTGAAAATGACTCCAGATTCGGTACATGCATGTATAAAATTCACAAAGAAGGGAGGAGGCAGATTTATAAGTTGTAAACATTTTAAACGAACTTAAGGTTTTATATGCCTTTTGCATTTCCCGACTGTCTTTTTCTGAAATACTGAACTCTCTTTGGGACTAAGAGGCCTTGATCCTCACGTTCAGAAGCCTGCCCAGATTGCTCTTTCTCTAAAGGAACAATGAGATTAAGCTCCCTAGTTAAGAACCAGCTGTACCAGGGGTGATTAAATCTGTCTGGATTCCATGTGGCCCGTCTCTCAGGACATTTCTGAAGCTTGTGTGGCTTTCTCCCCCACCCAGCTGTAATTGTTTTTCAGCAGATAAAAATTGCTCTGTAGATTTGCCCTGTTCTGCTGGGATGAAGTAATGAAAAGAGACAGTTTCAGCTGCCCAGATGATTGGCTCTCGAGTCTGGCTCGAAAAGCTCAGCACTGCCTGTGTTTTCCAAGTCGAGAGTTTGTTAACTGGTCAGCTGGTCACCTATGTGATTGGCCAAGTAAGCTTCTTCTGCACTCTGTTTTATACCTGCCATGTGTAGACGCGCGTATCTTCCCGCTACTAGGCAAAGTGGCAAGAGGTGAATCAAAGTGGCAAGAGAGGACTGCAATATAGGGGCTCCTTATTTCAAGTCTTTGTGACAGTCACAGGGACTCCCCAGCTCTCCTCTCTCACAGGCTCAGATTGTCTCCTCGTATCAAAGAGTATCTAATCTAGTAACACTCACTTTAATTTATCTCAAAGCGTCATGTTGTTTATTTTGAATACATAATTTTTTTTTTTCCTGGAGTGCCTTCTTCCATTTGGAGCACTCCTATCTATCTACTTAAATTCATCTCAAAAGCATATGACAGCTTACACTTGCTGTTTGCCTCTCACAGGGGGACTTTAAGCCTTCGCTTACATACAGTCCACCAGCATCAACATTGTTAGGGAGCTCTTTAGTGAGGCCAGTTCTCAGGATCCAACCCTGGACCAGGATCTAGGGGGTGGGGCAGTGTCTTCTTCCCACAAATGCTCCAGGCAAGTCTGTACCACTTGCAGATTTGAGAAGCAGCATCTGAAAGTGAGGGTGGCAAACTGCCCCGTCAGGTAGTCGATGATATTCTCGATATTTCTGTTTTGCAGCTGAGTTCCTTATTCAGGCATGGGGACACTGAGTTACATACCCAAAGCACATCAGTTTACTATTGGATGCATTCCTCGCTTGGAATGATCTTTTCTCTCTTTAGTAATTCCTTTGCTCTCTGCATTCCTCTGTGGCGTTGCCCAGCACGCTGTATCTAATTTCCCTTTTCCCATTATAGTGTATGTGAAGAGATGTAAGTGTCCAACAGACCCAGGAACAGTGAGACCTTCCAGGCCAGAGATAATGCAAGGCATTTTTTTTTCAACCTCACACATGACTTGGGACAGATGCTCATGAAATTTTTTTTAATAAAAATGTTATAAAAGAATCAACACCAAGTTTCATAAACACTGTGATGCAATAAAGTTGGTTTGAGATTGCCTTTAATGTCCCCTAAGAAGTTAAGATGTAAAGATCCATCATGCCCATTTCATCACCTTCTGGGAATGTTTGTGAGGAAAACTGGAATAGCCTCTGCCTTTATTAAATGCAGGGTTAGAGTGGCTATAATTCATCTCAACACCCACTGACTATAATCAGTATTTATTATGTGCGAAATACTGTGAAAGCTGAGGGGCAGATTTAATTTGCTTTCACAAAAATTTATTAACACTGCAACAAAGTCAAGACCCTGCCTGTACTGTGAGTATGTGTGTTTGTGAGAGAGACAGAGACAGACAAATACACACACACACACACACACACACACACACACACACACACACACACATTGAGAGAGTCAGAGACATACATACACACACACACACACACACACACACACACACACACACTGAGGGGGGGAGGGGGGAGGAGAGGAAGAGAGAGAGAGCTCTTGAGCTTGAGAGCTTGGGTCCCCATGCTACTCCTTTCAGATTGCATTTCTGTAATTTCTAAGAGTGTGGCAAAGATCCTAGGGTGACCATGTGATTTCTTCTGAATAAAAGTGTGTCAAAAAGTGGAAGAACTGAATCTGAAGGGAGGACAGTCCCAAGAGAAGACATGATGTCCTGACTTGCTTGGGTATTTCAGAAGGAAACCAGAGTAAGGAGGATTGGGGCTTGAGGAAATAGCCGAAACCACTGAAGCTCTACAGTTTGCCTTCACAATAATCCCGTGCTAGCCTCTGTTGCCCACACTACTTAGGCAAGGAAACTGAAGCTCAGGAAGTTAATAACTGTTCTCAAGGTTTTAACATCCTAAGTGGCAAGTTTAAGGTCTGTTTCTGCTTCCCCTTAGGTCACACTATCTGCCAAGCAATGCCCTTGAGCACTGCAGTTGGGTGTGGCAGAAGAACAACTCAGTCAAGGATCCCTTGAGTTCTTCTCATAAATTTTCCAGCCTTTCAGCTCCCTGACTGAGTTCTGTCCAGCAGAGCTTGCTGGATGGTTGAAGGAACAGATGCTGTTCCTGAGCCCACATCCTGCTTAGCGCCCAGGGCAGGACAAACACCTCCTCTGGGGCTTAATCCTCTAATCCCCAGGCTTTAGGCTTTACTATGTTCAGTGCTGAAAAATACTTTGAGTCAACACTGTGTTTCGCAGTGCAGATGCTCCCTGACTCCCAGTGCACTCGCGTTCTGATAAACTGTCTGAAGTAGCAAATATGGTAAGTTAAATACTCATTCAGGGCTCTTTGTCGTTGGCCATCCTAGCTCAGCAAGCGTGTCCACTGCAGAGCACAGGCTGCTCCCGTTGACCAATTGCATGTTAGGGCTGGCATGGCTGCCAAGCATCATCTCCATTGGAGGGAATGGCCTATGAATTTCAGGTGACTGTACTCAACACACACATCCTAAACTTCCCCATCTTCCTTTTTCTTTCAGGCCCTAGAGTCTGGTGGCTGTTTCTCCTTCCTAGTGTTAGGTCCAAAGGAAACTACAATTTCCCCAAATGCCAAAACACAGTCCAATGAGCAAAACCTGGACTATAGGAAGATTTCTGGTGGCTCGATAAAAGCCAGCATCCCCCAGGAACTTGGGAAACTGGTTCCCATCTTCTGAAAGGAATCATTTCCCTTACCTCTGGCAGAAGGGACATATGGCTACCTCTAGTGCCAAGCACCTTTGGAAGCATCATAAGTACTTCTTATACATTTCAAAGTTCATGCTAGCATCCTAGCCCTTTGCCCCTCCTCCCCTACCTAAAGCCCCTCCAGTTCCTGGGCTTCCATTCCCCCAGTTTCCCCCTTATAAACTCTGCTAGCATATAATTATGAGATATTCTCTCTCTGTCTCTCTCTCTCTGTCTCTTGCTCATATTTTTTCTTTCTATTTTCTATCCCCTGCTATTCTTACCTCCTTCACAGATAACCCGTGTTCAGTCTGTAGCTCAGGTTCAGCCTCCTTTTATTTTTCCTTTCTGCTCTGCACTCCTGCAGATGCCTCTGGCTTTTCCTCTCTTTCTCATATCTTCAATAAAATCTTTTCCCTTAGCCATACCATGGGCTGGTCATATTGTCCATTTATATATCTACCAGGCTAGGAACCTCCTTTGCAGAATTTCACACTGGAAAGCCCATGGCTTAGTTAGGGTTTCTATTGCTATGAAGAGACATCATGACCATGGCAGCTCTTATACAGGAAAACACTTATTTTAGGCTGGCTTACAGGTTCAGAGTTTTAGTCTATTTTCATCATGGCAGGAAGCATGGCAGCCTACAGGTAGACTAGGTGCTGGAGAAGGAGCTGAGAATTGTATGTCTCAAGTGGCAGGCAGCAGAAAGAGAGATTCACTGGGCCTGGCATGAGCATCTGAAACCTCAAAGCCCATCCATAGCGTTACACTTCTTTCAACAAGGCCACACCTCCTAATAGTGCCACTCTCTGTGAGCCTATGGTGACCATTTTCATTCAAACCATCAAAGCCCAGAGCTGATTCATTATTGAGCTCACAAAGCAGGAGTGCTTCAGTGGCTGGAGAAGACAACACCTGTCTCTGAATGGCTAGATATGACCTCTTCACCTCACTACCCAGACATGTAGGGCGATATTTGAATCTTCAGACTTCACAAGTGTATCTGCTGCCCCTAATAGAGAGGGAAAGTCTTACACAGGCTCTGCTTAGGGCCCATCTTTATTCTGTAAAAATCTGGTTTGTTCTATTTCTTGCCAAACTGGAAGAAGGTTGTTGCTTGTGTAAGCAGACTTATTACAAAGTATTTTCTTATGTCTAAGTGGTATCATGAGATGATATGGTAGCTGGAACAACCTGATAACTGATAATGATCATTCTTATAGATTTATGTAAGAAAGACAAATGTGAAGATGTGAGTATAGATTTTATGTGAGGAGAAATATAGATGCATGTTTAAATTTATGTCCATCCCTCATAGGTGATTGAGTGAATATGACCCACCAAGTTCTCAGTAGATTCTCCTTAAATAAGCCCCTGTCCTAAAATCTGTGCCCATATTTTCATCACTAGGGGGCAGAAACAAGAAGATCTCTGGTGATCTCAAACCAGTTTGTTTAGCCAATCTGCAACGAACGAGTTCATTGAGAGACCTGTATCAAAAGGTGAGGCAGAGGAGAATAGAGGAACATTGACTCCTGGCCTTCAAACAGGTAGTATGCAAGCTCGTATACACACATTCAGCACAGACACACATACACACACTAAAAATACAATCACAAAAAGGTCTCAGTGTTCTCAATGAGTTTACAGTTTTGTGTTGGGTCACACTGATAGGTATTCTGAGTTGTGTATAGCTTCACTTGTTGAGAGTTGAACAAGCATGGCTCTCAACATGCCTGTGGTATTTGAGTGTATATATATGAAAAGGTTTTAAGTTGTACACTGGAAATTTATATTTTTAACAATAGACAAAGAATACACAGACAATGAAACAGAGAAGAGAAGGGATCATAGCAAGAAACCTGCTAGAGAGATGGCTCAATTGTTAAGAGTACTGGCTGCTCTTCCCGAGGACAAGGGTTAGAGTCACAGCACCCACAATGCAGCTTACAGTGTCTATGACTCCATTTCCAGGGCATCCAACACTCTCTTTTGGCCTGCAAGGGCACCAGATGCATGTTGTACACAGGCATACATGTAGGCAAAACACTCATACACATAAAAATTTAAATGATGATGATGATCATCATCATTATCATCATCTTACAATGCTTTCCAAGAAATATGGGAGCCCAAGCATTTTGGAATTTCCTTTTCCAGGAAACTCATTGAGGTAGGAACTTGGGTAAACATGGGTAGTTGTCTCTTACACTGATATATTAGCATCTTGGGACTTTGTGGAATGTCCTGAATGCAGCTGCAGATGAGTGGCCTGTCCAGATGTCACGATTCCAGTGGCTCTGTACCCAGAAGGCCCTTCCCAGGTTTGGCAGATGTTAAAGGAACACCTTGTTCAAATTGAATTTCAAATCAACAATGGATATATCTTAAAATCAAATTTTCATTTTATCTGAAGTTGGAATTTGGTGGGTATCCTTTTTTTTTTTTTTTTTTTTTTTTTTTACAGCTCTTCTTCTTTTATTCTTGGACTGGATAATTTAATAAATTGAAATGTAAAATAGTATTGAGAAAGCACTTGTACAAAATGAGATCATAAATTTAACACTTGTTTTTTTGTTTTGTTTTGTTTTTTTTTCAGAGGTTGGAGAAGGGCTTTCTTTTTTTTTTTTTCTTCCTTCTTATTTTTTTTTCTTTTTTTCCATTTTTTATTAGGTATTTAGCTCATTTACATTTCCAATGCTATACCAAAAGTCCCCCATACCCACCCACCCCCACTCCCCTACCCACCCACTTCCCCTTTTTGGCCCTGGCGTTCCCCTGTACTGGGGCATATAAAGTTTGCGTGTCCAATGGGCATCTCTTTCCAGTGATGGCCTACTAGGCCATCTTTTGATACATATGCAGCTAGAGTCAAGAGCTCCGGGGTACCTCTTCCACGATAACTGTCAAGTCCAAGAGCCTTCCATTTCCATACTCACAAATTAGATTTCAGTGAAATACTCCAAAGATACATATAAACAACCCCCCTCCCCAAAAGCGTGGATGAAACTTGGGGTTTGGGGTAGGAAAAGAGTCTCTGTGTGTGGGGAAGTTTCACCTCCTAAAATTTTCCTTGTTAATTCTTTTTCCTTGGTGCATTTTGGGATATAGGTAAAAACATCTCTCAGCTTTCCATTAATAAATGAATGAGTGACAGGATTCTTCTTCATCTCTGGCATATTTATTCACGATCTGTGAGCCAGGATAGAGGAAGTGGTATGTGATGTCAACTTGACTGTATCTGAAATCAACTAAAACCCAAACAGCTGGGCACCTCTGTGAGGGATTTCCTTTAAAGCATCCGTGGAGGTGGGATGACTCTTCCTGAGTCTGGATCCTTTAAGGTCTGAAGACCTACTTCAAATCTGGGCCACACTTTCTGGTGGCAGTCCACATAAAAGGACACAGAACAAGGAAGCTCTTGCTTTTGCCTGCGTGCCCTCAGTGTTGCTGGCAAGTCCCACGTCCAACGCTTGTGTTGGTAACTCCTTGGGATTCCAACATTGACTGAAAACTTGCAGCTGTCTAGGAGAGCAGCACCAGACTGATAGTGCTGACATCCAGTCTCATGGACCGAGGAGTTCCTCCTACATCCCTGGCTTTCCCATCAGGAGACAGCAACTGTTGGACTATTCAGACTCCAGCCTATAAGGTTCTCTAATAAATCCCCCTTTAACATATTTATGTTAATAGATTAATATTCTGTGTATATATATATATATATATATATATATATATATATATATATATATGTGTGTGTGTGTGTGTGTGTGTGTATTCATTCTATTAGTTCTAAGCCTCTAGAGAACCCCAACTAATACAAATTATGGTACTATGAAAGGGAATGACCTCTTATAGGCTCATATTTAAATACATGATCTCCAGTTGTTAGACTCTTTGGGAAAAGAAAAATTAGGTGGTATGGCCTTATTGGAAGTGGTATTTCATGGGGGTAGCCTTTTAGGTTTAATAAGCCCATGGCACTCCCAGTGTCCCTCTCTCTGCCTCATGCATTTGCCTCAAGATGTAAGCTCTTAGCTCCAGCACCTTTCCTTCTGCCTGCTGCCATAGGCTCACCATGATGGGCACGGACTCACCTTCTGAAACTGTAGGGTCCCTAATAAACAATACAGATCACAATGTCTCCTCATAGCAACAGAAAAATTAACCAAGATACACTAGGTATTGGAGTACTTCTCACACCTTCACAATGGTGCTATGGCCATGCCTATTTGACAATTTTTTTTCAAGGGCTATGAAAATTTTCCTTAAAATTGCCAGGTACTAAAACAACACCAGCTATGCCCTTTAATTATCAATCTGGGGTGTGTGTGTGTGTGTGTGTGTGTTAAGTGTCCAGGGAAACGGCTTTTTCATTTTCCAGAGAGCTTCTAAAAGTAAAGGATCTGTGGTGAAGCTGTCAGATGACTCTGATGTGCCTCTACTGGGGAAGGGAATTATTAAATACTTACGTGAATTACAAAAAGTATGAATTTTCCCACTTAAATCCAAGACTCTAACCAGCCTGCATAGGTATTAGAACAGCCACTGAAAAAATGATGACTTTCTGTTCCTTTCCAAGGTTTCTGGAAGGACTCTAGGGACCAGGTCCCTTTTATCTGTCCACTTTATGCTTGTTCTTAGTTGCCAAATAAAACCACCTAAGATCTGCGTGATTTAAATTTAAGTGTAGCGATGCTTTCATATAAGACAAATACAACTTATAAAGTACAAGGGAGGCCACACTGAACAAAGAACTTTTCCATTTGAGTGTTATTAAGATGCAGGAAGATGCAGAGATGCAGGATTCCCTTCTTGGCTGGGTAACATGTGGCTATTAGCTTTGTCTCAGCTTGGGAAGTAGCAGTCTGTTGTGCTGGCTGGAATGGTGCTCCTGCCAGTTAAAGGGATGGGAGGGACTGGGAATGCTTCCGATTTGGTCATCTCCTACAAATGACCTTGGAGGAAACTAACTATGGCTCCTGAGGCTAGGAGCCTTAGGATATCTGAAACTCACATATCATTTCCAACATTTGAAGCCCTTTTCTGAGTGTTAGAGGCATAGTGGTGAACCAGATCTTCAATGATCCTCCTGTTATGGAGTGCTCAGTTGTTCAATCAACTGTCCGGGGCTAAGCCCACAGTTTCTCTTTTCTCTCTCCAGTATAGTTTTTTAGTATTTCTGAATAACCAACTAAAGTTCATCCTCTTTTCATGTTTCCATTTGTTTTGAATACCATGGGACAGAGAGTATGGAAAAAGACTAGAAAACAAACATAATCATAAATATAGAAATACTTGCTATTTTCAATATTTAAAGTTCAAAAAGATGCACATTACTTGTATATCTGTATATGTTGTATAAAAGCTTATATATAAGTTTTACTAAATTATATTATTTTTTGAGTGCCAAGAGCTCCCATTTTCTCTTTCACTTTTTGTTTATAGGTCAAATGTAGAGCTAAATATTTAGTGTCCAGTGGCGAGAAAGAGTTAAGAATTAAACTTTTCGATCTTGGTCCGGGACCCGCCGAACTTAGGAAATTAGTCTGAACAGGTGAGAGGGTGCGCCAGAGAACCTGACAGCTTCTGGAACAGGCGGAAGCACAGAGGCGCTGAGGCAGCACCCTGCGTGGGCCGGGGACAGCCGGCCACCTTCCGGACCAGAGGACAGGTGCCCACCCGGCTGGGGAGGCGGCCTAAGCCACAGCAGCAGCGGTCGCCATCTTGGTCCGGGACCCGCCGAACTTAGGAAATTAGTCTGAACAGGTGAGAGGGTGCGCCAGAGAACCTGACAGCTTCTGGAACAGGCGGAAGCACAGAGGCGCTGAGGCAGCACCCTGCGTGGGCCGGGGACAGCCGGCCACCTTCCGGACCAGAGGACAGGTGCCCACCCGGCTGGGGAGGCGGCCTAAGCCACAGCAGCAGCGGTCGCCATCTTGGTCCGGGACCCGCCGAACTTAGGAAATTAGTCTGAACAGGTGAGAGGGTGCGCCAGAGAACCTGACAGCCTCTGGAACAGGCAGAAGCACAGAGGGGCTGAGGCAGCACCCTGTGTGGGCCGGGGACAGCCGGCCACCTTCCGGACCGGAGGACAGGTGCCCGCCCGGCTGGGGAGGCGACGTAAGCCACAGCAGCAGCGGTCGCCATCTTGGTCTGGGACTCGCCGAACTTAGGAAATTAGTCTGAACAGGTGAGAGGGTGCGCCAGAGAACCTGACAGCTTCTGGAACAGGCGGAAGCACAGAGGCGAAGAGGCGCTGAGGCAGCACCCTGCGTGGGCCGGGGACAGCCGGCCACCTTCCGGACCAGAGGACAGGTGCCCACCCGGCTGGGGAGGCGGCCTAAGCCACAGCAGCAGCGGTCGCCATCTTGGTCCGGGACCCGCCGAACTTAGGAAATTAGTCTGAACAGGTGAGAGGGTGCGCCAGAGAACCTGACAGCTTCTGGAACAGGCGGAAGCACAGAGGCGCTGAGGCAGCACCCTGCGTGGGCCGGGGACAGCCGGCCACCTTCCGGACCAGAGGACAGGTGCCCACCCGGCTGGGGAGGCGGCCTAAGCCACAGCAGCAGCAGTCGCCATCTTGGTCCGGGACCCGCCGAACTTAGGAAATTAGTCTGAACAGGTGAGAGGGTGCGCCGGAGAACCTGACAGCTTCTGGAACAGGCGGAAGCACAGAGGCGCTGAGGCAGCACCCTGCGTGGGCCGGGGACAGCCGGCCACCTTCCGGACCAGAGGACAGGTGCCCACCCGGCTGGGGAGGCGGCCTAAGCCACAGCAGCAGCGGTCGCCATCTTGGTCCGGGACCCGCCGAACTTAGGAAATTAGTCTGAACAGGTGAGAGGGTGCGCCAGAGAACCTGACAGCCTCTGGAACAGGCAGAAGCACAGAGGGGCTGAGGCAGCACCCTGTGTGGGCCGGGGACAGCCGGCCACCTTCCGGACCGGAGGACAGGTGCCCGCCCGGCTGGGGAGGCGACCTAAGCCACAGCAGCAGCGGTCGCCATCTTGGTCCGGGACCCGCCGAACTTAGGAAATTAGTCTGAACAGGTGAGAGGGTGCGCCAGAGAACCTGACAGCTTCTGGAACAGGCGGAAGCACAGAGGCGAAGAGGCGCTGAGGCAGCACCCTGCGTGGGCCGGGGACAGCCGGCCACCTTCCGGACCAGAGGACAGGTGCCCACCCGGCTGGGGAGGCGGCCTAAGCCACAGCAGCAGCGGTCGCCATCTTGGTCCGGGACCCGCCGAACTTAGGAAATTAGTCTGAACAGGTGAGAGGGTGCGCCAGAGAACCTGACAGCTTCTGGAACAGGCGGAAGCACAGAGGCGCTGAGGCAGCACCCTGCGTGGGCCGGGGACAGCCGGCCACCTTCCGGACCAGAGGACAGGTGCCCACCCGGCTGGGGAGGCGGCCTAAGCCACAGCAGCAGCAGTCGCCATCTTGGTCCAGGACCCGCCGAACTTAGGAAATTAGTCTGAACAGGTGAGAGGGTGCGCCAGAGAACCTGACAGCTTCTGGAACAGGCAGAAGCACAGAGGCGCTGAGGCAGCACCCTGTGTGGGCCGGGGACAGCCGGCCACCTTCCGGACCAGAGGACAGGTGCCCGCCCGGCTGGGGAGGCGACCTAAGCCACAGCAGCAGCGGTCGCCATCTTGGTCCCGGGACTCCAAGGAACTTAGGAATTTAGTCTGCTTAGGTGAGAGTCTGTACCACCTGGGAACTGCCAAAGCAACACAGTGTCTGAGAAAGGTCCTGTTTTGGGCCTTCTTCTTCGGCCAGGAGGTGGTCCAAATACAAGATATCTGCGCACCTTCCCTGTAAGATAGCTTGCCAGCAGAGAGTGCTCTGAGCACTGAAACTCAGAGGAGAGAATCTGTCTCCCAGGTCTGCTGATAGACGGTAACAGAATCACCAGAAGAACAATCTCTAAACAGAGTCAACTATAACTACTAACTCCAGAGATTACCAGATGGCGAAAGGTAAACGGAGGAATCTTACTAACAGGAACCAAGACCACTCACCATCACCAGAACCCAGCACACCCACTTCGCCCAGTCCAGGGAACCCCAACACACCTGAGAACCTAGACCTAGATTTAAAAGCATATCTCATGATGATGGTAGAGGACATCAAGAAGGACTTTAATAAATCACTTAAAGAAATACAGGAGAACACTGCTAAAGAGTTACAAGTCCTTAAAGAAAAACAGGAAAACACAATCAAACAGGTAGAAGTCCTTACAGAAAAAGAGGAAAAAACATACAAACAGGTGATGGAAATGAACAAAACCATACTAGACCTAAAAAGGGAAGTAGACACAATAAAGAAAACTCAAAGCGAGGCAACTCTAGAGATAGAAACCCTAGGAAAGAAATCTGGAACCATAGATTTGAGCATCAGCAACAGAATACAAGAGATGGAAGAGAGAATCTCAGGTGCAGAAGATTCCATAGAGAACATCGGCACAACAATCAAAGAAAATGGAAAATGCAAAAAGATCCTAACTCAAAATATCCAGGAAATCCAGGACACAATAAGAAGACCAAACGTACGGATAATAGGAGTGGATGAGAATGAAGATTTTCAACTCAAAGGTCCAGCAAACATCTTCAACAAAATTATTGAAGAAAACTTCCCAAATCTAAAGAATGAGATGCATATGAACATACAAGAAGCCTACAGAACTCCAAATAGACTGGACCAGAAAAGAAATTCCTCCCGACACATAATAATCAGAACATCAAATGCACTAAATAAAGATAGAATACTAAAAGCAGTAAGGGAAAAAGGTCAAGTAACATATAAAGGCAAGCCTATCAGAATTACACCAGATTTTTCACCAGAGACTATGAAAGCCAGAAGAGCCTGGACAGATGTTATACAGACACTAAGAGAACACAAACTGCAGCCCAGGCTACTATACCCAGCCAAACTCTCAATTATCATAGAGGGAGAAACCAAAGTATTCCACGACAAAACCAAATTCACGCATTATCTCTCCACGAATCCAGCCCTTCAAAGGATAATAACAGAAAAAAACCAATACAAGAACGGGAACAACGCCCTAGAAAAAACAAGAAGGTAATCCCTCAACAAACCTAAAAGAAGACAGCCACAAGAACAGAATGCCACCTTTAACAACTAAAATAACAGGAAGCAACAATTACTTTTCCTTAATATCTCTTAACATCAATGGTCTCAACTCGCCAATAAAAAGACATAGACTAACAAACTGGCTACACAAACAAGACCCAACATTTTGCTGCTTACAGGAAACTCATCTCAGAGAAAAAGATAGACACTACCTCAGAATGAAAGGCTGGAAAACAATTTTCCAAGCAAATGGTATGAAGAAACAAGCAGGAGTAGCCATCCTAATATCTGATAAGATTGACTTCCAACCCAAAGTCATCAAAAAAGACAAGGAGGGACACTTCATTCTCATCAAAGGTAAAATCCTCCAAGAGGAACTCTCAATTCTGAATATCTATGCTCCAAATACAAGAGCAGCCACATTCACTAAAGAAACTTTAGTAAAGCTCAAAGCACACATTGCGCCTCACACAATAATAGTGGGAGACTTCAACACACCACTTTCACCAATGGACAGATCATGGAAACAGAAACTAAACAGGTACACACTGAAACTAACAGAAGTGATGAAACAAATGGATCTGACAGATATCTACAGAACATTTTTCCCTAAAACAAAAGGATATACCTTCTTCTCAGCACCTCATGGTACCTTCTCCAAAATTGACCACATAATAGGTCACAAATCAGGCCTCAACAGATTCAAAAATATTGAAATTGTCCCATGTATCCTATCAGATCACCATGCACTAAGGCTGATCTTCAATAACAAAATAAATAACAGAAAGCCAACATTCACATGGAAACTGAACAACACTCTTCTCAATGATACCTTGGTCAAGGAAGGAATAAAGAAAGAAATTAAAGACTTTTTAGAGTTTAATGAAAATGAAGCCACAACGTACCCAAACCTTTGGGACACAAT
The DNA here is from genome assembly GCF_000001635.26 of Mus musculus. Taxonomy (NCBI): domain Eukaryota; kingdom Metazoa; phylum Chordata; class Mammalia; order Rodentia; family Muridae; genus Mus; species Mus musculus. The sequence continues at coordinate 65,193,013 of NC_000069.6, read as the reverse complement.
GAAAGCATTTCTAAGAGGGAAACTCATAGCTATGAGTGCCTTCAAGAAAAAACGGGAGAGAGCACATACTAGCAGCTTGACAACACATCTAAAAGCTCTAGAAAAAAAGGAAGCAAATTCACCCAAGAGGAGTAGACGGCAGGAAATAATCAAACTCAGGGGTGAAATCAACCAAGTGGAAACAAGAAGAACTATTCAAAGAATTAACCAAACGAGGAGTTGGTTCTTTGAGAAAATCAACAAGATAGATAAACCCTTAGCTAGACTCACTAAAGGGCACAGGGACAAAATCCTAATTAACAAAATCAGAAATGAAAAGGGAGACATAACAACAGATCCTGAAGAAATCCAAAACACCATCAGATCCTTCTACAAAAGGCTATACTCAACAAAACTGGAAAACCTGGACGAAATGGACAAATTTCTGGACAGATACCAGGTACCAAAGTTGAATCAGGATCAAGTTGACCTTCTAAACAGTCCCATATCCCCTAAAGAAATAGAAGCAGTTATTAATAGTCTCCCAGCCAAAAAAAGCCCAGGACCAGACGGGTTTAGTGCAGAGTTCTATCAGACCTTCAAAGAAGATCTAACTCCAGTTCTGCACAAACTTTTTCACAAGATAGAAGTAGAAGGTATTCTACCCAACTCATTTTATGAAGCCACTATTACTCTGATACCTAAACCACAGAAAGATCCAACAAAGATAGAGAACTTCAGACCAATTTCTCTTATGAACATCGATGCAAAAATCCTTAATAAAATTCTCGCTAACCGAATCCAAGAACACATTAAAGCAATCATCCATCCTGACCAAGTAGGTTTTATTCCAGGGATGCAGGGATGGTTTAATATACGAAAATCCATCAATGTAATCCATTATATAAACAAACTCAAAGACAAAAACCACATGATCATCTCGTTAGATGCAGAAAAAGCATTTGACAAGATCCAACACCCATTCATGATAAAAGTTCTGGAAAGATCAGGAATTCAAGGCCAATACCTAAACATGATAAAAGCAATCTACAGCAAACCAGTAGCCAACATCAAAGTAAATGGAGAGAAGCTGGAAGCAATCCCACTAAAATCAGGGACTAGACAAGGCTGCCCACTTTCTCCCTACCTTTTCAACATAGTACTTGAAGTATTAGCCAGAGCAATTCGACAACAAAAGGAGATCAAGGGGATACAAATTGGAAAAGAGGAAGTCAAAATATCACTTTTTGCAGATGATATGATAGTATATATAAGTGACCCTAAAAATTCCAACAGAGAACTCCTAAACCTGATAAACAGCTTCGGTGAAGTAGCTGGATATAAAATTAACTCAAACAAGTCAATGGCCTTTCTCTACACAAAGAATAAACAGGCTGAGAAAGAAATTAGGGAAACAACACCCTTCTCAATAGCCACAAATAATATAAAATATCTCGGCGTGACTCTAACGAAGGAAGTGAAAGATCTGTATGATAAAAACTTCAAGTCCCTGAAGAAAGAAATTAAAGAAGATCTCAGAAGATGGAAAGATCTCCCATGCTCATGGATTGGCAGGACCAACATTGTAAAAATGGCTATCTTGCCAAAAGCAATCTACAGATTCAATGCAATCCCCATTAAAATTCCAACTCAATTCTTCAACGAATTAGAAGGAGCAATTTGCAAATTCATCTGGAATAACAAAAAACCGAGGATAGCAAAAACTCTTCTCAAGGATAAAAGAACCTCTGGTGGAATCACCATGCCTGACCTAAAGCTTTACTACAGAGCAATTGTGATAAAAACTGCATGGTACTGGTATAGAGACAGACAAGTGGACCAATGGAATAGAATTGAAGACCCAGAAATGAACCCACACACCTATGGTCACTTGATCTTCGACAAGGGAGCCAAAACCATCCAGTGGAAGAAAGACAGCATTTTCAACAATTGGTGCTGGCACAACTGGTTGTTATCATGTAGAAGAATGCGAATCGATCCATACTTATCTCCTTGTACTAAGGTCAAATCTAAGTGGATCAAGGAACTTCACATAAAACCAGAGACACTGAAACTTATAGAGGAGAAAGTGGGGAAAAGCCTTGAAGATATGGGCACAGGGGAAAAATTCCTGAACAGAACAGCAATGGCTTGTGCTGTAAGATCGAGAATTGACAAATGGGACCTAATGAAACTCCAAAGTTTCTGCAAGGCAAAAGACACTGTCTATAAGACAAAAAGACCACCAACAGACTGGGAAAGGATCTTTACCTATCCTAAATCAGATAGGGGACTAATATCCAACATATATAAAGAACTCAAGAAGGTGGACCTCAGAAAATCAAATAACCCCCTTAAAAAATGGGGCTCAGAACTGAACAAAGAATTCTCACCTGAGGAATACCGAATGGCAGAGAAGCACCTGAAAAAATGTTCAACATCCTTAATCATCAGGGAAATGCAAATCAAAACAACCCTGAGATTCCACCTCACACCAGTGAGAATGGCTAAGATCAAAAATTCAGGTGACAGCAGATGCTGGCGAGGATGTGGAGAAAGAGGAACACTCCTCCATTGTTGGTGGAATTGCAGGCTTGTACAACCACTCTGGAAATCAGTCTGGCGGTTCCTCAGAAAATTGGACATAGTACTACCGGAGGATCCAGCAATACCTCTCCTGGGCATATATCCAGAAGAAGCCCCAACTGGTAAGAAGGACACATGCTCCACTATGTTCATAGCAGCCTTATTTATAATAGCCAGAAACTGGAAAGAACCCAGATGCCCCTCAACAGAGGAATGGATACAGAAAAGGTGGTACATCTACACAATGGAGTACTACTCAGCTATTAAAAAGAATGAATTTATGAAATTCCTAGCCAAATGGATGGACCTGGAGAGCATCATCCTGAGTGAGGTAACACAATCACAAAGGAACTCACACAATATGTACTCACTGATAAGTGGATACTAGCCCAAAACCTAGGATACCCACGATATAAGATACAATTTCCTAAACACATGAAACTCAAGAAAAATGAAGACTGAAGTGTGGACACTATGCCCCTCCTTAGAAGTGGGAACAAAACACCCATGGAAGGAGTTACAGAAACAAAGTTTGGAGCTGAGATGAAAGGATGGACCATGTAGAGACTGCCATATCCAGGGATCCACCCCATAATCAGCATCCAAACGCTGACACCATTGCATATACTAGCAAGATTTTATCGAAAGGACCCAGATGTAGCTGTCTCTTGTGAGACTATGCCGGGGCCTAGCAAACACAGAAGTGGATGCTCACAGTCAGCTAATGGATGGATCACAGGGCTCCCAATGGAGGAGCTAGAGAAAGTACCCAAGGAGCTAAAGGGATCTTCAACCCTATAGGTGGAACAACATTATGAACTAACCAGTACCCCTGAGCTCTTGACTCTAGCTGCATATGTATCAAAAGATGGCCTAGTCGGCCATCACTGGAAAGAGAGGCCCATTGGACACGCAGACTTTGTGTGCCCCGGTACAGGGGAACACCAGGGCCAAAGGGGGGGAGTGGGTGGGTAGGGGAGTGGGGGTGGGTGGGTAAGGGGGACTTTTGGTATAGCATTGGAAATGTAAATGAGCTAAATACCTAATAAAAAATGGAAAAAAAAAAAAAAAAGAATTAAACTTTTCCTCCTTTGCCTTTCACTGTGTGAACAGTGAGTTTGTTCTAGGGAGTGGCAAGCTTGGAGATCATTGTGGATATTCTGAATTCTATCTCCAGGCTTGCCTTTTTTTTTTGGTAATTAAAAATAAAAAATATTATATCTGTCTCTTCTCAGGCCTCCTGGTGAAAAGAATGGCCCTGGGCAGAGACATGACATTCTGATCTATAAAAATCAGAATATGACATACTTAGAGGTTTCAAAAGTTTGAAATGAGTGTTAGATTTCTGATCTTCTAAGGCTCCAGAGTTTGATACAGTTAGACATAAAGACCCCACCTCCCAGTACCTTGTCGAGTGAATCCAGCTTGGCCTGCCAGTCAGGAGTCTTCCCTCCTTGGGAAGCTGATTTATCTGAAGGCATTCTAATGAAATGGGAGGAGGAATTATCCTCTGAATGAGATAGTATAGCACCTGTCTGTGTCGAAGTGGCTTGTAGAGCTGCCCTTAATGGCAACACTGTTATGCCCGTCTTCGTTTTTTTTAATTCAAACTCAGAAATCTCTCTCTCTCTCTCTCTCTCTCTCTCTCTCTCTCTCTCCCCCTCTCCCTCCCATCCCCCTCTTCCTCTACCCCTCCCCCTCCCTCTCTCTCCCTTTTCAACTCAGAAACCTCTCTCTTTCTCTCCCTCTCCCTCCTTCTCTCCCTCCCTCTCTCTCTCCCTTCCTCTCTCCCTCCCTCCCTCTCTCTCTCCCTCTCCCTCTTACATTTCTATATTTTTCTTTCAGTTATTGGCCAAGAAGCAACACAAGCTTCCCCCGACTCTTGGGGCTTTTCCCTTTTTCTGCGGCCACCGCCCCCACGCTCCTATGTAACTGCTTGTGGGTTTCCATTGCTGAGTAAACCTGCTTCTTTGGACCTTAACTGAAAAAAGCCTGGCTCTCTTTCTTCTACTTCCCTCTTCTTAGCAGCTGCCAAGATTTCCAGCTTGCCTGCCTTGTTGTTTTTCTTTCAAACGCTAGCTAATAATATCTTAAAGCTTTCTTCTGAGTCCATTTTACATCTCTTTCATTAACAATACTAAGAACCTAAAAAGGGAACTCTAATTTCCCCAATAATAAGCCCGCCCTGCCCCTCTAAGCTGTAGAATGCTTACCTTTTAGACTTTCACACCCTGTACAAAGAATTTAATTTCTGCAATTTTTAAAATCTTGTTTGCCAGGGTTACTTCCTCCATCTGTGTCCATTTAGATTGTGTGAGGTTATAAACTCCTGGAAGTTGGGACCTTGTCTATTTAAATTTATTTTGTAAAGACCAAAACTAGAGGCACGTGCTTTGTAAGATATTGTGCAATAGTGAACAGAAACTGAAAATGAAAGATCCCAGACCCATTCTGACAGACAGATTTGATTTGTCCCTGTCTAATGCCTTCCTCAAATTGTCACAGACTGAAAAATGTAATAAAATGGCCCAACAGGAGCTCAGACTACAATGTAAATTAAAACAAAATATCTGACCATGAAAAGCATGCCATCATGGTGACTAGAACTATAAAAAATAAAGGACACAAGAATAAACACAGGAAGGGGGCACACTGCTTTGAGGACAGGGATATATATGCCTCAGTAATGTTAATACCATGTGAGGCTAAAGGGAGTTCAAGGGCAACCACTATTTTCTTCAGAAGGAGATGAGCTAAGTTTCCTTCTAGCAGAGAACAGACACTAATAGCACTGATAGTATGTAACAGGCCCTGTACACATTAACCATTCCATCTACCTTGTGAGGTCACTACTACAACCATATTTATCCATTCCCCATCAACATGGCAAATATCCAAGGCTAAGCATAAAGAATACATGAAGAAAAGCTCACAGTTTTGGAGATTGAAGAGTCAAGATCAGATGGTGACACTGCTTCAGCCTTTGGTGATGGCCTCTTTAGCTGCATTCCATCAAGGTGGAAGACATCACGGCAGATGGCAGAGGCTCAAGTGAGAAGGAATGAACATTTGACAAGAAGTTGAAGGGTGACTCAGGGGTTAGACTTGCCCTTTTTTATAACAACTCACTCTCTTGAGAACTAGCCAGGCAGGTCGCATGAGAACTACTGTAACCATAACCTGTTCTAGAGCAATGCTCCGGTGACCTAACCATGCCAACAGGAGCCTACCTCTTAATGTCTCCGTACTTCTATACCACCACGGCGGGGACCAAACCTCTAAACAATGAACACCCAGAGGATAAATCATTACAGTTATATGTGCACAGTAGAGCCAGAATTCAAATCAAGGCTGTGTTAACTCCAGGTCCTGCTGGTCACTTTATCACATGGCAGAGCCCTGGACAATGAACACTCAGGAAGACCCTCAACTTCCCAGCACAGGACAGTCCTCAAGGACCAATGTTGTGTTTCATTTCTTGGGAGAACAATCCATGCCTCATCAAAAACACACTGTACTTGATGTGCAGTTTGAGGTCACCTTTTCTTTATGATACCCATTCCTCCCTACCATGTCATGCCTTTGACATGACAGCCAGTATGACAGTCAGAATGAGGTTATTTTAGGTGAAAAAAATTTCCAACTGTTTTCTGTCCAGATGATGTTATATAGCAGTTTCCTATGAATTAAAATATTATTTACAGGAGAGGCTCACAAGACTCAGAAAATAAACAAAAATGTCACTTATTTGGGAAAGCAGAAATGTCAAGATTCTCGAAGGCCCCTCATCAGCTTTGTAGAAGGCCTGAAGGATTGTCTGTGGAGACTGAGCGGCCCAGATGAGAGAGGAGATTCTTAGACCAGTGGAGCTGCCTGTAAGCTGGGCAGACAGCTCCAGGGCAGCGGCTTCCATGAGCCATCACCCATGTAAGGGTGGGCCTTTTGGTCATACAGTTGCTTTTAAGTCATCTCTGCTCCTGTAAGTAATCCCTGAAAAATGTGAATCTTGTTTCTTGGGAATTCTGCTCTGGAGTGAGGCGCTGGAGCGTGTGTGTGTGTGTGTGTGTGTGTGTGCATGTGCCGGTGTGCATGAGTATATTACGTGTGTGCATGTGTGCTTATGTATGTGTGTGTGGTGTCTCCCTAGAAAAACCTTCTCATATGACAGATGACTGCTAGAGTTTTAAACAACTCATTCTGAATACTTCCTAAAATGTACTGTTATGAGCTAATCATTTGAATTTGGTTTCATACTTAGCTGAGGCTCGAGGGGAGAATTAACAACATGAAAAATGGGCTCATCTTAGCTAGAATTAGGCAATATACCCTGGTATTAAAGTATACATCATAAATTGTACATATTAGTATACAAACAGGGGAAGTTTGTATACTTCCAAACTGCATGTTTAGATTTTTTTTTTTTGAAGAGGTGCGGCTTTTTGGTACAGGATCCCTCCACGTAGCCCAAGGTAATCTGGAAGTCGCCATGTAGATCAGACTGGACTCAAACTCACAGAGATCTGCCTGCCTCTGCCCACAAATGCTGGGATTAAAGGTGCGTGCCACCAAACCCAGAGGTGTTTAGAGCCTTCATCTTACAATTCAGTTGTTACAGAACAAAGATTCTTGCATTGGTAATTCTATTCAGCCCTTGTCCTGCCATCCTGATTGTTTTTCTCGGAATTGTCAGCGTTTCCTGATTACATAAGGACTGACAGACTTTGAAGGAATGTTAAGTGATGTATGGAGTAGAATGGAAGATTAGTTAGTTACCAAGCACTAAATTATTTCACTAGATTTCCAAGTTCTCACCTGTTTTAGTGGTAGAAACGGAAACAGTAGAGTCTAGCTTCAAAGAGCCTGCTCTCCCCATTCTAGTCTGTCTTGGAGGTTAATGGTTAGGCTCTCTACCATCCCCTGTACTGCTGCGTGAGAGCCCCCAGCTGTAATCAGCGTGACTGCTGAAGTATGGAATTTGCAAATATCCTAACACTTTTTCCTACATTAAGCAATACGCTTGATCAGATCTAACTGGGCTATTTATAAATGAGTATGACAAAGACACTAGATGAGAACGCTTGTAATTTATAGCATAATTAGTTTTAGCTGGACATGCATTGAGAATGACCTAAACAAAAGAATGAATACATATTCCAAATACTAAAACTTTCAAAATTAAACTTGATAAGGCATAACAACTTGCATAAAATAATGTAAGAATAAATAAAATTCTATGGCATTTTAATAAGTTACTTTTGTCACATAAATTTATCCAATATATAATTTATTAATTTTAAATGTGGTCTTAGACTGTTTAATTTTTTGAGATAATGCAATGGTTTATGTGGCTTTAATATAATTCCTCTTGGGAACCATTTATTCTCAGTGTGTTGACGGTGGTGTGAGTCCGTTTTTACTGCCCTTGACATGGCACACAGTAGAAAACACCTGCACTCTCTCCTTACATGGGCAGGAAATTTATCTCTACAGCTAATGTCTAAGAACATTCTGAGAACTTAGATGGATCCCGCAGGACTGACTGCTACTTTCCTTCTAACTATCATTTAGTTCTTGATAGATTTGCCAACTATAACATCAATCTGCTATTCAAATTTGCGTATGAGAATTAAATTCTAAATAGTATTTTTCCTTGGAGCCTATAAATACATGATTAAACACATGATATAGAGGATATTTCTTTCCTATCTTTTACATAACAACATACTAAGCAACAAAAACTACAGATCTTGTTTCTGGTTATTAGCTTTGTGTTCTGCATGGGCCAAAATCCCTCTGTCAGCTCCTCTCACAGTTCTATGGAGTGTTATTACTAATGACATTACCAATGCTTCTGATCTTTAGAGGGGGAAGCAGAGCTATAGCAAGAGTTAGGGTCACATAACTGCAAAGGGTCTAAACCCAGGGACGGTGTCTTTGCAAGTTATTCTTTTATCTTCAGAAGCTTTTATTTTTAGGTTTTTTTTTTTTGTTTGTTTTGTTTTGTTTTGTTTTGTTTTGTTTTTTTGAGACAGGGTTTCTCTGTTTAGCTCTGGCTGTCCTGGAACTCACTTTGTAGACCTTGAACTCAGAAATCTGCCTGCATCTGCCTCCTGAGTGCTGGAATTAAAGGCGTGCGCCACCACACCCAGTTTATTTTTAGTCTTCTTATTGGAGTTTCATTGATTGGAAAATACTAACCTCAGATCACATGAACATTGAGTGCAGTCTGTCCACACACCTGGACAGATTTTTTATTTCATTTTTGTCTCATAGTCTTTGCTCCCAGTCAATATTTCCAAGGTAACCATTTATAAACATATCACCGTAGTGTCACAGACCATATTTAAGTCTCCTAAAACCATTTCCTATCCCTCTCAAATGGTTTTTCTGTGTTTTTACTTTACTCTCCACATAGTATTATATTTATACTTTAAATATTTATTTTTCTTCGGTGTCACATACAAGATATGTGACTCCTATATGTGATTTCCCCCACTAATTAATCTGTGCCTTTATTTCCTATTTGCCTATCATTTCAGTGAACACTTGTAAGCCAATGGGGAAGTTTTTCTTTTATTCCTACAGGAGGCAGGAGAGAAATCAAGGAGGATTCTACATTTTTGTAAGCTTTCAATAATTCAGACGAAGAAACCTTAAGAAAGGCTGGTTGGGAGTGGTGACTAGGAGTTTGGCTTAGGTCATGTAAAATCTGAGGTTCAAGTAGGAGAGATGGCAAACAGGTAGCTGTAGTTCAAATCTAGAGCCTCAGAATAACACAAGATGGATACAATGGCGTGCATGCTCACTTACAAAATTGAGATTATTTTATGGATAATATACCTACTGTTTTATGGATAAAAACACTTTATGCTGAACATTTTCTCATATGGTAAAATAACATTGTATGTTTTGATGTTTGTTTATGAATCTAACATTTAAAGCTAAGGTATTTATCCTTTTTAAACCTCTCTCACACATGCCTTGGCATAGTTATCCTGACAGACAAGGAGAGTGAGGCTTCAGTGGCTGAAATGCTTGCTCCGTGTCACCACCATTCCATGGAGATCAAATTCAAACTCAGATCTTTTTAGGGCTCCTTTCACCAGCCCACCTCAGCCTTTGACATAATGTTCCAGGAAACTGGAACCATGACAGGAAGCCATGACAAGGCTTATTGCAGAGAAATATCTGTGAGTTGTCTCAGGATGCTCCCCCAAAATAGACTCTGCAGTGACATAGTCCACACTGCATAGCTTCTATCTCATTCGATCAGTTAAACATGAATTCCGTAGTGTACTCTAGCCACATCGGATGTTCCCTCAGCGTAACATAAGCAAGCCAAGCATCCCTCCTGTGTCCTTGCTCATTGAGTCAGCAATCATTCTGTTCTGGGGGCAAGATTTCAGATTTCACAGGGCTGCACCTTAAAACATCCCTTTGATAAATGATGGCCGTGGGTTATGGGAAAGTCTGGGCAAAGCCTGAGGTTACTACAATTCCCTTAGAAGAGATGAGAAACTGGAAACTATTGGGGGACAGGACATGAACTCCCTAGAAAGACAGATGAGCAGCCACTGTCAACATTTATGTTTTTCTTTGGCAATGCAGAGGGCTGTATATATTATTAATGTATGTGAACAAGAAAACCCAAACAGTATGATTCGGAAAGTAGGAGGCATGAAAGTAATATGTGTTTCTCTTCATGGTGGAAATGGGAGATTGTTTATCTAAAAATAGTTTTGCCAAGCCATACAGAACAGTTACTATTTTGTGCACTGTGGGAAGGGCTGTTTTAAACAGTACAGCATCTTCATTTTTTATTTATTATTATTAATAGGTTTTGTAAAAATCTAAAACAATCATAGTGAGCTTTCTTGCTTTTTATCCATCAGCTTCCCTGGCAGGTATTTCAATACCAGCTTGACGAAGCTGTATTTTATCTAAGGGGACCTGAGATGTGTTTTTTCACACCGGTGGGAAGAGGAGGCTCTAAAATTCTGGCAGAGAGCCAGCTTAGCCTCTCCTTTCAAACTAATGGAGGGGAAAAAAAAGAGAGAGAGAGAAGACAAAATAAAACACCCACCCAAAACAAGCAAAACCAACAGCAACAGTAGCAAGAACTATGCCTGACAAAAGAAAGCTCACTGGCTAACTGCCACACTTTGATTTTGCTGGCAAAGCCTTGAGCATTTCCTAGGAGTTGCCCTTAGAGATCAAAGTTCTGCAGGTCTGAAACTCTATGGCTTCTATTGCCTTGCTGCCCCTGCTCTGGGTTCCACTTTTGCATCTCTGTTGTGCTTTACTTCTGACATTCAGGCTTCTTCCTTCCCAGGCCTGCAGCTAGCAAGCATCACCTTGGGTCACAGTTGGTTGATGATGGAACATAAATGGGACCAAACATGTCATGGATTCGGCTTGGTGGTGGTTTTAGAGGAGAGATGATGTATCAAGGGGACATCTTAATCTTTGGCCCAATGTTTCTAATCCTTTAAGATGATTCCATTTCTAGAGTGGTCTGTAGTAACAGCAGATGTCAAGAGCTCTCTCTATCTGTTTCGTCTAATGAGGTAGCTGTCAGCTCTTGTAGTTGGTACTCACTTGGAGCATGGCCAGTGCCGTTGAGGTTTAGATCTACAATACTGTTGAATTTTAGTTAATTTAGCTAAAATACATACCTAGGTTAGGCAGGTATGCAAACAAACCGGAAACATGACGAGCTATTTCTCAAATATGAAGTCTAAGTGTAGATTATATGTTTCTGACAATACTTAAGCATCTAAACTGAATTTTTATTAAAAGCAATGTACTGTAGTTACTTAATAGAGTTCAGAGATTTAGTATAAAAAAACTAATATCTGACATAAAATATTTCAGCAATTTTAATGCTTCACCATTGATATCTAGGAATCTTGTGGGATAGGATGCCATACTAAAATGATACATATATAGTAGGTTAAATAAAATATATTACTGTGGTTGCTTGAATAAGAATGGCCCTGTAGGTTTATATTTGAATATTTGATCCCTAGATGGCAGAATCATTTTGGGAAGGATAAGGAGGTGTGGCCTTGCTGGAGAAGGTGTGTTATTTGGGGGTGGAATTTGAGATTTTAAAAGACTCACACCAGGCTTAGTCTTTCTCTGCCTCCAACTTTTGAGTAAGACATGAATCCATGACTACTGCTTTAGTGCCAGCCTGGGGTCATGTTCCCACCATGATGATCATGGACCCACCCTCTGAAACTGTAAGAAACCCCCAATTAAATGGTTTATTTTATAAGTTGCCTTTGTTATGGTGTCTCTTCATGCAATAGAAACATAAATAAGGTAATTATTAAAACTAATTTTACTTGTTGGTTTTGTTTTTTTAAAAAATACAGCTATTTATAGATTTTTAAGATTATATATGCAGCATCAGTGTATGCTATTGGGCAGTACTGCTTTGATACTTGTTATGATTTATTATAAACTCTTAAAAATTTAGACAATATTCTAAGTATCAAATAGGCTTTGTTGATATTTTTAACATATGAATTTGCCTAAAAATACTAAACTAGTTATACTATATGCAAATTACTCACTACATTTCTTAAATATTATATTGTTGTACAAAGAGGAAGAAAGGGAATTCTTGAGTGTCTCATAGGAAAAAGTGTTTCCCCCCAGTTGAAAAATTATAACTGCTACTATGTCCATTTTTCTACTTCAAAGGACATAGCTAAAGACAACACAACTCCATTCTTCAACCTGCAAAGGTCTCCTCTGTGGAAATGACAGTATTGAGAGGCAGAAAAGATCTCTCTGAGCCTGGTGAGCGAGCCCACAGTCAGAACAAGGTTTTCTGTGGGTGGGTGGAGGCTATGTGCTATGACGTGCTTATGCATGCATTCATATTTCATTATGATTTTCCCATAGACTGTTTGTTTCCTCCACTTCATCCCCTCAAGTAAAACAACCCACAGCATCACAACACACCAGGGGCACCCTGCCAACTGAGTGGGAAGTTCAAGGAACTCCCTGTTGCTGTCAGTTGAAAAAACAGAGCCAAGAAGATAGAAGATTCCCTTGGGATCCACTGTGATGATAGAGTTCCTCTCCTGTATGATGGTCCCAGCTTTGTAGCATGTCATCATTGTTGGAGGACTGAAAGACACATTGTCTTTTAATCCTTCTTCTAATGATGTGGTAAAAAATACTTACCTAAAAGACTAGCACAGTCAGGAAACCTGAAATGAGCTTTGTGCAGTGGTAAGAAAGCCTCTAGCTAATTGTAGATGCCAATTGTTCTGCATTCCACTGTATTCCTTGCTCAGAGAAACCAGGGAGGGAGATTTAAGCATCTCTAAATTTGAACATTAGGAGCTTCTTGGGGTTACAAGGAACTTAGTGTGAGAAAATCGGAAAGGTTGGGTTTAATTAGTACCTGACTAGTATGTCATCCATCCTCTCTGTGTGACTCTATTGTTCCATCAGCAAGTTGGGCAGACGATCCCTGACCCTGACACAACAAAAGGTATAGTATAAACTAGCCTTTAAATGAGTTATTGAAGCTTGTAGCATTTTCAAAGTTGAAAATAGAATCAGTTATTTTTTTTTAAATCATGGATTAAAACCCTTTATGTTTCTGTTGGAAACTGGTTGTGCAGAGTGAAAAGGTTTTCATTTACTCTTTGATAAGTGATGAACTAAGACAGATTGCCATGTCCTACGAATTGAGTTCTGGCCAGAGCCATGGCTCCTCTAGGGTGACATTCTAAGTGTTTAAGAGTAAATATTGATAAGGAGAGGAAAGACAACATTTCAGAGCCTCGGGGTTAAATGAAAGTCCTTCAAATAGGTCTGAATGTGAATATTGAAGACCATGGATATGATATTGAATACCAAATGAATTTTGATTAAGGAGGCTACTTACATTGACAACATTAGGCATGAAAATAATTATTTCATGTTTTGATGTTTAAATATGCTTTGACTTTGTTTTACATTTTACTAATACTTGCTCAGGGTTTCAAAGAACAGTGACTTTTTAGAGAGGTCAACTTGCAGGCTAATTGTTTTGGAATGAACATGTAAAAAGTGAATATGAAGAGGAAACTGGCCAGGCAGCATAGATGCTTCCACCTCCTGCTCAGAGCCTGCAGTGATTATCCAGGATGGAGTTAGAATCCCAAGATGTTCCCTATTCTAAGGAGGAATGAAGTATCCACACGTTGTTGGTCTTCCTTCTTCTTGATTTTCTTGTGTTTTGCAAATTATATCTTGGGTATTCTAAGTTTCTGGGCTAATATCCACTTATCAGTGAGTGCATATCTAGTGACTTCTTTTGTGATTTGGTTACCTCAATAAGGATGCCATCACTGGGAAGAGAGGCCCCTTGGTATTGCAAACTTTATATGCCCCAGTACAGGGGAATGCCAGGGCCAGGAAGTGGGAGTGGGTGGGTAGGGGAGCAGGGCTGGGGGGGTTAATAGGGAACTTTTGGGATAGCATTTGAAATGTAAATGAAGAAAATATCTAATAAAATTAAAAAAAAGAATCCCAAGATGTGGTAAATAAATTATGTAAATTAAAATAAGGGATTCTTTGGTGAACTCTCTATGTTCTTTGTAAAATATTTAGGTATTACCAATTTTTTTCTAAAAATGCTGGTACAAGTGCTAATTCACTCTTAAAAATATTAAACAAGGTCCATCCTTTTATCTCAGCTCCAAACTTTGTCTCTGTAACTCCTTCCAAGGGTGTTTTGTTCCCACTTCTAAGGAGGGGCATAGTGTTCACACTTCAGTCTTCATTTTTCTTGAGTTTCATGTGTTTAGGAAATTGTATCTTATATCTTGGGTATCTTAGGTTTTGGGCTAATATCCACTTATCAGTGAGTACATATTGTGTGAGTTCCTTTGTGAATGTGTTACCTCACTCAGGATGATGCCCTCCAGGTGGATGGACCATGTAGACACTAGCATATCCGGGGATCCATCCCATAATCAGCTTCCAAATGCTGACACCATTGCATACACTAGCAAGATTATGCTGAAAGGACCCTGATATAGCTGTCTCTTGTCAGAGTATGCCTGGGCCTAGCAAACATAGAAGTGGATGCTCACAGTCGGCTATTGGATGGATCACATGGCCCCCAATGAAGGAGCTAGAGAAAGTACCAAAGAAGCTGGATGGATCACATGGCCCCCAATGAAGGAGCTAGAGAAAGTACCAAAGAAGCTAAAGGGATCTGCAACCCTATAGGTGGAACAACATTATGAACTAACCAGTACCCCGGAGCTCTTGACTCTAGCTGCATATGCATCAAAAGATGGCCTAGTCGGCCATCACTGGAAAGAGAGGCCCATTGGACACGCAAACTTTATATGCCCCAGTACAGGGGAACGCCAGGGCCATAAAAGGGGAGTGGGTGGGTAGGGGAGAGGGGGTGGGTGGCTATGGGGGACTTTTGGTATAGCATTGCAAATGTAAATGAGCGAAATACCTAATAAAAAATGGAAAAAATATTAAACAAATTGCTTTTTAGAACCCATCTGATGATAAATTATTAATCTTTACAATGAAATATAAGCTTCTATGCACCAAACTCGATAGATACTGAATATCCATCCATGCCTTGGTACCATTCAAATGCATGGTACCAAGGCAGCCAGCTGGGGATGCCTTTGATCTCTCATTGGCACAGAAACTGAATATTAACTGAGCATAAATTATTAAATGGATATCTTTCATTTGGATCT
This sequence comes from Mus musculus, assembly GCF_000001635.26. NCBI lineage: Eukaryota > Metazoa > Chordata > Mammalia > Rodentia > Muridae > Mus > Mus musculus. The sequence continues at coordinate 65,177,708 of NC_000069.6, read as the reverse complement.
TATAGTATGCATAAGGTCACAAGTTTTATGGGTAGGAAATTGAATACAAACATACCCAGTTAAGTTAGGTACATTACACATTATAGTACCTTTGTTTTCCTAGAATCAAGGAAGAATAATTTTCTTACCTTACTGGCACTCATCTAGTTTTTGTTTGGGGTGGGGATATTCTTAGTTATACTGAATTGATAAGGTCATTTTAGTTTTCTTTAGAGACACAGATGCCCCTTTGGGCAAACATAAGAAACCCAGGAACAATGAGATTTTTATTTTATCTTTGGTCTTCCTTCTAATCCCCCTGTGGTTTATCACCTTCCTCACTATATCTTATGGAAGTGATGGTTGATGTTTTTAGCTTGCTGATTTTGGCCTAGTTGATTTGAGTCTTAAATGCTCTTAGAGACATCAGTGACTCCACAGTAGGAAGCCTCTAACATATCCTTAGTTCCTGGCCTCCCAGAGGAGAGATCCTTTGTGTTATCTCCTCCCTCTGAGTGTGGAGGCCTGAACTCAGTGACTTGCTCTTAGCTGATTGAGTTGAGAAGAAGTGTGCAATAGTAGACTGTGCCACAGAAGATTGGCTTCCTTCTTGTTGACTCTCCCTTTTGACTCCAAAGACAGGTTCATACAGCAGGTATTGAGAGACAACTCTGGCCAAGAGCCAGAGAGGAGCCAAGGCATGCCAGCATCCTAGTGAATTTGGAACTGGGTCTTTCCTGGCTAAGGCTTGAGATGCCAACTGCTCAGGTCAGTAACTTGAGTGTAGCTTTCTGACATTAACTGAGCTAAGTCTCATTTGGATTTCTAATCCCCAGAGATGGTACCACAACAAATACAACTTAAGCTATTAGACTTGGATAGACTTGTCTCACAGCAATGCTCAATCAGTACAACCTCTACCACCAGTGATAACACATCCGCTTTTCTGAAAGTGTCATGAGGCCAAGATCTGGTTCTAGTGCCTCCTTCCATTTCTGCTGCCCAGCATCCTGCTTGGCAAATTCAGAAACCCAAGCAGATTTTCAGAATGGAAGAAGAAAGGAAAACAATAACAAGAAAGATGGAGAGTGAAAAGCTAGCACCAGTGAAAGAATGGAGACTTGAGTTGCAGCTTACCTGACAGAACTGAGAACTAAGTCAACTGTCCTAGACTTACAGTCACTTAAATGATTTTACTTCCTGTCTTAGGGTATCTATTGATGCAGGGTATCTACTGCTTCGATAAAACAGAATGACCAAAGGCAACAGATGGAAGAAAGAGTTTATTTCTTCTTAAAACTCTCAGGTCACACTCTATCACTGAGGACATTCAGGACAGGAACTCAAGGCGGGAAGGGATAGAGACGCCATGGAGGAACTCTGTTTACTGACCTGCTCTTCATCACTTGTTGTTTGTGTTTTTCTACAACTTGGGGGCAGCAACACTCACAGTGAGCTGAACCCTTCCATCAATCGTTAATCAAGAAATTGTCCAATAGATTTACCTGGAGCACTGTCTTCTGAAGTCATCTTCACAATTGAGATTCTTCTTGAACAACTCTGGCTTGAATCAAGCTGACATAAATCTAACCAACATGCTTCTATTTCTGACATAGATTTATGCTTGGTGAAATGCTTAACATGCTCTTAGCAGAGTTCTCCTCTTGGATACGTGCTGGAACCTTCAGAGAGCTTTGTTGAACGTGGGAGTGTAGAATGCCCATTCTGTTGGGTGGCTGGGTCTGGCTAGCCATGTGTGCTTCTGGAAGGGAGGCTCAGCTCCGTGATCAGCTCCTGGCAGCCTACACATGACCTTGATCACGGAGCCAAGAAGCAAGTCAGAGCACAGTATAGACAGCAGGGCTTTGTGAGGGTCAGCTGGTGGGTGGTGGTGGGATGCTATCCCCAAGAAAAGCTGTACCCTCTATGCAGAGTTTTCCTCCTGATGTTGGGAAATGTCTCTCTGTCTGTCTGAGCAGCCTGGAATATCAGGAGATCATAGAATAGATACACAGACGCTCATTTGCACACTTGGAGAGGAAGCCCTTTGGGAGATAATAATAACTTTTGAAGAATTGGTAATCTGATTTAAAGAGGACACCAGATAGCAGTCTTCAGAACAGGGAAAGAAGAGACCCGAGGGAAGTGGGACAGCTTGACATTGATGTGAGTCTAAGAGGAGCCATAGGTGATGGGTAACTGGTCAATGCTCTCATAGATCTGTATAGGGATGGAGGGAGAGTGATGCCAATGTCATGGTCCAGGCAGCTGTGTCTCCTCTATCTCTTACTACAGCATCTGTTCTCTAGCCCTCACCATGGGTTTTTATTCTGGTAGAGCTTCCTGGTGTTCTCCATGGCCTTACTGTGGCACAGAGACCACAAGTCAGCACCCAGCTATAAGAGGGTAGCTAGAATCTAAGGACACTCCACTGGTGAAACGTGTCACAAGATCAGAACTGACAGAGACTCAAGGCTGAATGGGAATAACAGTGGCTCAGCTCCAACTTACCTCTGCATCATGGGGATCCTCCAGAAAGAGGTATTGTTCTAGAGGAAGGGCAGGGAGAGTCACTGAGCTGAAGTCTCACAGGCCCATGGAACGATAGATAACACAGAGGCATAAAGAACAGGACAGGTCTCACTCAGCTCAGCTGGTACAGTGAGGTGCTTAGCTACCACAGCGCCTCTTATTTGTCAGGAGGTCAATTAGGGGAGGTGTGGGGAGAGAGGAACTTCTCTAATAACTAAAAACCCCAGTCCCCTCTACCTCCAAAGGGCTAGGGACATTCTGTATATGACTCAAAAGTGTGCTCTACTGTCTAGGCCCCAAATGAGGCTTTAAAATCGAAGGGGAACCAGGGGATGGTGAGCAATAGCACAGCGAGAACGCGTTAAGTTGGAGCTAGACTGGAGCTTTAATTAACATCAGGTGGCTGCCAAGAACTTTGGCTCAGCCAGGCGTGCAACAGAGACTGCAAGCCCGTGTCTGCTCATAAGTCTCTAGCTCTCTGCCTGTTCCCAGGAAACCTGCATGCGCCCTAACCTCGAGCTTCCTTCTGCTGCCACGGAACTGTCCTGTGGCTCACGCCTTTCTCTGACTGACAGGCTGCAAGTCACACCGGTGTAGCAGAGGGCAACAGAAACATTGCTGGGTCTGCGGTAAGATTTTTTTTTCAAAGGACCCCAGAGGCTTTTCCGTTTCTCTTCTCTCTGTTCTCTCCTGAATGATCGGAACAGGCTTTCCCCTCACTGTGCTATCTTTTCATGTTGGATTTCGGTTCACTCACCAACAGCTTGCTATGAACCCTGTGCATAGCTTTCATAGACCGGTGTTGGGCCTCGAACTCAAGACCATGGTCTACCGCTGAGCTAAATCCTCAACCCCTATCACGTAATCTGGTAATGTCCCATGTAAGCCAACAGCAGAAGTTGGCGAAAGCATTCACCTTCAGGGGCCTCACACATGGGCAGGGACCTGGATGGTCTAGAGGTGAATGTTGGATGGAAAGCCTCCTTCCAAGTGTTAAATTTTTGACTGAGAGTTTGCAAATGGCGAGACCCATCAGAAATGAGGAGGAAGGCAGGAGCTCCTTCCCTGTCACTCAGAGGCAACACAGTCCCAGCTCCATGCCCCCCCACCCCCACCCCCGATCATCTGCATTCACCACAGCTCAATAACAGTGCAGTTTAGTCAGACGATACCTCAGTAGTTTTGTGAGACTAGACCCCTCCTCTGCTGTGATCCTTAGATCCGGGTATAAATGGCATGACTATACCCAAATGACCCCCCCCCCCAAAACACACAGGCTAGAAACATGAGCAGAGCCAGTTTCTCAATGTCTCGCACCCATTTTTTTCCAAACATAAGGCAGCCCCATCTTCACCGTGTATCCATGTCCACTGTCTCTTGGCTTTCCTGTCACTGCTCTAACTGGACAGCCCACAGCTCTTGCCTGGATGACTGCAGACGTCCCTTGTCTGGTCTCTTTCTCCCTCTACAGAAGCAGTTCTCCCATCTGTGACCTCTGCAATTTCTGTGTATTGACTGTCTGCCTCTACCCTTGACTAGTTATTCGGTTTAGGCCCGAGTTAGATCTATCTCATGTGGTGTCCCTCCCGACCCCAACTTGGAGCTCTTATTACAGCCTCTTCCATTTATTTTATTATTGTGTTTGTTTCTGTTGGTTTGTACCTAGGACAAAGAGGTTCTGTATGTCCTGTTCCCTCTAACTCCACAGTGTCTGGAACACTGTCTGACACCTTTGCTAGATGATGCTGATATAGTTTTTAAAAAAATCTAAAATTAAAAAATAAAGGACAAGACCCCTAACTACCATCTCTGTGTGCGAATTCCATTGATTATTCCTGTGAGATCCATAATACTTGCATGTAAACAGTCTCCCTTGGAAATCTCCTGAATCACCAGCTAGTTTAATGTATACAAGGATAATGTGAGTGCTGAGAAAAATCACAAGTTTGATGAGCTAGAAAATAATGCTTGAAACACAAATGCTACTCAGAAATCTCCCAATTAGTTGTCATGGGAACCTGTGAAACAACGTGATTGATGGGAGTTTCTAGTCTCTTTAAGAGCAGGTTCAACGTGTCTTCTCACAGAAGCAAGGCAATGCTATGAAAAATACGTCTCTGTATCCTGCATGCTAACTGGTGCCGGAATCTCTTATGGTATGAAATAGCACAAGCCTGGTCCTCCCAAGTCTCTGTCTGCGACTCAGTTTCTCATCAATGATGAAACCAAGCAACAGACAGAGGCATCGTCAGTCTGAGGGTATGAGCCTTTCAGTCAGAGTTCCCAACTCAGCTCACAGGGCTGATTCCCAGGAGCTGGAATTTCATTTCAGCCAAGTTAGAAGTGTCTAGTACTTCTCTCTGCGGGGGCCCATAATCGTGATCCCCAATTGATGGTGCTGTTTGGGAGCTTTTGGGGGTGTGGCCTTGTGGAGGAAGTTTGTCACTGGAGGTATGCCTGGTGAGTTTAAAGATTCCACTACTTGAAGCTCTCTTTGCTTCCTGCTTGTGAGATGAGAACCTCAGCTTTGCCACCATGGACGTTTATCCTTTGGGAACTGCAAGCCTAGATGAACTCATCTATAAATTTTCTTGGCCAGGATGTTTTATCACAGCAATAGGAAAGTAACTAGTGCAGTATTTTTGTCAAACAGCATGAATTACCATGTAACTAAATGTACCCCGAAAAGAAAATGCAATTTAAGTGCTCTCACCCCTCTTTTCTGCCCTGCCCTGCATCCCCCTTCCTTCCTCCTCTCACTCCTCCCTTCCCCTCCTCTCCTGCCTTCTGTCTTTCTGTCTCTGTGTCTTTCTCTGAAAAAAAAAAAGAAAGAAAAGCTGGATTTGTTCTCTTACAAGTTTACTCCCATGTTTTAAGATAGTGTCATGCGGATATGGACAAGAACAGAACAGGATGAACAAGATGTCTGAAAAATGGCTGCTGAAAGTTCATCTGCTCAATTAATGCAGGATAGACAGAAGAAAAAAAGGACACATGTTTTCATAACATTAATCAACTGAGTGTTTTCCCCTAGACTGTTTCACGTTTGGCTACTTAATTTTTGATGATTATTGAAGCTAGCTTTGGTAGATCACCTACTATGAGCACAATAATTTACATGCATTATTTAATCCTCACAGCAGTGCTGAGATTCATGACAGCTGTTTTCAGAAAATAAAACTAGCGTTCATGGTGGCAGAGTGCTTACGAGCCATGCTCACAGTCTGGACTTAAACTGTGACAAGCTATGGATTTCCTGGCCCTTTCTGGCTTGTGCCATTCTCTCCAGCCATTTACAACTTCTCCTTATTGGTCTAGAGTCAGGATGGCCTTATTAATTTATGTCATCTTAGACTTAAATGTGACCATATTTGTCAAAGATTACATATATTCCAGCATATCATACATGCAAAGGATATTGTTTCCTCTAAATTTTCTTCATATCTGTTAGAAGAAAATGATAGAGAGCTTACAGCATCTCTTTGCTCACTATTTCCCTTTATGCATTATCTATAAGACTTTTTTGCCAATAACTACTCCAGACAATATAATTAATTACATGAACATGGATTATTAGACCACAATCGACAAGAATATCCTGGTAGTATTTCAGATAACACTTAATGATGGTCATAACGTGAAGCCCTTCAGAACAAGATAGTTGAACAAATTGGACTCCTTTCAATTCACCAAGCTCTGTAGTGAGAACGTGTTGCCTGACACAAGGTCTTCTCATTATTTTTGTTGTGTCTTCCTTACTTTTTCTCACATACACATTGGATTTTCTCATTGACTGTCATCAATTAAAATTATGATTGCTAGAAAACATTCAACACTGTACTTTCAAAGTCCACTGGTGAAGAGTTCTTCTCTCATACTCCCCAAATGTCCCCAACCACCAAAGCCACAGCCACTGTTTTCTCTACTATCCTCAGTTTTCAGGAACCAAAAGGCCACTGCTCTGCTCCCTCACAGGGCTGATCTTCTCTTCCTGCTTACAGTAGACTTTGCCCATAAAAATGGAGTAATACAAGTACATTTTCACATTCCTACTGCCCTGGTATTCTTAGTGGAATACCCTTAAGATGCAGCCTCCAATAAACTGTTAACTACCGAGACAGACATCAAACCACAAATCTATCACTTTACCTTAAATTCTAAATAGGTTAGTTTTTTGTTTTTTTTTTGTTTTTTTTTTTTGTTTTTGCAAACTTGGATGAATATTGTACAAACATTGGCTACTTCTTTATTTCTAATTGTACAAGTGACTTACAGAATTAGAATTTCAATAAAAAGTAACTAAATGTCAATAAAACTGGTTGAGCTACATCTTGTTCCTAAGATAACAATGAAAGCAAACATTGTCTGTGTAGAGTGAGGTAATCTCCATCATTACGAAAGGGTGAATTACAAAGCCTCCTGGATCTGACCACTGCCTGATGAACACAGCCTGCAGCTGGAGACAAAAGAATGAAATGGACATTCCTGTTTATGTTTATTCTTCTTACTCCATAAATAAAACAAAACAAAAACAAAACAAAACAAAACAAAACAACCCCTAGGCAGTGTATCATCTATTATGGAGGAGAGGTCCTAGAGTCAACCTGATTTTATTGTTCATGTTGAGAACATGAGCTCTGGGAAGAAGTGCCTTTCGTAATATGTGGCAGCATGCACCACTGTGTGTATATGACCATGAGGGACTTTCACTTACTTGAACATGGGAAAGCGGAGTCATTGAGTCCTAAGCATAAACTTAAACTGTATCTTCCTATGTTCTATAGAACTCTCTCACTGTCTCTGATCATTTCCACTTATATTTTTAGTTCGTATTTTTCAATGTATAGCCATGGATTCTCCTGCTCTGAATCTTTCAGAAGCATCTCAGATCTGCTGAAGCAGACTCTTTGAAATTAACTTTTCAACTGTTTTGAAAGGGTTAATGTCCTCCCAAAGGTTTTCTGGTATAGGAGTTTGGTGTTGTGGTCCTTAGAAAAGACTTATTTAAATGGCCCTATCTCCCATCAGCTGCCGATGAGCAGGCTACAGCACACTTGTAGATGTATGTATGGCATTGATGTTAGGAGGGTGGGTGACATGCATCTGAGCCTGTAGGTACAGCATAGGCTGTTAGCAGAAGCATCCACATGAGGAGAATGCTTAGGTGGGGACAAAGCATAGTGGAAAAGAATCAGGTTGTGGATTTGATCTTTGCCATAGGACAGATTTCCCAATCTTAGAAGAACTTACAAGATCTAGGTTGGTTTTATTTAAGGAGAATGGTCTTTCTCTTTGCCATCCCAACAGAGGGATATTTAGAAAGTTCAAAGAAAATTTGCTGGGGCAGGCATCTCTGTGACCAGGACAGTTCTGTTCAAAGTTCATAGAATGGAAAGAGGGATTAAATTCCACTCAGAAGAGATGAAATGGTTATCAACGGTTAGAAAAATAGTAATGTAGTAGCCAGGTGTGTTAGAGTTTTATTGTTGTGCAGACACAACATGACCAAGACAACACCTGTAAAGCAAATATGTAACTGGGTATGGCTTACAGTTTCAGAGGTCAAGTCCATTATCATCATGGCAGAAAGCATGGTAGCCTGCAGGTACACATGGTGTTTGAGGATCCTAGAATTCCACGTCTTGATTTGAAGGCAACTAGGAGGAGACTCTTCTGCAGGCAGCCAGGAGAAGGGTCTCTTCTGGATTGGGCAGAACTTGAGCATTAGGAGACCTCAAAGCCTGCCTTGACAGTGACACACTTTCTCCAACAAGGCCATACCTATTCCAAGAAGGCCATTCTTCCTAAATGTGCCACTTCTCATGGGCTAAGCATATTCAAACCACCACACCAGGCTAACAAATTTAAAGCTAACCATTAAAAAAAAATCTAAAATATGAATGTTGTAAACCAGATCTTTATACTATAGTGAGAAAAGGCAGTCAACCCATGTTCTACTCTGAAGGAAGTAATGGGAATAATAGATCAGGGGTGATATTTAAATGGGGATGGAAGGAAAAGACAGAAAAGAGAGTCATGGGAAGCATAATTCATACCAGAAATGTTTTAAAAGGCCATATGGAAGCCCATTTTAGAGATTATTTAATTTTTTATATGAATGGTTGTTTTGCCTATATTTATGTCTGTACACCAAATGTGTACCATATGGAAGACTATTTTAAAAATTATTTTATTATTTTATGATTTTATTATTTTACATGTGTGGTTGTTTTGTCTATATTTATGTCTGTACACTAAAGGAGAGCCTGGTGTCAGCTTAGACCAGAGAGCTTATTGGATCCCCCGGAACAGTTACCAAGTGATATGAGCCACCATGGGTGCTGGGAATCAAACCTGGGTCCCCTGAAAGAGCAGCCAGTATTCTTAACTGCTGACCTATCTATTCAGCTCTACAGAAACCTATTTTATTAACCAGTCAATCACACAACACATACACACACACACACACACACACACACACACACACACAGAGAGAGAGAGAGAGAGAGAGAGAGAGAGAGAGAGAGAGAGAGAGAGAGTTTAAAGTTATCTTACATGGAGGATAGTATTACTTCTAGAATATATAGCTTGCCAAATAAAAAGAACAGTGCCAGATGTTATACACCGGTGTCTCTTTGAATTGTTGTCTAGAAGGTTCTCAAATCCCAAAAAGATGATGCAAACTATAGAGATGATTTTTGATGGCTTACAAGAAGTTGATGATAAGATCCCATTGCTAAAGACACCACAAGGTTTGGTCACAGGACTTGCATACTCAAGTTAGTGCTAACCTGGCAGTTTCCTCCCTGCTGGCTTGCTTTCATAGTACTGGAACCTGCTACAGAGGCTAGTGGGACAACTTTATAAACTACAGTAATTACTGGTCCAGGAAGATACACCCACCAGTGCAACAGTGGCATGAATATTATGGGAATAATCAAATGCTTTCTGATGGGCACTTATCCATAGGAGAAAACTCATCTTGGTACTGTAAATCTAACCAAGAACTCATGGTTGGGGAGTTCATAGGTACCAGGAACAACATACTACTAATTTGCTAAATGGACATAGTTCAGACTGCATTATAAATACACATCTCTACACCTCTAGAGTACAGAAGTTCTTAATCTTCATCAGAGAAGTTTGTGCAATGGGTAGCAGTTAATAACTAGACAATTGGTCAAAGTGTACAGATTCAGTGTCTATGCAGTGCTTAGCAATAAATGAGACATCTATGTCATAACCCTTAGTCAGGGAACATGATAGTAGAGCAGAGAGAGCCAGAGGTTGGGAATGGCTGGGGTGAAACAATAACTTCTGAATGTGACAAGACAATTGCACTCATGAACTCATAGCAGCCATGGCTGTCTGCACAAGATCAAGCCAGTGTGCATTTCAGCAGGAATGGGGGAAGGGAACAGTCCCCACTCCTACCTAAGGAGCAATTGACAGTTGATAATTACTAGACATGGGGAGTTAGTTTTCTTTAGGTGTGTGGTCTCTGTAGATTGTTTTTGTTCAACCTCCATCTATTGGCAGCATGAGTCATATCTAGTGGGTTATAAAAACTACGTGACATGAAGTTGGGAGGGTGTTTTGGTGGGGCATTTAGGAAGAGCATACTGAATGAACACATAAAATTTCTAGAGAATATGCAGGGAGTTCTAAATTCACAGCAAGGAAGGCAAACTGAACAAGAGGTTGGTGTAGAGAGAATATCTTGTGTATTTTATGGATGCATCACCTGCCAATTAGAAGGCCTATGGACTATGGCTTAGGCAGGAAATAGAGGTGGGACATCTGGGAGGAGAAAAAAATTCTGGGATTCAGTCAGAGGAAGAGAGTCACCGGGGAAGATGTGAGGAGCTGGATGTGTGGTATCTGAGCATAGGTAACCAACCATGTGGCAAAATATAGGTTGGAATAATTGGGTTATATTAGTTATGATCTAGTTAGAGTAGAGCCTAGCTATATGGCCAAGGCATTTATAAATACCTTGATATTTCAAAAATATATTTTGAGTCCAAGTCTTATTTCTGGGAGCATGGGGCTGGGAGGAAGAATTGGAGACTAACTTCAACAGGTTGGGACAGGGTACTGACCAGATTCTTTGCAATAATGCACAGGTCTGTTTTGATAGTGCCACAATGAAGACTACATGCAAACCTCACTGAAACTAATGGTTCATCCTCAGAATTGTACACTCCCAAAAGGAATGTTCTTTATGCCCCTTAGGGTGATGGGCACATCTTGAAGAGAGTTGAACTTGGAAACTGATGCCCCATGGATCTCCATAAACCCTTGAGTCATGCCAGCCCATCCCAGTGGTCTCCTGTCTTGGTCATTCATTAAGTACACTGGGAACTTTATAACACCTTAAGTTAGTTAAATGTGAATCTCTGGTTGCTAGATTTGGAGCACAGCTACTTAACAAAGCTTCTGGGATCTGTTGTTAAGCCAACCTACTTGGAACTGGGAATTAAATGGGTGACACAGAGACTCTGGGGGAGAACATACTGACATGAAGAATCCCTAAAGAGCATCGCCAATGAATGGAAGTTGCCATGTCATGATACAAAGTCAGCAGCAGTATTCATTAAAAATGGGGCCTTGGGGACATTGACATATGGTTCAACATCTTTGCATGAGATGTCATGCAAAGAACTTTGCTTCCTTTGTGTTTTCCTTGTGTACAAAGCACAGTAGAGGAAGAGTATAAGTGATAAGCTTTCAGATTAATTATTTCAATTCCCTTTTAGTATCCCAAGGCTACACTGACCATCTGCCTGTGGTGGAGGTGTTGAAGAGGAGAGAGGTGGAAACAAGGAGTTTAGGGCTCTCCCACATGCATTTTTCTTGACGTTTGTGGATGTGCTGGGGATAGGATATGACTGAGAGACTTGTGGTAAGGCATGTTGGTGTGCACAGGGAAACAGGGTGGGGAGGGTGTGACTTTGGAATCCTTCAAAGTGGATAAGGGTAGAGATAAGACACAACTATCACTACTTTTTCTTGGTATTCAGTTCAACCTTAAATGGGCATCTAAGGGGGTGTATGTGTCTCAACCCATCGTCTGGATTCATTTTTACATGTTTCCTTTATTTTAGGGCCTGGGCTTGACTTCTAGGTTTTGGCTCTATAAATTATCCTGTAGGCTTGGTATTCTAAGCTGCCTACTATATATGTTTTCCTTCCTTCCTTCCTTCCTTCCTTCCTTCCTTCCTTCCTTCCTTCCTTCCTCCCTCTCCTCTCCTCTCCTCTCCTCTCCTCTCCTCTCCTCTCCTCTCCTCTCCTCTCCTCTCCTCTCCTCTCCTCTCCTTTCCTCCCCTTTCCTCTCCTCTTTTCTCTCTCTTTCATTTCCCCCTCTCTTTCTTTTGATGCTGAGAAAATACCTGATAAAGCAACTTAGGGAAAGACAGGTTATTTTGGCTGATAATTTAGGAAGGAATTCAGTCTACTTTGTAGAAAATCCTGTTGCATAAATATAGGCACATGGGATGGCTGTTCACATTGTCAATTCTGGTCTTTTTTCTTTCTGGTCAGCCAGGGATCCAAGCTCGTAGGAATATCATAATTGCCTCCCCAGTTAAATCTGCCTGGACAGTTCCACTGACAGACATGCCTGGAAGTGTGTCTCCTAGGTAAATATAAATCCAGTCAAGTTGACAATGAAGATCAACTATCATCGTACACACAGACCTATGTATCTATACCAATAAACACTTAACCTTGCAAGACAGAGTTATTGTATGTCACATTCCTAAGTATATTTCAGATGATTAAACTTACCATAAAGTATGTAATGTAAATATAAAAATAAAATTTAGATACTCTAGACTACTACATTATTTAAAAAGAAAAATTCGGGTTTTTTTTTTCATCTTTTCTGTTTTAATCATAGAACAAAGAGATCTCTATTCATGTGACATGGGGGGGGGTAGTAGATATGAGAGACCTAAACAGAGTCTCGTGAAATATTACATTATTACACAGTGGGAGATGCAACTGCTACCTTGGCAGTATTGATTAGCAGGGTAGGTCTGGGCAGGAATCCAAATTATAAAATCCATTTCCTCTCTGCACATTTACAGACTTGACCTATGAGTTGAGATCATCACGGAATCATTGAAAATGCAGGTGGAAAATCCACCTGCAAAATCTTTGCCTTGGAGGTTCTTGAAGATCCCTTTGTGTGATCTGGGCAGGAAATGGCCATGGCTGTGGAGCCAGAATGGGGGAGGGAGGGAGGGAGGATAAAAAGGGCTACAAACCTTGTAATGTCGCCCCACAGATGTGTGTGTGTGTGTGTGTGTGTGTGTGTGTGTGTGTGTAGTGGAACAGAACCAGTAAGTTCATCTGCTACAGTGCCATTTGGTTGCATCTCTTATAGAACTTGGCATTTCACAAGCTCAGAAAGGAGGCATCTAGCTGCAGATGGTGCACTTGGTGGTCTCAATGCCTGCTTTTGTCAGGGTACTTTATCCAAACAATGAGACAAGTGATTAATATGACAAGGGACACAGGAGCTACTATAAACAAAATGATCAGGGTCTTAGTTTGGACTGAAAGGGGCAGAGCTATAGGGTTAGGCAATGATAACAAGAACAGAAGTTTAAAAGATGGTTTTGCCCATAGGTAACCTACCCACTAGGCTGTGCATAGATTGGTCTACCCAGATGTCTCTGTAGCCCCACATGATCCCAGGAATGATACAAATGCAGGACTGGGGCTCAGTGAGCAAGTTTTTCTGTCTCCACCCAGCCAGTACTGTTCCAGGGGTTCCAAACAGGACTACAGGAATTGGAAAGTGGGACCAGTTGGAGAGAAAGATGGAATTCATCTGATTTCTTTTCTTTAAGGCTTACTTAGAAATTATCACACTCTAGAATATTTAGTGTAAAGAAAGAAAAAGGGGATGGCAAAGTCTAGAGGGCTTGGTCTCCCATGAACAAGTGTCTGTTTACTTTCCACCTAGAGAAAAGAGAGTGCAAATCCTTTGAGCACACAGCAACCCAAAGACCTGACTGCCTTATGCCTCCTGAAAATTATCAGCCAGATTCATAACTTCTCCATGTGGCAGGGAGGAGGGGGAAGCACATCTAGATGGACAGAGGACTCTGAAGGCAGCAGCATTTGCCACTTAGTGCTATACTATGTTGATGCTCCCACCTCTCTTCTATCAGACCACGACCCCCCTCCCCCACCAGAGTCAGATCTGATGTGCATCCAAATTGCAGTATTTGGAACAGAGACACAGGTACTATTTGAAGTGAGGAAGGTAACAGAAGAACATACCTCTCAAACATGCTTCTATGGTTCCAGACACTCCAGACTATAGGTACATTTAATTCTCATAGCTGCTACTTGCCTTTCACACCCAATGCTGATCACTTAGAGAAGTTACTAGTGACAAACACTAAGTAGAGGAGACAGTGTTTGAACCTACATCAGTCTAATCCCAAGACTATTCCCTTTGCACTCAACACACTTCCTTGAGAGGCCCAGGATAGGGAGATAAGTATCAATTGTCACAGTGTGAAGGGGTGTGCAACGGCTTGACAATGAACCTTCACTGGTGGGGATCAATGTCCACTCAGTGTCTCTAAACAAAGCAACCTCTGGTTCCCTGAGAAGTGAGGAAGAATAGAAAAAGGAAAGGAAGATAGAAGGAAGGTGAAAGAAGAAGAAAAAGAAGGACTGAGAAGAAAACGAGAAGAAGGTGGGGAAGACAGTGAATTTGATGAATGACTCAGGTCTAACTTCTGTGCAAATTGTCCAGGCCCTCTCCACAACAGATCTAAGTGGTCAACTGTCTCCTCCTCAAAATGCCATTTTCCTCTCTCTAAGTGCCCCTTTTTGTGCCCCAAGGGAACCATTTATTTCCAACTTATCTCACGTATATATAAGGACATTTTCTTTCTTGAGGAGGTTTTGATCTTCTAAAGTAGAAACAGACAATTTAAGCAATTTCCATGCATATAAATTCTAGCTGTGGTATATTATTTTAATTCTGGCAAGACTGGTAGCAAAGACAAAATGAAATAGGAAAAATAAAAGGGGTTACAATAATGGATGTGATTCATGACACCAATTTTCACTTGCTTGCAAATTCTGGGCACCACAGAGCTGTGATGTATCAGTTCATCAAATACCCAAACTGCTTCATTTAACCAGGCTTCCTAGGGCTTTCTCAGCTCCATCTCTCTTCCCCTTCTTCTTCCTCATCATTCCCTCTTCCTTCAAACATTTCTTCCCCCTTCCCTCTTTCCTTTATATTTCCTTTCCCCTTCTTTTCTTCCTTCTTTCATTTCCTCCCTTCTTCTGCTCCACTTGGCTAGCTCTCTCAACAGAAATCCCTTGTTTCAGAAAAGAATATTTTTGGAGAGTGGAGGACTGAACTGTAACCCTCTTAGAGCTGCAAATAATATCTCCTAATTCATCACTGGGGATTTACTAGAGTGGCATATACACAAATGAGTTAGTCTAGTTTTCATCATTCTGAAGAAAGGAAGCCAGATTTTTTAATCCATTGTGTCAGAACTGATAGAATTTATGAATAAGCATTAAACTCCCAGTACTTTTCAAGGATTTTCTTCATAGTTAGAGCCTTATAGAGTTAGCTTAAAATAATTTGAGGAGGGGGAACTATAGAGAAGGCTTAGAAGTTAAGAGCACTAGCTGGTCTTTCAGTGACCATAGATTCAATTTTTAGCACCCACATGTTTGCTCACAACCATCTATAACTCCAGCTCTCTCCCTGGGCACCAGGCATGTATTTGCTACACAGACATACATGCAGGCAAAACACCCTTCTCAAATAAATAAATAAACAAACGAATGAATGAATGGATGAATAAATAAATAAATAAATAAATAAATAAATAAATAAATAAATGGATAAATGATTTTGGTTGTTATTCCCCACCCACCCCCCAAAAAAATCAAATCAATGTCAGCTGAGACCTTAACAGTGTGGTTAGAAGTACTGTTACTTTTAAATACGTTCTAAATATCAAAGAATAGATAAAGAATCATATTTCCTTAGAGTATAAACAATGTTTCTGATGTTATACTCGCAGATAGGTAATGCCACGTATGATTTATAAACATGACATCTCAGTAAAATGTAGATGCACACTATTGTCCAAAGGGTCTTCAAGCTCTTGCTTTCACATCTGCATAATGCAGGAAGCAGATTAGAGCAGTGTCCCAACACTTTACATTGACAGGCAGAACTCTATCTTTTTAAATGAAGATTTGTTTTAATTTCTTTCCCATTCAATTATGACTCACTGTCCACTCTTATACGATAGGATAACATTGTTCAGTGACAACAGGTGGCATGCTGACATCAAAGAGAAGAATGAAAGCTCTTTGTTGAACTATCTAGATGGCCTGTTGCCAATACATGTTTCTAAACCTAGAAGCCTTGAAAAGATTTTTTTTTTTTTTTTGGTAGCAATGCCTTACCCAGGAGCCTAAAAAAGTCTCCATGTTGGTAGAGTAATCACTTATTTTTAAAACTCATTTTGAGTTTTTTAGTATTTATGAGTCAGTAAGTTAGAGACAAACAGCAGGAAAGCCTTCAGCTTCCAGGAGGAAGCCATAGTTTAGAGAAGACCAGATATGTGTATAGTAAGTACCATGTAAGGCATGATGGCTGTGCCACATGGTAGGTGCTCTATGTAAGCTACTTTGTGGGTGGAGGCAGAAGGAATATAAGCCTAGAACAAGTTCTTAGGAAAAGAACCCTAGAAGGCTCAGGGAAGGGGGCATACTGGGTTGATGCAGTGGCAGAGAAAAAGCTTCCCACTCTAGCTACCAAGCTTGTTGCCTATTGTCATGCCTCACTGGCATGATGAATTCTTCTCTGGAACCATAAGCCCAAATAAACCCTTCCTTCTGTAAGTTGCCTTGGTCATAGCAACAGAGTAGTATCTCACACACTGACCATGACCTTGAAGTAGGTCTTAGGACCATTTTCTTTCTCTGCTTTCCAGCTGTCCTGAGTAGAGCAGGCTTCCTTGGCCACACACTTCTGCTATGTCATGTACCAACACAGTTCAAAGCAATAGACTTAAACTATGACTCAAATTAAACCTTTCCTCTTTTTAGGTTAATTCTCTTAGGTACTTAGTCACAGTGGTGGAAAGGTGACTAACATACTAGGGGAATCTAGGAAACCCAACAGACCAGATGACAGTAGAAGTAAGATTCCAGAGGGCTCTGTCCATTATCAAGGGTATTGAGATGTTAGCCTTCAAGCAAAGACACCTTTGGGATTTATTTTGGTGGAACAACTTGGAAGGCAGTATGGTGCATTCAGGGCAGGGGGCAACACTAGAATCAAAGAAACAATTAGGAGTCCAGAAATGTCCTGAAATGAGCAAGTCTGGACACAAATGATTCAGGTGGGATTCTAGGTTCAAGTCTACAGGTTCATATTGTAATTGATTGTACAGGAAAGTTTTATGGTGGCAGAGGATAGAAAAACAGGGTGAATAGAGTTTTGTAAATGAGGCTAAAATGTGAAGCTAGGAACTCTGATTTCCTGTTGCATAGTTGAAGGAAAAACTTAAAATTAAGGATTAAGCTCACATTTAGTTGTTGGGCACTGTGACCCACAATATCATTAGCTTTTTCTCACTTAACTCTGCTACAGTCATGGCATGTTCACACTGTTTGTTTTTACCTGCAGAGATGCAGGAACCGAGGCTAAGATCTCAAAACTCATCCCCAGGCACCAGGGGAAAGTGACTCTGAAGCCCATGCTGCAAGTAGGGTCCAATAGGAAGAAAGCCATTTTAGCGTGATCCCCTCATCCAGCAAGTTTTTGGTGGGTAAGATGCCAGTAGAATCCTTCTTTCAACTCAGTATGCCAAGTCAGTGTATGTTAGAGTTCACATGGTGAGCTACAGAACAGCAGAGCATGTCCCACTTCAGCTCAGCCATGGACTCTGAACTCAGGCACCCTTGAGCAGCACAGGGAGAATTTCTATGTTGTGACTGGATACAGGTGAGCATCTCCTTCTCTTATGACCTCTAGGGTCTCATCTTGATGAATTTTAGAACCAAAGACTACTTGAATTTGATTCCTGCTGTGGAAACATGGCCCATAGGAACATCAGTAAGACAATTTGCCAGATGTTAGGATTTCAATATGATAAAATAATTTGGGTATTAGATGTTGGGTTTCTTACTTTCATTTTGCTGAAATTAGGCATTAGCAAACACACAAGGAAAATGTTCTCTAGCTTCTGTCATCAACATTTCTTAAATAAAAAAAAACCCAAGTAACACCACAAAAATAAAGAAACCACTTTTACTTTAAAAAAATCGTACAAATGCTCTCACTTATATAAAATCATGTATGTGCCTATATTAAAATATTTCAAAATTATATTAAGAAAAGATGAAATTAATTTTTAAATGTTGGATGAGTAGCTTTAAAAAGTGACTTCTGATATGGGCATTGTACTTATGTCTATAATCCCAGAACAGGAGGGTGGCTCTAAGACAGCCTGGACTACAAGCTGAGTTCAAGGTGAGCTGAGGATTCATAGTGAGACCCTGTCTTAAAAACAGACCCAAACCCCCAAAACAAACACAAAATTAACTGCTGTGATACTTCTTTACTTTTCCTTGAGATTTTTAGTATCTTCTTCCCAAGCTGGCATAGACTTAGATCCAGTGACTGAAAACCACAGATCCGTCTAACCACCACCTCCAAATTTTCATTGTCTTTGCTTATCTCTTCTCTAGCTGTCTCTGAGTTCTGTGCCCAAACAGAATCAGCTCTCTACCATGAGAACACCTAAAGAAGAAATGCTGCTGTTCAGTGTTTATAAATGTACTGATTAGTAGGCATTTGTTTCCAAAGCTAAGTCAATTTGTTGCAGGATTCTAGCATCAGGGTTCCTATGACTGAGTGTTGTAGGGACGTCATCTCTTTTCGGCAGAGCCCAGGGCCAGGTCCACATCTCTTGCCTGCAGGAACACCTTCCTGGCCAAGGTGAGGGCTACATCCAGGAGGAGTGTTTCTGTCTCCTTATCCTGAACATAGCTTATTTTAAGAAGCTCTCTTTGTGTGTATGTGTGTTATTCTATATATTCTTGTTCATGTGTATGCATGTGTGCGGACATGTATGAGGAGGCCAAAGGTTGGCATTGAGTGTCTTTATTAATTATTTTCGATGTCAGTTTTGAGGTAAACTCTCTCACTGAACTCATTTATTTGGCTAGGCTTCAGGCCAATGAGCTTTAAGCACGTGATGGTTAATGTTGACTGGAGACTAGACAGGATTTGGAGTCAAGGAGGGAGGCAAGCTTCCAGGTACATTTGTTAGACATTATTTAACTATGTTAATTGAGGTTAGAAGACTCACTGTAGCTGTGGACAGCAGTTCTCCATGGAACTGAGCCCTGGACTGCATCAAAAGAAGGTCTTAAGTGACAATGAGCAGCTTTCCTTAGCTGCTGTCTGAGTATGGATGGTGCTTCAAGCTTCTGTTGCTTTGATTTTCTTACTACAGGGATGATGTTCTTGGCCTGGGAGTCAACATCAATCCTTTCTTATGTTTTTTTTGTTGGAGTATTTCATCATAGCATCAGAAAAAGCAGTTAACACAGGAGACTGGGAGGAGTGAGGCTGTCATGGTTCTTAGATCTTTGGAAATGTTTTATGGTTGGAGTACGAAAGAGTTGGGTATTTTCGATTAAACAAAAAAAATTTCCTAGTGTGCTGAAAGCAAAACAGTGGGCCATTCTGGGGCTTTGAAGACAAGAATTCTGAGAAAAAAGAAGGCAGTGGAAGTCCAGCTCCTGAGGTTTCTGAGGAGATCAAAGATGCCATCAAGAACTGCAATAGGGGCCATTTGTGTGATATTTTAGTCAAAAATTTGGCTTCATTCTACTGTGTCCTGAGGACTCCAAAGAAGTTTGGGGGAGAAAGTTTCAAACATTCAGGCTATGGGTGCTACTTTTTGTTATGCTTATCCAGGTTGACAGGGAGGCACAGCAAACAGTTTTCTGATGAGTAAAAGAGATTGATCATATCAAACATTGCAATCAAAGCATGCACTGAAAGTGGCTGAGGTATTGCTAGAGAAACATTCTCCTCTAAACTGGGACTATGGAGAACATGCCTTGAAGAAAAGGACACACCCATCAAAAGTTCCAACTTGTGAAAACCTAGACTTATTTAGCTTGAACAGAGAGAGCAGCTGAAAGGGGTATCAGCATCCACCCAGGAGATGTTTCTCCAGGGTCAGCATAAGAAAGGCAACACAGCTGTCAGCTGGGACCCAAGAAGGCCAGGCTACACCTCAAGCTTTCGAAGTACTTAGTAGGACTATTCTGCGGTACTGGTCTTGTAGCCAGTAATTTGAAATGTTGAAGGAATCATGGTGTCTTTCTCCACAGGTGTTTTTGCCAGAGTACAGCACAGGAAAAGTAAGTAAGATGAGAGGTCTGCCTATTTCTGTCCTTCCTCCACTGTCAGGGTTGCATATCCACACCAGCACGTGGAGCCTTTTACATAGATGCTGTGGATCTGAACATAGATCCTGTGCTTAGGAGGTGTTTTACCAACTTACCCATCTCTCCAGGCCTTTAAAAAAATCAGTTCTAATACATGGTAAGGGGTGTACTATATGAGAAGAATAGAAATATTAATAGTAACCTAGAAACAGAAATGCTGGAACTTTTCTGTAAAAGTGCAAAGGGCCTGGAGGCTTTGTTAAGTCCCTGGGAGAACTGGAATAAGCTGAGGCTTACCAAAAAGCAACTGAAAGCTGCCCCAATTTTCACAAATGGGAAGACTGAACCCTGGGTGTTTGACACTGGGAAGGCTGATGTTGATTCCTGGGCAGATATGTCCTTAGCAGAGAAAAGAGGCAACAACTCAGAGTTAGCCACCAGTGTGGACTCGCTAACAAGGCACAAAGAACTGGACCCATTTTTACAGTGTCTTCTTTTATTATGAAAGCAGATGGGATGGATTTTACATACTAAAGTTTATTTTAAGGCTTTTGAAATCTTCCTGTAGGATTCATTTTCAGAAAATGTAAACTAATTATATTTGAGGAAAAGTAGGTGCAATGCTGCTTTTAATCTCTCTTTGAACTGAATTTCAGTCTCATTCAGGATTTCTTTCTTTTCCCTTGGAAGTGCCAAGGTTAGAACCCAGGGCCCTGTGTGTTCTAGGTAAGTTCTCTGCCACTTGGGCTGTATGCCAAGCTCAGCATCTTATTCTTTTTGCATACCCCCCCTGGAGTTAATCATAAGCTCTAAGTGTATGTGAGTGCTCTTGTTGAGTGAGGCCTCTACATCTGAATCTAGTATGATCTAGATCTTGAAGTATGGGATTGCCTAAAGACAAAGGCAAGTCACTGCCAAATCCACATCTGTTGAGAATCTCTCACCGGATCCTTCTAGGATTTTCTATTATGGTCCTCTTCCATGGTGTTACTGCTTACCACAGTCAGATGGCTTCATCCTACAGCTTCCTCTTTCTTGGTTAACTATGAACTTTACTTGGGAGTCTCAGAGATCTTAGCTGCTTTCCCTCACTCCTCCATGACAACCAAACCAAACCAAACCAAACCAAACCAAACCAAACCAAACCAATCCAAACCAAACCAACCAAGCAACCAACTAACCACAAAAGCCAAAAACAAAACAAAACAAAACAAAAAAAAACTTTTGTGACTCTGTGATCATGGTTCCTGTGAGATACCTTGAAACCATCTTAATTGTACCACTAACCTCATCCTCACTTCATGGCATTGGCACACAAAGTCTCTCTTCAAGGCAGTTCTCTCCCTGAGCTCTGGCTGGGCAGCAGATCCCTAGATGTTATCCTTGTAGATCTTTAAAGGTAAAGATAAGTCATTCATACCTTCTTTTATTTGACCATGACTATAGAGGGAGGACCAACTTGAGTTAATGTTCATGCTTGTATCCTATTTTGCTTTCAGTTTTGCTGCTTGGAGTATCGTTATCTCAAGCACATAATGTGTGGTAAGCGACAGGAAAGATGGGGATAATTCAGGCTGCTCGTAAGGCATTTCACATCATTGTTCAGCATATTGACTTCCATCCTTTAGGTCAACGATTTCATGCTGCTCACCACTCCACCTCTGATTCTCCTCTCCAGTTAGTTATTGGAAATTTCAGGTTGACTGGCAGAAATCAAATAGTGACTCCCCCACCCCACCAATTAAGGCTCAGCCAAACAAAATTTGTTTAAACTTCACCAAACATCCTACCCAGAAAACAGGTCTCTGTAGATAATTAGATTCTTTTAACATCCCTATGCAGGGTGTCCAGACATTATATTATAGACATTAGATTATAGAAATGTTATATTAGATCTCTCAAATCCAACAAAGCAAAGATTGCCCCAAAGCCCATGGAAACAAGTGAGCTTATAGCTGAATGAACAACTTACATATATGGTATTGAGTTATAGATCAATTTTTCCCAGAAGATTTTTTTTCCATTTTTAATAGGTATTTAGCTCATTTACACTTCCAATGCTATACCAAAAGTCCCCCATACCCACCCACCCCCACTCCCCTACCCACCCACACCCCCTTTTTGGCCCTGGCGTTCCCCTGTACTGGGGCATATAAAGTTTGTGTGTCCAATGGGCCTCTCTTTCCAGTGATGGCCGACTAGGCCATCTTTTGATACATATGAAGCTAGAGACATGAGCTCCTGGTTAGTTCATAATGTTGTTCCACCTATAGGTTTCCCAGAAGATTTTTAGTTCTGCTGTAGAACATGCTTTTGTATTGTTCTAAATTCTGTTTAACAATGTTATTAATGACTCTTCTGTGAATAGGAGAAGTGATTATTGGATTTCTTGAAGGCCTACAGCCTGGTTGCACCAATTGGATGAGACTAATGTGACAAAATTTAACCTAATAGTAATTTGAATTTGCTCTATTTAGACCATTAATGTCATAACTATAGGATGAAGTGACCTGATTAAATAACAGGTTACCATATTTACATTCTGAAAGACTTAACTATAATAGAAATATGTGCCAAGAATGAGACACAACTTTAGGGAACAAATGAAAACCAAAGTGTGTATTTATATTCATATTTGACATGAGCACAGCCATATCAAGGACTCCAATGCCTCAGACCCATGGGTAAAATGCCTCTTGTGGTAAATCTCCAAGGGATGGCAAAGTCTTCCATTGGTTCTTGTGTGGATGCTGATAATATGTACAGGAAATGTCCATCATAGATTTTATCACCATAACTTTCTCCTCTGGATATTTATGACCTGAAGACTGCTACCATATAGAGATTGCACCTACTAAGTTTACTACTAAACCTATCTTCTTGTTCAGCTCTGTATAACAACCCTGCCATCTTGTTTATCTGTGTGTAATAACCTTGACTTCCTGTTCAATGTGTATAGTAAACATGTTAAGCCTCTGCGATGCAGTAACTTCTCCATCAGAGATCCCAGTCCACCCAACTTCAGCATTTCTGTATGTTCATGCATTTGTCTTTTCTTGTTGCCCCAGTCAGGACAATCCTTGGAGTCATGTAGGACATGTGTCCTAGAAACCATGATGTCTTCACCCCAACCTCTAAGCTTTGATAACTCTACCCACACAGTACTTCACAGAATTCCCCTTGGTTCTAGATCAGAACCCATGTTCTATTTAATGGCATTTTAAGTCACTCACATTATTCAATGATCCTGTATTCTTTATTCCTATCTGTTCTTTCATCACAGACCACATGTTTTTCCTGTTAGGATGGAGGAAGGAATTGTCTGTTAGACAGAGGTTTTAGGTGGTGTATATACATGTGGGGAGCCTAATTCCTAGAGGACAGACGACATTAGAGTGCAGAGGGAAGTAAGAGGATGAGATGAGAGCTATGTACCAAGGAGGTAATTAATGCTAGGTATGGACCTTAGAGAGAGATGTCCAAGTTATGGGAGAATGGGGAAGCCAGGACTAGGGAGAAAAGCAGAATGAGCATAGACCTGTGCTCTGTGCTGCTTCTTGAAGATCATCTACAGAAACAGTCTTGACCTTGTCTATCTCCACTGATTCCAGGAGAAGATGACTCACTCCTCTGTATACCAACTTTGTACTCCGAATATTTCTCTTTTAGATTTCATAGAGTCCATATTTTAAATTATTCATTCATATTTCTACTCTTTATAACTAACTGAATGCTTGCTGAATAATGAGCTGTGGGCTACTACTTTGTGAATCCAGGCTCTAGCCCATATCTTTGAATCTCTGTTGTGATATAAGCTCTATTAGGTCATGTATGTAAATAAATAATCCAACTTAATAAATACAGATTTAAAATAGAATTTCTCAAAAAGCATCTCAAAGTATTAATATACAAGTATCAAAGTATCTTGATTTATTACATGATGGAATTATCTTCCTTAATAAAAATATACTGTTGAGTATAAATGTTCACATTTTGAGTTATATCTGCTCACAGGTAAGGCATTTGGATCCCATGGCTGTAATACCTACACTCCTGATCCCTATGTAGCTTTTGAGAAATGTAAGTTTCCTACTGTGAAGGAAATTAAGTACTTGACATCAGCATAAAACCCATCCCCAAGCTAACAGTCACAGACACAGAATAAGGAGAAAAACACAAGATGGAACATTTCACAGTGAGTTACTGACAAGCTTGTTGTGAATAAAGGCAGGTTTTAATACATTTCAATTCTCACATACAAATTATCATGGTTCCACCCCTTCCCAAAGTTCAGTATGGATGTGCCAGTTAAGAAATGGTCCCTTGAACCAACTATAAAATAATTAAAACCTGATTTTCTGTTTTGTCCCTCAAACCATCAGACCCTGAGCAGGGGAGAAAGTGGCCTATGGTTAATAGTCACTGTTGTATCTATTGTGTTCAGTTCCTAAAGCTTTCTCCATGTGTTCCAAGTATGCCCCATATTAGTGGTTGTCGTCTACAATCAATTACATTAGTAATTTTTGTTTGTTTGCCATAGAAGGCACAAAAGTGTGTCATCAATTCTAGCAACTCTAATTATAATAAACAATTATAATAAAATAAACTTAAATTAATGGGATACTGTTCTATAACACTACAATATAAAATTTTACTTGGTTACATGTAATATTTATAACAAATATGTGTACATATATTTAGCTAACAAAGATTTTATAAAAATGATTGGTAAATAAACCCAATCCAATCAAAATAAAAACCTTTTACTATCGCCTTTCTTTTCCATTTTTCCTTCTCTTCCCCTCTCTCCATTCCAGTGTCTTCCTCCTTTCTTTCTCCCTTTCTACCCTCCTCTGTCTCTTTCTGTTGGTAGGGTCTCACATGTAGCTCAGGCTACCCCATAATTCATTATATATACCAGGCTGGCCACAGACTTCTGAGTATCCTTCTCCTCCTCCGTTTCCTGAGGATGATAGGCTTATGCCACCACATTCAGCTTCATTGTCTTGTACATCATTAATATATGATCCACAATAAGAGAAATGCTCTTCACTGTTAACATAATACACTTTAGTCACTCATGTATTTTACACATATCTATTGAGCATCTCCCCGATGCTGGACACTGCTCAGGACACTGGGGGTTTATAACATAAAACAGCTGACAACAAATGCGCTCAAGGAATTTACCTTCAGTGAAAAAAAAAAAAAAGAAAAGCAAACAAATGAAAAATCCCCAAATAGTTTTACACATACAGGAAATTATACCAGGAAGAATTATTTAATATAAAGAAAATAAATGGGAGATAGAGTGATGACCATTTTTAAAAGTATGTCCTGATAAGACTCCAAGGAGGAAGTGTGCGTGTTTATGTACACATGAATGCTTTAACTGCTCTCATTGGATGGAATATCACAGTGGTTAATTCTTGACATTTTTAATTAGTAGACAAATGACAGGTTTCATTGACATTTTCATGCATTATATAGCATTACATTTTGCTTATGTTTTTCTTTAGCTTCTTCCCTCCCCTATATTTCTCATTTTCCATATTTGTCTTCCTAAATAGAGGAAAGTCATATTTGAGCATGAGACTGGAGTGAGGAAAGGAGTCATGCAAACTGCTGAGGTAGTATGAAAAGGCCGAAGGCAAGAGAATGCTTGCAGAATGCTGAGTCATGAGTTGTGTGGTGAATGTAGACAATGGCAATAAGAATTTGGGTTAGAGAACTTGTCAGAGTGCATCTTTGATAGAGTTTTGGGCATTCTTCACATTGTGGTGTAAAGTTGTTTGAGGTCTGAGCAGTCCAGTGATATAATGAGATTTGTATTTTGTGAGTCACTGCCCTTCCTGAGGGAGAAGGAGCAGGATAGAGCCAGATACTTGCAGATGGACTACTTCAGTGGGTACCAGGTTCTTCTGAATCTTTTGCAGGGGAAAATATCTCCTGGCCAATAAATCTGCTAGCTCCAGTTTCTCCCTTCAGAGAGGATTGCCCTGTGTGAGATTACCAATGGCAAAAAAATGGCTGGTGTCAGTAAGCATGGTCTGTATGCTTGACTTTTAGTTCTTCATGTTCTTCTCTTGTGGTACTTCAAATGTGGCACTGCTGATAGATTTGCTCATTGAGAGAAGTCGCTACCAGAGTAAGAGACTTTTTACTAATAAAGTTTACAATTTATGAGAACCTTATTGCCTTGCAATTTCCTTCTTAGGAACCAAGTTCAGGAAAGTCAGAATCTATTGAGTGTGTGTTAGGTCTTCTCATTCACTGTTTGAGCAAGAAGATGGTCAGAAGCCCATGTCTGTGAACCTTGTGTTCCTATCCTACATCTGGCCTTGTTCACCTTCCAACATGATGTTGTCCAAACAAGGCACACATGGTGAGCTGAGGTTGAACAGAAGGCCACATGTTCCCTAGGTTGCTCAGTGCTTGGTGAGTCTGTTCCCAACCTGACGATCTCATGACTGCTCACAGTGTGATTGACAGTGGCAAAGTGGTCAGTCTCAATCCCCATAATGGCCAAGATAGCTCATGACAAAATGCCAAAAAGAATGTGACAAAGACAACAGGAATAAGCACTCCCTGAAGGCAGTGAAGGGTGGATCTCTGAAGATTGTCAGAGAGACTTTCTCTCCTCTAGCCTGTGAGTGTGCCTACGTTTTCCTACTGGGTATGTCAAGGATGTAAGGCCCTATGTGTTCTTTTTTTTTTTTTTCAATTTTTTATTAAATATTTTCTTCATTTACATTTCAAATGCTATACCCTCCCCTACCTACCCACTCCTAGAAACACTACTGACAGTTGAGTTTGCGGTTGAAATCTTGTCAAGCCCTCTTCTGGGACACACAGCAGGGTACCAAATTTCTACTAAAAGTGGCAGATTCTTCAATTCTGGTGTTGTTTCTTGTAGTGCATCGTACTAGGGCCATCTATCAGGGCCAAGCAAGGGTCATCCATGTGGGACTCCCAGGCGATAAGGAAAAATCAATGCCAGCATTTTCATCCTCTTGAGTAATAAAATCTTTGTTTCTGACTCATGAAGTATTGATAAATCTAATTTACTGGCCCATCACTAGAGTAAATAAAATTCTAGACCCTAACAGAGAAGGTCACAATTTAAAAAAAAATAGAAAATGATCCTGGATGGATTTATTATTGGCACGACTTAGGCTCAGTCTGTCATGTTAAGTAATTACAGTTTTGATAGAAAACTTGCAGAGTATCTGGCTTGAAGAACCAAAAGGCTGAGTTTGGAATAATCACAGGACTTGAAATCCAGAGAAATAAACCACAGAAATGAGAGGACCAAATGAAGAGTTATTGAATTTTATACTGTATATGAATTTTATACTTAACAGTGTTGGCCTCTGAACTATGTATTTACAAGGCAGAATTCATGTAGACTAGGCAAGCCTAAATATATAAAAGTGAGACTTCAACAGCTACCCAGATCACAGTTTGTGCTTGAAATCAAACAGTGTAATCATCTTCTACAAAAATAAAATG
Organism: Mus musculus; assembly: GCF_000001635.26. NCBI lineage: Eukaryota > Metazoa > Chordata > Mammalia > Rodentia > Muridae > Mus > Mus musculus. Next base: position 65,150,207 of record NC_000069.6, on the reverse strand, counting down.
CTCTTTGGAGAAACATAATAGCATTCAGGATCTTTACAGAGGAATATTTAGTGTTCAGAATCTAAATTTATTTAGGATTTATTTTTTAAAAAGTATCTGACCCTAGGAGAAATAAAACAAAATAGCGCGCGCGCACGCACGCACACACACACACACACACACACACACACACACACACACACACACCTATCAGTACATCATGACTATGAGTTGCCTAATATGGTAGAACTAAATGACAAATAATTCTTTTTAGGGGAGGAGGCTGAAGTGGCTGCTCTGTTGCCATAGTTAGCCTGGTATCTGCTATGCATCCCACTCTGGTTTCAGGCTCACAGTATCTTCCTGCTTTAGCCTGCCAGGTGCTGGCAGTACAGGTGTGAGCCATCACACCTAGCTTAAAAGGCAAAGATTTTGAGGCAGCAATCACAATTCTGCTTAAAGATGGATAAGGAGTCCCACATACAGTAAAGGTAGATATTAGAAATTTCATAGAAAACCAGAAACTATTATTTTTCATACCCCAAACTCATACTTTCACCTCTCACTCATACGCGACTCATAGTGCACCACCTCTTTCTGCCTTTCACATCCTCTTCTCTTTATCCTCTTCTCTTTACTTCTTAGTTATTAATACCAGTAACTGTAAACAACTCTAAACTGTGATTTTCTGAAAGTACCATAGTGACGCTATCTCTGAGCCTTATTGGAATATAAGTATTTTGATTACATATTAACAGCCAGACTCTGTCCAATTAATTTTTCATTACAGCTTGCTTCTGTACATAATAGTTAAAGCATAAACTCAACTGAAGACAATTCACCAAGAAGATTCACATAAAATAAACAATTAGGAAGAGTTGGTGTTGAGAAGAATGTTTTTTAAAGATGTTTCTTGTCCTTCTTCACCTGCCTAAAGCATTCTCTGATTGGCTTAATAAGGAGATGAAGGGCCAATAGCTAGTCAGGGGCGGTTAGGTGAGATATCCAGCAAAGCCTGGAACTCTGGGAAATACTTAGGTGTGGGAGATTTGCCAGTGAGGCATGGAAGAAGCAGATACTGGTACTCAGGAGGTAACAAGCCGCATGACAGAACATAGATTGATATAATTGGGTTAATTTAAGTTATAAGAACCAGTTGGAAACAAGCTGAGCAAAGGGCTTAAGCAGTCATATTAATAAAAGGTCTCCATGTCATTAACAGGCAGCTGGTTGGTCAGAAACAATCCAGAGATAAGTGGGAAAAAAGGAAGTATAAAGGCTGAAAGACGCATTCATCTTAATAGTTATATAACACACAACAAAGAGACATAAAAAAGTGAATAAAGACGCCACCATGACACCTCTACAAGCTCATAACTCCAGACAGCACTGGTAATGAGATAGCTGAAGCCCAGGAAAGTTTCAGGGCCTTCCTTTTGAAAGTGATCAATGACCACACAGAAGAATAAGCAGATGAATGAAGTCAGGAAATCAATTCAGAACTTTAATAATAATGTTAGCAAAGTGGATGTAAATGTCAAATATGGAGGGGAGATTCAAGACCATGGTAGAAATAGTCATTTAGGAAATTAAGACTGTGAAAAAGAATCACACAAAATACTCAAAAATGGAATAAATCAAAAAAGAAAGAATAGACTATCAGAGTAGATACAAAGAAATACATTCTCACACATGTAAAGAAAATTTGAGCATGACCAAAACTTTGAAGAACTCTGGAATAGTGAATCCTCTCAATAAAATTATTCTAGAATTTTTCAAAAATCAACACCAAAAATTGATACCCAACTGTCCTCTTCCAACACATGATCCAAACCAGAAATCAACAAAGACATTTCAGAGGTAAACCACACCATAGATGTTTTTTTTCTCCTCTTATTTTATTTATTTATTTATTTATTTTCCTCAATTACATTTCCAATGCTATCCCAAAAGCCTCCTACACCCCCCCCCCCCATTCCCCTACCCACCCATTCCCATTTTTTGGCCCTGGCGTTCCCCTGTACTGGGGCATATAAAGTTTGCCTGTCCAGTGGGCCTCTCTTTCCAGTGATGGCCGACTAGGCCATCTTTTGATACATATGCAGCTAGAGTCAAGAGCTCCGGGGTACTGGATAGTTCATAATGTTGCACCTACAGGGTTGCAGATGTCTTTAGCTCCTTGGATACTTTCTCTAGCTCCTCCATTGGGGGCCCTGTGATCCATCCAATAGTTGACTGTGAGCATCCACTTGTGGGTTTGCTAGGCCCCGGCATAGTCTCACAAGAGACGGCTATATCACGGTCCTTGCACCAAACGGTTGCTAGTGTATGCAATGGTGTCATCGTTTGGAGGCTAATTATGGGATCGATCCCTGGATATGGCAGTCTCTTGATGGTCCATTCTTTTGTCTCAGCTCCAAACTTTGTCTCTGTAACTCCTTCTATGGGTGATTTTTTCCAATTCTAAGAAGGGGCAAAGTGTCCACACTTTGGTCTTCGTTCTTCTTCAGTTTCATGTGTTTTGCAAATTGTACCTTATATCTCACTATACTAAGTTTCTGGGCTAACCATAGATGTTTACTTAAAAGAAATCTATAGAACATTCTATCTAACAGATCTAAAATACACATGATTCTCAGAAGTTCATGGATATTTCCCTAAAATAAATTATACTATAGGACACAAAGCAAGTTTTAATAAATATAAAGTAATAGAAATAATTTCAAGTTTAAATCAGCTACAAGAGAGACCACATGAATATTCAGAGAGTAAACAATCACTCTTGAATGAATGGTGGGAGTGAAGAAACAAGAGAGTAGCTTTCAAAATTCGTAGGATCAAATGAAATTTACAGCAAGATTATTATAATGTATTAATAAATATTATAAGTGCCAACATTAAAACAAATCAGAAAGATTGGAAAAATGAGAATAAACCAAACTCCAAAGATGTAGATGGCCAGAAATTATAACAACCAAAGCTGACATGAAGGAATAGAAACAGAAAGATTGCTCCATAGACTCAATCAAAGAACTGATAGTTTAGAAACATAATCATGACTGACGGAATCCTAGCAAAACAAAGGAGAAGAAAGGAAGAGAAACAAGTATCAGAGGAAATTCAAAGAAATGTTTAAATTGAATTTTATTCATATCTTATTGGGTATATAAATTATGTTTTCTTTGAAATACACCTTTTCATGTATTTAACCACTGAATGCAACTGTATTTATAGAGACACAGTAATTTATAAATGCAAAAGGATACTATATATTGAATTATTACACAGTAATTATGACTGTCATACAAATCTTAAGAGTTTAGGTAGTGGAGTCAGACTATGATAAACTGAATTTGGATCTCAGATTTTCCATTTACATGCTTATGAGGTTCTGGAATTTATAAGGGCCTCACCATTCTCCCTCTTATGTGAGGGTTAAATGAGACAATATTTGTAAAGTATTTTAAGTTTCCCATTGTAACAAATGCATCCACCATCAATGACAGCCATAGTTCTTTGAGCCATAATTTTACTCAGCTAGACGGTGCTCAGTGCCATGGTTTTAAACACTGCACACTAATAAGACCTTGCTCTGAGGAGGAAGGGGGGACATTAAAGAGACAGAAGAATTTAAAGAAAAATCTTAGCAGAAGTGGAATGTGCTCAATAAGAATGTAGGATTCCCTGAGACCACGTTCTGTATTTCAGAAGGACCTGACGTAAACCTCAGAAAGGCAGAGAATCTAGCGTAACAAATGCCATGCTCTTTCATTGTGACAGCACACCACAGGAAGGTGAACATGACTGAGAACAGGGGAAAGTTAGTGGTAAAACCCCAGAAAACAGAGTGGCCTCTGACTGACCTCTAGCTCCTGTTCAAAACCAGCTCTGAACTTAAGTGAAGGAAGGAAGGAGGAAGAGAGGGAGGGGAGGAGGGAGGAGGGATGCAAAGAAGAGGGAGGAGGAGAGGGAGAGAGGGAGGAAAGAAGGATGCAGGGAGAGAGAGAGGGAGGGTAGAGGTAGGTATCCTGTATTTTCAGCCTTATCAGAAAGTAGGTTGTTAATAATTTCCACTGAGTGAATGAATGCAAGTACAAACAAGATTTTTTTCCCCAAACACCTGATCACCATGACTACTAACATCTCACTGATTCATGGGTAACCAGCCCATTGGCAATACTTCCTTGGAGCTGGATGGAAACTAGACAGCAAGGTCTTAAAGAAATTACTTTAATAGCTATTATGCTTCCTAATTCAAGTGAACTATAATATAGACCAATTTGGAAAATGCAACTTGGCCTACCAACGTCTTGAGAGAGCCAAGAGGTTGCCAAGGACAGGGTGAACTTGAAGTATTTAAATAAAAGCACATGCCTATTCATTCAGCTTGAAAAGAAGCTGATGTAGCAGCATCTAGATGACGCTTGCATTTTTTTTCTATTAATTCTGACTCATATTTATGGAAGCACAACTCGTTCTTCCTAGATTTTCAGAAAACATTTGGTTGTCCCAAGAAAATATGAAAAATAAAAAATAAAATGCTCTAGTTTTGACCATTGTCCTGTGTGACTCTTGAAATTCTGAAGTAGTACAATGCACAAGAGAAGGTATTTAAAAAACATGGAAGCACAAAAAACTCCCAAAGCACTCCACATATTTAAACATGAAAACTTTGCCTTCATGGTACATGATTCAAAGCTGTTTCCACAATGGTCCTCTCTCTATTTGTTCTAAAAAGTAAGATGGGGTGGAAGCAGACTCAGCTAGATATGCAAATTTCTATTATTATGGAAGTGCAGAACGCGTGTCCTGGACCTGGAGAAGTCAAGCGCTGTTCAAGCTACAATAACAGGAGCCCCACATGGAGGCCCGTGTGCACTCCTGAGGCATTCCTCTCAACATTACACAATAAAGCTGTTACCATGACAACTGGGCCTTCAACCACACAAAAGAAACACCTCAAATTCTTTCTTGAGAATGCCACAGATCGAACATGCACAAGGGATTTGTTTAAAAAATACTTTTCTAATGTTATTTTTAATGTCTGACAGATTTTAGATGCTAAATCAGAGTCAATGTACAGGCAAACAAAGATAAACTGAGTTTCTATAAACAGTTAAGATACACACACCCTTTACCACTTATTTGTTACATGTGTATGTCTACATGTGTGTGTGTGCATGTGCATATTTGCACATGTGTGGATATATATATATATATATATATATATGTGTGTGTGTGTGTGTGTGTGTGTGCATTTTTGTTCATGATTCAGTTCATGTGTATATGTACATATTTGCACATATGTGGGTGCATGTGTGTGCAGGCACATGTATGTGCAAGTGGAGGTCCAAAGTTCAGCTTGTCCTAGGATCCCTTGTCTATGCCTTCCAAGTGTGACGTTACAGGTAGCTACCACCATGCCTGCTGTGCTTTTACGTAGGTTCTAGGGAACAGCACTGAGCCATCTCCCCATCTCCCTTTACAGTTTTAAATGGCTTGAAGTTCTACTGCAATGGCGTAAATAAATACGAGTCTATATAGGTGGGATAGAGATGTTTAATGAATGTATTATTTCCCTCCCAGAATAAGTCTTTCAGTTTCACATGAAAGATACCTGCAGCGCACTACAGTGTCTGGTCCTTAGAATCTGACATTCTACACAAAGCAAGGCAGCACAGAATCTACATGACTTAGACTCACATGAGGGAAAAGAACCAACTTACCATACAAATGGATCACCTTAGAAAATTAAAACTGATTTCCAGAGAAAATTAGACATAGTACTACCAGAGGATCCCGCAATAGCACTCCTGGGAATATATCCAGAAGATGTTCCAACTGGTAAGAAGGACACATGCTCCACTATGTTCATAGCAGCCTTATTTATAATAGCCAGAAGCTGGAAAGAACCCAGATGCCCCTCCACAGAGGAATGGATACAGAAAATGTGGTACATTTACACAATGGAGTACTACTCAGCTATTAAAAAGAATGAATTTATGAAATTCTAGGCAAATGGATGGACCTGGAGGGCATCATCCTGAGTGAGGTAACCCAATCACAAAAGAACTCACACAATATGTACTCATTGATAAGTGGATATTAGCCCAGAAACTTAGAATACCCAAGATATAAGATACAATTTTCGAAACACATAAAACTCAAGAAGAACGAAGACCAAAGTGTGGACACTTTGCCCCTTCTTAGAATTGGGATCAAAACACCCATGGAAGGAGTTACAGAGACAAAGTTTGGAGCTGAGACGAAATGATGGACCATCTAGAGACTGCCACATCTGGGGATCCATCCCATAATCAGCCTCCAAATCCTGACACCATTGCATACACTAGCAAGATTTTGCTGAAAGGACCTAGATATAGCTATCTCTTGTGAGACTATGCCGGGGCCTAGCAAACACAGAAGTGGATGCTCACAGTCAGCTATTGGATGGATCACAGGACCCCCAATGGAGAAGCTAGAGAAAGTACCTAAGGAGCTAAAGGGATCTGCAACCCTATAGGTGGATCAACATTATGAGCTAACCAGTACCCCTGAGCTCTTGACTCTAGCTGCATATGTATCAAAAGATGGCCTAGTCGGCCATCACTGGAAAGAGAGGCCCATTGGTTGTGCAAACTTTATATGCCTTAGTACAGGGGAACACCAGGGCCAAGAAGTGGGAGTGTGTGTGTGGGGGGGGAGGGGAGTGGTGGGGTGAGGGTATGGGGGACTTGTGGGATAGCACTGGAAATGTAAATGAAGAAAATTCCTAATTAAAAAAATATTAAAAAAAAAGAAAATTAAAACTTAGGGACAAATAATAGAAAATAAGTCTGCAACTACGTCAAGGGATGGGCTAATTATAGTATCAAGCACAGGCCCAAGGAAAGATTAACCTTCCTGAAAAAATAAAAAAGTATAAGTAAGGGTTCCTTCTAACACCACACAACATCACCCTTTAATGAAAGAAGAATGATGTCTTATGCTCTCAATAGCATCCCCTATCGGCCTAACTCAGATGTATGCCCTTAGCTATATCTCTGCTTGTTGGCAAGGCGATCGATCTATAATCCTAGCATTCAGAAAACTGAGGTAGAAGCTACTATGCAGGCATCTTTTCTTTTCCTGTTGAGATAAAAATATTCTGGGAAAAGCATCTTAATGGAGAAGGGGTTTATTTAATTTGCAGTTACAAGTTACAGCCTATCATGGCAGGGAAGCAGCAGAGGCAGGGCCTAGAGGGAGTTAGCCAAGAAGCAGAAAGCCAAGAATGCATGCTTACCGCTCTGCTCTCTTTCCTTCCTCCCATCCAGAGTCTAAGTCAGGGAACATCCTGCCAGCCTCCCATTAAGAAGGGTCTTCTCACACCATCAGTTTAACAAGATAATCCCCATACGTATGCCCTCAGGACCCCCCACCTCCCAGCTGATTCTAGGTTCTGTCAAGTAGACAGCACTAACTATCATGATAGGAGACCCTGTCTCATAGACAAACTGATAAACAAAAGCTTCAAATCCTGCCATCAGCTGAGGAAATAGGCTAAGCGGTTGGCACTGGAACTCTGGAAGCATGGGAGCAGTCAATAATCTGCCTGTCCCCTAATAGTACATTTCCAGAGGGAATTCTCTTGGGAGCCAGTAGTTCAGTTAAATACCAAGGAGTGAAGAGGCAAGGATGTGAATGCTTTTGTGATGACTGTGAAGTATCATTCTTAGGCCCAAGGTTTTCACTGGCCTATCTAATAATACCAGCAGACTTCATGTTCACAAATTTAGCTAGCTTTAAATAGATAATATTCAAAGTTTAAAAACCCAAAACCCTCATCTGTCTTGAATGTGCACTAACTTTTCTTCTTGTCACTATTCCCTGAGCAGCTATTTACAGGACACTGCTTTGCATTAGGGAGTAGAATGGATGATTTGGAGACGGTATACAGGAAGATATGCATAATTTCTGTGTAAATGCTATGTGCCATTTCATACAAGAGATAATAGATTTCAGTAGTTTAAGAGGATCCTCAAACCAACTTCCCACAGGCCCTGAGTTCAGCCATCTGCATTTTGAGTACAGTTGTATCATTGATTTAACATATTTCATCTCAACAAAATGCAATTAGAAAAATGGAAGGGAAGATAAGGAAACCATTTACTTTTTGGTTTCCCGTATCTAAGGAGTTTCTAGGGAGGATATGAGCTGGAAGAGCCTGCTCCCCTCAATGCCTGGGGCTGTTAGTGTACAAGGGTCTGGCTATTTTAAGGGATCCTGAAGCTAGGGACTTGTTCGTGCTCCCCCCCCCCCCCCCACACACACACACAGTTACTTGCTATTCAGTAGAAGAAACCGTACATGAAGGTGAACTCGTCTGGAGTAGGAAGCCTGCCTGATGAATTTTTGAAGGCAGTTTTGACTACATCTGATTTCCTCCTTGCATTGACTTTGACACATGGCCCTCCTAAAAGATAGATATCCACTATTTTAAATTCTAGTACACGTTAGAAAATCTTGACTTTCTGGAACCAGATTTCCTGTTTCCCTTAAAATACCATTTTAAGAGACTGGACTTTCAAATGAAACCTGAGGGTGTTTGGGAGGCAGGGCAGGGGGAGTCCAGCTTATAAATGATGAGGCCAAAATGTTGACTTGTATTTTGGGTATTTGGAACTTGGAGTGTGTTTGGCATTAAAACACTGATATGAATGGTTTAAATACTATGTGGATCCCCAGAAAAAAAAACAGCTATATATGTATTGTAAAATGTTTACTTTCACAAAGAAAAATAAATTAGGAGGCAAAAGGGGAAAGCTACAGAGTAGGAAGTATAGTTCTGTGCCCAAGAGTCTGGAGGCTAGTCTGACTATGGACAAACAGTGACCCCAACTTTTGGTCATGACACACATATCTGTCTGCCTTATTCGCTCCTCTGTAAAATGAACATATGGGGGGGTTCCTTCAGAAGTTTCCAAGAGGATATAATTGGCCAGTATTACACACTGACCCAGTCAGCACCTTTGCCTCCAGTCTTAGAATGTCTGTGCCCAGAGGTAGATGGGGGTGTGAGGTGTTGAGGATGGGAGACCATCTGTCAGATTTGGAGAATCCCACTGAGCAGGTATCATAGAGGGTCGGGCAGAGACAAGTATGAGGTCCTTCAGCTACATTCTTGGAGTCTCCCCTCTGCCACGAGGCCCTGTGTACTGAGCAGTTCTTCTGACCTTCCATTCTCTGTCTAGATTTCCTTCAGGATCTCCTATGGGGAACTGGAGGCTCAGTTTTGTGGTGGCATCATCTCAGTGTGGTGCTATGAAGTGGGTGGTACTATTATCAGTGAGGCCTGGTACAAAGTAGTTGGGTCATTGAGGCATTGCCCTAGGCCCTAAGAATGGGTTAATGTTATCTGCTGAAGTTGTTTAGTTCTTCAGAGAGTGTTGATATATATATGTATATACTTTATACATGCATGAGTTTTTTTTGCCTACATGTATGTGTATCACGGGCATGACTGGAAGCCGCTGAGGTCAGAAGAGGGCATTGGAGCTTCTAGAATGGGGCTTACAGATGTTTGCGACTCACTTGTAGGGGTTATGGACTGAAACCTGGTTCTCTTTAAGAGCAGGAAGTGCTTTTAGCAGCTGAGCCATCTCTCCAGCTCCTGGAGTGCTTTGTGTGAACTCCACACGATTGTCTTATCTTCACTCAGCCATTTCCCTGTCTAGTGCTGGCTCAGCCAAAGGGATCTCACCAAAGACAGGACAGATGGAGCTGCTGGATCTTGGAATGATGGCCTCCAAAACTGTGCACTAAATAAAGCATTTTATCACTTCCAAAGAAGGTATTCCCATATCTAATATGCTGGAGGGTGGGAGAGCACAGTTTCAAACCTTTCCTAACACACCAAGTGCATAACAAATGCTTCTACCATTCATGTATCCATTCATTTTCCCAAGATGCTGTTAAATTCTGAGAAGTGAGAAATATGTAAACCTTTACCTTGTGTTTGAGGAAAAACTTGTCCTCAAGGGGTTCACAGGTCAGATCAGGGAGCACAAATAGCTTCAACTAAGGATAGACTTAATTACCATCAGTTATTAAGCCAAGGCTTTGCATGTCCCTGGAGCTGGGTCCCAGTGCCTACACCTGGAGTCTACAGAGGACTCTCAGGAGAAGTGTGAAGAAAGACAATGCTATAAATAGGAAATCTGAAGATAGATGTTATTTACCTGATTTACTGGCTCCACCATTAACCATCTGTATGGCCCATGAATGAGTCATTAATATCTTAGGGTTTTTTTTTTCTGTAAAGTATTCCTAAGGCAACAAAGTAGCAGACAGACTGTAGACCTGAGTTGTGTTTTGTTTAGGTTACACAGATGGGGGTTCTCCTTTGCATTTTTATCTAAACTACAACAAAGCAAAGGTATATTAAAATCTAAGAGTATTCACATAAAATGCAGCAGATGCCTTTGTGTGCTTACTGTGTGACACACTATTTTTAGGCTCTGGGGTTATATTAAATAAAAACGATATAAAAATGCCATATAGAGTTGATTAACATTCTTGTAGATTCCTAGATTTTTCTTGAAAAATTGGAAGCTCTGACAGCTTGGGGTCCACATTTCAACAAAGTGACAATGCTGGAAGAGCTGCTTGCTTCAGGCTGGCAGTTGAAACTTTTGTCTATAGGTCATCTGGTCCATGACAGACATTCACATTATCTGCCTGGGCCCTGTGGATATCAGAGTGTGCACTATTCGGACTGGGTGTCTTGTCAATCATCCAGTCCATTTCAGACCCAAGTTCTCAAGATCCTTGATTCTGAAAGTATATGCAAGGCTGGGGATATAGTGCTACCTGGGACTTGCCTTGAATGCACTGATTTTTTTTTTTCAGGGCCTGTGCAATAGATCAGTGAACTAATCAATGAGTGATACAATCAATGCCTGGAAGAACCTGCAACATAAAATAAATGCTGACTATTTTCAGCTGTGTTACAAAACCACTACCTGTGGGTGTATCTGCAAGGGGAACGGCTTCTGCTCTCTCTTTCAGCTCACCATCTCTCAGGGGACCAGATTCTTCCAGAAAACACTGAGCACAGCCTTGAGTTTCCTTGTCTTCCTTCTTTTTCTGCTCTCTGTAACTGCTCTCCCAGTAGCCTTTTCATTCTTCGGATACAGATTAGCTTTGTAAATAACCAGGGCAACCAATGTCTTAGGTATCTTAAATATTTAATTCCCTATGTGAAACATTAGTTGTGCAATCGGAAGGAATTTGCATGTGGTTTTAATGGGATTCTAGAATTTCTTGTTTTTGTGCTGCTGTCTATTACTAGATCCATCATGACTCCCAGAGAATCCCAGAAGGCCCTTGGTGCAGTTGGTGGTTGAAGATATCAGCTCTGATGGGAAGTGGCTTTGTGAAAAATGAGAGGCTAGTAAATACTAAAATGTCGTGTGTGTGTGTGTGTGTGTGTGTGTGTGTATGTGGCTGGGCAAGTCACCTGTCTTGTGGCTGTTGCTTCTCTGTCTTTCTTTTTCTCTTTCTTCCTCTCCCCTTAGGTGAGCCTGCAAGTGACTCATCTTTTTGAGTCATTTCCTTTAAAAGTGGCAAGGTTAATGGCATTGTGATGGTAAAGAAAGAAAACAGAACAGAGAACTGTAGCCACACATACTAATGGATACACACACTCTTAACACCCACAGTGCACACACAGCAATCCATTACTCAAGTGAAAGGCAATTAAAAGGATGTTTTTCCATGTAAAATTTATTTTAATCTAAAGGCTGAGGCATAGTAGCCAAGTTTCGCCTTGGAGCAACATTTCATAACCAAGTTATAAATGCTTGAAAATAGCAAGCCACAATGGAAACCCTGTCACACTCTTAATTATCTTGTCAGCAGATGCAATGTTAAAATGTACATATAAATGTTCCTTTTACAATCCTATGGAAGGACACATGCTCCACTATGTTCATAGCAGCCTTATTTATAATAGCCAGAAGCTGGAAGGAACCCAGATGCCCCTCAACAGAGGAATGGATACAGAAGATGTGGTACATCTACACAATGGAGTACTACTCAGCTATTAAAAAGAATGAATTTATGAAATTCCTGGCCAAATGGATGGACCTGGAGGGCATCATCCTGAGTGAGGTAACACATTCACAAAGGAACTCACACAATATGTACTCACTGATAAGTGGATATTAGCCCAAAACCTAAGATACCCAAGATATAAGATACAATTTCCTAAACACATGAAACTCAAGAAAAATGAAGACTGAAGTGTGAACACTATGCCCCTCCTTAGAAGTGGGAGCAAAACACCCTTGGAAGGAGTTACAGAGACAAAGTTTGGAGTTGAGATAAAAGGATGGACCATGTAGACACTACCATATCCGGGGATCCATCCCATAATCAGCTTCCAAATGCTGACACCATTGCATACACTAGCAAGATTATGCTGAAAGGACCCTGATATAGCTGTCTCTTGTCAGAGTATGCCTGGGCCTAGCAAACATAGAAGTGGATGCTCACAGTCGGCTATTGGATGGATCACATGGCCCCCAATGAAGGAGCTAGAGAAAGTACCAAAGAAGCTAAAGGGATCTGCAACCCTATAGGTGGAACAACATTATGAACTAACCAGTATCCCGGAGCTCTTGACTCTAGCTGCATATGCATCAAAAGATGGCCTAGTCGGCCATCACTGGAAAGAGAGGCCCATTGGACACGCAAACTTTATATGCCCCAGTACAGGGGAACGCCAGGGCCATAAAAGGGGAGTGGGTGGGTAGGGGAGAGGGGGTGGGTGGCTATGGGGGACTTTTGGTATAGCATTGCAGATGTAAATGAGCGAAATACCTAATAAAAAATGGAAAAAAAAAAAAAAAAAAAAAAAAAAAAAAAAAAAGAATTAACTTCTAACATCTGACCTACCTTTTGCAAACTCTGAGAGGAATAATTATTCTAGGTTCCAGAGCAAAATGGGTTCTTTTCAGTCAAGAGTCTAGAAATATTAATATCTTCCTGCAGCTGAAACCATACCCAGTGCTTGGAGAGTGGTAAAAATAATCATGTCAACAGCTGACCTGTGCTGAGGCGAGCTATGCTCTGGGCTTTGTTCCAGCTGTTTCTCGTCTTAGCACATGTAACCATCAAAACTTGACCCTGAGAGGTGCTCCGTGCAGACTGTCCTGCACTTCCCTCTGCATCTCCTCTCTCCGTCTCCCTGATCTGTGCTCTGGGTGCTCACTTCTTCGGACCTTACCTTCAGGCTCCCAAAGGAGAAAGCTAAGGGTTTCTTAGGATCTCACAGTAGGATGAGAAGAGAGGCTTGGTAGTACTGTTCTTCCAGTTTAATTTCTTAGGATTCTAGGCTGTATGTCATTTCACAGCTCTATGCTTTAACCCAGTTGGACAGCCACTGGATTCTCTTTAGCTTCCGGGCCTTGCTTCCCCTCCTCATGCTGAAGATATGGGGGTTCCTTGCTATCCCCAGCGTGTTCACCAACTTTCCTGGAGTGCCTGTAGCTCTCTGTGCACTCAGCCCATTGATGGCCTCTTAAACTCCTCCTCTTACTTGAGTGTGCCATTTATCTGGATCCTAAATAATTTAGTACAATCATTTCCATTTTATGGATTGAAATATACTGAAATCCTGATAGGCTCTGCGACTTGTACAGGATCACACGTTAATAAATGGCAGAGCCAGGATATAACTAAGATCTTACTCTAGCACAGGTCTTAGCTATCATGGAGTACAGCACTTCCTTGTGTTGTTTTATGCAGGATGTCTGCAGTGCACCTAGGCTTCCAGCCCAGGTCGGCAACCTGACTTTACTGCTGGTGGCTGGATGATGCTGGTTTTCCAGAGCAGCATGGTTCTTTGGGCTTTGGTTTCATCATCTATAAACTGAAGGAAAAAAAGCCCTGTTCTACTTACTGCTCAGGATTCTTTTAAAAATAAAACTGAGGCAATAAAACTGACATGAATGCTATGTAAATACAAGTTATTTAGGGTGACTATACTGTTTCTAATGGTATTAATATGCACATATCTCTCTCTTTATACACACACACACACACACACACACATATATCCACATAAATATACACATTTTTTCTTACATTGGCCCATGTATGCTCTACTGAGATAGAAATATATATATATATATATATATATATATGAATATAAAATTGTGTGTTTGTGTGTGTGTATGTGTGTGTGATATAACCATCATTCAGTCTATAGGTCAAAATGCCATTGTTCTAAGATAAAATCCTTTGCCCAGGTATCTACTATTGTTTTCCCTGTCAGCTTTGCTCTAAGTAACAAGACTCCCACATTTATATTCAATTATATAACAACTTTTCTGTCTTTAACTTCATTCCCCATTGACAATTTTCTATGTAAGAAGAAATGTCCACATCTTTAGAGGCTAAAGGAACACACACATGAATTATATTGTGTAAAATGGGTTTTTAATCCCACCTGAATGAACAGGAACTTTTTTCTTACATTGGCCCATGTATGCTACTGAGATCAACATGCGCTAAGAGGAAAACCAAAATGAAAGTTTCTATTGGTTGGTGAAAAGCAAGATCTTCGTCTTTCCCGTCCGGTTGGAGGCTAGTGAGTATTTGATAATATTCTGGACTTCAGTTCTCAGAATGACCCACAGTGCTTGATCTACAAAGCCTTAAAGAATTCCAGGGCCTTAAAGAATTCCAGAGCCTTAAAGAATTCCAGGGCCTTAAAGAATTCCAGGGCCTCCAGAGAGCAGTACATTCTCATGTGAGGGTGATAGCAGTGGGCTCTCAGGAAGTTGCAGGAATTTGCAGAGCATCACTTTGCCAAGAACAAGCAACATGGAGCCTGGTAGTGTCCTGTCTGCAGCCCACATGTTCACAGACCCGACAGAGACTCCTCTCCCACACACAAGGCTGGCTACCACAGCCCTCGGAGGGAAAAGCAGACACTCCCATGCACCCTAGATGCATTCCTCACCTTCGTCTGCCCATAGGTCTGACTCATTGTCCGATATTGGCAATATTATTTATTTATGTAGTGACTCAGTTTTCCTATTGACAAAGTATGTATCAGCTTCCTGCCTGGTGCTCACATGATTCTAGATTGTTGGTGAATCTATCTCCAAATGTAGCCACAGAGCAGTGAAGGAAAATTAATTCTTTGTACCTTTACCTAGAATCAAGGATGTATGCGTCACATGTACTTACTTTAAATCAGACAACAGATGTTAGATGTCTTTGACATTTAAGATTCTGGCTCAGGGCATACATCCCTCTCATCTTTGTTTCTCCTGCATGTGTGACCTCATAAGTGGGTGGGTATGGAGGCAATGAAATACATGGCTATCAGGCTGGAATCTAGATTCAGGCAGGATGGTATGGGGTGTTTTACCTTCCTGAGCCTCAGTTTATGTATCTATATATACATACACACGTATATATATACATACACACATATATATATACATACACACACATATATATACATATATATATATATGTACACTTTTGCATTTTTTATGTATGACTTACCATAGTCTATAAATTGACTAACATCTTTCTTTTTATACTCCCACTTTCAGCTCTTCTCCCAAGTGCCCATTATGTGGCAGGTTCTCAGAAATTATTGATCAAGAGAAAGAAGATGGATTCTTGCCCTCCAGGAGGTCACTTCCGAGGCAGTACATAAGACAGCTGCATACCAGGTAGCTGGTACTGACTGGCTGATGAATGACACACAGCGCTGAGAGACGGAATGCTTCTGATCAGATCGAAAGGCAGGCTGCATTGGAAAGTGGTGCTTCCAGCTGAAATCATGGTGCCCTCCCTTATCAGAACACGGCTCAATCAATTACAAATATCACTCCAGCTCCGGTCACTCAAACAGGGACATCATCTCCTCTTTCTTTTCTGGGTTAGAACTTTTACCTTATCATGGTGATAACTGACTACATTAAATTCCTTCTGATGCTCCAACCAATTAACAGGAATTTAGTGGCTCTACAAGAACTTTAGATTGCCTCACATTGCTGTAGAAGCCAGCATTTCTCAATCAGTTTTAGCTGGCTAAAGTCAGAGACATGGTCAGGGGAGCAGGGCTGGTCACCAACGCAGCTTTGGCAGAGAATCACTTCCTGGTCTTTTTGTCGCCACTGCATTCTGCCACACTCAGCCGTCAGCTCTCTCTTCAGACCCAGCGGTGAACACCCTTCCATCTGTCTGTCATCAGAATTTCCCTCTACTTCACTCTCAAGAGGGAGTTTTTGTGGTTGCACTAAGTTGTGCCTGGATAATCCAGGATAATCTCCTCAGTTCAGGATCTCCAAATAAACTCCAGCTACAAATTTCACGAGCCACGCATTCACAGTGTTAGGGCCTGGCGGGCATTATACCTTCATGGAGCAGCCAGTAAAAAGAGGAAGGAGGTCATATCTTACAAACCTTTTTTTCATTGAACTTAATTTCTGTGTATGTATTTGAGCTACTGTGTGTTACTAGTACTGTGGAATGTGAGGCCTCTAGTGTTTTTTTTTAAGAAGCAGAGAAGTAGATCAAAATGATCCAGGATGAAGTACAAAAGACAAGGGGCAAGGAAAGAAATACTCAAAGCCTTGTAAATGGGAGCTCAGGGGCCAGTGTTGCCTGAGTCATGCCTGCAGCCATTTCTGATAAACGGGAAAGAAGACCTACATGAAGAATGGCACTGTGAGCTGAGTGGGCAGATGTTCTTTAAATGAGCAATTTTTACATAATTCAGGGAGAGGGTTGAGTGGTGAGCTTGTAACTATCTCTCTTCTTCCAAAATTATTTTGATTTTAACTAATCTCTGTATATGCTTGTATTTTTGTGTATGTATATGTGTATTTCTGTATAGGTTAGAAGAAGAAGTTGAACTCCCCCAGAACTGGAGTTACAGGTGGTCGTGAGCCACCTAATATGGGTACTGAGAACTAACTTTGGGTTCCTTGCAATAGCAGCAAGCATTCTTAACTGTTCTTCATGGTAGAATTTGGCCATTCAAGTGATCACATAATTACTCTCATCAGGAGACATTTGCTATGTACACAATTGACTTTTGTGCATAGTCTTTGGAGAGATTTTATTTATTTTAGACTATTAAATTCCCCTTCCTCCACTTAAACAAAGTGTTTGATTTTTGTCCTTTGAAAGTCCCTAGGAACATGTCTCCTTGAAGGTAAAGACAAAGCCTTATTTTTAATCTCAAGTTGGATATGTACATTTATTACTGAGGAGGTATGAATATGCTATATAGATGTGGTCTCAGTATTTGTCACCTACTTGCTCAGGGGGTGGCACCCACACTATCAGCTTTCACATGAAATCAACATACCAGTGCTTTGGTGTGTGGCGCTAAGCTCTACCCCTTCTAATAACATTGTCACCATAGTTACTAATTCCTTTCCAGGAGTGGACCAGAGTAGTTTAATAGAATAGACAACAGCAGAAATATAAGTAGCATAAATAAAATTTGATACAAATGTGTTGTCCCAGATCTGACTGCTGTCTGTGTGAGGACACAGGATCTTGCCTTCTAAGTAGAAAACGGTCAACAGGCTACAGAGCCTCAAACCTCACTGCTATACCTAGTGAACCTTTAAAAGGGATAAAGTATACTCAATGTCTTAGTCAGGGTTTCTATTCCTGCATAAACATCATGACCAAGAAGCAGTTGTGGAGGAAAGGGTTTATTTGGCTTACACTTCCACATTGCTGTTAATCACCAAAGGACGTTAGGACTGGAATGCAAGCAGGTCAGGAAGCAGGAGCTGATGCAGAGGCCATGGAGGGATGTTACTTACTGGCTTGCTTCTCCTGACTTGCTCAGCTTGCTTTTTTATAGAACCCAAGACTACCAGTTCAGAGATGGTACCACCCACAAGATGCCCTCCCCCTTGATCACTAATTGAGAAAATGCCTTACAGCTGGATCTCATGGAGGCATTTCCCCAACTGAAGGTCCTTTCTCTGTGATAACTGCAGCCTGTGTCAAGTTGACATACAAAACCAGCCAGTACACTCAATGCAGCTACAGAAAGATGTAGGGGGGAAAAACCCCACAGTTCTCTTGCCTTACCCCTAGGGCATAGGATATTATTCTAAGGGACACCTTTGCTTCCTGTGGTGGTTTGATTACTAGTGACTGGAAGAGAATGCTTGGTCATTGGGGTTCATTGGACACTACTTGAGAGAGATTAGCAGGTATGGCCATTTTAGAGGAAGTATGTCTCTAGGGGTGGGTTTTAGTGTTTCAGTAGCCCAAGAGCCCATTGGCTCTTTCTTCCTGCTACTTAGGAATCTGGATGTAAAACTCTCAACTTCTCCAGCACCATGATGTCTGTTTGAGTGCTATCATGCTTCCTGCCATGATAACAATCAATGAACCCTCTGAAACCATAAGCAACCCCAATGAAGCACTTTTCCTTTATGAGAGTTGCCATGGTTATGGTGTCTTTTCATAGCAATGAAATGCTGACTAAGACACCTCCTTTCTCTTTATCCCAGAACAGCTGTTGCTCTGTGCACTCTTCCTTCTATCACATCAATGTTGAAGAGTTTGAAATGATTTCCATTACATCTCATGGCATTGAGTTTCTCATTTGAGAGGTTGGGTATCCCTGCAGGCTGCCTGTACTCAGCTTGCCATACTCCTGTGCCTCTGCACTAGCCAAGCTTAGTTCACATGGCTCACTGTTCTCCCAGCCTCACTCATCCATCACCTGTGTTCAATAGTAATACTTAAGCTACACCCAAGCCCTCTTGCTAGTTGGGTCAGTACTGCTCTGTCCCTTTCCTATGCCTCATTCACATACTCTTGCCTTAACTCATTGGGATATAAACTTCAATTGGTTTTATTTTCTGCTCACTGCTTTCAACTGCTTTGAACCGGCCCCACCTGTTTTCCCCTGAGTGAGAGCTTCCACTGAGGCTGTATTGGCTCAGGTCCATAAGTGTTGAATTTCTTCATTCTTAAAACACTTTCTAAGACTCAGCTATGTTCTTTAAAACATCAACTTCATATTTAATTTATGACTCTCTTCTCCATCAGTAGTAGGCTCTACTTTAGGCCACACACTATTAGCATGGAAGAGTGGGGGAAGGGGAACATTGTCTGTAACTGAGACATAGCTTTCTTTTTCTTTGCACATTTTTCTAGTGCTGGTCCAAGAAAACAAGAGAAACATAAAAGTCTCTTTTTTGCTCTTCTGGTGGAAGGTGCAGTTTTCTCCACAACTGGGTCCTACCTACTGATCTGGCTTGATTTCTTGGAGCTGGGAAGGTGGATGATGGTAAGCTGTTCTTAGGGGATGGGATGCTCCATGAGTCAAGTCTATGGACACTTAGATAATACATCACATCATACCTCCTCCAGGTAATGCTTGTGGTCCCTCAGCAGAAGTCTGGAAGCTGTACTTTTCTTCTTGGTTTTCAGCATCCAGGGTCTGTTAACCCAAATGGCTCACACCTTACATATACTTTATATCCTTGCCTCAGGTCACTCCAGTCATCTTTATCTTGAAACTTTATCCCTACTGGCACTTGCCATGGGCTTCAAAACTGTTAAGAAAGACATTCTGTCACTACCTGCATTTGAACATGGTGGAGCATTATAACCAGTTTATAATAAGTATCTTAAAGTTCCCTTCTTGGCTCTGATAAGCACAGAAATACTTTATTCATTTAGGGAGATTACCAGAGAAGAAAGGCCACTGCACTCCAAGGAAAACACACTTTCTCTCCAAAAGCTTTCCATATTAATTGGGGAGGACAATTTATGGGTATACTATGTGGACTGGTTCGGCTGTAGTGTTCTCTGCGATGAGTTAGGTACCTAGGTGCTGTCTAATCAATAGACACTACATTAAATACTTATGTGTCTCCCTAGTTCCTAAAATTATGAAGCCCAGACTTCTGCTTTCACTGACTGGCAACTCTTGACAATCAGTGTGCTCAAAAAAGATGTCACGAACAGTAAGAAAATCCTTTGTAAGTCTAGAAAATATAGCTGGTATTTCATTGATACTGGCCATGAGGATTGAATGAGCTGGACTTCGAAGTCTATAATGTTTCAGTATTTCAAAACTATTAAAATGTTATTCTATCATCATCTCTAACCTTCAAGTGCTATAAAGCACTATATCAAGTTCAGATGTCATTCTTTTGAGGTCCCTCTTGGCTCTGGTGTGGAGGGAAGTACCCAATTCACTCATTTAAGTTTGCAATGAAGAAATATATTTTATACTGTCATACACTGTTGCTGTACATGCAACAGATAAGAACTACTTATCTTTCACTTGTATGAGATACAAGGAGAGTGCATAGACTACTTTGCTCTGGCAATCCGTAACATCTGCTGCTGCCATTTAACAGCTAGGGTGTGGTGAGGTGCTGTGGTTAGAAAAGCTGCACCCCTGCTCTCCTGCACAAGGCTGCCCTTGCAGGATGCTTAGTTGTGATTTTCAAAAGTTCAAATGATCCTGAGTTTGACAAATTCAAATTTGAGAAATCCAGAGCTCTTTTGTCAGGGAAATAAATTGGATATCTGTTTTTATTTTAAAAAGCTGATTTTTGATGCTGAGGATATGACTCGGTCAATAAAATGCTTTCCATAATCTTGTGAGAACTGAAGTTTGTATCCTCAAGTGAGTGTAGTAGTCTATCTGTAATCCCAATGGCTAGCAGTTGGAGGCAGGGGACCTCCAGGTAAGTTGACTATCTAGACTAGCCAAATTGTGAGCTCTGGGCTTAGAGAGATATTTTTTTAGCAAATAAAGTAGAGAGAAACTGAGGAGAACACCTTATTTTAGCCTCTGGCTTCAACAAATACATGCACAAACATATATATGCGTGTAAAAACACTCATCCATACATATGTGGGCATTCTTATATGTACTGCATAACACACACACACACAGAGAGAGAGAGAGAGAGAGAGAGAGAGAGACAGAGAGAGACAGAGAGAGACAGAGAGAGAGAGACAGAGAGAGAGAGAGATGATTTAATATTTATAGGATAGAGACAGGAAGAATTAGATAAGGCAAAAAAAAAAAGCCAATAATGCTTGTGTGTGTGTGTGTGTGTGTGTGTGTGTGTGTGTTGTTGTTGTTGTTGTTGTTGTTGTTGTTGTTGTTGTTTTTCAAGATAGAGTTTGCCTGTGTAGGCTGTCATGGAACTCTCTCTGCAAACCAAGCTGGTCTCAAACTCAGATCTTCCTGCATCTGTCTCCTGAGTGCTGGAATTAAAGACCACTATGGCCCAGCTAAAATGCCAATTCTTTTTTTTTAAATTTTTTATTAGGTATTTTCCTCATTTACATTTCCAATGCTATCCCCAAAGTCCCCCATACCCACCCCCCACTCCCCTACCCACCCACTCCCCTACCCACCCACTCCCCCTTTTTGGCCCTGGCGTTCCCCTGTACTGGGGCATATAAAGTTTGTAAAATGCCAATTCTTAATAAATGTTTTGATTAAATTTTTTATTTCTGTTTTGAAATTTATACAGATTGCTTTATCCTTACAAGAAAAAAATAAGACACTCCCAGGTAAAAGAAAAAAAAATAACAAAATGAACATGAATGATGCTGTTAAATTCTCAGTATGTCAATGTGTCAATGATTGACTTTGATGGTCCAGAGATTGTAAATGCTAATGCTCTGCCACTTGAAAACAGAACCAATAACTTAACAATAGTTTCTCAAAACAGAAGGTCACACCCAAAAGAACCCCGACATTGGCTGTAAGATACTTTTAAGGCCCACCTTGTTTCACCTACATATGCATACATGGTACATATGTCTATTCATGTTTTTTTTTTTTTTTGTGTGTGTGTGTATCGCTACACATCTAGGTAGGTGCACATGGTGTGTGCTTGCATATAGAAGCCAAAGGTTGATGTTAGGAATGACCTTCAACTACTCTTCTATCTTTTTTTATTAAAGCAGGGTGACCTGGTCAAACCTGGAGCTAGCTAATATGATTAATCTGGCTATCCAACTTACTCTGGGGACCCCCATCTTTGTTCTTTGAAGTTGGAATTCCAGATGGGTAGCCATGTGAGATTTTAAAGGATCATACTTGGCCAGGGCTTAAGCAGTAAACAATCTCCCTAGCCTGGCAATAAGATGTTTTCTAACTTTAACTTAATAAATTAAAAATGTCAAAATAAGTGCTTTACTCTTAGCAACCCATTAAAGAGACTTTACCACCACATACATTTTACTGATGAAAGGCTTGCTCAGCATTAATAAGTTTAAGTGGCACTCAAGAACTAAAGCCAACTATTCTAATGAATAGCCACAGATTGGAAGCTCTATTTGTAAGGGAAATTGAATGTCATGATGGACTTGCCTGCTATTTCTCACCACTTCCACCCATCCTTGCAGTTCAAGCCACTTCAAACACCACATGGTCTTTCTCATATGTAGATTTTAGCTTAGAATCTTTTGTGTGTTTTTACCTGGAGTGTAAGTGAATGCCAACAAACTAGAATAGAGCCATTGGTGGTGGAGCATTAAGGGAAATGGAAATTGCAGGATGTAAGTAAAATGAAAGTATAGAAGAATAATAATAGAGACAGAAAGGTCTGCCTAGTGGGATGATGGGGATGGAGAAACAAGAGGACAGGGGAAGGGTTAACCAAGATGTTTATAAAAAAGACTGTATGGAAATCCATGATATTACAACACAAGTAAAAATTATAATAAGAGAGGATAATAGAACACATGTGTTATGAGAGAACAGGGAAAGCCTAGGGGATAAAACATTAGATGGGGATGGAGTGGGGGCAGAGAGGTAGGAGAAAGGAGGGAGTGGGAGGAAGGTTAACCAAAATTAACGATATATGAAGAAGCTTAATAGAAACCTATGAGTTTGTAAGCTAATACCATTTAAAAAGGCATTTGAATAGAGATATCCTGAGTGCATGAACAATGCTGCTTCCAGAAGACAAGGGTTATTATATGAAAATCTCAGTATTAACCACAGGTTACCTACATATGACTTATTAGTCAAGAAGTCCCCAGAAGCACCCAAAACAATATATGCTATCGATATTGCTCTTGGTTGCCTAGTAGATGGCAAGATCCTGTTGCTATAAACATTACACATTTTGGTTATAGGGCACAGAGAAGTCAACCTTGAATTGATAAAGAAACTCTCTCCTTGCTGGGTAGCTTTCCTAGTGCTGGAAGGTACTAGGCAGAGTGCTGGAGTAGAGAAGACATCAGTGGTCTTATATAGTGTTGGCCCCTACATATTATAACATTGACCTATGAGGTAAGATGTGCTCATTGGAGCAATGTAGCAAGACTGTTTATAGGGATAAACAATCATTCTCTTGATGAGATCTGAGGCTTGCTCCACAGGATGGAATTCATATCTGGTACTGTTAATATAGTTAAAACTCATGATTAAGGAGCTCATAGACCCTAGGGAGGAATCTACTGTCATTGTTTTGTGAAATAGTCATGTCATCAAACTTCCTTCTAAATAACTGTGCTTATACCTACAGATGGGGGTGTCTCTCAACTTTGGCCATAGATTTCTTTTTGCAGTGGGCAACAGTAAAGGCAAAGATGAATAACTTCTCAAAAGTTGAGAATAAGAGACTGAGATATTTGTATGAGTCTAACTCCTACCAAGACCCAGGGGCCATCATGGAAGAGTGGGTGGAAAGATTATAAGAACAGGGTGATGGTGAAGGTGCTGTGAAAGGCCATCTTCCAGACATGACATGGCTGTGGCACACATGCACTAACTCCAGGAGTGGGTCCCTCACAAGACATACACATGATCGAGCCAGTTAAAAATTCCACCCTGGATGGAAGATGGTCTACCAAGGTCACATCTGTAGCTAAGGAGCTATTAGCATATGATGAATACTTGGGCAGTGGGTGTCAATTTTCTTTGGATAGTAGCCACTGGAAGGTTGCCTATTCCCTGCTGGAAGACCCTCCACCCATGTGTACATGGAAAACACTAACTGGATTTATTTGATTAAAATTAATGAAAATTTAAAAGATTTTAAAGAATGCCATAAACTTGGGGAGTTCTGGGAATAACTGGAAGGGATAAGTTGGGATTCAACCAAGATTCATTGAATACCTGTGTGAAATCTCAAAAAGCAAAAAAAAAAAAATGTTTAAAACATTTCTGTACATTCTCTTGAAATCTCGCCCCTTGCCTGACCTTCTTCTGCACTATTTGTCTTCATGACAAGTGACGCCCCCTGATATGCTAAGCACTTATCTGTTTGGTTTTCTTTCTCCCTATTCTAATTTCTAAGCTTTCAAAGGCAAAGGCTCTGTTTTTCTTCATGTCCTTATCATCAGTACCCAGAACAGTACCTGGCACAGAGCTGGTGCCCAGGGAGTGTTTGTTAATGAATCAGCTCTTTTGAACCCACTGGCCTTAGTAGTGAAGAATCCATATTCACGCACATGATGCTCTTTTGGAGGCTTTCTCTTCTGCAGAAGTCCTACTCCATTTGGAGTAATAATGAATAGGTAGAAAAAGAAGTTCTAAAAGCAAGAACATAGCCTGTCCTCTGCCTCCTGCTGCACTGTGATGGGAATTCCTGGTATTCAGGACTCACACAGTTGCATTTTCTTTGGCCCAGAGATGAATGGAGCCACCTTGGTTTCTCTTTCTCAGAGCTGAGATAGGGGCTCAAAACAAACACTGAGTCTTACTTTTCTCTTTAGGGTCTAATCTGCACTACAAACTCAACATTCTCCCATGTTCTAAGTGAAGACACCGATTCATCTTTTGTGAAAAGAAATGCACCGGTTAGGGGAGATTTGTTACCAAGAAAATAGTTTCTGATCCTGTGGCAGTAGAAAACAAAAATGAAATGATAAAAAAAAAGTCCAAATTCGAGAAGCTCCCTATTTTCATAAAAATAACTTCTGTTCTGCAATCAAATCAGTAGTCTCTGCCTGGCTAAGTCTGGAGACTCATCTCTGTACTACGAAGCATATGTCATTGTACCGCTTGGCTGGTTTCCCATCTTGAAATGATGCCTGGATTCTCAGTCTAGTTCTCCTTCCCATTCTTGCAAAGTGCATGCCAAGAATGAATCCTGGGCTAAAATCTCAGGTACTGAAAGCACTGCACCTGCTAACACTGTGTGTGTGTGTGTGTGTGTGTGTGTGTGTGTGAATTATGCTAATTTGAATCCAAAGGATACCCCATCCCTAATTCTTCCAAGCTCAAAGGAAATTTATCTTTCACAGAATATTGAGATCCCAATTGTGAGGTTTCAGAGACATTTTATGCAAAACACACTGAGATTCTGCCTTTAGAGCATATAGTAAAGAGCCTGTGATCTGTGTAAATTATTTCTGAAACCTCACTCCACAATGAGCTTAGGTGTTGGGAATCAAAAACCATACTCTCTTCAGATAAGAAATCATAGCACTTTTCTGAGCCCTCTCAGACTGGCATCTTCAATGTGTCACCTAATCAGCCACTGAGTAACTCAACCAGATCCTTCTCTGTTGATTCATCTTCGTAGAAAATGGAGATCTGTGCGGGATGGAACTAGTGGACCTGGAACTGGGATCTCAAGTCGTCCCAGTGACTAGGCTCTGACAGGAACTCAGTCTAGCAGGCAGCTGACGTCATCAAGAGAAGGACAGGGTGACTAGTCATGCCCCACAGAAGCTTCAGCCGGTCCCATTGTACATGGGTTCTGATCACCACTAAAAGTGCACTGCCACAAATGTTAGCTTTAGAATTTCTATATCATATTTAGGGATTACTAATTACAAAGCTATAACCATTGTTTATTAGAATACACAGGGTCCTCCAAGTATAGTTTTCCAATCCACATTTTCTGTGGCTTAACTTGTTGTTGCTCAGGGAGTACGGCTTTACAAACCACTTTGCTTTTAGCACCCCGATTTGTAAAGGATCAATTGATAACTCTATTTTATGAATTCCTATTCTTAGCAGAAGACCAACAAAAACCAAAGGCTCAAGCAGTGTGTGCACAATCATCCCCCAGGACCCCTCGCACTGCTGTGCTTTCTCTTTCAGAACGAGAATGAATGGGCGGCAAATGTTTCTTGAGGACATTTGTGTTCTTTAGCATCAGCACAAGATGTGAAACAAGCTCTCATAACTTTCTCTCTCTCTCTTTCTCTCTCTCTCTCTCTCTCTCTCTCTCTCTCTCTCTCTCTCTCCCCCCCCCACTGTCTCTCTGCTTGGTGCCTTTCACCTTCTTTACTCTTGCAAGTCATGTCATTTTGAGAGCCACATTAGATTCTTTCCTGGCACAAGCTGGCTACAGGTTAATATGACAGAAACTAGGCATAACTGTCGGGGCCTGTCTAGTCATTATGGCAGGATGATTTGGTAGAAAGGAAGGACAGTCCATGCTATTCAGCAGCCAAGGTCCATAAACAGGATTTCTAGCTTTGACGGGAAGAATGACAATTGTGAATGTGAAGAGGGAAGATCTGATGAGAATTAAGACTGTCTTGGAAGCCCGGAAGGTTCTATGGAAATACACAGAAACCGTTGAAGCTTATGCAAACCGAATTATTCAACTATCCAGCAAACCTCTTCTGATCACTTACAATATACCAGGTAGCCATGTGCAGACTGGGAATGATTGAAGCAGGCATATTCCGAAACAATACATACTAAAGTTTAGAATTTATTGCAAAAATGTCATATCAAAAACCTTTTCTCCCTGTCCTCTTGCACCATTCTATGAAAATGTGGTATCAATGACAATTATAGTTAACAACTGCTACATTCCAAGCATCGTTCATGCAATCTTCAAAACAACTGGAAGCCATGAAAAGCTGTTGCCAGGTCCCCTTTAAGGCCCTGATAGCAAAGTCAAGGCTGATTAAATGGGTACAATGGTAACCATCTGCAACATGCTCTTACGAACCATTAACTTTTCCTGCCACACAGAGAGGAAACAGCAGTCGGGACGTAAAGTAAATTAACTAATTAATTTAAAAAATTCATGTGTACACACATATACATTCAATCTGAATAGTGGGTTTATATATATATATATAAAGATGTGTATATATATATATATACATAAAGATGTGTATATATATATACACACACACACACACAAACACACATATATATGTACATATATATATATATATATGATGAATAATTATTAAAACCACTTTGAAAATGTTACTTCATGAGCAAGGTGTAAATCTGATGGCTAACATTTGAAGATGCACTTAATTCTTTCCAGATAATAGCCTGAATTGAAAGAGATAAATATCCAAAAGCCCCACACAGTGGCTGAGCTTTCTATCAGCCTGTAGCTTTCAGAATGAGCTCTGAAATTCTCAACACATGTTCTTTGCACTTCTGATCCTGCCTGCACCCTGCTTTCTGGTATTATAGAGATGGAAACATGGAGAATCTGGATATTCCACTGCTTCATGCCAATAGGGAAAAACAAAACCCAGCCTGAAAATGCAGTGTGCCACTGTTAGCTATCCTAAGTGATCCACAAAAGCATATGTGCTGTTCAGTATGAGAGACAGTAAGTCCAGAAGGAGACTGAACAGAGAGGTGAAACCAAAAGCCCAGTATTGCAGACTGCACAGTGTATTACTTAGTTCTGAATTCTGCTCTGGTTTCTATTATTAATGATGGATACAATGCTATTGATGGCATCCTTTCAGACTTTTCTCAAGCCTAAAGACAATGCTAATTAAATTCGTTCAAATCTTTGGCTTAAATGTTTACACGAGACAATCAGCATAAAGGAGAATTGTATTGGCAAAAGAGTGTTATTTATATAGTCTAATAATCAGAAAACCCCGTTGCTAAGATATTTCCATCTGAAAACAGATGTAGAAGAGGCTGATAGGCTTAACAGGAACAATGAACAAGCAAAATTACCCACCACTATCCTTAAATGTTTGTATTTCTAAAACTAATTGTTAAAATAAGACGAAGTACCGTGATTAGTCATATCACCGTGGGACAGAACTGCTTTCCTGCGAAAAAATGAGACTGAAGGATGCTCACAGAGCTTACCACATTTGCTTCCCTAGTGGCCACCAATGACTTATAATCAGGATGTCATCAGTGGGGTGACCATGCATCCTCAGTCTCTTTGCTTTGCTTTTCTGCTGTCAACAACAATCACCGTCATTGTCATCACATTAAGCACAGGTTAGACAACAGATTCTGTTGACAATAATTTATAATACACTGAGAGTAGGTCTTGTTATTCTTCTTCTATCCACAGGGTACTGCCTGAGTATCTTTGGATATCTTTTCTTACTCTAAATGTATCACCATTCTGCCCTTATAGAGAAAGTGGTAACAGGTTAAAAATGTGTAGTTATCTAGCCAAGAGAAGAGCTCTATGACAAAGCTCATCAATTTCTATTTTAGAATTATTTCTGCTGTGATTACATTCTAACCCATGCTTTGCCTCCTAGCTCTGCCTCACAGGGTGGCAGCACAATTGATCAGCAGCAAGGTTCTAAGGGCCATGAGACTGAAGAATGCTTACTGAACTCACCACATTTGCTCATTTCTCGTTCACTCAGGTCTTGTGTTTCTTAGAGCTACTAGAGGAAATAAATATTTGGCTACAAGAGACTAACATAACACATAAACCAAGCTTGAATTTTAACTCTTGATTTTCCTAATTTCTGATTCTGAGTTTGCCTCTTAACTCAATTTGATTTGTAGCCATTAATATTTCTCTCCAATCAAGATGAAATCTGGCACTCTTAGTCCACATCAACAGTCTAATTTTCAAAGTCTAATATTCCAGGTAGTGATAGAATACTAGGGGTCTTTGGAGAGTTATATAAAGAACCAAGAATCACCTCTGTACATGAGCGAGATTCTAGCTTCATTCCATTGCAACGATACTATGCTGACCAACAGTAGCTTGTGGAGGAGAGGTTTTTACCTCATCTTACACTTCCAGGTCAGAGTTCATTGCTGAAGGAAGTCAAGGTTAGAATTCAAGGCAAGAACCTGATGCAGCAATCACACAGGGAAGCTGCTTGCTGGCTCAGACTCTGGCTCTTTATCAGACTGGTGTTAGCCACCTCTCATAGAGAATCCAGAATCACTTTGCCCAGGAGAAACCCATAGTGGGGTGCCCCCAACCCTTATCAATTAGCAATCAAGACAATCTCTCTCACAGATATTGCCAGAAGCTAAGCTAATCTAGGTGATTCCCCAAACGAAGTATCTCATGTCAGATAACTCTAGGCTGTGTCAAATAGACAATCAAAAGCTGACTAGGACAGTCTGTAAGACAGAGCTTCACAGAGGAAACTACATCAGGCCGAAGAAGACATTTGGAAATTTCTGTCAGAATATGTCAGGGTTTGATTAATAAGAAAAGCAGCTTTGTGATGAAAATAAAATGACCTGTGCCTTCAAGTGAATAACATAAAGGCTCATAAGAAGATCTCACATCCTGGCAAGACACTCCTTCTCTTCTCCACAGCATGGGCCTGACAGCACTAATGAGGCAGAGACAGCAAGGGCACCATGGAAAGGTGAGGTAGTTGTGTTATGTGAGGTGCACGGGGCTCCACAGATACACTGCAGCAGGAGAAAGAGTCACTGCTGTTACACATGCCCAAGATCCCTGGTGCTGGAAAGGGGTTAGAATACCATACATCATTGGTTACAGTCAGGAGACCCACAACATTTTAATGATGGTTTGATTCAGCTTGATCTTTATGGCTACCATGTTATTTTTCTATTAATATTGCCTAGATTTTAGGGAGAGAATAAAAGAAACACGCCAAATTCCAGCAGCAGATACCAGAATAGTAATTATCAAAGCCCAAACTGTTGAAACATTATCGCTCCAGGTTTACACAGTACGGTGGGGACTTTCATTTCTGATGCAGAGATAAAGCTGTAAACCCTCTTCACTCTGGAATTCCAATGATCCCATTGCTCCTTTGACGTCTTGCTTCACCTCAACAAGTCTTATGCTCTAGCGAACATGATTGAGAAGGAGTGCTTACTCCCACAGGGTCCCTTTAGCTCTGCTTTCTTACAGACATGTTCACATGATCTGAGGCAGGATGTTGGATGATCAGCTGTGAAGAACATCTCTGCCCTAGTCACTGAACCTCTGAATCTATTTTCTTCTCTAATAAAGAAACTTTATAGGTATAATGAGATGGTAAGATTATCCTGGATTGCCAAGACTAGCCTGGGTTTTACTGTACACATCCCAACTCCCTCGATGTGCTTGGTTTCATGATAACAGTCGTTTATCTTTTCTTCTTTAAAATGTAACAAATATATTTTGCATCACAATGAAAGCCTTCTGGAGTAAGACTACTAATATTTCTCCTAGCATTTCCTATTTTGTAAGTAAATACAGACACATGCGTGTGCATTTTATTACCAGATAAAATCTTGAAAGAGTGAAGAAAAGGGTCAAAGTTAGGAAAAGATGTAAAGACAGAAGCAGAACTTGGGATGCTTTGCTTGAAGGTGGAGGAAGGATTCACAGACCAAGAAGTGAAAGGGGTCCTTTCTACCCTGAAGCTTGCCAAGGAACATTTCCTGCTGACTTCTGTCTTTGGATTTCTCACTTCTATGTGAAAGGAAAAATACACAGGGCTTTAAGGCACTAGATCTGTGGTGATTTTATTACACTAGAAAAATTATATGCATAACATTTCTCAATTTGCTTTTTTAAACATTAGTTTATTTTGGTGGGGGAGTGGAGGGGGGCTTGAGGAGGTTAGAGAATGTCTTGAATCTTTCCTGTCACCACGTGGGTTGTGGGGATCAGACCCAGGTCACCAGGCATGATGGCATGTATATTTCCCCTCTGTGCCACTTCAGTGGCCCGAGCTTTGCTTAGTAGCCCTGTATCTCTCTTTAATTCACCTCTTGTTCTAAAGGACTACCAGAGAAGTTTCCACTGACCCTTTTAAAAAATATCTGGCACAAAAATCAAACTCTTAAACAACCCTCCTTTGACTTGGGAGTTACCCTGAGAGTTTGTGTGAAGCTGGGCCTCCCGATTTTCAGAGGACTACCTCCAGAAAAAATTGTATTTGAGTAAAAGCACAATGCAATGTTCCATGTGATTTTTGAGTGAGTAGTTGGGTTTTACTGTACATATCCCAACTCCCTCGATGTGTTTGGTTTCATGATAATAGTCATTTACCTTTTCTTCTTTAAAATGTAACAAATATATTTTGCATCACAAAGAAAGCCCTCTGGAATAAGATTACTAATATTTCTCCTAGCACTTCCCATTTTGTAAGTAAGTACAGACACTAGAATGCAGAAATGTGTGTGCAAACAGGGGTAGGAATCACTATCTTAGCAAGTCAGAAGTTCTGGTTGCATTCAATGCCCTAGAGGAACACTGTGCTGGGTCTTGAGCTGACGGAAAAGCAGCGTTCATTAAAGCCATGCTACTTCTGCAGTTGATTTTTATAATGAGCTTGTTGTGGACTTAACCCACAGATATTAAATAAAAATAAAATGCAGTAACATGAAAACCTAGATTAAAGTGGAAACTACCTTCAAAAGAAGTGATAGCTGGGTACTTTTTATAATGTGCTTCTTGGGAGCTTTCATTATAACAGAGCCCCGAGGAACGACGTGGGCCTGCCTGTAGACGCTAGGGCACCACACAGGGCTGAGTCACTTGTGGTATACAGCAGTCCTGAGAGATGTTAATGACAAATACAGAAAATTTTTCTTCCTGATTAATAGCATTCATATGTGGTTGCCTTTATGTCTACATGCCTAAAATATGCTGCAGTATCCTACAGAGACTTCTCAGTGGTTAAGAGCTCTGCCTGTTTTTCCAGAGGACCTGGGTTCAATTCCTAGCACCCACATGGCAGCTCACAACTGTTTGTAGCTCCAGTTCCAGGGGATCTGACACCCTCATGCAGATATACATGCAGGCAAAACATCAATGCACATAAAATATAAAATAAATAAAAATTAAAATAGAGTACCTGAGAAAATAAAATAAAAAATACTACAAACCATTAGTTTTCCTATCTAAATACTTAGCTGTTATTGACATTTTTTGTATTAAACATTTTTCTATTTCTCTATTTCTTTAATTGGCAGCATAATAACCTTTAGAGGTGATGATGGTCTTATAAAGTGTTCAGTTTTTCATAGCGTAATTCGACCCCTCTACTCTAAAAAGTTAGCATGCTTTTGAATCTTTCATACCACATTTTCAAATATTAGCTAAAATACAGGTTTCTTCTCTTTTAATTAATAAACCTGATCAAGAAATGAAAGCAAAGGTCCAGAGAAGTTTCTGGTTGGAGTAATCTTGTTATCTGCTGTCCAGATGCAACCAACATTGGATGGCTTAAAGAGGAGGTGGTCATCCTGGGACGGGTTTAAATGACATTAGCACAGTTGGGAATTATAAAATGAGATCTAGGAGGAATGGAGAGGGCTAGAACCATTCCGGAAATTAGTAAGCTGAGTTGTGGTAATGGTTTTCAAGTGCCGGAACCCTCAGGAGGCAGGAAATTACAGCTAGCTCATTTTCCTTTCAATGGAGAACAGGCACAGAAGATTCCAATGTAGCTTTTAAAGAGGGAACGTACCAGAAGGGCTGTTGTATAACCGAGAAGTGTACTGATTCTTGGACGGCGCAGCAGTAAAACAGACAGGCCACCTAAAGAGGAGCAAGGGCCAAATGGAAAAGTCCCTCTCCCCGGTGTCTACAGGAGGTTGGTTCTCTGTGAACCACCCTGTGTCTCCCTTGCTTTCTTACCCTTAGCCTTCTGTCTTCATTTCTCTCCCCGACCAGACTGTGGGGGTCCAGACAAAAGACAAGAGGTCTAAAAATGTTCACCCTTTCCTTTACGCTGAGGACCTAAGAGATGAATGGATGATCTGATTCTGAGAAAGACAAGCCCAACTCTTCCTAGCTGCCGTAAAAGGAGATTACACAATATTTCTTCAGAGGCCTTTATAAGTAGTTGCTGCATGGAGCAAATTGGAAAAGCAGGGCAGATTTCTCACAGGGGCTGGACCAGATGGCCCATGCACGTGCTCTCAGAGTCCTCCCTGTCAGTTCCAACAAATAAAAATCACTGCTGGGCTTCTGGTTTGGTTTCTAATCTGGGGAACAGAAAACCAGCCTGTGATGATGTTTAAATATATTTCAAATCTCCTTTCAGGGGCAAGTTTTGTGGAACTGTCTCTAGTAACATGGAAGGTGTCAGTCTCCAGTGCCATGTGAGTATTTCTGTCTAGCACTGACATGTGGCCCTGTCTGTTTACCTGACTGGTTAGTGAGTCTCTTTCTGAGGCATTAGTACTTTTAGATGCTGTGATGGTATCCACGCCATCATCTGGATGTTAACTCACGTCTCAGTTTAGGATATACAACCTTATAGATTTGACGTGGTGGCACTTTGGGATACTTTGCTTCTTCACAATGTTAAAAAATGGGCCAAGACCCAGAAGTTGAAAACTAAAAGCTAAAGGTCCATCAAAGACTTGACAAACCATTTAGTTAGAGTGATCAGATGATCAATATGAATAGCCATCAATATTGAAAATATCTGCAGTACATTCAGGTTCATCGTAAATTGTCCTCAATACTCTATTTTCTAATTCTAATTAGGATTTCTAATTCTCAACTGCTGACAGAACTATTTCTTAAGCATGAAATATAATTAGCCTCTGATATGAAATCATTTTTATCATGTCTAATTAGTATTTGTCTCAATGGCTTTGACAGTCTTTAAAGTATTTATTTATAAATGTGAGGAGGTGAGAGAACGTATTTCCAAGAATCAATTCTCTTCCTCTACTGTGGGTTCTGGGTGAAGCCAGTTGTTAGACCTGCACTACATCTTGCTGGCTCAGTTTTGAAATTATTATTATTATTGTTATTATTTTTGTGATTAAGGATATATGTTTATTTATTTAGGACATGTGTAAAATACTGCAGTTTTTTTTTTGATTACACAAATAGATATTCGTCTCTTCACTAATTTAATTGATTATCTATGGACATTGTGGATTTCCATCCATAAACTTTTGTTGTTATATCTATTCATTTATTAGTTGTAATAATTATTTACAACTTAGTTACAACTGACTGACTAATTAACAATCAGTTTGTTATAACAATTCTAATAATGTGCCTGTAGTTCTTTTTTATTAGATATTTTCTTTATTTACATTTCAAATACTATCCAGCTTTGAAATTCTTAATGGATACTTGTAAACTAATGCTTATGAATTCTATTATTCTCATAAAGGTATTTTTCTTGCTTAACAGAAGTTTTGAGACACACTCAAAGAAACGAAGATTCCCCTACTTTGATCAAATTTCTTTGCCTCAAATCTCATACTACCCACTTCTGAATCTACCAAAGAAAGAGTGTTAGTTTGATTAAGGGAGTTTGCAAAACTCAAAGTGAATCTTGGGAATTTGATTTCTCTTTCAAATTTGATAGGATCCCTTTCTCCTCTCAGAGCACTTACTCAATTCCCCTAAGTTGAAAAGTTTGCAGAAATGAAAAACAGAAGAACTTCTCTAACACGACAACATTTCCAAGGAGAGTCACTGAGTGAGCTGGAGATTAATGGCTTCATGAGGCGCAACTAAGAGAACGAGATGGTTCTGCAGACTCCTTGGATCAGTTCCTGCACATACACAAGTGCTCAGGCCTGGGCAACAGCACATATATACATAGCCGCACACACCTACCCTATACTTACGGAGCCATGGAACTCGGACAACGTTTGCCTGACAATATCCGGGGCCCCCTTCCCTCCCACCATTTTTCTCACCATCCCATGGATGCCAGACTTCTGGCTGCTGCCTTGCAGAGGTGGAATAAACTCTGTGAGATTGACTCAGCCACTACTTTTTAGGAAGGTTCCACCACCTCCCCATTCTCACCATATTGGCTTTGAGGCAGAGAGGAAAGCCCACACCTCTGCCTCAAAATGGCATTCACCAAATTTTCTCTAATTAAAAGTTTGGCATTTTAAGTAACCAGGCTACTCCCTTCTCTGGACTAAGCTCAGCTATTTTCATCTGAAGCACAACTACAGATCTGGCTCTTCTGCATCTTTTTCAGTTCACCATTTTCTCCCACTTTCCCCACATGAATACACCACACACACACACACACACACACACACACACACACGCACACACACACACACACACACACAGTGCTTTTTATGCAATCAGTTGATAAGATTGATCTTTGCTCCCAATTTCTTTGATTTAAAATCCACCCACTATTTGTGGGAGGTACCAGGCGATGAATGCAACATGTGCTTGAGAGATGCGGCTATGAGGAGTGGCACAGAAGCAGCATCTGGGATAGGGTCTGTGCAGCTTTGATTTTTGCTAAGAGCAAGAGTGCTATGAAATTCAATGCACATTCTTTTTATTTCAGATCTAAACTCCTAGATCTTGGGAGAACTGCCAGCGTAATTGTTGCCTAATTGAACTGTGCGCAGACACTGTTCAAATTCCTTGGTTGGTCCTTCATTGCTGATGGTCACTCTTTGTCTTGATGTCTTACTCTCACTCCCCATTGATACAATAATATAACCCCCTTTGTGGCTACAAGATTCTCTCTCTCTACTTCTCTGAAAAAGTCCTCCAAGGAGAGAAAAGGCCATTTCTAAAAGACAACATTCTTTCCATTTCCAATAATATAATAATCTTAAAAGAATGAAATTCAGAGATGGATTTTAGATTGGTGACTTCCAAGCACTAGTAACCAGAGAGGAAGTGATGGGTTTGAGGCAACAGCAGGAAGAGGCCTTGTAACTGTGCAAACACTGACTCCACACAGTGGTGAAGCCACATAGACACATCCAAACAAACATATGCATGGCTGGTGAAACTGGAAACAATTCAGTTTTACCAATCAATTTTCAAGTTTTGAAGCCATCGTATCATTATGCGACCACTGGAAATTTAATGGGCCATGGAAATTGTACACTTAAAAAAAATCCCGAGTGTCTATAATTATTTTTTAAAAGTTTAATGGTAAAATGCAGCTAGCTAAAACAGAAAAATTTGAAGTTCTTAATGGAATTTAAAGATTATTTTTCAGGTGTGAAATATTGCTTTTGCAAAGAAAACTTTAAAATACTGCAAAGCCTATTTTCAGCTTCATATACTCTAACTGAAAATCAGGTTTATGTAACAATACAGTGGGAGGTCATATTGTTATGGTTCAACATTTCTTGATTAAATTGAGTCTATCAATATTTAAATTATTATAGAACTAAAGCAATAATTTCAGAACAGGAAGATGGGTTTGATAAATACAAATATGTTGTTATATAATAGGAGAAGCTCCAAACCATGTCAAGCATTAGCAGCTGTAACATTCTACAAAGTTTTCTTAAAACAGAACAACTCACCAACAAACAGAAAAAGCAGTCAGTGAGGAAACCTGGCTTAACCTCTGAGTAGCTCTGTGTGGGTTGAAGGTCCCTATGCATCTGCCACTTGGAGATTTATCACATGTGCTTGCAGAGTTTCCACCAAGCTATCATGCAGTGGTGAACACACACCTAAACCATAGGAAAAGCTAAAATCAACTAACTGCCCTGCATTACCAAAGCACAGAACTGTCTTAGATATAGATAGCTCCAGAGTAAATGTAATGAAGTCTTGCTACTCCGCTAGCAGTAACATTTGTAGCATGTTCTTGTAGGTTTCTTTTTCCACAAAAGCCTTGAAAACACTAGCCAATTTGATAGAAGATCTGTACCTAGTCATGGTGTGACTATAGTTACATTTGCAAAATTTAGAAGATTGTATAAATATATTGTTTCTCAGCTCCTAGTTTTATGAGCTCTTGACCTATGGTTGGTATTCTTACCCTTAAGACTTGAGACTTAAATGTCACAGTCACTATAGAAGCAGAAAGAAGTTCCTTTATTTCTCAAGGTTATAAGCAGGTCCTCAACTGTCAGGGAGCACTGGTCCCTTATAGCAAGGCTGAACCTGAGTGGGTGGCTCTGCACAGTGAGTAGGAGATCTGGGTAGTTACATGGCCAAGAAGAAATCACTTGTCAGAGGCCATCCCATGAGAAAGCGAGCCCTTCACAATCTCCCTGACAGGCCAAATGGCCTCGTGCTAGGAGCTGGCTATCACTCCCTCCTCCCTATTCCCTTCCTGGCACCTGAGGTTGTAAAAGCTGAATTACAGTCCCCTCTTCCCTATCTCTTCCTGAACTCCCATGCCATCCAAGGACATGAGTTACGCCTGAGCCCAGCCTGACACCCAAGGCTGTCAAGGAGGATCTATATTCCAGAGATAAGATGCAGAGTGCCCGCTGCCTAGCGCCTGACTTCGGCCCCCATGTCAGCAGATGCCCACTTCTTTGTTCTTTGTAAAATTCCCCTTCGACCCCCTCCCTATTCCCTGAGATGTATGCTTTAAAATCAAGGCACCTCAGCCTAATAAACGAGACCTTGATAGGTGCCCTTCTTGGTCTCCTGCCTCTCCTTCCCTTCCTCTCATTTCCTTCCAGGTTTGCGGTCCCCCTCACACCCACGAATGACTGAATCCCTCGGGCCGGGATAATCACTCCATATAGACAAAGGCACATTTGGTTGCCTCAAATAGGAGTATCCCCTTAGTGCATAGGCCTACAAGAGTGTGTCACAACAGAAAATTCCAATATCTACTTGCTAATTATGGTACCTTTTTCCAACTTGAAGCTATTTCCTAAGCCTTGGTGGCTTCTGCATTTGAGGACTGGTGTATAGAGTTCTGGTGTATAGAGAAGGTGGGCGATACATTATTACTGACTGAATGAATACTGTTTCAACCCACAAAATTCCTATGACAACTTTTTGTTTAGCAGACACTTCAGATTCTGAAGGAATAGATGAACAAGATTCCTGGATCTCCCGACCTCCAATTCCCCTCAGGATTTTGTGACTATTACTAAAAGCTCCAATGTGGAAACTGTCTTCAAGAATATGAGCATTATAATCATAAGTCACCAGTAATTTACTGTTCTTGCTCATTCCACCAGTCTCTCCCCAGATTCTGTAGACAAGCCAATCACATTCCTTATTGCACAAAATCACTTACTATTTATTCTTAACAATCACTCAGTGCACTCATGTTATATTCTAGATGAAACAATGTAACAAAAACATAACTCAGGCAACAAAAATATTCCCACTATTTTGGGCAAGCACACAGTAATTGTCCCACTCCTCTATCACCTAAGAAAGCCTGGCATGCAGATGGCACTTTCTCACATGTCTTATATGTCTCTCAGTCTCAGTAGAATTTAAAAGCTGGGAGCTGGATTCACACATACATAAAGCACCTGTCCTCGATGGAGTGGCTCTGAATGAGAAGAGGAGTGGAAAAGAACCATTATGTTTGGTTACCACAAACTCAAGAGTGCTGAAGAACCCAGATGATTGTTAGTGAAGAGCTGTGCTTAGCTGCAAGGGAGGAGAGACATCCAAATGAGTGGTTCCCACACCGACCTTCTGGGGAATTCGACAGTTACAGTCCAATCCAAGTTCAACTGTGTTGATAGGAAACCTTAACAGAGAGCCCCTGACTGCAATAGCCCAGTAAGACCAAACTGTTCCATGACAATCCCCTGCAAGACAACTATGAAGGTGTGACCACAGACAGGAGGGGTGTGACTTTTAAACTTCTGCCTTAGGGGAAAACTGTTTATTGTTCTCTCAAACTCTGCAGGCCCCCATTGGAGCCACCTCACCCTGATGTGTCTTGCTCTTGGACTCTGTCCAGGAGGCAACAGCTTATCTCCCCCAGCAGCTTAGCTATTGGCCCAGCAGCACCTACCATGCACAGGACTAAGGCTACATCTGTGCCACAGCAGCTACACAGAAACTGCCAGAGAACTAGAGACCGAGGTCTCATTTGGAGAAGTCATTGGATGGGGCCGTCTGTCCATCAGAAAAGCAAAGGAAAGAAGAGGGCTCACAATGCTGACACTTGGAGGGAATGGACCACAGTCAGGGGGTTCATTTGGTGGCTTGCCCTCACCCTGCAGTTGTGGCCCAGAGCTACTGCTCTGGCTGGCTTCCCAGTCTGTTGACAGGTTTTCTTTCTCAGTGGCTTGAAAACATCAGAAGGACAAGAAGACTTGCTGTTGCAGTGGGAGGCTTCCCTTAAATCTGCAGATAAACTTTCATCAAGGCCAACTTCTCTAGAGAAGTTTAACGGCTTACTTCATACAGACAGCACAATCTTAAACGTACAGTATTTTAATTGTCCGGAGTTCATCCATCTTATCCTAAAATCTGGTCTCTAGCAAACGAGGGAGAGAAAAAAGGAAAACAATGACCAGTTACACCTGCAAATGAGAAGAGCCGAAGACCTCGGAGGATGTGTCAGCTGCTGCTCTTCTTTGGGTCCCTAAATACTGAGAAGTGCAGAGGAACTACAGCGGGGCTACGGAGCCCATGGCCAGAGTGCTGATGCAAAGCAAACATAATGAAGTGGCAGGGATCGCATTATGGAACGGAGAACTGTTTTTACTACAGGAAGATTTCTATCTACGAAAACAACCAATTCAGTTGTGATACAGGAGACAGGGACACAGACATTCACCGGCACTGAAAAGCTGGTCCCCTGTATTTAACAACAGTCGCACTTCATTCACTTCAGGCAGTAATTTAGATTTCAGTACAGCAGTGTTCAGTCTCTAACACCGTTGTAGGTGTTTCTTGCTACCACAAACCTTCCTTAATAAGAGCTGGGCTTAACATGTTCCCTCGGTCTCTCAAAGGGAAGAGTGCAGCGTGGGATGGGAAACTATTCTGAAAAGCATAAGCGTAGAATCGACAGCCTGTGCATCAAGCAGGACAAACACTTCTGCTCTTGACAAACTGTCCTAGTAGAAAAGAGTTCCTAGCTCTTAGGTGTGTTTTCTCCGCTCTCTGGAACTCATTATGGTCCTAAGGTGTTCGTAACACTTAGAATATAAAAAAATGGGCCACATCTTAAAGATCGCACTTGTGCATGCACAGCAGCTTGGCCCTTTTCAGCTCTCCCCCCACAAAAGGCTAATTTCAAAGCAAACACCTGAGAATTCTAAATTAAGCAAACAAGCGCTGAGTTAAGTCACTTTCAAACAGGAACAACTGCCTGGCTGAACCGTCAAAGAACACAGAAACCCCGGGCAGAGGGACCTCACCATACCTATATTTCATGCCAGTCTGCTTTGCGGTGGACTCTTTGAGAGAAATGTGATGCTGAGGGGTGAAGGTCCCCAGGCTGCGAGCGATGATAGCGACAGTGCGGAATTTGGCCCGGGCTGCGTTCACCACATTGGGGGCGTTGGAGCTCTGCTTGCTCAGAAGTCGGTCCTCACCATTTCGACTCTTCAAATTGTGCTCTGTGCAGGCTATGGAGACTTGCATTGCTTCCCAGGACAGAGCAAGGTCCTCTCAGAACCCCACAACACAGGCGGTCGGCAGAGGGTGAGCAGTTGGGGGGATTTCGGCTGTCTTTTAACCCCTCTTGCCCCCCTTCCTGGATGCCTTCAGAGGAGTCCCAGCAGCTGACTTCAGGACCCACACAGTGGCAGAAGAGGCTGAGGGGCAGGACAGAGTCCCCGGGACCCAAAGAAGTAAACAGCCAAGCTGGAAGTTGCCTCGGCAGCTGGAGCGCGAATCAGCCTCTCCAATCTTCCCAGGCTGTGATCTCGGCTGATTAAACAGCCAGATCCATGTGGTCAGGAGGCTGGTGCAGAAGCCTAGAGCTGAGCATTCATGGTGACTGCACACAGCCCTGCCTGGAGCCAGTCCGAGGTGCCTGAATGCAGAGGGCTGGTTTCTGGGCGCTGGCTCAAAGCAACGCAGGCATACCGCAAGATGCGCTGC
Source organism: Mus musculus (assembly GCF_000001635.26). NCBI lineage: Eukaryota > Metazoa > Chordata > Mammalia > Rodentia > Muridae > Mus > Mus musculus. Next base: position 65,109,309 of record NC_000069.6, on the reverse strand, counting down.
TAGCACCCTCTGGATCACAGGCAGGAGGCTCAACTGGAGAGGAGCATCCCAAGAAGCAGCTCACAGCAAGCAGGACCCCGCGGACCCGTGGTCTCCATCCACTATGCCTGCCAACTACCTCGCTCCTGTGCTTAGGAGAATGCGGAGGTGGAGGCTTCTCAAGACCCCTCCCCACTCATCCTCGGGCAAAAGCTGGGTCTCCTGAGCCAGCACTTACTTGGTTAGCGACTGCATAGAAGAGCTGGGAGGTCCCTTTAAGGAGCGCCTTGCCTTTGTGTGCAGTGGGAAGGAAAGATCACTGTGACCACTCCTTACTGGAACAGGACTGGGAGGGCTGTTCCATCAGGGGGCTCTGCCTAGATGCCACCAAATTTTGCTGCAGCGCAGGAGTTGAAAAGGCTGAGTTGGGGAGGCTGAGTGGGGTGCTCTGAGAACAGCACACTACTGATTAACACGTGAATGCTCTTCTGACTTGCTGGAACACAGCTTGGAATTCAGATATTAGCCTTGTCAGGGTTCATATCCCCTCTGCATGTTATTTCTTATGCAGATAAGTTAGAAGTTTCCTGAAAAGCCACAGTGCAGTCTGGATGGAGTGGGGTCTGCTAACGTACTGCAAATTTATTTAAAATACCAGAGTAGAGACGTCTGGGATGCTGCAGGGAGCAATGGGTCCTCCCCGCTGGAGGATACAGGTGGGGGTAGGTGCAATGGGGGAGAAACAGGTCAGGAAAGTAACAGGATCCATATATATTGTCATGGCCACAGGGATGGGCAGCAAGAAGTTCTGTGAGCTGAGCCTGAACCCATATAAGATGCATTTCTTGTTTGGCTGGATGTTCCATTCAGAGCAACTGCTCAAGAAACCTGCTCAGACCAAACTATCAATTAGTTGATAATTCATCTCTCCATTTGAAGTATGAGAGAAATAACTCGTCCTATGAATTTGGTTAAATTATATCTTCTCCAAAAGCTTCTTTCTAAATGTGATCCCCAACAGACCCCACTGTCAAGGAGGAAGAAACAACAAACGCTATTTGTGAATCCATCTCTGTTCTTGGCAATAGAGATCAATATGGAGGGAAATTTAGGAAGCTGTGTCTCAGTTCGTAAGGAGCAGGCAATCTGGGTGGGAAGGACAAAGCACTCGGTCTTCAGAGACTGATTATGTTGAAAATCATACTCTATGTGTCCACGGGAGTGGTACCCACACTAAGCACAACAGAATGAAAAAAGAATGAATTTCAGGAGCCTGGAGAACATTTCTTCATTTCGATCCATTACAACACTTCAGTGGAGCTTCTCTTATAATCTGACTTGGCTACTGGGACACATGACAATGTCCAGAGTTTCAGGAAGCACACGAAGACTCAACAGCCCTCCCAAAGGTATGGACTCCCCTGTGGCAGGACCCATGGGTCTGATCTGATTATCAGGAGTACAGGGAAGCATGTTCACGGATGACATAGCCTGCCTGTATAAATTAATAAATAAAACAGCTGCTCTGGCCACTTCTGCCCAAGCAAATGAAGTTGCAGAAGTGAAATCCTCAAGGAGACTCTGTGCTTGTGTTGAGATCCACTCAAGATATTATTACTCTTAACAACTTTGAACCTGAAGATAAGATTTAAACCACATTGTGGCATCCAATTCTTGATCCTCTATATATTTTCACTCTTTCCCTTAGGAAAATCAGTATGTTCATTAACAGAGGATATTTAGGATGACTGAGGGTGGCAGGGTTAAGTGGGCACCTCTTCTTTTCACCCAGGCAGGAATACTGGGACGTACCTTTCTTTAATCTTTGGAATAAACAGTGGGTAGAGAGGAAGCAGATCATAGGAACCTTTATTTTTGCACACTAAGCCAGCTCATCGGAGATGATCAACGTGAATTGGGAAAGCAGTCAAAATGAGAAGAGGAAGAAGTGGGAGGAATCAAAAGAAAGAGCTTTTAGAAAAGGAAAGTGGGAAAAAAGCAGGCTGGGAACAACAGAGGGAGGTGATGCCCTTCAGACCCGAGGGGTCAGGAACCAGGGACTTTAACTTGGCCACTGGCTTTGGGGGAGGGGAGGTGGGCAGGGGTTCAGCTGAGAGTGCTGCTGGCTTTATAGGATGGACTAAGAGGCCTGGATATATTAACCAGTGTGGTGTTTAGCTTTATTAAGGGGCTAGCAGAGAAATGCCAAAAAGCACAGCATAGCCTAGATCAGGGAAAAGGTTATCTGAACAAGACATACAAAGTAGAGCATTTCTGACCCCAATAGGACCACACAGAGTGCTTGCTTGTTCTATGGCAGGTGCTCAATCTATAAATAATTGAGAGGTGATGAGGAAATAACGAAGAGGGAGAGGGGAAGGTGGGTTGGATGGGGGAGATGCCTTTTCCTGGATAAACTCCATTCTTTAAAAACAACCACCAAAGAAAATCCTGTGCATTCACTTGGAAGCTCAGCCAGTTATACTGAAAAGGAGTGAATGGTAGCCCCACAGTTTCCTCTGCTCCTCTTGAGTGTGGTCCAGTGTCCCAACCTTTGGGACATGCCTCATAGAGAATCAAAGATCTGAGGCCAGAGGATGCTCACAGTGCAGGCTTCTTTCTTGTTGACCACAGTGAGCCTTTCATCTCTGATACCACACAGGCACTCTGACAGGCAAGCAGCAGCCCCATAGTTTCCCCAGACATCCTCATACTTCCCAGAATTAAGGGACCAGTCGCTCTCAGGAGCCTGGAAGCTAAATAACAGTTGGCTGTAGAGTGCCCATTCCTAATAAGTTTGCTAGCAGGCCACATGCTAATTAAGCTGGGGAAGTTAGACTTACAATGTATGTTCCTTTACTGTCACACACTATGAGAATTTCAGGCTTAAATAGACACACAAACCTGCATATAGATAGATTTACATAGATACACACATATACATGTATAGATATAGTTATGGGCTAGATTATCTCATCCCAAACTTCATGTATAGAGGCCCTGTCTTTGCCGCCGTGTGTCAGAATGTGACTGTATTTGGAGACAGTCTTTAAGACATCATAAGTATAACGAGGCCATAAGTTTGAGCATCAACCAAATATGACACATGTCCTTATAATAAGAACCAGGGCCAGACACGTGAAGACACAGAACAGAGGACCATTTACCAGCCCAGGGCAGAGTCCTCAGAAGAGGCCAAGCTTGCTACTATGATCTCAGACTTTCAGTCCATAGAACTAAGAGAAAATATTTTTTTCTCCTGTAGCTATTCAGCTTCTAGTACATTATTGTATAAGGCTGCTTTAATACAGGCAGGAAATATAATTTATATCTATAATAATATTCATAAGAAACTATTGGAGCATACTAACATTTAAGCTTCTAAATGTCATTATTAGTCACAATGAATGTCACTAGATATACTCCACACATCCCAAGCTGTCATTAATGTTCTATAGGAGAATGGTGAGTTCCAGCCCAGCCTGAGTGACCACAGCATACCTCTGTCATAAAAACCAAAAGGTAGAAAGCAATCTATAGATCTGCTCTCTAGGAAGGGCTGCTGAAATGTACCCTGGAGAAAGACCCACATGCAATCCCTTTATTCTGCTTCATAAAGTCATGCAAAGTTCTATGTGGTTGCTCTTTTTGTTTTTTAACTAGCAAACATTAATTATAAAAAGAAGTAAGTGTCATCGTAAGTATTTGTGACATAGTGTGGTAACAGTCACCTCCAAACACCCTTTTACTGCCTCTCTCCCACTCCCCATCCTTTCTGCTTTCATGTTATACAAAACAAGTCTCTATTGGAGTAGTAGCAGCTGTTAGGCACATTTCATCATTTCCCTTGGGTCTACTGATCTCCTTTGCTTATTGATTTTCCTTTGAAGCGCTTGCTCATATTCCCTAAGACGGGAATCAGAGACATCCTTAAGCAGTGGAGAGAGCACCACACCAGTAGACAAAGCCCAGTCATGACATCTCACCTGTAACTTAGGAGTAGCCTTCAGCTTCCTCTCACTCCTTTCCTTCAGCTGAAGCACTTGTGGGGGTGGGGTGGAGTGGGGTGGGGTGTATGTGTCTACATATCTTTATTCTGAAGACCTTTTGCTGCGTGTGTTCTGTAGATGTCATGACTCTATCCCTAAAGTCATATAGCACAAGACTAAAGTACTGTATACTCTTTAGTTTGGCTAAGATCTCAATGGGTTCCTATTTATTACCTAGAAGTCAAGTTTTAGCACTAGAATCAACCATATTGGGTCTTGGTAATAGTGATATTTAAATGCAGATTACAGGGTGTAAAATTTGTATCCCAGGGCTTTTTGTTTTCATGGTCATCTCAAAGTTCCTAGAACCACCCTGGAGACTTGACAGCAGATGTGCGAGTTGCAGCTAAGCATGATGCTCCTTCTTCCTCTGCCTCTTCCCTTTCCTTTGCTACTGAACAGGATGCTTATATTCTTGGAACCTTGGTTTCCTCACAGAGGCATAGTGACATAAGGATGTGGCTCTCCAGAGGCACTGCCCAATAGGAGCTGCATTCTCTGGTTGAGGAAGCACTCATTCCAGATGACACAGGCAGAGTTCGGTTGTAACTGAAGAAGCCTTCCTCTGGACTGCTGTGCATATAGCTCCTCACTTCAGAAGGACTTCACATACCCCCTCCTTTGAACACAGCTTAAAAAGAAATCCAATTACCATCATGAGTGCTAGACATAAAACCAATTTAGAAAGTCTAAATATCAACTTTAAAAAATACTTTGTGACTGTGTATTCTTATCCTATTGCTGTAAAAAAATTCCCAATTACCCAGAAAAATTTTGGTTTATTCAATTTCTTCCCAGTGAAGTCAGAACCAAATATTTTTTTACTGGTTTCGCTCACAACTTATGGTTTATATTCCATTTGAAAGCACAGCCAGCAGGAGCCAGAAAACATTCAACCATGCAGCTAGGCAAAATTGAGAGTTATCCAACACAGAAAAGAATCTGCTAATATCAGAGGCATTTTAAACATGCACACGTACAGATGGCGAGCTGCTTCCTGTGCCTGTAATTTATTACTTATTATATTCTCACAATCTTACCCTGCCACGAGAATGATCATGATCCCATATGTACATCGACACAGCCTTTACAATGACAAATAAATCAGGCACTAGATGTACAGATGGCTTTTCCGATGAGAAGAAACTTCTAGGTGTCTACCCTTCAGCTTTCCTAGAAGAATACACTTACAAAGAACTGAACAGGACACTCAGAGCAAATCCATTTTCACACACCAGACTCTATTCCACAAACAAAGCTCAGTGAACCAAAGGATGGACCAAGCGGTAGCCCTGGGAAGCAAAGCAAGGGCATGGACATGAGAGCTGAGTATTCTGTTACTGTACTACATCCCCCCTGCTGGCAATTAACACTTAAATACATCCATAGCAGCTGGCAATTATTTCCCGGATCCAGAATATTTTGAAATATATGAGCCACAAATTCTAATCATTTTTATGAATGTTCATATAGGAAACATGGTACTCCAGTATTAGATAGAAAGAGTTGTGGTGAAATGGGAAATTCACAATTCAGCTGATTTTGCTCTGCTGTTTCTTGGTAGGTGATTTCTCACAGTTTTCAGGAAAACAGAAACTTGTAGTCTGCCTGTCTTTATTAATGTTACCTTTCTTCCAAATAATTATCCATTACCATAATTTCTACTATTGATTATATTAGCATCAGACAATCTGAAATATGTGCTGTGTCTTTTGTTAAAAGATTTTCTTGAGAGGTTAAATTCACAGAGAAATTAATTTCAAAAATAGAGTTATTATATATAATACAATCCACAACAAAATCAAGCAAATGGTACATTGCTATTTCATGTACTACAAAGTGCTTAATTAATTATGCCATGAGGCATATGGTTAATTTTCAAGTAATTAAAAGTGTTTTTAGTTTTAGACTCCTCCACAAAAATCACCATTTATGAACTTAAAATAAAAATATAAAGGAAATATATTGTTTATAACAATATTCTAAAGTGTGTTCACAATTAGACTTCAAGTTTCTGATCTAATGCTCAGAGTTGTAGTGTCCACATCTTTCTTCTAACATATATGTGTTTTGGAAGCAACACTGTTTAAAAGAACACCCAGCTGAGGTTTCTCCCCACTAGCTCTCAAAGTGTTCCAGTGCACATCTGTGAGCAATGGCAACCCCAGCATCCCAACAGCTGGCCCGCAGCAAGTAAAGTTTACAATTTCAAAACGGGAAAAAATTGTTCAGAGAATTGATGAACTATTATGTTTAAGAAAGGATATTACAAACCCTTATACTATGGCAATTTATATCTGAAATATTCCAAGCTGAATGGAAGAAGAACATGCTGTTTCTTTTATGTTCTGGGCATTGTGGTAAAAGCTTCCATGCCCATTAACTTAGTTCAGAGGAAAGAGAAAATAAGCTATTGTTAGTCAATTCAATCAGCTGAAAATTAGGTGTTGTTTAGGTGATTACATGAGCATTCATAATCCATCTTGTAATGAGAGAGGTAGAGTATTTGCCAGCATGTGCTTGACTCTAGATTTGATCCTGAAGTCTCCTTATACACACAAAATGATAAATAATCTGAAGTACGTGATATGCAGTATATCTCTTAAAACCTACAATGAATTGAATTCCTATGGAATCTCCCACAGAAAGCCATCTTTACAAGATGAAGCTGAAAAAAAAAGTTCAACCTCCAAAATGTAACTGAGACAAAAATCACTGGTTCGATTTAAGTTTGTTCATCTGCTTAGAACAAGAAAATCTATTATTATACACCTCTTTTTATCTCATAATAGTAATACATTTTGTAAAGAGTCTACTGATCTGTTTTTATTCTATTCATTTTTTTGAAATGGAAATCTCATAAAACAAGAAGATCCAAGATTTTATGGGATCATTTTTTATTTGATTTTGCTCCTTTGGCAGACTGAGAAAGGTTAATGCAGGGGACCCGGTTTAGTCTCTCACTACATTTAAAATGAAAGTTATCCTGAGTACACAGTTGCTTAAGCCTTCTCTCACCTCAGACCCAATAGGATTGCTATTCAAAAAAACCAAAAACCAAAAGAAAAAAAAAAACAAAACAAAACAAACAAAGACAAGAAAATATCAACGACAAAACTAGAAAAACAATTAGCTTATCCCTTTTCTTTCCTTCCTTTTCTTTTCTTTTTCTGTCCTTCCTTCCTTCTTTCCTTCTTTCCTTCTTTCCTTCCTTCCTTCCTTCCTTCCTTCCTTCCTTCCTTCCTTCCTTCCTTCCTTCTCCTCCTTCCTTTCTCGTGTGTGTGTGTGTGTTTGTGTGTGTGCATGCACACAATGTTGGATAAGTTCATAACAATATAACTAATAGTGAAAGTATAAAATCCAATGTTAAGCTCCACAGCTTCACAATAGTTATTATAACTGTGTAGACGTTCATTGAGATGCAAAGTCTTTGGGTCTGGCTAATCTCACTGTGTAATGCTTTTTATTTGAAACTTCATTAAAATAAAGTTTTAATTTTTTTTAAAAAAGGGTAATATGGGAAGACATGTTAGTAGAGATTCAAACTGGGACAAACATTATGGAAAACAGTATAGGAGTTCCTTGACAAATCATAACATGAAAAACATATGAGTCATGCACTTTGTGGCTGAACTAATAGCCAAAAGAATTACATCAAAATTTTGGAGAGCTCTATGCATATCCATAGTCATTGCAGTATTATTGACAAAAGCCAAGATACATAAGGAACCTAAGTGCCCATGAATGGATTGAGAAGTAAAGACGCTATGGAATACATGCCATGGAATATCATCAAGTCTGAAATACTAATATTTGCTAGAATATGGGTAAAACCAGAGAGATTAAATAATTAAATAAGCAAGATGCAGAAAGACACATGCTAGGATCTCATTTTCATGTGGATGTAAAATCAGCCTAGCTCATAAAGCTGTGACAAGAAAAGAGTTTATGTATCCCGACTTCCAACAGGAAGGAATGGAGGGATTGGAGGAAAAAGAGAAAAAGGTAAAGAAAAGAAGGAAGGAAGGAAGGAAGGAAAGAAGGAAGGAAGGAAGGAAGGAAGGAAGGAAGGAAGGAAGAAAAAATGGATGGGTCTATCTGAGGTGATAGCTATGTTAATTAGCATGGCCATAGTGATGATATTATATCTTGGTATGTACATGTATCAAATCATTAAGTGATATATATATATATATATATATATATATATATATATATTATACATTTACTAATTTGTCAATTATACTGCAATAAAACTGAAGAAAAGGAAAACAAATAACTCACCCGCTACTATGAAACTTGTTTCCTGCTGAGACTGAATTACCACTCAAATATTCAAACTCATGCTGAAGAGCCTAATGAACTACTTATATAGTTACATTAAAAACAAGTTCCTACCTTAAAGAGAAAACAACCTCTCAGTTATGTTCAATCAAGTATCATAATTTCTGAGGTTTTTCCACACGGCTTACTTTTTCTAAACAAAATGAAGTAAAAATTTAAAGTTATTTATCTAACCTATAAGTATGCCAAGTTTTTACAGGAAATTTTGGAATATATAGATAAACTCTCTCAAGTTCACATAAATCCTAGTCAAAGCACTGAGTGAGATAGGCATAGGAAGAAAGGAAGAATGCCATTCTTTAAGGAGACTTAAAATCATCCTGGACAATATTTCTTAGTTTGGTATTTTCTGCTTTCACACACAAGTTTGTAGTTGTTATTAATATTTCTGTAATTGTTGGACACAGCTGAGCATCTTTCAAGGTTTTTATCAGTTACTTCATGCTATCAGCTTTATTTGTTCTTTTATTTTTTGCTCTTTTTTCTTTCTTTTTTTTTACATTTAAATTACTTTATTTATTTACATTTATTTATATTTCAGTCATTGCCTCTTCTCAGTCCCCCCTCATACAGTTTCTCATCCCAGTCTTTTATCCCCTTGCCTCTGAGAGGGTGTCCCCCAGGACCCACCTTCCCTGGGGCTCAGTCTCTGGAGGATTAAGCACATCTTCTTCTCATCAAGGCCATACCAGGCAGACCTCTGCTGTAGAGGTGCCAGAAGCCTCAGACTGGACCGTGTGTCCTCTTGGTTGGTGGCTCAGTCTCTGGGAGCTCTCTGGGGTCTGAGTTAGTTGAGAGTCATTTTATATATATATAATCATTTCTATTTGGTATTGACATCATTTATTATTATTTGCTACTCAGCTGACTAGCTTTATGTGTTGATGAGATAGGAAGGTAGAAGATTCAGCATCCTCGTATGTGGCTTCCTAGCTGGGAGTATGCAGGCATGCATGACCAGCTGGCCAGTATGAATCAGATCAAATGCAGCTGATATGTTCTTTAGAGGAAAAGGGAGAGACCCATGTAGGCTGGGGCATTTAAATAAACAATAGTGGGATCAGAAAATATCTGGGTAGTGAGGACAGAAAGGAACTAGGCAGATAGAGAGAGAGAGCAGGCAAACAAAGCAATGCCAGGGGAAAAACAACTTCCATGGGGATGTTTCAAGTCTTGTTGGGGAATGTTCAGTGCACTTGTTATGCAGCATCATTGGAAAGAGGCTTTCTATAGTACACAGTGCAGAACAAAGTCTGTATACGTCAAGTGTCAGTAGAGGACAGTTTAGAATAAGAGGAAGACTACAACTTCTCTCACAGAGTACACATGTGAGTATGGAGAAAAATTCTTCAGGGCTTTTGATGAGGTTGGTAGTATAAGCTGAATTTTAGGTAAATAAGACTGGAAGCTATTTGTAGGTAGCTATGTGACAGGAGTTGGTTGGCAATAAGGTACAACCTGCTGAAGAGATTATGATGCTTCTCCTAATCCTAGCAGGATGGAGAAATGCTCACTAGGCATGGTAATCTAATAAGAAGTTGGATTATATATATATATATATATATATATATATATATATATATATATAGTAGGAACTTATTTTTAATAGAAGCAAAATTTTACCAGTAGTTAGCCATAGGTGGTAGGATCATAGGTAATTTTTGTTTCTTTTATTTTGCTCATAAATGATGTTCTGCTGTGAGCACATATTACTTTTGTATTAATGGAACACAAAAAGTGATGCCCAGAAAGCAAGAAATGATGCCAGAAATAATCATGAGTTAGTGGGAACACATATCCTGTAGGGAGAAGCAGTGACTTTGCTTGCTTCACAGCATTTGGGGTAAACAGCACTAGGCAGACTCAGTTTACTTTTCAATAAAGAAACCTCCAGGTATGAACTATCCAGAATACAACTACTGAGCTCTGTCAGCTAACACGAGGAATAACTTCATAAGCCAAATAACTATTTCTTTGAATCTTCATAGATCTGCTAGGGATTTGTGCCATCAGCATAGGCGAGGAACATTCTGATCCATTGAGAACAGCAGTAAGTATGGAACATTAAAATAATTTTGATAACAAAGATTTAATGACACTCTTCAATATTTGACCTCTCCTATATCTGGAAGAGAACCTGCAGGAACCCAGAGTTAGTCAAATCAATGTGAGTTGAGTTCCCTAAGAAAGCAGGGCATGTCTTGGTCTAACACAGCTGTTCAGAGAAGTGAGTTATAAATTTCCATAAACTGAAGAAATCAGCTACATCTGACAGAGAAAAACTTGGGTGTCTCCTATACAGAAGTTGAAGTACAATGCTACCATCTCTGAGACATCTGTAACAACAGTGTGTTTTCTTCAGTATTCTGCTTCCATCCCTTGCTTATTCTCCTTATTGTCTTCTATGTAATTTTGTAGTCATAACATAAGATAAGGTGGGATTAATAAAACCTGGTGTTTCTGTGTGTAGTCCTTAAGATCTTGGCAAAGCAGTAGGAATGAGGAATGCATTGGGAAAGCAGAAGGAATTTGAGCTGAGATTAAATGTGTAATACTCAAGGGGGGAAATAAAACAACCCTGAAGCTTTGACTTAATCTGATGACTGAATTTAATGGAGAAGTTGTCATCTATTATTGCTAGAGCTATAATAAATGGTACACACTTGGTGAGGTAAGCTGTGGCTTCAACAGTAGGTGTTTATTCTCATAGTTCTGGAGGCCAAGAAGTGGAAAATCAAGGTGTCAACAGGGCAGACTCCCTCCAAAGGCTCTTCTAATATCTGGTGGCAGGCAACTTCTCGTGACTCCATGCCTCTAATGTCTGTGACTGCCTTGCTACAGTGCTTTGATGTATCATGGGTCCTTATCATTCAATTTAGGCATACTTGAGTAAACTTATCTCAAGATCATTATCTTAATTACATCCTCAAAGACTTTTCCTTTCAAGTAAAGACTTGAAGCACTGAGATGTTATATCAGTATATCAGATATATGTAGTTATATCTTTTGAGGGCCTAAGATGTAGCTGTCAGTTTGCAGAAAGCATGGTCAAGCAGGAGAGAGGAAGGGGAAAGAAGGCAAAGAAGGCATGAGACAAAAGCAAGGACCTAGACTTTCTTTCTGATTTCAGTAGAGAAAAATGGAAGGCATAAACAAGTTGTTCACAATCATACATGGCCTGGCCTGGAGCACAGATGGGAGCAGCTCATAGGTGAGAGTGTTCTCTATAAAGAACTAGCAGAAAAAACTAAAAAATAAGCTAAGTTCCCACAGGTCAAATAGGGACAGCTAGTACTGTTCATGCCACATGCAGATGTTCTTTAACTAAGGACAGGAATACTGGGTGTGGGGAGACACCCATATGAAAGTATGTATAACCTTAGTGAGGATGGATTACAGCTTCCTTAGAGAGGTAACATTTTATTCTAGGGTGGCGAGAAGATGGCGCATGGACTATTTGGAAGGTAGAATTACCACCGAGACTAATAAGATGACTACAAAGCAAACAGGAGAAAAGTTGTGAGCCATGCAAGTGATGGAGGAAATACCAGTGTCTGATAAAGTGCCCAGGGTAGGGGTGTTTGCCTTTGTTTCAATCCCGTCCTAATCAAAAGCAATGATATTTTCACATGAATGCCTTTCTTATTAGTAATCGGTTAGGCCATCATGTCCACAGAAGTAAATACTGGAGTTGTCTTACTAGTGAGTGGTCCAGAATTGGAGTGTCTCAGATATGGGTACAGGAGATTTCAGTTATGGAACAGAAAAAGACACCACATCATTTAAAAAGATGCTTTAAATAAAGACAACTTGAGGAAAAAGACCTACTCAGCAGAGCGGTCCTGTGGACAAGGTGATTCAGCCTCTAAAGTAAAATCACAGTTCTGAAAAAATGTTCCTAAGCAAGATTTCAGGGTAAGAAAGTATTCTAGCCTAATACCAAAAGACACAAAGCCATGCATGTTGGCATCCTTTGTAATGTCAGCACTCAGAAGACAGAGGCAGGAGGATTGGGAATCCTAGATCAATATGAGATATAGGGTCTCAAAACAAAATAACATTGCCAAACAGATTCAAAAATCATGTTGTTGCAATGTTTAAATTCATAAATGTATAGAAGGTATAGGGAACAGATGGGGGAGTCCATAGCACAGTGGCCATGTTCTACATTTTAGCATAATTGATTGAGTTTCTATATGAAGTAGGTTGTGTTAAATTAAGCCATATTCTAATCATGGAACAATCACTAAGAAAATAATACATAGGAATAAATTTTAAAAGTAATATAATATTCAGCATAAAATAAGATAAAAGGAACAGAATAAGAAAAAAGAAGGTTTAAGAAAACAAATTGCAGCATAGTAAAGGATAATTGAACCATATCAAAAGTTAAATATAAATGGTCTAAATGAAAAGGTAAAGATTGAAAGGCTGAAGTAAAAAAAGATATGGCTACATAAGAGACATGATTTAAATTAAAAGAAAAAGTAAATTGAAATAAAATTATTGAAAAGCTATCTCATGAAATAGTAGCCATAAAAGAGCTCTAATGATTTCATTACTATTGAAGAAAATAGACTTCAAGAATTATTAAAGTAAAAGGACATCAAAAAGGATAAAAACAGAACAGTCAACACATCAGTAAAGCACACTAACTGTCAACAGATCCACTTGGATCCATGTTTCAGGACCCATCATGGCTGAAGGATGTGGGAGAGCAAAGTCTTTATCAGACAGCAGCTGGGAGTGAGAAACGTATACAGAAGGAGCCAGGTATGTGGCTTGCCCTTTAAATACCTACCTTCTTACCTCTGGCCTGTGCGGTGTGAACTCAATGGATAAACCCATTGGTAAAATTAGACTAATGTCCCAATCACCTGTCAATCAACTGTGCCATCAGGTGATGACCAAGCATTCAAAACACGAGCTTTTAGAGGAAACATTGCTTTACAGGCCTGGGGACTTGGAGCAAAGCACATGCCGTGCAAGCCTGGTGCCCTGAGTTTGGATTCCCAGAACCCATATCAAAACCAGGCACAGTAGTACACACATGTGTACTGCCAGCACCCTCCTGTGGGGTATGGGAATTAGAAATTGAGGAATCTCCAGAAGATCACAGGAATAATTCAACAGATACACAAATCACTTTTAATAAAATCAAATACCCATTAAGGATAAAAATATTTTTCCAAATGAGATCTAAAATAAAACCAAAAGAGATCATGTGTTGTGGGTTAAATATGAAAAGTGTTTTATAAGCTCACACATTTGAACCCTGGGTCTTCAGCTAGTGGCATTCTTTGAGACCGACATAAAATCTTAGGAGCCTTACAAGAGGAAATTGGTCCATGGTGGTGGGTCTTGAGATTTTATAATCTGATTCCATTTCCTGTTCACCTCCCAGTTTCTTATTTCAGATGTAATGTGGTTAGGAGGATTCCCCTTCCTGCTGCTATGCCCTTCCTATTTGCGGCCATCCCTTCCCTACCATGATGAAAGATCCACTCTAACACATCAGAAATTCCTCCTCTCTCAAATTGCTTCTCGCCAGGTATTTGATCACAGCAAATACTACAGAAAGTACAGAGCAAATACCACAGAAAGTTGTTTCTGACAAGTGGGGTTTGTCAACTGACCATGTGGTTGGTAAGAGGAATGTGACAAGTTTGGAACTGCACACTAGAAAAGCCTCACTGTGCTCTAATCAGAGATCAATGGGCCATTCTGGTGGGAGTTTGGAAGACCAGACTGCCAAGAGATGTCTGGGCAGGGGGTCCTGGTCCATGAGGTTTGAGAAAAAACAAGGTCTCCAACCAGGAACTAGGCTGGAAGCCATTCACGTATTGTGGTAGAGAATCTAATTTTATACTGACTACCATCTTTGGTGGAGAACGCTTCCAGATAGCTTAGCATTTTGAGCATGGTTGCTTCTCACTGCTCCTATCCAGGTCTACAGGGTGAGAGAGCAACACACAGAGTAAAACACTTTTAAAAAGGTGAAGTGTTATGTGGAAAGTGTGTGAGAAAGTTTGAGGCAGTGTACAAGGGTCACGCAGAAGATAGAACACTGATAACTATTAAAGGAAAAACCTCATTGTTTTTGCCAGTGCAATAGAAAAGATGCCCTGAAGGCAAGACACTCATCAAAGACTCCAACTTGTGAATACGAAAGCTTTCTAGAGAGGAGAAAGCCTGAACTGAGACTGCTACAGAAGGGGTTCCCTACTTTTCAAAAGGAAACACCTTGGAAGGGGATTTGGATTCAGCTACCCAGACGTACAGCATTCTACAGCTGAGGTCTAAGGAGGACAAACTCCATCTCAAACAGCACTTGGCAGCAGCAGCAGTCAGTACTGGTTTTGCAGGCATGAAAGATGCAACAGTGGTGTGTGTGTGTGTGTGTGTGTGTGTGTGTGTGTGTGTGTGTGAGAGAGAGAGAGAGAGAGAGAGAGAGAGATGGGGTCTTGCTCTAGGGTTCCAGGCAACCTTTAACGCCAACCTGTGTGGGAAAGTGTTGGTGTCCCTGCAAGGTGTTCATTGAGAGGTCACAGTATTGGGCCATGGAGGTTAAGTCTCTGTTGTAATGGAAACTGTTTTAGTTAGGGTACTCTAGAGGGGATAGAACCAAAAAAGATGAATACATGTATATGTATACACACATATATGTATATGTATGTATACACATATATGTACTTATATTCTCTCTATATTATAAATTATATAAATACATAAAAACATAAATATATTTTAGAGTTTATATGATAGCCTAAAATAGTAACAACAGAAGAATCACACCTGAGAGCTGAGAACCCAGTAGTAACTTCTCCTTGAGGTTAAATGCCTCAATGGATAGTCCCACAATAGCAGTCTCTCACTGGGAGGCAATAACAGTTACTCATTTATAAGATGTGTTGCTCAGTAATCCCACCCTGGTTCCATATGGTTCCAGGATCCCAGAAGATTCTTGGAGAGCTACTGGTCTCTAGTCTACCTTGAAAGCTTAGAAACACTGGGTCTGCAGTAGCATCAGAAAGTCAACAAGAATGAAGGTCAGGCAAAAAAACATGAGATTGTCTTCCTTTTGACCTAGCCATATCATCTGGGAGTGCTAGCAGAAGGTGCCACCACAATCAGGTGAACCTTACCAAATCAAGCAGAGCAGTCAGTATTGTTCTTCAAATGAGTCTCCCTATTCAGATGGCTCAATTTGTGGTAAGTTGACAATGAACCATAATAGAGACTTAAAGATGCTGGAGGTTACTAGAATCATCTGCTGATATATAACAGAGCTGGGTCAATGGAGAAGCTGAGCACACCTCCAGCTTAGGTGGGATCATTGCTATCCCGATACCACCCTCTGAGTATTGGCAGTGAAAAGTTGCTGCAGGGGAGAAAATCATTCTATTTTGCAGATAGAGGTGCACACTGGTTGGTTCCAATGTTTCAGTGTATAGATGTATCGGCATACCCATGCATGTATGGGCAATACTAACTGGATTTGTGATTATATATATATAATGTACACACACACACACACACACACACACACACACACACACACACATATATATATATGAAGGCATTAAAGTTTAAATTGGGGGAGAGATTTTTTAGGAGACACAGGAAGAGTTGGAGAAGAAACTGAGAGGTAGATATGATTGCATTTCTCTGTATACGTGATTAGAATTCTCAATTCTCAAAACTAAAGATTGAATGGAGGGGCATTTGTCTGTGTGGGTAGGAGTGGAATGTTGCAGTTGGAAAATATGTGAAATGTCCTCTATAGGCTGATACATTTGAATACTTGGTTTTCAGTAGATGATGCTTTATAGAAAGGTTATGGACCCTTATTTGGTGGAGTCTTATGAAAGAAGTGAGTGATTGGAAGTGGGTCCTGATGTTTTTCACTCCCTGTTGACTCCCTGCTTTCTGATTTGAGATTCAGTGTTAACCATCCAGCTCCTGCTGATATGCCTTACACACCATGTCTTCCTACCATGAGGACAGGGCTGTACTGGCTTCTAACATGGACAGAGAAACTCTCCCTGACAGCAAAGAGCAGAGTAGCTAATAAATCATGCAGGAACATGAAGTAACTGGCATCACTTGGAATAATAAAACAGAATAGATGCTTTTTCTCTACGATGAGATAAGGACACCTTGCCATCCATATTCAATACTGTAGATGTCTGCAACCAGAAAACTGAACAGAAATTAAAGACACACACTAGAAAGAAAATAAAACTCCCTTTATTTAAAACTGATATGACTACGACTAGAAAATCCAGATGTGCATTTGGATTTTCTACTAAAAGTTATTAGAAAAGCCAGGCAGATGTCTCAGGCCTATATTCCTACTACTCCTGAGGCTGAGGTAGGAGGAGCAACATGAGCCTGATACTAGCCAGGGTTACACAGCAAGATCTATTTCAAAACAAAACACAGGAAAACAAAACAGAATTGAAACCCATTAGAGCCATCTGCATGTGGAGGTGCTTGCCTATAGTCCCAGGTTTGGGAAGCACAGGTAGGAGGTGTACATTTGAAGCCAGCCTAAGCGCATCATGAGTTTCAGAGTGGCTGGAGTTACACACCAAGATCTCTCCAAAACCAGAGCAAAACAAAGCAACATATATCACTAAAGCTAATAAACCAGTTTAAGAAGGCCCCAGAGTATGAAATCAATATATACAATCATGTTTCATACACTAGCCTTGAGTGTCACACAAACAAAATTTAAAACAAACAAACAAACAGCGATAGTCATAGCAGCATCAAAAAGGAC
Source organism: Mus musculus (assembly GCF_000001635.26). Classification (NCBI taxonomy): domain Eukaryota; kingdom Metazoa; phylum Chordata; class Mammalia; order Rodentia; family Muridae; genus Mus; species Mus musculus. Next base: position 65,092,152 of record NC_000069.6, on the reverse strand, counting down.
AAAGTACTTGGATAGAAATTTAACAAATTTAGGCCCTGTATACTCAACACTACAACACACAGCTGTGTAATTAAAGACATATGAACAGTGTTTGTAGAAAAGTCAATATTGTCAAGATGGCAATCCTCTTTAACCTGGTCCAGGAATTCAGTGCATTATCTATGAAGCCACAGCAGACTTCATTGTAAAAATTGACACGACAGTACTAAAGTTTGTGTGGAAGTGCAACAATAATAACAAAACTTAAATGGACAACTTGAAAAGAATAAAGTTATTATTAAGGAAACTTACCACACATTCATAGTAATGAAGAACTGTGGTTTTGCAAATGACAAGTATATACAGAAAAAGACAAGAAAAGGAGGTTGAAAGTGTATCCTGTGCTTTCTCACCAACTGACATGACAGTGGTGCATGGACATGTCACCTGAGGAGGGAGTCATCTCTGAAAAAAATACTATGTGAAAATGTCACAGTGAAATTTATTGTTTTATATGATAAATATAGCCTAATACTAAAAGTAGAAAAATGGTACTGGGACAACTAGATATATTCATGCATCAGAAATAAAAACAATCAATAATAGAACTCAGGTTCTCACCTCGAATATCACACTGAAAGGAACTCACAAACTCATAGTCAGCGAATGGAATTTAGCACTCCAAAACATAGTTCTGTAATGCTATAATATCTAAGGTACAGCCCTATGAAAGAAACAAAAGATTAATGGATTTCTTAAAAGTAACTATTTTACCTGAAAATACATCACTATGAAAATTAAAAGATAAATTGAAGTGGGTAAAAAATTTTGAAATGATTGTTGTGATGAGGGTCTGCATCTACAATACTCAAAGAGCACTAATAAACTTCAGATACAACCAGACTGAAAAAGTGGGCAATAGATCAAACTATTTTAATAGAGATGTTACTAAAGAACATAAATGGCTAATAGGTTCTGAGAAGAGGCTGAGCCTTGCTAGTATTGAGGACATAAATTAAACTCACTATGGGACAACCCTCCACACTCAATAGAACATCTATCATACACAAATTCCACCATGAATTAGGATGTAGATGAATGAGAAGCCTTTGTTTTTGGTAGGAATGCAGAGTAATATAATCACCCTAGAAAATAGCTTGGCAACCTCCTTCCACATGTAACAAAAAGTATCATTTGCCCAAGGATTTTCACTTGTATGTGTGAGAAGCATGCACATGACTGTTCCTAATCGTATTAATTACAACAAACATCAATAAATTATCAAAATGACCATCACATTGTAAGTCAGTCGAAATGCCTCTTTCTGGAATTCAATTCAACTATAAAAATTCATAAGTTGTTGACACATTCTATGTGAATTATCATCAAAAACTCATACTAAAGCAGTTAGATAAAACACTATCTACATTACACTAGTCACTCATGGTGAAATGATATTTCAGTGGTAGACTGCATGTGTAATTGTGGTTCCCCAATATTACAATAGAGATGAAAAGTTCATATTACCTAGTGACATCATAGCTATGATAATGTTCCAGTAGGGAATGATATATTTTTGGTGATGTTGGTGTAAACAGCTTTCTGTGGGAATAGTTATAAAAAAGTATTGCCCAGGGATGGGGATCGAACTCTATGGCACATGTTTGCCTAATATTCATGAGGTTCTGAGTCTTATCTGCAGCAAAGAAAGAATGAATGTTAATAGTAACAATAAAGTATAGTACAATGATGTATAGTAGGAGGTGGTAGTAAACAACTGTTAATGATGTATGTATGTGTGTATATAAATATAAATGTATGCGTATATATACATATATTGTATTTTTATCATTATTCAAAGTATATTCCTTCTGCTTACAAAATGTTGACTTACAGGTTTATGTGTGCTATGCTGACAGCCTTGTAGTCAGATGTTAACCATCTACTGATTATAAGGGGCCATGCACAAACACTGAACTTTGCCATTTAGTTTGTATTCATATACTCTACAATGACCACATAAAATTGTCTCCTAACCACGACTCTTGGAAGGTATTAAGAATAAACTATCATGACTTAATTTTACATTTGTGACATGTATCAAGAAGGAACATTTATAGAGACAGAAATGAGATTAGCGGTTGCCTAGGGCTGGAAATATGAATAGGGATTAATGGAAAATGGACATAGAATTTTTGAGGTTATGGGAACGCTATAAACTTAAAATAGAATTCATTTATGGTTGTACAATTCCATAATTTACTGACATTATTGATTTGTACATTCATTTTAGATGGATTTTATGACACATAAATTATATTTCCATAAAACTGTTGAAAACTCTACAGGAAAACAGAGTATGACTTTTTTGAGAAAGATTTGCTTTTTACAGCCCACAGAGCAAAGGTTGGAAGTCAGATTAAAGATTTATTACCATAGCAGATGAAGGCAAAGAGTATGGGAAGTCCCTGAAAGGAGTTTCATGGCAGGATGAGAGAGAACAACATGCTTCGTTGATTTAAGTGTTCTTCAAAAGGACCTATGTATTTTCCATCACGAAGCTGAGCTGCTAGAATCTGTATCTTGGCCAAAGGAATTCAAGGGCTTTCAGAGAAGCCTACAAGGTGGCATGGTGTTGGGTCAGGAATGGTGGGCAGGAACTACGAAGCAATAGCTGCAGACTACTCTGTCAGTTGCCCACAGAATGGAGTGAGTTGCAGTTGACACAAACAGGAACTGTAGAGGGAATCTCTGAAATGAGGCAAAAATAAACCCTTCCTGAAGTTGTGCCAAGTTCTTTTCACAGTGATTAAAAAGTTTGACTAGCACACCCAAAGCTCCTACTTTGGTAATGAGTGAGATTCTTTTGAACAGGGAGATTGGGGTTATTTGCTTATTTAGATCTGTGGCTTAAAGCAAGATGAGGACCATTAAATAAACAAAACCAAAAACAAACAAAACCTCTCCTTTTGCCACTAATTAGTTCATGTTTTGTATGGATCTGGGAGTATTGTGTGACTTTTGGCCTCATACTGTCTAGGCTGCCCAGCTAGGAGAAACATTCTATGTTCCTTATTAGATCATTTTTCTGAGTCTACGGGGGAGCCGGAGCCACTTTATCAAATCAGGAGTCTCTTGGGTGGACAAGGTGTCAGACAAAACACCTGGCACTCTTTTTGTCACCGAGTCTTACATTTCACTTATGAAACCCTGGGAACTAGGAAGATGCTGGTAGCATCCCTCAGTCACTAGATCCCAATGGTGCTTTCTCTGGGTTACTCCTCAGCTGGTACCACCACTCAGGCCTAGTGCTTCATCACAGCAGGGTAGCACATCATAGCAATAGGACTGTGGTAGAAGCCTCCATGTGGAGAAAAGAGAGAGAAGGTATTTGGATTCTTAATGTTTCTGGCTCGGGACTTTTCATTTTAACTGTGTAGGAGGAAGTTATTAAATGCTACTTTAGGTAAATGAGAAAATATGTTCCTTGCAGCAAGTGACTGGCTGATTTTAATTTCCCTGTAATCATTTTTAATCGTTAACTGTCTTCTGAAATTCAAAAGGTTGCCGTGTGGAGGAGGGAGGACATTCAGGTGTATTGTTACATAGGAGAGAAACAGGACCAAAGAGAACTGGCAGCTGTCAGGATGGCTGCCTAATAAGGACTTGGTGGTAATGTGGGCTGCTCAGCAGGACATTAGGCTGCCTCCCTGCAGATTTGGTGAGTTTCCTGTCACTGGGCATACTCAAATCATTCTTCAGGACTGGATGTTAAAATCAGACAGGAAATTAGGGAGAATTTGCTTCTTTTAGTAGTAGCTGGACCCTTGTAGGTAATGGGAGACATCAAAGTCCTAAGATGGCATGGATCTATTCTCTGGGGCTCTCCAGTTCTCTGTCTTCTGAAACAGCATCCTGTAGTTCAAGTTAGAGAGATCTTAGTCCCAAATTCCTGGTATATGCATGTTGGCTACCCTAGTCATCAAGAGTAATCCATTTCCCAGATTATGGTAAGTGGCTCAGGCATGGTCATATGGTTCAATACTATTGAAACTGATATCTTTTATTGGAAAAGAGAAATGCTTGCTCTATTGGACTTGAGGTTAGACTAAAGCCTTCTGGGGCTATCGTAAGACGGGTCTGCTTGGGTATGAGAGGAAGTCATTAGGGTGAGCACGTATTCTAGGACACAATATTCTCCCTCACTGAGGAGGAGCTGTCTTCATTCCGCCATTCTGATGCTGCAGTGATTTAGCTATTTGGGTTCCATGTCCTCTGATTTTAGGGCTATAAGCCTGAACTTGCCTCTATAATGAAGACATACTTAGTTTTTTATGTCTCCCATTCAAATTCCCAGGAGAATCCTGAATGTGGTTTCATACTTGTGATCACAAGCCGCTGGCCAGGATAAGGCAGGGTAATCACAAGTTCAAGGCTACCTAGACTGCAAGCTCTAGGACAGCTGAGGCTACATAGTATGACCTGTTATATAAATGATAAAGCAGTTCCCCTATGGAAAGAATCTGATAGTGCAATTTGTGTGATATAAACCACACAATAAACTATAGCCCTAATGCTTGACCTTGAAAGGACCATCTCTGTATCAGTTGTGGATGTAATTCCTTGTTAACATGGCTGGGTAAAGAACTATTGAGCTCAATTTAGTGAGAATGTACCATGAGCACAGAAGGACAGGGGGCTTGCTACAAACTTCTTGATGCAGAAGCTATCCTCGGACTGGTGCTTTGGACCCCAAGCAAGCAAGCAGTTCTAGACCCCTTCACAGATGATGTCCAAGTTCTGATTAGAGTTTATTTAAAATTTCCCTTTTGATAATCCTGTGTGGATTTAGATTAGATTAAGATGATGGGTTAAGATTGCTAAAGAGTGTGGCAGAGCAGAAAACCTCATACATACTCTCCTACCCATCACCAAGTTTATTTATTTGTTTATTTATTTATTTACAAAATTGTTATTATAGTGCAAAATATCTCACATATATTCATGTATCTAAACATAGATACTGGCTCTGCTTTGAGGGATTATGGGGACTTTTAGGACATAAAGTCTAGTTGGAAGATATAGGACACTAATGGTCACAATCCAACTCTGGCACCATTATAGAGCTCTCTGCTTTCTGACCAAATGGAACAAGTACATTGCTACAGTCACAGACCCAACTTCAGTTTCCTCTCCTCTTTTCCCCCTCCCCCATGATAGAGTGTATCACCTTAAACCCTGAACCAAAATACGCTTTGTCTCTTTCCAGTTGCTTCTGCTAGATATTTCATGTAATAGAAATAAAAGCAATTATAACAGAAAACTGATGTCAGGGGTGGTGTCATTTCTGTAAGAGACCTGAATGTGTGGATTATGGACTTTTGGAACTGGTTCATGGAAAGGATGTAGAAGACATTGGAACTGTGGCCTATGGGAGCCCTAGAATGCGATCAGGAGAAGTTAATGGGCTACTCAGATGGGAATTTGGAAGAGAAGAGTGATGACAGGAAGAACCATTCTTTCTGGAGACATGTCTCCTGTAGCCTGTGCTAACCTCAAACTTGCTATCTAGTTAAGGATGCGCTTATACTCACAATTTTCCTACTTCTATCTCCTTTACAGGATTACAGGGTACATTACCATAACAAATTAGAAATCCGGTGAGATTTTACAGCAGAATATGGACAATCAGGATTTGACTAGAGGTCATCATTTTACATTACAGTCCAATAACAAATCTGGCTATATTCTGACTGTTTGGAGTTTAACTACTATTTTTTTTTCCTTGAGGAGGAGGAGGAGGCAGAGGAGGGGGAAGAAAATTTAAGACAATTTAATATCCAAGCTACTGCATAACTACTGCTTGCTGTCTTTATATGGACTGACAATGAGAATTGTGGGTGAAAAGCAGAGATGTGCATTGTGATGAGCAAAGGAGCTTGGACAAATCAAAAAGTTCAAGACATAGTGAATGCTATAAACATTAAGAGGTTGAGCACCAGTGTAGAGACACCATGAAACAAATTTGCAGGGGGAGACGAGAGAGGACAGGACCACATCGATCCAAGCTGTAGGAAACAAGACTAAAACTGAAAATGTACTAAAGTTTTTCATTTAAAAAGTGAGTGCTTGAGACCTGATGGTGGATGCTTTTAATTCCCAAACTCAGGAATTAGAGGTAGGTGGAGCTCTGTAAGTTTGAGACCAGCTTTGTCTTTATAGTGAATCCTAGGCCAGCCAAGGGAATATAGGGAGACCTTATCTCACATAAACAAAAGAGGATATGACAGGATCCTCAGAAGATAAAGCCTTCCAGGCATGTTATCAGAACTGCCTTAGGAAATGTTCTACAAGGTTCTGCCATGAGGATGCTCAGAGACAAAAATGGTAGCTGAAACAAAAGGGGGAAAAACACTTCAAGTCACGTATGCTGCAGGCAGCAAGGCAGTTGAAGTAGTGTTATCAAAGCCCATTGGAACTTAGAGATGCCAACCACATCCTATAGACAAATGTGGAGACACAAGTTCAATGTTTGCCCTACAGTACTGCATTCTCTCTGGTTCATTCTTTGCTTCCTATCCTCTTTTTCTCCATTTTGTTTGTTTGTTTGTTTGTTTTTTTTACAATTGGGAATTTTCCTCTGTGTGTTTTGATTTTATAAATGTTCGTAGCTAAGAGTTTGCCTTGAGCCGGGCGTGGTAGCACATGCCTTTAATCCCAGACTCGGGAGGCAGAGGCAGGCAGATTTCTGAGTTCGAGGCTAGCCTGGTCTACAAAGTGAGTTCCAGGACAGCCAGGGCTACACAGAGAAACCCTGTCTCAAAAAACCAAAAAAAAAAAAAAAAAAAAACAAGAAGAAGAATTTGCCTTGAGCCTCAGTAGTGAATTTGGACTTTGCACTATTGAACAGTGTAGGAACTGTTAAAACAGATTGAATTGAATAGGTTTTGCATGGGGAAATGGTTATAAGCTTATAGAACTAAAGGCTAACATTATAGTTTAAAATTACAATTCACTCCACTCCTTAGCCTTGGCTCATGCATTAAATATCTCTTGTGGTCTATAGCTGATCGAACTGTTTGTGGAACCTATGGACACTTTAGTAGGTGAAGCTTAGTAGAAATATGTTATTAGAGACCATCTTTGAGAGTTCTAGCTCATTTGTTTCCACTGTCTCTATTTCTTGACCTGTTAATATGAACAAGTACCACAATCTCCCACAAAGGCCGTGTCCCTTTAAAACCTGAGTCAAAATAAACCCACTTTTATTGAAGTTGTTTCTGGTTGTATTTTGTTACAATCATGAGAAAATTGACTGATACAAATACAGACACCAAAACTAAGATGCTGGGTATATTTGCTATGGCAACACTGATGCATCCAAGGTCCGAAGTGAGAAAGACTCATGGGACATAGGTCTCATGGAAAATTTAATGCCGAAATTATTGGCATACTGTCCTGGGAACATCCCTGAAGGGAGATATAAGTACTCTAGTCCACAAAGGGTGGCTCTGTACCTGAGGTCTGTCACTATTCATCTGAAAGAAGCAATTAGAAAGAAAAGCTAGCAGTGTTGACATCAAGGGGCTCCATGGTTAGGACCTGTCTTAGGGTTTTACTGCTGTTAACAGACACCATGAACAAGGCAACTCTTATAAGGACAACATTTAATTGGAGCTGGCTTACAGGTTTGGAAGTTCAGTCCATTATCATCAAGGCAGGATCAAGGCAGTGTCTAGGAAGGATCATCTAAGAGGAACTGAGAGTTCTACATCTTCATCTGAAGGCTGTTGATAGAACCTAGTGGGAAAACCCCCACTCAACTCCTGATTCGGCGTGCACCCAAGAATCACGAACAGACTACCATCTTGATGTAATTACATGAGGACGTTTAATTACGGAGCTCCGGGCCGACATGTATCCTACACAGGAGATAACAGATGTTGGCCACGAGGCTTGAAAACTAGGGGTTTTTATGGGGGTAAGGGGCTTAGGAGTGTGGAATTCAGCATAGTGACACACTATTGGCTTATTCAAACATTAACAGAAAGAACACAGGGCATTAGGACTTTGTTCCTGTGGGCTGGGGGTTTATCTTTGTTCACATAGCAACCAGTTGATGTATGACTTTACCCGGCATCAAGGGGCAATAGACAGAGGGGAGGTTCCGGCCAGATGGTGTTGACTTAGATAATATAGCCCTGCTGGTCCTTGCATACCTTTTTATCTTTACAGTCAAAATGTTCTTAGGAATGCCTTAACAACAGCCCTGCCCTGGCATGCCTGGGGGCTATTCTGCTTTGTTCTCAGTCTCAGGCCGGGGCAGTGGGCTCCTAAACAACTTACAAGTTACAATATTTTATCTTCCTTCACTGTTAGGAGAGAAATGGTTTCCAGGCAGCTAGGATGAGGGTCTTAAAGCCCACAATCACAGTGGCACACCTTCTCCAACAAGGCCACACCTACTCCAACAAGGCCACACATCCAAATAGTTCTACTCCCTGGGCCAAGCATATTCAAACCACCACAAGACCACATGACAGAATGTGTACTCTTCAACAGAGGAACACACCCGTCCCCTAGGGAAAAGGGAGGAGCTTAGAGAATCAGTATTTTCACTGTATTCCCAGCACCCTCCAATCTTCTGCCCACTGACTCAAGCCACTGAGAATCAAAAGCCTCAGGAATACAGGGCAGTCACCTGGAAACAAACACAAAGCTGTGTAAAGAAGAGAAAGTCTTGAGTGTAAAACATTTCATTAAACAGTATGCATGGGTCCCTGAAAAAGGTGACCAGCCCTGAGTGACCTGTTTAAAATGGTACCAGTGAGCTACTGGCAGAGTCTCTCAGAGGATAGCCATGTTAGGCTCCTGTCTGCACGTACAACATAGCTTCAGCAATAGTGTCAGGGGTTGGTCTGTCCCATACCATGTATGTAGTAGAGGACTGCCTTTTTTGGCCTCCGTGAGAGAGGATGTGCCTAATCCTGTAGAGTCTTGATGCCCCAGGGAAGGGGGGATGACCAGGGGTAGCACCCTCACAGAAGCCAAGGGGAAGGGGATGAAGTGAAGAACTCTGAAAAGGTGGGTTGGGAGGGGGCAGCATTTGAGATGCAAATGAATAAAATAATTAATTAAAAATTATACAAATAAAAATTAGTGCCAGTAAAAATAGGGGATATCCAATTCCTTTAGGCATTTCTGCTTGGACAGAACACTCATTCTTTCAGTGAGCACACAGTCTTCCATTTAACTGAAACATGGAGAGATACTGCATTTGAGAAGAAGGATGTGAAAAGCATCAGGAATGAAGTACCAGACTTCTGAAAGCATTGCTCCCACTTCATATTCAAGCAGGACTACAAGTGATGCTGAACCGATAAACCTTTGTCACTTGCTAACTTAAACTCATTCTACTAAAACTTACAGACACCCAGATTTCCTGAAATCACTCCAACTCTACAGTCTAGATGATGCTTCTTTGTCTAAGGAGCATGTAACATGGAAGAGAAATCTCATTAATCTTTCATTTAAGCAAATTTGTACCACCAGCTTTGATACTTTGAGGTGTGGAGATAGTAAGAAAATAAACACTAAGATTCCCCTTTACCTTGAGCAGCTTAAAAACTAATGAGAGAGAAAAGTGCAGAAGTAGCCACCCACAGCAAAAGGCAGAATACATGCTGCAGGAGAATTGGGAAGTCCAAGGGAGGGAGTGCCTGGGAGATTTTCATTATCACTGAAGCAGGATTAGGGAAGTCTGTGTGGAAGAGAGATGTCCTGGTGAACCTTGAAACATGAGCATCATATTCTTAGAGGCACCAGAGCCCACTGTCAGATAAGACTACAGTAATCTAGCTCAGAAGAGAGCATGACAGAGATGGATGCCGAAGCAGGAAATGCTGGGCCAAAGCAGAACGTGTTAGGCATGGGGGAACAGCTTACTGGCCTAGTGAGTGTTTAAGGCTGAGATGGATCAGGAAAGAGGCTTCAGGCTAAGTCATAGAGAGCTTTAAATGCCAGCTTAATTCAAAGGGACTCGATGGGTACCATGTCTGGGTGGGACATATGTCACAGTTTTGAAAATTCTGATTACCACTGGTCCATAGCAATTCTACCTCATGCCTCAAGTCTGTGCCCAGTTTGTTTCCATGACAGTGATATGTATAGTGCATTTGTCCTTAATGTGCCACATTAAATCACTTCAATCTAATGATATTAATAGCCTCAAACTGTAAATATAATCTGGCTCATAGAACCCATATGGATAATGGAAAGTTCAAAACTAACAATTTCAGATGAAGTAGCTAGAATGAAAGGCTTTGTTGGAACAAAGTAACCTATAAATAGTTGTGCAGGACAGATAAGCCATTTGCTGAAAGCCCTTCAACTAATGGGCTGAATGCTCCATCAATCAGCCAGAGCACGGAGAGGGGGTTGAGTGTCACCCACATAGGCAGTTCAGCAGGGAAAAGGGAGAGAACCTGCTAATTAATCTTCACATCTAGCTCCTGTAACAAAGCTCACTGTGGTTTCTATTTTATCTGGGCAATTGGTATTAAAAATGACAAGAAAAGAATCTGTCTGATTGCTTTACAAACTATGTCACCTTACTTCAGAGGCCAAGTCATAAAATGCTATTGGGTTTTGTTGTTTCAGGGAGTGGAACTATTAGAAGGTATGACCCTTATTGAGTAGGTGTGGTCTTGTTGGAGTAGGTGTGTCACTGTGGGTGTGGGCTTTAAGACCCTAATCTTAGCTGTCTGAAAATGAGTATTCTGCTAGCAGCCTTCAGATGAAGATGTAGAACTCTCAGTTCCTTCTGCACCATGCCTGCCTGGATACTGCCATGATCCCACCTTGATGACAATGGACTGACCCTCTGAACCTGTAAGCCAGACCCAATTAAATTTTGTCCTTATAAGAGTTGCCTTGGTCATGGTAAAACCCCAACTAAGGCACCCCTCATTGGTATTTATTTGTTTGTTTTTAATATTTTTTTCTCAACAAAACCATAATGCCTATTTTCTAAAATTTATAGACCTCCTTGTAGTAAGTAAAAATCTTCAGTTCTTTGGTGTAAAGGTTATTGATTTTTCCTTAGCAACCTCTAGAGGCAGAGACAAGGGTTATTTATTTCCTTCCTTCCTTCCTTCCTTCCTTCCTTCCTTCCTTCCTTCCTTCCTTCCTTCCTTCCTCCTCCCTCCCTCCCTCCCTCCTCCCCTACTTCCCTTCCTCCCCCTCTCTCTCTTTCTTTCTTTCTTTCTTTCTTTCTTTCTTTCTTTCTTTCTTTCTTTCTCTCTCTCTCTCTCTCTCTCTCTCTCTCTTTCTTTCTTTCTTTCTTTCTTTTTTCTTTCTTTCTTTTTGTTCTTTGTAAAGCTATTCAATAAAACCTTCTTCTACAACCCTGCTCTACCACCACAGTAAGTGCATTGAGCTCATTTCCCCCTCCCATCTTATTTATACCTTGTGTGGACTAAAAAGGGGTCTAGGGGAAGAGAGGGAAAGAAGGACCCATATCCTGCCAGAGTTCCACCTATGCTCTGGACAGGCAAACATGGGAGGGCTGCCAGACGCTTTCCACTCAGTCCCAGGTGGGCATCCAAGCCTCTGACCCACTCTGCTGGGGGTGGACAAGGGGTAGCCCAACCTGGGGGCCCTGGGACTACTCCCTAAATCTCCGGGGTTATGGGAGAGAGGGATGAGGGAAGAGAGGTTCTCAAACCGGTGAGAGTAAGCGCAGCAGATTTTGATGAGCAGCGACTGTCTACGGTTTTAGAGACAGTCTTTATTGTAGAAAGGCAGAGAGAGAGAGAGAGAGAGAGAGAGAGAGAGAGAGAGAGAGAGAGAGAGAAGGCTAGAGAGAAAGAGTAAGAGGGAGAGAGGAGAGGAGAGGAGAGGAGAGGAGAGGAGAGGAGAGGAGAGAGGAGAGGAGAGGAGAAGACAAAGAGAGAGGAGACATGAGTGAGAGAAGTGAGAGGCAAGTGAACAAAGCAATGAGAGAAGTGAGAGAGAGGAGTAAGAGAGCAAGGAGGGGCCTAACAGCCCCTTTTAAAGTATACTGCTATCTTTTCTGTTGCTAGGTAACTGGGGAGGAGTTTAGTCTGAAGGTCAGAAGCTTGGGACATTGCCTACATGAATGCTAGCCATGCTTCTCTTGTGAGGGCTGTGGGAGGCAGTAACTTAGGCAGGAACCAGAGTTCCAGGAGCATGAGGGAATGCCTACTGCATCATGTAGGTGAATTATCACCCTTCTGGGGTTCAGACCTCAGCTCAACTGGAGACCAGACTGTCTGCACACTGGTTATCTTAGGAAGGAATGCCACTGTCCTTTAACTGAACATGGAGGTAGACTCATTAATGGATACGCTGTCTTGTTCCAGCAGCCCAAAAGGCACAACACAGAAACTTAGTAAGCAATGTGAACGGAGAACCATCATTTCTGTTCTATCACACCCTCTCATCCTAACTAATGTATTAAGACTGGAGTCTTCCTTGACATTTGACAATCAGACAGGGAAGATGTATAGATAATACATTTTGGACACCAAGGTTTCCATAACCACCTGAACCATGGCTGTCCTCGCCTCCTGTATATTTGAAGTAAGCTAAGTCATTTCCAGTCTGTGTGCCAGTTCTGGGGAGCAGTTACTTTGAAGGCAGCTCAGTAATGTCATATATTGATAGAAGAGAGAATATAGCACATATTGTCCTAATGCTGCATTTCAACCCAAGGGTGTAAACAGCTTAAAATCCATTTGCCATGCTTTTCTCCCACTGACTTAAGCAGAATTTAAAACTCCAAAGGAATAAACAACAAAAGAGCAAAATTGTTGGTTTATCAAATGTACACAGTGTTGCTCTGCTTTCTACCCTGCAGGCAAACAAAGGGAAAACAAATACTGATAACCAGTAAAAGACAAGACACCACTTTTCCTGGAGTCATTGAACTAGTATGAATGACACTCAAACATCTGTGTCAAAAAATAGAAAGAACCGCATACTCAACACTCAATGCCTGGCCCATGTCTCTAGCATAACTGATGCCGAGGCCATGTCCCAGACTCTGTGTCCTTGAATACTTGGCCTGTCAAGGTGGGATTCTCATCTTGCATCGTCAATAATGTCTGCCCTTTCCGTATCCCTGATCATCAGGCTTAGCAAATTCCTCACCTCACCAGACAGTTACCAGATTGGATCAGGATAGAGGCACAGGAAAGGTCAAGAAAGGATGTCAGTGTTCTTCCTAGGCACTGCTTGGAAAATACAAGTCTTTCTGGGAGGACACATGTGAAAATGCCAGGCTTCTCCCAACTGTTAGCTGCATATTTGTATGTTCAAACATATGGATTGATCTTTTAGTTAGTTTAAAACTGATCACTGGTCTGACTGAAATCCCTTTCTTATATCTTCCCTGACGTCACCTACTCACTAGAAAGGATACTTCTCAAGCCAAGACTAGATATGGACAAAAGGCTGACAGTCATTAGCTTTCCTCGCTCTGGATAGCTACACATATTAAGATTGCCAATTCCTCCATACATTGTCTCTACTCTGATCCCTTTCATTGTGTCTAACTCTGTAATAACTTTAGCGTGAGTATAAAGCTGTCCTGTTCTTATGCTTTTACTTACCCTGACCATTCTTAGATTTCCTTTCATTATCCTTATCTTAGCAATGAGGATAATTAGGCAATTAACTACCCTTGTCTTTAAGTGATTTTATTTAGACCTCAGAGCATATTTTGTATGGGGATTGCTTAGAGTCTTCTTACACAAAGTGAGTTGAACTTATATCAATAGGCATTTGTGGGCAACAGTCTCACTGTGTAGTTAGGAGTCACCTTGATTGCTCAACAATCCTGCCTCCGCCTCCCAAATGCTAAGATTACAGATGTGAGCCAGCATCACACCTGCTTTAAGTATTGTTTTGATTTTAATGTAGTATGGAGTATGTTATTAATCAGTGATTCAAACTTTCCACAAGCTGGACATCCAGTTTGAGTTTCTATTTTCCATAAAGATGCTCTTTTTGGTACCTTTTAGCTTTTGGGTTATTATTCATCAAAGAATAATGTGAAATAAGAGAGGGAAAAAAACCCATGCCAGTAAAAATAAAATGCTTACAAGTGTCAATAGAGATTTTATTGACATTGTCACCCATTCACCCTTGGGTATTTTGGCTTATCTGGCCAAGTAGGCAGTAATTACCTTCCCACATCATCTCCCGAGCTTACCCACTCATGTCTGATCCTTTAAGATCCAAAGCCATGGCTATAGTCAGAGAGTCCAAGTTGTCAGCTCTCCTGTGAAACAGATATCTACTCATTCGGGATAAATAGCAAAATTGCTTTTCACTTATGGCAATAACCCCACATCCAGATGTTATACCACACATATGGGGATATCACATTTTGCAGAGTGGGTGCATAAAAAGCATGTTGACTGAATAAGAAATATTTGCAGGAACAAGGGGTTCTGGAACAAAGAACCATATGGTGAATAATGGGAGAGGGAGGAGGAAAGGAAGAGGAGAAATAAAAGAATGCATTTTCTTGAACACAAACTGGTCTCAGGAAAAACTGTAAAATTAGGCTTGGAGATGAAATGGATTCTGACTGATTCCAACGTTCACATATTCCTTGAACTTAGCTCGTATCCACCCCTTGTTTAAAAGGTCCCTGCTGCAATCTAGAGCAGCCATTTGCCCATACCCTGGACTCCATCCATTCTTCATTCTCAATGTTTTTCTGTTTGCTTATTGTCAACTATGTCACTTTCTCCCTCAGAGCATGGTCAGTTCTAACAGCACACAAATGTGCTATAGCACTTCTAGTTTTAGACAAAAGATCTCCCAGATCCAATGGCCTTGTAGACAACACACCATTCACTCCTAGATAATAAGAGTTCTATGAAGGTTGCTAAGCACTTTGCATACACAGCTTTTGTCAAGGTAATCAGTATCCTTTACCTTGTCAAATTTGTGGTTGGTTTTCAACTCATCTTATCAAGAGCACAGTAAAGCATATTCTCCCAAAGACTCTGTTCCTCTCTCCATGTAATTCTCAGGTAATGGTTGGTGAGTCCTAAAAATTTGTGAGTGGACAGGGAATGGCCATCATCAACAGTCTTTTGCAACATTATAAAATATATAGGTTGTTTAAAGTATGATAGACAACTGGATGGTCTTTAACATGGCTTTTCTCTCCTGTGAAGTTGTAAAGTTCACTCCTGTTCAGGCACTCTACATTTATTCTTACACTCCTTCTATAAGTCTCTGCATTAACTAATCCATTCAAATGATAATTGTCCCTTTATTTCTCATGGTACTTTCTTTTTTTTCTATATGGTATTTATTGCTCTTATTAATATTATGTGTATTTTGATTCTGAGGCTTCATTGTACTTGCTGACATAAATCAGGTTTCTATTCAGTGTCTCCAAGAATTCTTGAGGATCTAGAAGGCTCCCAAATAGTTCACATTTAACAAGATGATTCTGAAACAAAGAGGTCACAGATAACAAGGGCTCCTAATCCTGTCTGAGGGCCTGTCCTCTTCATTTGACAACTTGAGATGTAAATGATGTGTTTTCAGAGATGAGGAATTTCTGTTGAGTGAGAATTCTTTCATATGGGACTTCACCAGTTGTAACCAGGTAAAAATGAAACAACCTATTGGGTAAACTGTTTTACTTATATAAATGTCCTAAAACTGTAAAGGATAGTGTGTCTGAGAATGGTATTCTGTCTCCATGAATATCCATTGGGATATTTATGAAACATGAGTCTGTGTAGTTAAGTATTCTCTCTGATATTCCTCACAGAGATCTTGAACTATGCTGCATACTTAGACACCTTGAATAATAACATGAAATAAGAGAGAATTTCTAAAAAACAGAAGCCTTTTCTATAAAAGGTGGTTCTATTATGGGCTCCCAGAATTAAGCAACAACCTCCCAAGGTGCCAGATTGCCAGATAACAAAAGGTACTTACTTCTAGGAGCCAAATCCTAAAGAACTGGCAGGGTGTTCTAAGCAACTACCCATAAGCAATTGTGCAGGTAAATGTTAAGAATATGGCTTGAAAACTGCACCAAAAAATTTACACAGAATAAAAAGAAGCCATCCTCACAGAAAAATTAAAGCATAAATACCACAATGCAGTTGTCAAGTTTTACAAGTACTCAAAGCTTGAACACAGAAAGATTGTTACTGTTCCATTGGTGACAATCTGACAAATCGAGTGTGACTCCTTTTAAAAAGTGCTCAACAGAGAAACTAATGTTGAGGAATGGAGTCTCCCCAAGATGGCGGTACAAAGGCAATGTGAAGGAGGAAGATGAAACTACAAGAAAAATTGCTATCACCTTTTTTATCCAGAGAATATTTCTGAGACACAGTACTCTGTTAGGAACTTCAGACAAATTTGGTTGAAAACCTCACTGTCCTCAAGGATTTGGAAACCATGAATAGACAATGGCTTTGGTATCAGTTACTTGTCACACAAAGTCTTATGTTCGAGTATGCTGGGGCAAAGAACCAGAGAAGGTTTTCAGAGAATATGGTTATTAAAATAGGAACAGAAGGTTGATCAAGTGTGCCCAGCACCAAAAACAAAAGCATCATCCACCACAGAGAAATACATATGAACATACAGGTTGTGTTGATTTGTAACAGTGTTCTACTTTTTTGTCATGAGCAGCCATGAATTGCTGACTAACTTTAGCCAACAGAATGCCATTTGAAGACCTGGTTGCTCCATCTTTGCTTAGACATCCATCACAGGGCTTTCTATACTTCCATTGTTTATGCAGCCCATGAAACTACCATGTGAACAAGTCCAGGATAGGTTTTTGGATCATGGGTAATCACAGAGAGCACAGCCAGTCAGTCTCCCAGGCACTGCCAGCTGATTACAGCTACAGAACAACCTAATGCAGCCAAGACCAACCTGACCTGGGCATGAGCAGAAACGTTTCTTCCAATCAGAAACACAGTCGTGAGCAATCACAACTGGTTGTTGTCTTAAACCCCGTGTTTTGGACCAGTTTATCCGGCATCAATAGACAACTGCAGAAGCTCATTCCCTTTTGAATTTGTCCCAGGGAAGCTCTCCTGCCTTAAATCAGCTCTGCAAATGTGCTCAAACAAAACACTGCAGAGATAAAAAGAAAAACAATTCTCCTGTCAATGCTTATTTGTGAATGTCTCCCTGTCATCGCCTCCCTTGTGTCTTCCTGATCAAATACAGCAAATGAAACACAATTACCTTACAAGAATAACCTTGCAGAAGAACCTGCTGCAAGAAAAGAGAGCATTTTTAGATAGCGTTCCTTTTGCTCACCTAAACAACCTACAATAGAGCATGATGCTTATAAATAAGAACATAAAATGCCAGGTTTTGATCACAGTCTATGCTCACTTCTAATTAGGTGCTGCCTTTTGGTTGTCTCATAAGCCTCCTCTCTTGCTTCTGACTTTAGTGTACATAAACAAAAAAAAATGTCCTATGACTGCAGTAAGTTAAGTGCAAAACACTCATCAAGACAATTTAACCAACTGAGAGGCCAACTGCTGGGGACAGCTTTAAAGAATTCAGGTTCACTTCATGTTTCTTTATGTGTGCATCTTACTGGCTCATTAGTCCTTCATTCTTATAAAAATCAGAAAACACAACGTTTCCCTTTAAGAAGAGAAAGTTAAGGTCATTTTAATGCTATAAGCCTATTTTTGACTGATGTTGATTGAAATAACCCATATCTCATGATTCCATGTGAATAAGGAGCCTGACAAAGACCAAATGTAACATCATGAACCTAGTAAGTTTCCTTATTCTGTCCAGTGTGGTAAATGGCTTTCTAATGTCTGACTCAAAAATAATGGGAAGGCTACAGTGCATTTAATTCAATGATCTGAAGAAGGACTTGTTAGTCAACAGTCTACTTCTAGGTCGTAAAGATAGTAAGATTTGACCAGGCTCAGTACTTATTTAAAAAGTCAAGAAAGTTTTTCTTCTGTTTTCAGTCTTTTAACTTTTAAATAGATATGTCACATGGCCACAACATCTGATTTCGATACTCCCAAATGCTATTATAGAGAGGCTCTTTAAAAAGGAAAGAAAAGAAAAGCAAGCAAGCAAGCAAACAAACAAACAAAAACCCAAAGCATATACCAGGGTGGTAGGGTTGGTATCCAGCAGGCCTAGGCATATCCACCCAGGATGGTTGGATTGGGGATACTTTTGCTTTAGTTTGGCTCAAAAAGTATCTGCATATGCAATACCCATATAATATTTTCTCTAAAGTTTCACAGAAAGGAGGACACACTAATGAGTGCATGTAAAACTAATTAAAAAAAAAACCAAAGGAGTTGGGAATTTTATAAATGACAATTTTCTGGTTCTGAGGTTGTACAATGTCATGTAGGACATAATGATCCTGGTTGAAGATGAATGAGGTTTCTTTAGATTATGACTTTCAACTACATGGAACCCTGGAATTAAAAGAATAAGATTAGTTTAACAATTAAATTTAATAAATTCCAAAAAGAAAGAATGACATTAATAAAATTTGAAAGCATTCTAATAGGTAGTATAAAATAAATAGTTTTGTAGATTCCAGAAGTCAAATTCAAAAATAGTGATAAGGACTGTCAAGAAGGGCTCCCAATGGAGGAGCTAGAGAAAGTACCCAAGGAGCTAAAGGGATCTGCAACCCTATAGGTGGATCAACATTATGAACTAACCAGTACCCCGGAGCTCTTGACTCTAGCTGCATATGTATCAAAGGATGGCCTAGTCGGCCATCACTGGAAAGAGAGGCCCATTGGACACACAAACTTTATATGCCCCAGAACAGGGGAACGCCAGGGCCAAAAAGGGGGAGTGGGCGGGTAGGGGAGTGGGGGTGGGTGGGTATGGGGGACTTTTGGTATAGCATTGGAAATGTAAATGAGCTAAATACCTAATAAAAAATGGAAAAAAAAAAGGACTGTCAAGAAGCAATCTCTTGAGCCACAGTACCATCAAAGTATTGAACAATTAGTTTCTCTAAGCATAAAGGGGGAGCATTGCATACACTAGCAAGATTTTGCTGCAAGGACCCAGATATAGCTGTCTCTTGTGAGACTATGCTGGGGCCTAGCAAACACAGAAGTGGATGCTCACAGTCAGCTATTGGATGGATCACAGGGCCCCCAATGGAGGAGCTAGAGAAAGTACCCAAGGAGCTGGAGGGATCTGCAACCCTATAGGTGGAACAACAATATGAACTATCCAGTATCCCCCAGAGCTCGTGTCTCTAGCTGCATATGTATCAGAAGATGGCCTAGTCTGCCATCAGTGGAAAGAGAGGCCCCTTGGTCTTGCAAACTTTATATGCTTCAGTACAGGGGAATGACAGGGCCAAGAAGTGGGAGTGGGTGGGTGGGGGAGCATGTGGGGGACTTTTGGGATAGCATTGGAAATGTAAATGAAATAAATACCTAATTTAAAAAAGGGGGTGGGGGAAGCAAAGGCTACTGAAAAGGGACCCTGATAACAGCTTGGGTGTTCAGAGCTTCTCTGTACTCTGCCTTCATGACTCTGCTTCTCCCTCTACAAACCCATTTCTAGGAACTGAATAAGGTTGCTGGGAAGCATGAAGCAAAGGATATCTATGGTGTCTCTTAGAGCAGAAAATGAGGTCCCAACCAAAGCAGCAAAACTAAGTCAACAGGTTGGTTGGTGTGAACCAAGATGGTTGGTTGGTCTGCTACATTTGTACCCTCTGAACTCTTAGATATTCAGCAGTCAGTCCTGCCTGAACATCAGAAGAACCTGGGACAGTACAACTAACCTATGATGAAGTGCATAGAAATATGTTGACATTAGGAATGTATCTATTAGGATCAACCAAGAAATCAAAGGCTCACCATTGGACTTAGATCTCACATGAATATGGGAGGAGCAGCAGCTAAGCCTATAGAAATGGGCTTTTGGAAACGGTTCTTCTCAGACTCATAGAACAGTGATGCCAAGGTGAGAAAACCAAACATAGCTCTGAATTTCCTTACAAAAGACTCTGGACAGGTCATCCTTCAACAAAGATCAAAAGTCTCATGCACATGCTACAAGCATCTAACCAAAGTCCTAGTTTCCAAGTCTTAAATATATACAAACTTTCAAGGTCTTTTTATTAAGCATACAGAGAAAGCCTTGAACATATAAAATAAACATAAAAATCACTGAAGTGGGCGTTACATGAAGGTCATCAATGCTGTACACAAAGCAGAAGGAAGAAATCAAGAGAAGAAACATAGAATGTCTAGAGAACAGAAGGTCTCTCTTTGGAGCAAAGGCGGCACTGCTTAGAGGAGGGAGAAGATACAGCAAAGAAAGAAAAAGAAATGTAAACAAAATAATTTAAGAACATTTTCCATAACTGAAGACTTGAATTTGCAATTTAAAAGGATGCAGCCTTGGTGCAGCCCAGGGAAAGCACCACACATTGGGGACTCAGCCCACACCACATGACCTCAGCATTGATGTTCAGAGCAGGGGAAACAGAGAAGACTTTGCAAGCTTCTGGGGATTTAAAAACAACATCACCAACAGGTCAAATGAAATATTATAAATGCAAATACAAATATATCTGGTATATATCAGAATTCCTTCATGGTTCTTTGTGGCAGCCTTGGGAGATAGAATAATACAGAAAAATGTCTTCAAATTCTGGTGGTAAATAGTTTCCAAAATGTAAGGGGAAAATAAAGATGTTTTCAGAATCACAAGGTTTAATACATTCATGTTTTAAGCAGCTTTTATGAGGCACTGGGTATTTTATTTTTATTAAAACGAGAAAATAAACCAAGAAGGGGGAAAGGTGACCTAGAGAGACAACAGAGACAGAGACAGAGAGAGAGGGAGACAGAGACAGAGACAGAGAGAGAGGGAGACAGAGACAGAGAAAGTTCAGTAAGCAGAGTATTGAGGTTCTCTCCCTGGGGTCGGGAAGAAGACTTGAGTAAGGTGGCAGGCTCAGTGAGAGCAGCATTATACAGAACTTAAGAGTGATCATCTTCTAGCTTGCCTGTTCTCTCAGCATAGTATTTCCCCCAGAAATAAATGAAGAACAACAGACCAGAGAGCAAGGGGATCAAACTCAGAAGTCTCTGAGTACCCTGGGAGTCCCAGGATACCACCCATCTGTGTGAACTTGAGAGCTTATGAGCCCCCTGGGGATAACAGAGGCCATCATGACTGTCTCCAATGACCAAGATGGAATTGACAGATTCCTTGATGAACGTACTGAGATGCTATTGGAGGACATGGGAAGTATTTGCAATGAGTGTCAAGAATACTCACTAAAATCGAAAAGGCAAGTTCAGAACAAAACAAGAAGGATGGACACACAACCATGGTGCACTATGTATTTGATGTTGTTAACATAGGTCAATTTTTCACTGTGAACCTCTGTTTCTCTTTGCAGAAGACATTCATTAAAGCATCAGAAGGTCATGGGTTATGCTGCCTGCACAGTAGGCCAGAAGTGCTGAGATACCCACACCCCTCAGAGTATCTAAAAAATGCCAGAAAGAAACCGATTTAGAAATATCCAGTCTCCTACAGCCATCATGGGCCATGACACTGAGTGCCTCATGCCATTCTCCAGGGTCCCTCACTTATTAAGTTACATTTACCCATCATGGTAACCACTTGATAACTTACCCTTCGTTATTGTGTTAATTTACATTATCTTTTCCTTACTCTTCCATTGGTGTTGCTTGTTTCTCCCACATAAGCCATTCTAGCTGAAACCTTGTTCTGGTTACTCCTCACTATTAGAATTTTCAACTGTGAGGAAATATGCCTAAACATAGTGTCAGCACTGAATATATACTGAACAAAATTTGGAGTCTTATAATACAAGGAAAAAAGTAGTGAAAGAGAGGGACGTGATTAGATAGAGTTCAAGTCTTTATTTATGAGGGTAGTTGTAGCAGGAGTTTTGGCTAGTTGTGCCTGTGCACCTGCCCAGGAGCTATCTTGGATCCACGAATAGAAAACACACACACGCACACATATCAGTCAGAGAAGTGGCAAGAGACCACTTATCTGGAAACTCACATGGCTTGTTAGCTTTATTTCCTTCTGATACTGCAGCTCCTCCCAATTCTCTCTGTTCTATAGGCAATTCTCAGTGTACCTGCCCATGCTCAGCCATTGGCTCCTGGCATATTTATTGATAGGTCAAAGCCCAATTGGGGTTAAGGACCTTTAGCACCAGTAAATACAGATTTCCAACTGAAGCATTAGAGCCAACATCTACAGGTAGTGAATCCATGTATCATTTAAAAACAGAAATATAGACACTCCAGAAAAAAAAAAAAAGCTTAACGAATCAAAAATGTTTGCCTCTAGACAGGATAAGAAGAGGAACCATGTGTGTTGATACTTATTGAGTACCCTTACTTTCAATAGGCTGACTTGCTAGATTACTTCTAGCAGCATGCCCAGGAAAGATTCACAATCACCTAATAGCATACACAAAAAAGATCATAAGCACTGATGAAAAAAAGGGAGTGGATGAAAAGAAATATTAACAATGAAGAATTCCAAGGAGGTTATATCTGAGAAATAGTAAACTGTGCTATGATAGATACTGCTTTCTTCAACTTGACTAGAACTCCATAACCCTAACGCTGTGCTAAATGTTTAACTCAGAAATGTAGTTTAGTAAACTTGGGAGTCGTGAAACGTGTCTGATGTAGGACATGTTTCTAAACAATGAAATGCATCCACAGTTACTCACTAAAGGTGTAAATGACTTCATTAGCATTTCTTATTTCCCCTTCTGCCTTAATGTGATTTCTTTCCTCTGTAATTTTAAAACTATGCAAGTACCCCTGAACAAGAGGCTGTGCTTTCCCATTACCCCTTATAAAAATCACTCTTGTCCCATTTCTGAATAGCTTTTGTACCCATGGTTTCAAAGAGCACAAAAAGATGAGCAAGGCAGATAGTCTGCCTTTGAGAACATATATCGGGAGGAAGGACTAACAATGAATCAATCAATCAACATCAAGACCTCACCTACACTCATCCTCTCCCTATCCCTGCTTGTGATGATGTGCAAAGGAGCTACTTGGCAGAATGTGACAGAGAAAAATAAGTACCTAAGGACTCAGACAGAGAACACAGGAAACCCTCTCTGGAGTAACTTTCCCAAATGCCCAGCACTGGGAGTCAAGGCCAGGAAGCATTCTTAACTCCATAGAAGGAACAGACAGGGGACAAAAGGCAGTTTCTTAGAAAGAGGCACTGGAGGAGATGAAAGGCTGGCCTACTCTACAGCGTCCTTAAGGGTAGACTTTACCAGCAGTCTGTTGGTGTAAGAATACAGATACTACCTTTGAGTCCATCTTTATACCTTTATATTTTAAATGAAAGACAACAAAGAAGAACTTAATATTGCCACAGCAACCTTATTTTGTTCTTCCTCCCCTTCTTCCTCCTCTTTTTCTTCCTCTTCTTTTTAGCCAGGATGTCTCTATGTAGTCCGGGATGTCTTGGAATGTATTCTGTCAACTAGGTTGACCTTGAACTCAGAGATCTCCCTGTATTTACCTCTAAAGTGCTGGGATTAAAGGTTCACCACAACTGCCTGGTAAATTCTAATTACATGCTGGAGAGATGGCTCAGCAGTTAAAAGCACTGATTGCTCTTTCGAAGGTCCTGAGTTCAATTCCCAGCAACCACATGGTGGCTCACAACCATCTGTAATGGGATATGATGCTCTCTTCTAGTGTATCTGAAGACAGCAACAGTGTACTCATGTACATTAAATGAATAAATAAATATTTAAGAAAATTCTTCTAATTACATAATTTATTACCTGCCTCAGATCCCTCAGGTATGTGAGGTGAAATCACAGTTCTACTGTAGACATTTTTCATGGGAATATTCTTGTTGCCTGGTAGCAGGCTTATAGCTTGAGCATTCATGCATAATTTCCTAGCTCAGCATATTGCTCATTTGTCATAATTTTAGATCACAGACAAGGATGTGTACCATGAACTGAATCAATGGCACAGATTATCACTTTTATCCTTTAGAAAAATTATTCATGTTTTCCCTAGCCGACTGCTGCAAACTGATGAGTAACCACAAACTTTGAGTCTAAGCAATAGAAGGGAAGAAAGCCAACTGCAGTGAGCATGTTATGAATCTTAACGGTCCAAACTTTCATTTCACTACACCCTCATTCTAGACTGAATCCAAAGAATTTTTTTCCTCTGGGTTTTGTTATTTGTCATATGAGGTCTCAAGGAACACCTTGAAGATCCATTTGGGACCATAGAAAGTGATCCTGTTTATAATTCCATAGCAGATTGGCCTGATGCTGCTTGTATTCTAATGCTAATACTGGCTCCTTAAGACCTGGTTACCCCAGAGACAAGACAGTCCACACTTAGACCCAGGTGATGCTATGTGACTTTGCCCCCCAAGTTATTTCTGATTGGTGAATAAAGATGCTAATAGTTAATAGCTGTGCAGAAGAGACATAGTCAGGGTTTAGGGCTCCTAGGCTTGGGGGTCAGAGAAGAACCATGAGGGAGAGAAGAAGGTGAAGGGAAGAAAAGCTTAGGGTTAGGTATGTCATGAAACGTGGTTCTGAGGGCCACCCAATTGGAGTTAAGATCAACCCAGATGAAATAACTTGGGGTTATTGATAGGAAAGTAGATTCTAATAACATAGAGGGTAGATATCTGCCCAGCTCTTGTGCTGATTATGGCTTATATTAAGTATAAAAGGTGTGTGTGTGTGTGTGTGTGTGTGTGTGTGTGTGTTTCTTTTATCTGGGAACTAAATGTTTAAAGGTGGGATAGAAACACCAGTTTGGGATTAAACATTTCTACAACATAAGATCCCTGATTTCATCTTTGCCAATTCTAGGCCTTAGCTCATCTTATTATCATCGTGGCTTCCATTTTTCCAAGACTCTCATTCATTCACTCAGTAATCACTGATTTGCTTATACTATAAATCATCCCCATCATCTCAGTCAGTTATTCTCGGAAATGAGGACACAATTGAAAGGCCCTCAGCCTTCAGACACTTGTGACAGAAATACAAAAACAAAACCCAAGAAATGTGAACAAGCTATGCAAAATGTTATTTCAAAGTAAAGAGACTGGGAATGATTGGAAAAGAAGATGAAGAACAGAGACTGTGAGTAGTCAGGGATGGTCTGAGAATGGAACATCAGATCCCCAACATGAATGATGAGAAGAAAAGTTTTTATGAACCAGGTGGGTGAAAACTCCATTCTGGGTTATTGGCTGCACATGTGTAAAGGCTCCAAGGGATAATGAAAATATGGACAGCGGAGCTGCATATGGTATTTTTCCAACTGTTGTCACTGTTTTGACAAGTTATAAAACATAAGTGTGTGTGTGTGTGTGTGTGTGTGTGTGTGTGTGTAATAAGCATGTAATGCTATTCCCCTAATGTTAATAGTTATTTTCTAGTTGGAAAAAATAAGGCCAAATTCTAGTTTTATTTACATCTTTATATAAGTTCTGGTTGCTCTACTCTAAGCATTTATAGCTTATGTGATTAAAAAAGTAAATATTCTGAAAGGTTCCATTTATCTAAGGATAATAAAATATAAATTCAGTTCAGTTTCCTAGTTTGGTACTTTGCGTCAACCTCACTTAGACTTTTACATTTGAAAAAAAAAAGTAAGACATTCCAGAGACAGTGATGATAGCTTTACTGTTATCTATGAAAATAAATTATCTTATACTAATGCAAATAAAGTGATTGATCCCATCATGAGTGTCTTAATTAGGGGTTTACTGCTGTGAACAGACACCATGACCAAGGCAAATCTTATAAAACAACATTTAATTGGGGATAGCTTACAGGTTCAGAGGTTCAGTTCATTATCATCAAGGTGGGAGCATGGCAGTATCCAGGGAGGCATGGTGCAGGAGGAGCTGAGAGTTCTATGTCTTCATCTGAAGGCTGCTAGTGGAAGACTAACTTCCAGGCAACTAGGTTGAAGATCTTATGTCCACACCCATAGTGACACACCTACTCCAACCAGGTCACACTTATTCCAACAAGGCCACACCTCCAAATGGTGCCACTTCCTGGTCCAAGAATATACAAACCATCACAATGAGCTAAAACAATCTTGTTTCCATGCTACCTGATCATCCCTGGCTGTACAGAGCACAGTCTGCACACTGCTGTGATATAATCTATTTCACCTCAGCTTTGGCCGGATCCTACTCCAGTCGTTGCAGTAGTTAGAGAATTCTTAGGGTTCTGATGTGCCTATTAAAATCCAATGTGTTGAAAGCCACTAAGAAGCCAAGCACATCTATCACAAAAGTGTGAAGAGTATAATCTTGGAATAGGCATGTAATTCTGGAAAATGAACATTTCTAGTTTCAGTGAAGATTGTGCCAGCAACCAGACACTGTAGTTATGCTTTAAATTGTCAGTGCACCCCAAACCACATGTGTTGAAGGCTTGCCTCTGCCTTACCAGCAGTTTTAAAGATGTGGGGCTTCAGGAAATTTTTTTGGAACCATAGTTTCAAAACTTATACTGAGAGTGGTGGAAATTTTGGAATTTTGGTGTTAATTGGGGGAAAAAGTTATGAGGATGTGCCTGTAAAGGCTGGCCACATCTTGTCCCTGCTCTCCCTTGCATCCTGGCTGCTGAGGTGAAAGATTTGTGTCACCACATCCTCTTTGACACTCTTCTCACCACAGATACAGAAATAGTGGAGTCAAGTGGCCATGAACTGAAACCTCAGAAACTGCGTTCTATTCCTTTACAGCTAATTCATCTCAAGTATGTTTCTATAGAGCCAGAGTGGTGTTTAACATGATGCCAGAGCACGGGAAGAGACCACATCAGAGAATAGCCAGTGGTATCATGGCTAATCAGGAGGAGATTGGAGGCCATGGTAAGAAAGGGATGAACTGAAGACCCAGCTCAGGAAGAAGTTTTCAATAAAGGTGGGTCTCAATCTTGCTGCCATCGGTTAGAGGGGACATTTTCTTTTCACCAACTTCACAGTTTTGTAGCTGTGCCATAGATTATAGAATCCTGCTTCTGAACCTGCCAGGTTCTAATGTCTATGCTGTTTCTGAAATGAGTTTTCTGGGCTCTGTTCCTAGAGACCACAAATGCACATGTCTGTCTTGGAGCTTCAGAGTTTGTGATTTTTGCAGACAGGTGATACAGTCACTTTGGGAAAGCCAAGAGGAGCGGGACTGGCATGCTTGCATTGTCATGATACAGCTCAGAAGCACCACACCCAAGTATCTGAGGTGCTACCAGCATAAAGAGCTCAAGAGCCACTACTGGCTCTTTTACTAAGCCATGGGTTTTTTTTAGCAGAAGGAGTTTTTAATCCAAAAGTATCTAGTGCAAGGGACACTTTCCTTTCTTATCCTAATTGATCATGAGAATTATAATTGCTATTGTTTCTGTTGTTATTACTCTAAATACAGGTCCCAGGTCTTACTCTGGTTCAGTATGGATGGATGTATGGGATGAAATCCTCAAATCAGTACTTCAATCATTCCCAACCAAGAGTTTTAGAACTCCTGGTTTTGAAGATTGCTAAACAGCAGCCCTGAAACTAACACATGTCTGTCTTGCTTTGTCACTAAGTGATGATGTCAGTAAGGGCCAAGGACCAATCTCAGCTTAGAGAGGGGTTCTGTGGAAGGGGTGTCTGGGAGTGGCAAAAAGAACAATTTGAAGTCAAATTGTGGGTTACAAGCTGATGACCTGTGTTCTGCTTGAGACAGCTTTCCAGATAGCTTAAGATAGCTTTTTTCTTGTTCAATTTTCTTTCAATTCTAAAAAACCTCTCTGGATAGCTTATCTCTTGCAGATCAAAGGGTCAGTCTTCTATTTACAAATCAATTCAGTCATTAGTTCAGTTTCCCTTTTGATTATTCCATGACCCCAAGCCCTAGATTCTTAGAAAAAGACAGAAAGCATATATTTTTTTAACATTGCAAGTGAATTCAGAGATCTTCCTGCCTTTGAAAGCATAGACAATGAGCTAGTTGGGTGGGATCCTGTCCTGAGATTGTCATCTCCACCACACTACAGCTCTGTCCCAGGCTGACCTTAAATTCAAGAATCTGCTTGCCTTTGTATCTTCCTGCCTTTGTATTTTTCTGACAAGCTGGGTCATGGTACAGTTGCCTCTGAGGTCTGTGAAGCTCATTATACAACTCATATTGCATCCTTATATTTTGCATAGTTGAGAAATTAGAGATAGATAGATAGATAGATAGATAGATAGATAGATAGATAGATAGATAGACAGATAGATAGATAGGTAGGTAGATAGATAGATATATTGGTTTTTCGAGACAGGGTTCCTCTTTATAGCCCTGGCTGTCCTGGAACTCACTTTGTAGACCAGGCTGGCCTTGAACTCAGAAATCTGCCTGCCTCTGCCTCCCAAGTGCTGAGATTAAAGGAGTGCACCACCACGCCCAGCAAAATTATATTTTTGAACTCATGTTTTCAGAGTTCCTTTCTACAGCCTTAAGGCAGGAAGGTTTCAGCATTTATCACTTTGCTGAGACATTGCATGTGCCCTTGCCTCTGGCCTCAGAACTTGTGCTATCTCTGATTATTGTGGAGTCATTAACCTCAGCAGAGAGAATGTTCCCCAAGAACCTTGGCAGGGAGAATATTTCCTGATAACCTTGGCAGGGTGAATATCTCTCAAAGGAGAAATTGAGGACACACACACACACCTCTCACACCAAGCAACCATCAACATTTGTGGAAGCCTACTCCCTGCTGGGTCTGTTCCAGGGACAGAAACCATGTCACACCATCCCTTACATGGCCAAGCAGTACTCAGCAAGTAGGCCCTGGCCCCAGTTCTTACCTGTTGAGACTTTAGTCTAGTCTGTAGAAGTAGGCAGTAATTTCTATTTGACAAGAAATTTAAGTACCTATTTTGCAGAAAATTTAAGGTCTATCTTTTGGCAGACATAGATCTAGAACACCTAAATATTCCATCTTGGTTTTCCTACCACCAAGATGATAGTGAGTGATCTGCACCTCTCATAAGCTTTCAGAGTAAAGAAAAGATTTTAGGTTAATATTTCTTTAAGGTTTCAGCGAGATAACAACACATGATAAGCATGTGTTGTTTTGTTTTCACTGGGTTCAAGCAAACTTATCAAACTGCCTTAAATACACAAATCTCAGGGCTTAAACTGCCCTGGGTAAAGCTGCCTTTCTGTGAAGCTGAATATGGATAGAATGGGAAGTGAAAAGCAATTCATATGACTGCATGGTTAGGGGACCTTGTCAAACATTGTGTAGTACCACAGGATGAAACACACAGGAGGGAAACATTGACACCAGGATGTAAACAGAAGAGACAGGGGTCACAAGACATGAAGTGGAAGGAAGCGCGTCTCTGTAGACTTGGTGAACAAAACAAGGCTGCTGGGTGTTCATGCTTTTGATGTGTACCCCAAGCAGCTGGTTTATTGAAGGTGAATGGTGGACACAAGGAGATGCTGTTAGTGTTTATGAACTCAGCTGCTGCACTTCCCTGTTTCAAAAGGGACTTCTTAGGCACAATTTTAAATGTTACAATCAAGGCTGGTGTGTCAAAATAAAACACTTAGCCACAGAATGAGGCCTGTTACCTGCAGGCAGACACATGGCAATGTAAGCACACTGTTTTTCCTCCCTGCTTTGCTGGTGTTAAACACATTTAAAAAAAGGGGGGGGGGAGCTGCTGTTTGGGGCTAAGATACTGTATACTAGAATCCAAAAGATCAGGCTAAAATCAAAATGAAGTCAGTCCAAGCTATAACTTAGCAGTTTATTCGGTGTCAGGAATCAGGATTAGAGAGACCAGTTTAACTAAGGTTATTTCCAACTGGTAAGATAAGGAATCCTTCTGGCTTTATTCTGGAACAGAGGGTGGTGGGGAGTAGGATTCTATACTAACCAATCAGTGAAAATCCTAATGTTCCTTCTCACTGTTTCCACCTTATGAGGAAAGAAGTCTTGAAGCTGAGTGTGATGACCCACAGCTTTAATACCAGAACTCAGTAGACAGAAGAAGCAGGGGAATTTCAAGTTTGAGGTCACTGAATTCCAAGACAGCTTTGGCGAGATAAAGAAGATCTTTCCCCAAGAACCAAACACAACGAAAGTAACTACATGGTGGTCAATTTGCTTTTTTGTTTTGTTTCTACTTTTTTTTTCAATGCATTTGTTTAAAAAATCAACCCCCCTCTGCTCAGTAATTGGAATAATTTCACATTTTATGGAATGAAATTTGTGTTTAGAGTTGAAGATAAACTTGATAAAGACTCGAGCTAAATTACTGTAATTTTACCTTTGGCAAATATTAACAGGAAACGCTAAAAAATAATAAATTCTTGGAGTTGTGATATTGGAGAATAAAAAAAATCATTCCCACCTCAATGTCAGCTCAAAGTTTGGACGCTACCCCAGTTCCAGAGAACTTCCAATGCTTAGGCATAGGTCATACCAATCAGTGACACATCTGCCAGCTGAGCTGCTCTACTCCCCAGATTCAGTCCTCAAAGACACACTCCACCACTGTCCCTGTGCCCCCATACACCTTACTACCCACCCTACTGCCAGACCTCTGCCACCAACTCCTTCATGAAGCCTTCAGTTGCTCAAGTACAGGCCACACCCACCAAAAGAACAGTGACTCCCTGTTACACCAAAGGCTAGGCTAGTTGCCATAAGTCCAGCACCAATCTTGACAGACTCTCTACTGGATCAGAGATCATGCCATCTCCCCAGGAATCTGGGCCACAAAGAACAGAAGGCCAAAGAGCAAACAGAAACCAAGTGAAAAACAAAACATCCATCAACAAAGACAAACTCAGAAATCAGGACCTAGACCTATAATC